>NC_133933.1:15353747-15983555 GCF_031877795.1 Strix aluco
GAACCAACAGTTCCTTGTTAGAGGCATACAAGCAAACAAGAACATTAAACAATGCCAAACATTACATAGGCTGACCATCAGCTGAGCACAGTTACATTTAGCTGGCAGTCACTGTGCCCTCTGTAATTGTGACCTGTTTAAAAAGGGAGGCTTAACAAACAGCGCATGGCCATAAAGCAATAGCTGTGGTTAAAGAACAGCTGTATGAACAGATATAGAACCACTGTCAGCCTCTGACATACCTTGAACAGGGGGTTATTTTGCATACAGCCAGGAAGATTAATCCGTTTCTGTTTTCATCTGTGGTTTATTCAGGGATTTGAGCTTTAGCTATCATCTATCTTGTTGAGAAAACAACTCCAAAAGAAAAAGGCTTGAAAAATTAATTACCATTAAAATCAGAACCCTTGCTAATACTACAAAACTCCAAAGAGCCACACCAGCAAACACATACTGAAAGAAGGTGAAAAGCAGGTGCTGGAGTTTCTACTTAAGTGCATGAAAATGGAACATTTTGCAGCACTGTACATCAGCCTGCCACAAAGTTTAAAGCGAAATGTGATCCCTAAACCAGTAGCCAAAAGGGGAAAAAAAATGTTTTACTAGAGACAGCACAAAACTATCGGAAACTGAAAGAAAAGGTTATTCAGTGCATTTCTGCTGGATTTGCAAGGACAAGAGAATGGGATATTTCCAATGATTGTGTCCAACTCACAGTTTTCATATTCAGCAGTATAAAACTGACATTGTCAGCTTTACTCCTGCTTCCTAGAGCTGCTCTGAAACCAATCAAAACTCTACAAGAAGTGAAATAGACTACTTTAGGGGAGAAAACAGAGCCAGGCTTCCCTTCCTTGGGACGCTAAAGAAGTCTAAAAATCTACTCTGTTCTTACACACCTTGCACACACTTTCCCCCACAAGCAAGTATGCTGCAACCTGGAAGCCCTGACTCCAAAGCTCCAGCTAGATCACCCTCATTTGCATAGGCTTCTCTGTCTCAGAAGACTCACCGCAGGGGAAGTTTGCCACTGCCAGGGGAAGGCAAATCAGTCTCTAGACAGGGTTAATGCATTTACTGTTCTCTGCTCTGAGCTTGCATATATCCCACTGAAAAACACTCTTCCAAGAGGGTTTTTTTTCTGTTATGCCACACAAAGTCCTTTATTCTGAACACCTTTCGTACCAAGAAAGACAAAGCTTCACAAGACTTCATTTCACTTACTCAACACCAATCTCTTCTGCAAGAAAAATTAACCAGCATTTTAAGTGGGTACAAATTTGATTTTAACATAACCATTCACATTCAGAACAGCAGCACAGATACCACAGGAAAGAATATTTGAAGTCTCAGCTACCCTTCTTTGACCTCCTGTACCTGATGTACAAGTGTACTATAAGTGAGATGTAGGGCCCACATTTTGGTTTACCCATTGGTCCTTCTTTTCAGAGGCTGAGAAGGAACACCAGCTCTTGCTATTCATACATTGCTCCTACTAAAACACAAGAGGGAGGTAACCAAAGAACACTGCTATTTCTTCTCAAGCATGATATGAGAGAAACACTCTGGGCTTAAGACATGTTAAAAGAATTCTATATTATGTTATCTGTGCTTAAAGCCATTCAGCATCCATTCAGACATCACAGTTATGGAAAAAAGTGAAACTGGCCAGTCTACTGGGGGGGGGGGGGGGGGGAAGAGGCAGACAGGATGTTCCTTTTCATTTTTAATAAACTCCACAAAGATTAAACTACTTGCACTACTCAATCCTACATGCCCTCCACTGGAAGGTTTTGCTTCAGTTATTTGCTAGATTCAGAAGATAACTTCGATGCCTGGGGTTTTCATGCTCTTTAGATTTCTAAAATTCTCTTTCTGTGGTTTGGTAGATTGTTTTGAACAAGGAGAGGGCAGCTGTAGGACTTATCTCAAATATTTTCAAGTGTTTGTGTTTTAAAAGTTAATTTTCTAGTCTAACAATCTTTTTTATTGCTCTACTACTCAGTAAGAGTTACAATGTTGAAATAAATCTGGGTTAAACAAACACTTTGATTTGGAAAGTAAACACAGACATCCATCCAGTTAGCTCAGTTCAATAGTCACGCTTTAAATGATCAAGGCACTTACAGTCTAAAATTAGGAGATTCTGCTTGCAAATTCAAATTGCCCTCAATAAGGAAGAGGCAGACTTCTGAACCTCAGCGTTGCTCTTTTTTACCAACGCTTACTGCTTTGAGAAAAAGATGTGCGCCAGCAAGGCAAAAGTGCAAAGACCAGATTGCAGCCTTACTCCTGGACAGGCGATACTTGTGCCAGGCCTGTGTGAAAGGACACATGACAGCTTGCAGAGGTGATTACCTAGAACAACTTCACCCTTTGTCACAGTTCCCATCCCACAGTTACAACCTCTACAATCTCCCCCACCATCCTGCCTTATGGACAGCTACATTTAAGGTGTGTTCTGGTGACTTTTCACTATTTCACCAGTTGCCCCAGACTGCTGACTACCCTATTCATCAGCTCTCATCAACCTTCTCCTCCTCACAAACAGTAATTGTCTCATCATTGTGATGGTTTGATATACAAAATTACACATCCTTGAGCCCCAGCATCAATCCCAAGATAACTCCCCAGTTGTCTGTCTCTCTGCTGAGCCAGTCTGCAATACGTATAACATGCTCTCCATTAGCAATGCAAGCCCTTTCAATAAAATACAGTACAAAGTCAAGTGCTCTGGAGAAGCAGTTTTACCACTGATACTTTCATCAACCAGGCTGTAATCTTAACAAACCTGTCACATTTTACACCAAGACCTCCCTTCCTCGGGGCAGATCTATTTTCATGAGTATATATATTTAGCTGCTAAATCTTCTTCCACTGAATTGCAAATTAACTCTTACCATTAAAATTGCACAGACTCCTCCTCAAGCTAATGGCTTTAAAGTCTCCTAGGTCTCCTGTTACCCTTTTAATACACCAGAAGTACTTTATTTTAATCTTTGTGGTACTGATTCAGTCACAGCTACCTTAACACAGTGCTCTCACATTACAGCCTTATTGAATCTCCCTTGCTTACAATCACTCACTTGATGTCAGAAGCTGTCCACTACTGTAACACCAATAACATGACACTTACAGCGCAGCTACCCACTGAGTTTCCAAAACCAAGGGTTTTGTAGCGGAACTGCTGCAGAAACCTATTTACTAATTTCACATCCTGTCATGATTACCAAAATAATCTGACCTGCTCTTCAAGCCTGGAAGGATAAAGTAAATTAGCTGTAGCCTCTTAAGAGGACATCATGGTGCCTTTTGAAGGAAACTGGACTCAGCAGGCAGGACTCTTCATCCACAGCAGAAGTCCTGCTCAGGTACACCGGGCCTCTTGCATGTACCGCAGCAACGGACTCTGGAGAGAAAATGATGCCACCATCATTTGTTTTAATGAAAACACAATGTTCTTTTCACAAAAAAGAAACACATATATATTGCTTCCTGGAGAAAACCTACAGACTTGCTGTGATGACCTGTGACTGCATTTGCAGAGAACTAGATTTCTGGCTCAGCAACTACATGCCATTTATAGCATGAAAGCAAGTCATCCTCAAAAATTAGCTTGTCATAACTAGACCACTGATCCTCTGTGTAAGTGAAAACAGGATGGAAATAGACATGGGGATACCAGAGGAAAAAAGGGTATCTAGAGGGAGAAGCACACATGGGAACCTAGGACTTGTCCTGATGTTAGCAGCTCAGTTTAGCAGGTCATCCTATAGCGCAGCATCACACTGGCCAACAACCCAGCCCATGATTACACTCACTGGTATGCCCAAAGAAACCTGTAGTGGACAGCTGAGAAGAATGGACAGAGAAGATTGTGACAACACTGAGAAGACCCTGGTCTCCACAGACATCTTCACTCCAGAGGTGACTAGAAAGTCCTCTTGATCCCAGGAGGCACCCAGAACAACCCATACATTAGGAAGTTTAGGTATACCAAAACAAGCAGAGGTCTGCAATTCATATAGCTCCTAAGTAGAAAAGGACTTTATAGGAATTACAAAGGAGTAGCAAATAATAACACTGAAGTAATTATTAATTCAGGCATAAGCCATCAAAGCAGAGCAACTGAACCTAGAGGCACGCATGATGTCAGAAGTATGGCACCACAATGAAATATGGCGTTCAAGGAGACCAGCACAAAACTCAGAGGGCAGACTGTCTTCAGCCTGAAGCAAGCCTGCTTGAGCAGCGTTCCCCATGAGAAATATGGGGACTTGAGAAAACTGCTTAGACTACGAGACTGTAGGATGACATAATACAGAGCAGATGCAGCAGAAAAATGCTGTGGTCTATTACAGAAAATCCAGAGAGACTCATGGGAAAGTTGGATCCAAGAAATTTTAGATCATACAGACAGGCCTGCAGGAAGATGCTGGGAGTCCCAAGATGTTTGAGAGAGTAAACCAAGCCTGTTTAACACAAAAAACAAAGTCAGTGATGAACATGGTGAAAGAAGATAGGCTTTAACAGTAACACACTGAGGCACAGAAGCGTCAGCTACACACCAACATGATGGCCTCACAAACCAGTAAGTCCTTAAAGAAAAAAATCCCAGATTTTAAAAAAACCACACTAATAAAACTAATAACTCCCCACATTGCAGGGAGTTTTGCTATTTTTGCTGAATGAATTATACATCTTTGAGAAAGAAGAGGGAGAAGATGAGCACAAGGAAGAAGAATTATAATGTCTGCAAAGGCTGAACAAGTTGGGAAGATGATACAGAGACCGAACACCTACACTGGTAACTTGGGAGCAATTCGGAGGTACTCACATAGCCATAAGCTACCAAAATGGCTGACAATGCATGAGACAAACCAGGATTCCGACACAGCCACTGAGTTCCCATTCATAAAAAAAGAAATAGTCAGACACGTGTGGAATTGCACAATCCCATTTCTGACATGTGAGCAAAATATTACTGTGTATCCGCTTCAAGAGAATTGTAACCAAAACCCACACTACAAAAAAATCCCCACACAGAGCAAGCTGCTTTTACACATTTTACACAAATGAGGAACCGTAATTCAACCTGTACTTGCAATGGAAGAAAGCACAGGCAAGTGACTGGAAACCATTTCAAGCTGCTTTCTGAACTTTGCTCAAGAACAACTATCAAGAACAGTTGAAATAGCAGCAACCACCCAGTAGGAATGTGGAAGTGGTGAAAAAGCTGCAGAACTGATGAAATGTCTCTATATAAGCAGCACCTTTCCTTGTTGAAGAACACTAATAAGTAACTGGCTTAACCTGAAGGCAACAACCAAGAGAGACAACAGCACAAAACTCACATAGGGGAAAAAAAAAAAAAATCTTAAGGAAGGTATTGATGAAAACTTTCAGGAGCACAATTCAAAAATTTGTCATCTCTGCTACAATGACCAGACTGGAATAATCATAAAAGACTGTGCAAATGATTCTAGACAAAGTAACATCAGGAAAAAAGAGCCTAGGCCTAGAAAGGGTGGCGGGGAATGGATGGACATATAATAGAGATGGCCAAGTTTAAGTTTTCTGTCAGAGGAAAGATACTGCTGCTTAAATCCAAAGAGACACAGGAAGGCATGGAGCACTTCAGCTGCTGGGGCCAGATGACACTAAGGATCACCACACATCACATTCGACACATCTGGGCACACTCACTGTTCCAGTAAAATTCAGCCGCAGCAGAGGGAAGATACCAGCAGACTGCTGCAGCCTCTTGTCTTCAGCACCTCAGGGTATTTTCATAAAATACCCAGGAAAGGGTACCATAAAAGCAATCTTCTGCCTTTCAAGAGAAAGCACTAACTGAGAACTGCACACAGCTAACAAGGTGGCAAACATGGCTGACTACAGTGTAACTGAAATTACACCAAATTGTAACATATTCAGATAAAAAAGATCTAGCTTGTAGGATACACCGGCAGTGGAAGGGGGCCAAAACCACACCTTGCAGGGACCTGTGCCAGGGACAGGGGGTCACTAGGAGTGAAGATAGCAGAGATAACTGAAGAGACAGCCTGAGGGACAACAGACTTCTCCAGCAATGCAGGAAGACAAAAGTATCAAGGTATACAGCTTACACACATGGTATTTGCAGCTCTTCACTGCTTCACAGCATGGAGAGAGACAGAAACAAGTTTTAACATTTGCAGCATACAGGTGTTTGAAGGAGAATAGGAAATAGCAAAATTCATACTTCAGGTCCATAGTCTGACTATTGATTGAGATTAATGAGGCACAGATACCGATTACATCACAGAAATAAAGGGCGATATACATGTGACTGTTTGCCACCAGGATGAGAGTTCAGTAGAAATGACATAAGAGAACTTGCTTTTATATCAATGCCAGTATTAAGCTCCCTTGATTTTCTTTATTCTCTGTGCTCCCACATAAAGGTTTTCTCTATCTAAGGCTGCTCAAATGCATTTCCTCAGAACATCAGAGCTACTGACCACAAAAATGAGTCAGAGTAATTACCCAAAACAGAATGCTACCTTAACAACCATCTAGCACTTAAACACTGTCACCTGGAAAACGCATCATAACAAAATATTAGAGGAATGGCCATCGACACAAAACACACATACCAGGAAAACCAAGCACTGCATGCTGCTTCTTTAGTACTGCATTATTGCATTTAATAGTTTCACACAAATATCTCAGTTCCTTTAAAAACCAAATCATTCAAACTTTTAAAGTAGCTACTGGTAAAGTTTCAGATAACCACCACATTGTATTTTACTGCTACCTATGGAAAAAAAAAAAAAAACAAAAAACCAACCCAGAAATACCTATATTTGCTCCTTTCTCTTTGTAAACCACTTAAGAAAAGCCACACCGACTATAGTATGCACTAACCAAAGCCACTTAAGTCTTGAGCCACATAAGTCCATGAGCACAGCGTGACGATATGACTGAACCAAAACAGAGGGACAAATACAGCGCTAGTAAAATTCAAAAATATGGCTGCAGGAATAAGCTGCTGGTAAGTCAATACTGTATTCTACAAACTTTGCTTACATTTGCAGTTATGGTGCTATTTAGCCTTTGCTGAGGAACTGGACGTGAGGAAGTGCACACACAAGCTCTACAGACCTGGTCACTGCTGCAATTACAAACCCCGCTGCCTCTGCAGCCCCCCGCACTTCCGACCCACGGGATCTGCCACATGATCAGCCCTTGGCTGCAGAACTACGCAGCCACTTCAGGCTAGTGTGGGGTCGGTTTGCTTTTCAAACCAGTGGTTTGTATCATTTACAAAGGAAAAAATGAAACCCACATACTGAAGCCAAACATATGTGCTGTTTTCCCAAGTCTGCAGAGAGACTAAATAACAGCAGTATGAAACGCAGACAGCCCCACTTCCCCTGAACACAGAATTCACAGCCACCAGAACTGCTGATTTTAACTATTTCCTCAATGAGCATGCTACTAAGAACAGTTTGCTGTGGTAGAGATCCCTGATTCCAGATTATTATGCCACCTCCACCATCCCAGCAACCTTGCAGCAGAGTTTTCACCTCTTTACAGTTTCTGCAAGCTGGGGAGTAACACTGATGACAATCAAACACTAATTTTATATCCAGTGGTGTAAGGAACGCTGCAATTACAGCATGACTCTGCATATTAAAATATGAGGATCTAGACACTCATACAGCAACTTGTTGGCCACATAACTGGCCACAGTCAGTGGGAGGTCCACTGTATATACACCCTCCTCATGTTCTTCCTTGAACACCCACTGCAGTCCGCTGCTAAAAGTGGGATACAGAGCTAGAAAGCTGTCTGCCCTGACTCAGGGTGGTTGTTCTGGACAACAACCTTATCTCTAGGCATCATACCTTCTTCTGCCTGGACCTCCCATTCCTGCATGCTCAGATTCACACTTCAGCAGAGTATTTGTTATCCTGTAGAAAACATAACTGGAAGGTATTGGCAGACCCAGACGTCTTGCCTGCAAATCACTCACAAGGTAAGGAAGTCAAAGGAGGTTCACTGAAAGTCAGTAAGAAAGGCAGACAACCCAATCCAGGAGAGCAGGAAAAAAAACCAGCAGGAGCGAGTGACTGTTCTACTTCGCACTTTTACTCAGTTACAAACACACAACATGTTGGCAACACTGCACAGGATGAACTACAGGACTCTCCTTAGAAAGAGATCTTGAGATGTGGAAAAGGAAAAGTGAGTTCCAAACAAATAAGGCTTTCCTACAATGTCAAGAGTTTGAGAAACACTTCTGTATCGAATACAGGACTTGGCCCAAAATGAGAAAAAAAAGTGCCCAAAATGCTTGTAGGACTTCATGGATTTCTGAAACAGGCTTCCAAGGCTCAACATGGGGAAAAGTGAGAAAAATTTGCCTGATGACCATTTTTAAACGTGCAAATAGAGAAAAAAATACAAGGAAACTTTCCACAGATGGTATGTGTTTTCCCTGCTTTTAAGCTTGGCCTTCACAATACTGTGTATCTAATAGCTGTGCTGTGTCTGGTTTCCACAAAGTGCCTGCCTGTCAGACCAAGCCAACAGCCTGTGCTATGTGCTCTTAGGGGCTGCTCAATGCTCGTCACTGTAAAAGTAAAGTAAAAAGTACTTGAATGCCATTCATAATGTTGAAGATGTTAATAAGCCATCATTTGATTACCACTGGTCTTAGAAGTTATCCACTTGGACAAGAGGAATAAAATACGCTGAATTTTTAAATGTTATAAAAGCAGAGCACTAATTGTCTGATCTATTGCACAGTCATTGAAACCAAGAGATCAACCCAGCGCCATTTTCAAATACCAAAAGCTTGTCATAACACAAACAGAGCGCTGACAACATCCCAAAAGTTTACCTCCAGGGCATAAAATTGAGTAGCTATTACCCAATAAAAGAAATAACATTTTAAAGCCTCTGTCTTTGAACATGACAAAATCCATGTCATGAACAGAAAAAAGTTACTTTCAAATGTTAATTTTGTCTATGAGAGTAGAAAAAGTCTCAGAAAATTTACCAGAGAAACAGCCACATTGGCTCATTTTCTAGGAACCCACTGACGCAGTTTTATTTTTTTTTTAACAGGCTGCGGTATTCCTGAAGCACAGCAATTTGTCTTCAGTTACCCAAACCAAACAAGTAAGTCGATTATTAAATATTCTTCACAGTTACAAAACGCAGTCAAAGAAAAGCACTATACTGGTGTAGATGAAACTAAAAGGTTGCATCTTTTCCTACCCAGCCCTCTGCAACTGTTAGTCGATCCTCTTTGTGTATTACACGCCCCTAAAATCTTGCATAAAGAAAGTTCCATCTTATATAACCACCTTTCTATTGTTACAGTTTTCATTTTTTTTGTAGAGGAACACGGATATTTTCCCAGCATAAATATGTACAAAATGTGTAAAACGGCAACACAGCTAGCAAAAAGCCACAGTTAAACTTTTTTCAATGGAGCCACGCATATGAGCTTCTCCTACCGACACCTAAATCTGATTCATTTATAGGAAAGAGATCACTTTGACAAGCACTGACTTCTTCCAAAAAAAAAAAAAAAAAAAAAAAAAAAGAGACATCCTACCTGCAGTCCCCTGCTCCTCCACATACACTCTCTGATGCAGAGGATTTTGTGCTAGCCATTTTTTTCAGGCAAACGCCTGCCTATATCGAAGGGGGCTGGACGAAGCAACGCTCAGGTATGAAAACCAAATCCTTCCAGCCTTTGCTGGCTAGATCTGGGTCCGCAGGACCCGCTACTCCCCCACTCTGTAATTATTTGTATTTGTACCGTATTTGTACCGAGAACTCGAAAGCATCCGAGGGGACAGCACCTGCTCACCGGCACACAAAAGCCGGGGAAGCCTAACCGAGGTGGGAAACATCCTGAATTCCCACGTACCTGCTAGCCCGCGGGGGCTCTTTGGCCGCCGGCTGCTGCGGTGCTGGGGGGCGAATGACCCTTTCCCTCTCCTTGCAAACCACAGCCCCGCTGCCGCCGCCTCCCCTGCCCCCCCACCAGGCTGAGGAGGTGCCCGAGGTCCTAGTCCCCGTGCTGCGGCCGCGGGTGGCGGAGGGGCCGAGGCCGGGGGTCCCTCCGGCGCGGCTCGGCGGGGCTGGGGGGATAACAAAGCCCAGTGCAGGGACGCCACCACGGCGGCGCTCACCTGCCCAGCGGTCGCTTCATGCCCGTGTCGGCGGCGGCAGCGGTGGCGGCGGACAGGCGCAGGCTGTGCCTCAGGCTGCAGCCCTTGTCGAGGGGCGCGGGCGCGGCGGCGGCGCGCTCATGCTCCACCGTGACCGACTCGTTGCGCTTCCTCATGCCGTGGCGGTGGCGGCGGCGGCCCGGGGCGGCGGAGACGGCAGGAGCGGCGCCGCGCACAGCCGCCGCTCTCCCTGCGCCGCGCCCGCCCCGCCCCGCCGGCGCCTCCGCCAATCCCCGCCTCCGGAGGGGGCTCGCGACGAAGGCGCCACCTGCCAGCACTTTCGGAGGGGCCGCGGCGCCATCATTACTACGGGCAAAATCGCCGGCCGCCATTTTGTTGAGGGCCTGAGGCGGAGCCTCGACGCGCGGGCGGGGGGCGGGTGTCCGTGTGCGGCAAACTCGGCTTCAGGCGCGGGGTCTCGCTTTCAGCTGGACGTCGGTGCAGCGGTGGTGCGAGCAGATGACCCTGCCGGCTCTGGGAGCCAAGGGGCGCAGCGGGGCATCGGCTCTCCTGGGGCTGCGGGGCGCAACGGGTCCGCCCTGTGGTGAAGTGTGAGCTGCCGCGCTGGTGCGTGTGCTAGCGCAGGGACCTGGGAGATAAGCCCTCGGGTGTCATGGAAGCCTGCGGGTCGCTGGAAAGGTTGGCAGCCCAGCACCTGGAATGGACACCCAGCTTGCCGAGCTGCCGCTCGCAAAGGGCAGCAGGGGGATGAGCCTGGCATTACTAAATTGCTTCCGCATGAAGAGCCAGCGGGACGCAGGGAAACAGGGCATTTGCGAATGGAGGACCACCACCTGCTCTGCATGGGCCTGGAGGGGCTGTGAGACCCTGCCCAGGGGTAGAGGCTAAGCTACAGCACACGCCTGAGCATGGGGAAATGGCATAGCTGACACAGGGTTCAGAGAGAGGAAAACGAGCAGTAGCCCTTACTGTTAGACTCAGCAGTGAGGACAGGAATGAAGCACTGTGATCATAGAATCATAAAATCATAGAATGGTTTGGGTTGTAAGGGACCTTCAAGATCACCTAGTTCCAACCCCCTGCCATGGGCAGGGACACCTTCCACTAGACCAGGCTGCTCAAAGCCCCGTCTAACCTGGCCTTGAACACTGCCAGGGAGGGGGCAGCCACAGCTTCTCTGGGCAGCTTGTGCCAGTGTCTCACCACCCTCACAGTGAAGAATTTCTATCTCATATCTAATCTAAATCTGCCCTCTGTCAGTTTAAAACCGTTACCCCTCCTCCTATCCCTACACCCACTGATAAAGAGTCCCTCCCCATCTTTCCTGTAGCCCCCTTTAAGTATTTAAACCACTTAAGGTCTCCCTGGAGCCTTCTCTTCTCCAGGCTGAACAACCCCAACTCCCCAGCCTGTCCTCATAAGAGAGGTGCTCCAGCCCCCTGATCATCTTCGTGGCCTCCTCTGGACTCATTTCAACAGCTCCATGTCCTTCTTATGTCGGGGACCCCAGAGCTGAATTCAGTACTCCATGTGGGATGTCATGAGAGTGAGTGAGTAGAGTAGATGACACGGGTAATGATAACCTTGGTCTCTGAACAGTCAGAGAGCACCACTGTCCACTATTTTGTCTTCCAAAACCTTTTCTGAAGCAGAAGGCAGCCATATCAAAGTTTCAGATGTAATTCCTCACCTCCCATTTGCTCTATAGGCTTATGGGGAGGTTATGACACCACTTTGGAAAGCACATCCTCATCTGCTGATTTCTACAGACGCACATAGGCAAGGTTAACTTGCCACAGAGCTTCCCTAGCAGTGTGGGGATTCTGCACTGGAAAGAAGTGGTGGCAAATAAAGAACAAATAAAACATCCCCTCCAGTATCAGCAGTAGCTGGTGACTGCACTGTCTGTACCATTGTGGAGCAGGACAGAAATGCACTGCAGAAAGCAGCCATGCTCATGTGTTCTGGCTCCCACTGCCACTGCTGGGTTGATCTATTGAGGCTGAGGTTGATCTATCTTCTGTGTTCCTGTAAAGTGAGAAAGTGAAGCAATTCCTGAAAAATGGCTCTTTGGACAAGTGATCTCAGCTGTTTTGCATCCATTTCTTCTGACTTGCTGCTGGCTGACCCTGACCTGATGGAATTATGGAGATTCAAGAGAAATACATGAATAAATTAATCCCAAGAACAAAGACAAGGCAGTGGACCAAAAAGGAGGAAACAATTGTTAAAATACAAGCCTCAACTATCTCATCAGTTATGGATAGCTAGCAGAAAGTATTGTGTAATGCGCTGATATGTGCTTTGTCATGTTTCTGGAAGCTTCTCCTAACATTTGAGACCTTTTAGAGATTTTCACTCAACCAGATCATAATTGCTAAAATTTTCAGACAGGCTTTTGGAAAGACTGGTTTTTCTCTTGCATGCTTTGAACAGCGGAGAGTGTTCTCGTCCCTCTGATTTTGTTTCATTTCCTACATCTTATTAGGAAGACTGAATGCTGCAATTGGGGATTGTTAGCCATGTGTTAGGAGCTTTGCCTTGTGACAACATGTCATAAGTAGTGGTCACTCCAAAAGTAGGTTCTCAAAGGCTGTATGGGGCTCCTTAGGAGTGTCAGTGCAGTCCTGCAAAGAGGCAACTGCAAGCTGCACAACAGACTTTGATACAAGGGGAATGGACTCGGGTGTCATAAATCCTCTGAGATGCCTCCGGCTGAAGTTTATTACTGAGAAGGACAACTAATTAAAATTACTTGAAAGCCCGTCTTTGTGGGATGGGTCTTAATACTATTTTTTTTCTCTATGCTAGAAAGAAGACAAGCAAGTCTTTTCTTGTGGCAACTTTAAGCTATTCTCAGCATTTCTAAAGGCTTCTCTTCTTTAACTACATACAAGTATAAACAGGTCTCTGTTTGGTCTCTCCCATCATATCAGATTTTTAAGATTCAGAAATCACCAGATTTTTTTTTTTTTTTAGTGTAATGTCCTCTGTGCTGCTAGTACATAATTTATAGACTAGGAAGAGGTTCTCCCATTTGGGATCAGTACTTGCCCTTCCTACCAATTGAAAGAGATGAGCGCTGCCTCAGAAATTTGCTCACTCACAGAAATCACTGCACAACATCCATTCTGAATTCCAAATTAACTCCAAATGCCATGGTTGAATTCTGGTGGACTTGATGGGAGTTTGTTGAGGCAAGGGTCCACTATAAACCATACTTCTGCTGCTGTTATAGGCAAACCAGGGTGAAATTCTACCATCTTCGATCACCAAATACTTCATCTGAACAATGCAAAACAGCTTTGGGATTGTGCTGTCACAGGATTTCTTAGCAGCCAGTAACTCTGTGTGGTTCTGCAGAGCGTGTACAGGAAGAACAGGAAAATCCAGTCAGAATAAAGGCTGGGAAAGAATTTGAGATTTCTTAGCTCAAGGCAGGAGCAGAGGTTATGGTAGAGCAATAGTAGAAACTATCCCTGTGGGCAAGGACACATTCTGTAGGGTTTCTGCCTGTCTGGAATGATCTGGAAGAGGTCTGGAGACAGACCATGGGGCAAGGACACAGCCTGCTGGACTGTACTGATGGCAATCTCCTCCCCACCCTGTATTCTCCAGATGCAGCCACACCTGAACTCACCTGCCTGGCGTGGAGATGAGGGAGACAGGTGGGAAGCAAAGGACAGCAAGTGATCACAGATCCTAAGTAACATTATCAAGAGGAGGGATGAGAGCCATGTTTGACTGTGGATGAGCTCAACCAAGTCTCACCAAAGGACACAATCCAGAGTAGGAGACACTGAAAGAACCCCAAAAGGCTAGGAGAAAGTGCTGGTTAGAAAACCACTGAGAGGAGTCTCTGGAGAGCACAAGGATATTCAAAGCAGCAGAGAAATCAGAAAAGAGCAGAGCCACCTCCTTTGAGGAGGTTCTTGAAAGGGGCGCAAAAGAAAAGGAGAGGTGACTCAGGGCAGAACAGAAGGAGACTGCACCCTGATGGGCAAGGCAACAGTATCTCTGGAAATGCAGAGAGGTCTGCTAGGAAGACAGCTACCCACAGCTTTCTGTTCCTCAAATTGCTCCTCTCTGACAGAATAAAAGAGGGAAACCTGATGCTACAAGCTTTCCCTAGCCACTGCACAAATTCTATAGCTCAAGTTGGTGGCATGTGTTTGTGCTTGATGGGCAGTGCAGGGCTCTCTGGTGAGTTGAGCACTCCTCCAGCTGCTGCCTTGGCAGCACAGCACCATGGGCTTCTTCGTTCTGCTTACCTAGCTGTCTCCAAGTTCAGCCATGTACAGGAAATTATGGAGTTCAAATGGAGGGAACTACGGAGCCATCCTTCCATGCTGACTTCCTGAAGGCAGGAAAATCCACATTACTAAGGGTAGAGCCAACTTTGGAAAGGTCCATCACGCAATGCTAATAATGACTCAGAGAAGTGTCGTTTGCTGATGTTCCCAAGTCAGCACAACCCCCTGCTTGCTACCTGCTAGTTTTCCTAGTTGACAGTAGACACAGAGCTGACTGAAGCCAGAGGAGTTGGACAGAGTTTCAGTGTGTACTCGTGCTCCAGTCTGCTATGCAGGAGCTGAGCCAAGCCTCTCCAGCAAAGCTAGAGTGCTTCCACCACTCTCCTGATCCATCCTTGGCTGTAGTTAAGCTAGTTTCTGAAAGCCTCATGTTGAAATGAGTAGTGCTTTTTAGATTACAGACTTTTCAGTTAAGAAGTAAAGCATCTGGGAAGCATTTCTACTCACCTGCCTGCCTGGGTGATTCTTCACTGCTGTGTCTGAAGGTGACCAAAAGGCATCTCTCTACAGTTTTCTCCATGCTGACCATCTTGCATGCCAGTGACAGTGGTCAGTGACAGACGGTCATGAGGTGCAGGGATGTCATTCATATCCCTGTTTTTTTACCTCAGCTTTCCATGAACCTCCTCCAGATGCTGCAGATCTGGTGACTTCATCTCCAGGAATTCAAGAATCCATTCAGAATCATAGAATCACAGAGTTGTTTGGGTTGGCGAGGACCTTAAAGATCATCTAGTCCGACCTCTCTGCCATGGGCAGGGACATCTTTCACTTGATCCAGTTGCTCTAAGCCTGACTTTGAGCATTTCCAGTGATGGGGCATCGCTTCTCTGGACAACCTGCTCTAGGGGCCACTGCTCTTTCTTCTCTTCATTAATGACACAGATGATGGGTCAGAGCACACCCTCCACGAGTTTGCAGATGATCAAAAACTGGGAGGAGTGGCTGATATATCAGATGGTTGTCCTGCTGTTCAGAGGTGACTGGCCAGGCTGGAGAAATGAGTCTCATGAAGTTCAACAAAGGGACGTGCAAAGTCCTGCATGTGGGGAGGTTAAACCCCAGGCACCAGTGCATGCTGGAGGTATGACAACCGGCCAGCCATGACCTCAGATCTTTCTGGTCTTTGCTGCCTTCAGGAATCGCAGCCCCCTGAGGCCAGAGGGAGTGCCTGGGGTGAGGAAGAGTTCCCCTTGGGAACATTTAAACAAACAGGACAGACACAAGTCTCTGGGAGCAGATGGGATGCACTGGAATGCTGAGGGAGCTGGCTGAAGTCCTTCCAAGACCACTCTCCATCACCTGTGTAATTACAGCCATGGTGATGGGGGAGAGGTTCCTGGGGACTGGCAGAAAGCAAGTGTCACTACTGTCTTCAGGGAGGGTAAGCAGGAGGATGCAGGGAACTATAGGCCAGCCAGCCTCACCTTGATCCCTGGGAAGGTGATGGAGCAAGCAATCCTAGAAACCATTCCCAGACACATGAAGGATAAGACAGCCATCAGGAGTAGTAGATTGGCATAGCTTTATGAAGGGGAGATAATGCTGAAGCAACCTGATACAGTACATGCCTCATACAGTCACAGACCAGCTGGAAAGCAGCTTGGCAGAAAAGGCCCTGGAGGTCTCCTAGTGGACACCAAGTTGGACATGAGGCAGCAGTGCACCCTTGGGGCAACAAAGGCCAAGACCCTCCTGGGCTGCATTAGGGGAAGTGTTGCCAGTGGGTGAAGGAAGGTGATCCATCCCCTCTCCTTAGCCCTGATGAAGCCACCCCCAGAGTGTCATGTCCAGTTCTGGGCTGCCCAGTACAAGAGAGAAACGGACAGACTGGAGGAAGTGCTGTGAAGGGCCACAAAGATGACGAAGAGACTGAAGAAACAATCCTGGGAAGCTGGGGCTAGCTCTGCTCATGGTGGGAACCTCCAGATTCCTGGGGCCTGGCAGCTCCCATGGTGACAGAGAGGCATTGAATGGAGAGATGTCCCCATACGGGGCAGCTGCTTTGTGCCCTGGAGGGTGATGCCACCATGGATTGAGGGAGGTCCCTTGCACGGGCTCTCCATGATGGGAGCTCTGCCGGGAAAGAGGGAGCCAAATGAGGGTTCAAGGCTTTTATTAGCAACCCCCTGAAGTTGAGGGAGCCCCAAAACTGCATGTGGGTGCTGAGTACTTGGCAGGACCTTGCAGTCCTGGGGCAGGGGCTGCCTTCGGGGGAAGACGGGGGGCTGCTGGGTCTGGCACAGGAGGCGCTGCAGGTTGGTGGCACTGGAGGGCATGAAGCCTGGGAGCAGGGCATAGAGGATGACCCCAGCACTCCAGGGGTCTGCCAGGAAGGAAGGCAGTAGGGCTGCACCTGCAGGATCTCAGAACAAGGAGTAAACATAGGACCCGCAGAAAGTCTGGCTCAGTGCCGCCTTGGCGGGCAGCCCCACATGTGGGGAGGCTCTGAGGGACTACCCACTGGCATCCTGCAGGGCCACCCTCCTGAAGAAGGTGGAGACCTTCATGTCCTCACTGTCGAGGAGGTTTTCCAGCTTCAAGTCCCTGTTTTCCTGCTTCAAGTCCCCGTGGGGGAGAGACAGCATGTGCTGGGGGCAGGCAGGGGCAGATGGCAGCTGGGGGGGGGGGGATCAGGGGCCAAGGAAGGATCTGTGCATAGATGAGGGTCTGGGGTCTCCTCTGGGAAGAGAAGGGCTTGGACTGGGAGCTGTGGGGCAGCTGTGGAGGGATTGTAGGTAAGGGTGCGGTGGGCAGGCGGAGGTGTGGAGGCAAAGAGGCTTCCAGGAGGCCCTTCAGTGCCTGGGCTGGGAGGAATGATCCTCCTGGAAGCGTGGCTGGGGGGACCCTGCAGAGCCCTCGCTGCCTCGGACAGCTTGCCGAGGGGGGACAGCTCCATGAGGAGGTGGAAGCCCGTCCTCATCTCCATGCCTTGGTA
Source organism: Strix aluco (assembly GCF_031877795.1). Taxonomy (NCBI): domain Eukaryota; kingdom Metazoa; phylum Chordata; class Aves; order Strigiformes; family Strigidae; genus Strix; species Strix aluco. The sequence continues at coordinate 15,371,195 of NC_133933.1, forward strand.
CAGCGTGATGAGGTGCTTGTAGCACAAGCCCTTCCGGACTTGTGGGCAGCAGGGGCTCGACGTGGGACAGGCCTGCCCCCCTCTGGCCCCTCTTTGCCTTGCACCCCCGCCTCTTTTCCCACCAATGCTCCCCTAACACCTGGCAGCTCCCCACAAGGTGCCCTCCACGCCTGCCATCCTCCTGAAACTCCCACTGCCAATAGCTCCCTGCCCCTCTGAATCCCTGCCCATTGCTCCCCGGTGCTCCCAATGCCCCCCCTACCCCATGGACTCCTCCAACCACTCCCTGCCTCTTTGACCCCTCCAACGTCCCTGCCCCATTGAGCCTCCCAGTAACACCGTTATCCATGAAGCTCCCCAAAGGGTGCTCCCCCTGCCCCCTGTAGCCCCTGATGCCCCAGGGACCCTCCAATGCCCTCTCTTGCCCTGCAGCATTTCATGATGCTCAGGAGTCCCACCCCTGCTCCCTGCCAATGCCTCCTGCTCACCTTGCCTGCATCTGATAGAGCAGGAGCTTCCTGAGGTCTTCCTCCAGCGCCTTCCTTTTGGAGATGACCTCGATGGCCACCTTGTGCCGCAGTGGGGGGGCTTCAGCCTCATACATCTCTCAGTAGGCACTGTGAGCCAGCAGTGGCCCCAGCTGGAAGCCCATCTTCCCCAGCATCAGGATGGTCCTGGGTTTGGGGGGCACCTCCGCCATGCCTGAGGGCAGCACAGTTTGGGGGGGGTTCAAGCAAGGCTGGGGGGACCCCAGCTGAAACCAGGCACCCCCAGACCTCTGTGCCCCCTCATGGCCCCCAGCACCCCTCCTGCACTCCTGCTCAGGGTTTGGCCCCTGGTGCAGCTCATGCCAAGGCCTGGCAAGTGCCGGCAGCAGCCACCTGCCCACCAATGACCCACTGAGGTGGGGTGACAGGGCAAGCAGCCGGGATGGCTGTGAGGCACAGTGGGCAGGAGCAGTCAAGATTCCTCCTCTCCTGCAGCTTTGCAGTAGTAGCTGGCCAGTTGTTTCTGAAAAAGCTCCTCCAAGCCCCTCAGAACCACCAATAGTCACAGCCTAGACCCAACCTCCCAGCTGGAAGGTCAAATACCTGAGCTGGCCTAGAAGAGCCCTTGGAGCAGCAGCTGGAGAGCCGAGGTCCACAACTTGTGCTGCCCAGGGAGCAAGAGGGGACAACAGCTGGAGAGCTGTTGCTTAAGTGGGCACAAGGCACAAGCCCTCTCACTGCCTGCCCTAGGCTGAAGACCCCACACCCTGGAGCCATCACAGTCCCCCTTCCTTATCATGCATCTGCTGCCATGGAGACGGCAGCTGGGAGGGAGTCCCCAACTCTGGGTGTGGGGGGAGTGCTGCCAGCAGCCCCAGCCAGGGTGACGCAGAGCTCACTCGTTGGGATTTGCTGCAGGGGCTGGACCCTGAGGTGTCCTGGGCTGAGAGGCCAGGCAGGTGGCAGTAAAGGGCTTTCTGGTGAAACCTCATCCAGAGCTCTTTGGCAAGCTTGAAAAAACTACAGTTTTGCTCTTTGCAGGACTCCCTGCTCTGGGCAAGCACATACTTCACGACCAAGACTAGGCTGGAAATCGAGACTGGCACAGGGTAGATCTCGTTGTTCATGTGCTTGCACTGGGTGTGCAGGGCTCCTGCTGGAAAAGACAGGGGCTGAGCAGCTGAGGCAGAGGGGTGCAACTCTTCTGCTGGCAGGTTCAGGAAAATGAGGCCCGAACACCAGCTGCTTGGCACTGGGAGGAGTTCAGGGGCCAAATAGCAGCTTGGTGAAGCTGAGCTCCTCTAGGACCAGTCACCAGAGGAGCTGCAAAGAAAGCCAGTCCAGAATTCAGTATGACAGCTTATGAGAGGGAATGGTGATAGCCACAAACTCTTCAAGCAAAAGGTTTTTACCTCCTCACACTGGCATACTGCCCTGCTCAGAAGCACCCAGATGGTTGTGCCAGTGCTCTGGCCACAGTCACTCATGCATGACACAGGAAAGGGACAACAGCAACCAGGGCTGCTCTGGCTCTGCTCCTGGGGAACCTCTTGAGTGCCAGTGGCTGTCAAGCCAATGATGATGATAAGCACGCTGACAATAAGCTGTTGGACAGATCTTTTATAACAGTCTCAGGGAATTTTTTCCCCCCTGTGCCATGCCAGGTTTGCTCACCTGATGACTTTGAAAAGATTGTGCTCCTGCTGAAGCACCTCTGACACATCCTAGTGCCCCTCTTTGCTCCCCACTGACATGCCTGAGAGTGCACCCTGTGCAGAGTGGCTGTGTAGGACTGAGGGCCCAGTATGGGTTTCCCAGTATCAGGCCCACAGTGCACACCAAAACGCAGGCTGTAGGCAAAAGCTTCACCTGCTTGAAGTCAGAGTGATCCTTACCACCAGCTTGGCTAAAGTAGATGGGAGCTCTTGCAACAGCCAGCAGCCACCATCTTAGGCATGCTGGTAATAAGCTTTTGCACTGACCTTAGATCCTCTAGGCATTGCAAGCCTTAATGGGGTGGCCCTTTGCCAGCAGGTCCTGCTCAGGTCCATGAACTTGAGAGCAGCTTCCTGCCCGTTGGTTACTTTTCCCCACGTTGAACATCAGCTTGAAGGCAATGTCTGCAGGCTGTTGGAGGTTATTTCCATCAACAGCCTCCCAACGCCGTGCCTCAGAGCCCCAACAAGCACCTGCCCCGCAAAGGAAGAGCACAGCCCCTGGGGCCAGCTCAGGCAGCAGGGGCTCTTCCTCCCCAAGCGATGCAGGAGGGAGCTGCGCAGGACGCGGCAGGAGCAAGAGAAGGGCCCCCGCCACCCGTCCTCCCGCCCTGCGGGAGGCATGTGCACGCAGCAGGGACCCGGGAGCCCCGGGCAGTTGCTCGGCGCCTCCCCGCCGGGGCTCATGTGGAAATCTGCCCCTGCTCGCACGCCCCCACGGCCGCTCCCCGGGGGGGGGGGGGGCACCTCCGGGCCCCGGCGCCCCCAACCCACCCGCGCCGAGCCGGGACCGGGACCAGCCCCAGAGGCAGACCCCGCCGTGGACGGCGAAGACTGGCGGCGCTGCCCCGGAAGACCCGCTCGGCCGCAGCCCCGCCCCACCCTAGGGGGCGTGCCCAGCGCCGGCGCGCGGTTTCACCAATGAGAAAAATCCGCTGCCCCTGCGTCAGCGCCGCGCGGCGGCAGCGGAGGCTGTTGCTAGGCAGGCTGGCACGGCTGGCCCAATGGGAGCGGGGCGCTGCGGCCGGGCCCGGGCGCAGGCGGCGGCGGCGGCGGAGGGCGCGGAGCGGCTGGGGCCCGGCGCTCACCATGCCCTACAAGCTGAAGAAGGAGAAGGTGCGGCGGGCGGCAGCGGGCCGGGGTGCTCCCGCGCGGCCCGGTGACCGACCGGCCACCCGCTCCCGCCGCCCTCCCCGCCACGGCCTTCCCTCGGCGCGGCCCTCGGGCGGGGGCGCGCGCGCGCGCGGGGCTGCGGCCGGCAGGGGGCGGGGGCGCGCGCCAGGGGCGGGCGGGGCGGGTGGTGCAGGAGGGCGGCGGGGGCGCGCGCCGGGCGGGGGGCAGGGGGAGGGGCGCCCGCCGGTGCCGCCGGCGCCGGTACCGGTCTGCCCGCGCGAGCCCGGCGGGGGAGTGGGGGGGGGGCTGCGGCCCGCCCCGCACGCTCGGGAGGCGGCAGGAGGTCGCGGGGGCTGCGGGTGCACGGCCGCCCCTCCCCGGCCATGCCCCCCGTGGGGGAGGTACGGCCCCACCCGTGTCCCGGCCCCGCCGCGGGGCGGCCGGCGGTGGCTGCCGGTGCCCCGCTGCCCGCGCCCCGCTGCCCGCTCTGTGCCCGCCAGGCGGGGTGGGGGCCCGGATCCGCCTCTGCCGCCGCCCGGTGCGGGCGGGCCGGGCCGTGCCGTGTGCCCGCCGGGGCTGTGGGTGCCCGGCGCCGTGTAGCTCCGGTGGGCAGCGGCGGGGCCGTGCCCCGGGGAAGGGCCGGCCCGGGCTGGGTGGACGCCGGGGCCTGTCACCCTCAGGTGTACGGCCGGGGTCAGCCTCTGCTGACCGGGGCGGGATGTGCCAGCACGGCCCTGGCTTGGGCCCGCGGCCCCGGCGCGGGTGTCCGCGGCCAGGGGGGCGGTTCGGGGCGCCCTTCTCCGGGAAGAGGGCTGGAGTTGCCACCTGCAGCAGGGCTTGCTGCAGGCGTGGAGGTGGGGTGGGTCTGTGGTGGTGCACGGCTGAACTCTGCAAAGAGATGCTAGAATTCTGCACAAGGCAAAATTTTCTCTGAACGTGTTTTCATTGTTTCAGGAGTCTCCGAAGTCTACCAAAAGCACCACAAAGCCTGGCAGCAGCAGTAGTGGGAAGGATGGTGGGGCAGAGAATTCGGAAGAGGTAAGGCTTTCACCTTGGGTACAGCAGTGTGCATGTGCGACTCATCTTTGAGGAGGAATAACATCTTCCATTCTAGCTACTTCAGGCTGCTCTGCCAGATAACATATGTCACTGGGATCTTAAGGAATTGGAGAAGATGGTAGCAAAGACTAAAGTGAAGGTGAAGTTAGTTACCCTTGAAAGTTGGACCAAAGGGAATGATGACTATGGAAGGGACAGGATGAGTCTCATATCCTACAGCCCTGCAAAAAAGAGATTTGACATGAAGCTGATGGCGAGCGCTGCTCGCAGAGGTGGGCAGAGCGCGGTAAAGTTGGCTGCAGAGAGGGAAGAGCCACCGTTATCCAGAAGGAGGAAGCCTGACAGATGGGAGAAGCTTCCTTGCCCCTGTCAGAGCAAAGCGCAATAAACTCTGTTGTCACCTTGTGTCAGAGTGGGAGAGTAGTGAGAAGGAAATGTGTGCTTCTGAGGCATTTTCTGGGGAAGTGAGATTAGGAAGTAATGGATAGGACATCTGAAAGAGTAGAGGTAAACTGCTAGAGATTAAATGGTTCTCCTTTGATAAAACAGCCTTGTTGCTTGAACACAACATTACTCACAAGAAGGCACAGTCTGTATTCCCAGCTGTGCAGAGTCTCTTTCACTCTCAATTTTGATGCTGTCAAGCTAGATGTGTTAGAATGGCCTCAGCAGAATGTGATAATGTGATAAGCTGTGCTTAGAATTAGGAAAAATTTGGGTAAACTGTAACTTTTGTGGTAGACTTGAGTTTATCTGGCACTCAGTGTGGTTGTGGATTTTGAGAGCGCTGTACGTGTGTCCAAGGAAGCATGCATATGTGTGTGGTTTATTTTTTTTAATACTGCAGTTTGGCAAAGAAGCCGTGCCGCTTCTTTGTCCATAGAAGCCTGTGTGCTCAAGTCTTGTCTGAAACACATTGCACTTGTAATTTGGAGGATCTGGGATAGGAGATGTGTAAGTCTAATGAAGACTAGGAAGAAATCTGTAGTTTGGTGGGGTGGTTGTAGTCAAAATAAGGTTATTTTAGAGTCTCCTTCAAAGCACAGATCTGTGTTGCAGAGCCTCAGAAAATATCCTTACTGCTTGCCACTCGGTTTCAGGGTCCAAGCCGTGCTCATGCCTAACCTGCCATGTGGCCAGCAAGGAATCAGAAGCTGAGTTTGTTTGCCTTGGAGCAGGTAGCAGTTCTGTAGATCCTCTTTTTATAGCCCATCCTGGTGTTGGCCTCTGCCCATTTTATTTTGTGTGTACAGCTGGAAACAGCTTGCTGGGAGAGCTGTCTGACAACTCCAAGGAAGTGAGAGAGCTCCTGCCTTGGCATCCTGGGGTTAGGCTTACATTTTATTTATTTGGCACTCTTTGTCTGCTGAGTTCACAGCTCTGGGAAGAAGAAGGAAAGCCTGAGCCTTGCAGTGTGAGGGTGATGGATAGCTATCAAATCAGAGTGCTCTGATGTCCCTACCCAATTCAGCAGTGGGCTGTGGCACTGCTCTCCTGATTACAAGTGGTGCATAAGAAAGGAGGAATAGTGCAGAATACAAGCTTCCTTCTGTGACCTGAAACAGCACGTAATGTCTGGTTGTGCCTGGGTGCAGAAGAAACTTAGAAGTGATGCGTCTAACCTTCCCTCCCACAAAACATACCCAGCCACTTCCTCATACTCCAAACAAAATCCAGCCCTTCTTTAAGATGGAAGGCTGGGTCTCCTTTGATCATAGGAACAGAGAGCAGAACAGAAAGGAGACACCTCTGCAGTGTGCACTGCCACAGGTCTCTTCTCCCTTTCCCTGTTGAGTTTGCAGTGAAGTTTGTTCTTTCTTGGTGGTTTCCTGTCTCCGGGCTGCTCTGCTGCAGAATGGAAGAGAGCTCTTTGCTTGATAAGAAGAAATGTATGCCAGTTTGAATGCGATTTTCCTGCTCTTCAGGAAGCACAGAAAGGTATTTTGACTTTCACATTGGGGGACCATGAGGAATTAGGTAATGTGTGTTGGGAGTGAGACTCCTTCCTTGTGTCAGAAACAGGAGGTAGTTTGACTCGTGAAACACCAGGAGTTGGTATTGCCTGGTGGGGTTGATGGGCTGAGCCTAGCCTGGATACCTCTGCTGCCATTGTGAGAGTTTTGTGTCCCATAAATTCCTCCGTGGAGTTATGGTTGGTTGGTTGCCTTTTCTAGGGTGAAAATTCTGTGCACCAAAGAGAATTTTCTTTTGTCTTCATATCTCAATAGATGCTTAATGGGCTTGTAGCAGAAGAGCAGCATTTGGGTAGCCCTTTTCCAGTATGCACTTTCCTGTCACACCGTGCTCCAAGGAGCAGGGGAGGACTCAGCCCTAATTTATCCTGGTACCAGAAAGTCGTAACTTGTTTTGCAGGCAAGTTGTCAGGCTGGTGGAATGAGTAAAGCTTGTTGAAGAGCAGCTCTGGTTTGACAGATCTGAGCAATTGCAGCAGAGGACCTCCTATGAGGATCTCTGTGAAGGGAGATGAAGAGGGTAGGAGTCAGTCCAGAAACCCTTAAACATAGTGCTTTGTTCTCTGCAGCGAAGGAGCTTTTAGTGGAGCTGATCTGGAAGGGCTGATATGTTCAAAAGCAGATGCACCCCCACAAGGGAAGGCAAGTGTTTGAGTTCCCTCATAAGTACAGGGGTAGTGCAGTGCTCTTTTAGATGCCTGTCTTAGGGTGAAGCTGTCTGAGGTGAAGAGCCAGCAAAACTTGGCCAGCCCCTGGCTTTGGGGGGGCAGTTTGCTGAGGAAGAGACAGAAGCAGTGGAGGAAAACACAAGAGCAGAGAGTGGGAAATAAAAGGTTTTTTTAGTTCATTCCCTCTGGAACATGATGAAGAAGATATGAATGGAGAGAATTTCTGCATGGCTATTTAAGGAGAAAAATGAAATAATGTCGGAGAGCAGGTCTGTGTCGAATGAGAGGATGAGAAAGAGTTACTCCTCCTGGCCAGAAAGACAGGGAGAGGCAGCTGGGTGGGGAAGAGAGTTAATGACCTGGAAGTGGGAACAGGGATTAGCAGCAGCAGTAAAAGAGAGGAGTTGCTCTGCAGCCTCAAGGGCAGCTTGGAGCCTCCCTGATGAGATTTGCAGCTCTGGGAGAGGGTGCTCCTTTTCACTCAGCTGCTGTATTACGTGTTTTGCGGATATCTCCATGGGGCTTGTTACTGCAGTACCTGGAGTTCATTATTCAGAGACAGTGTGGTGATGTTACTTCTGAGGCAGAGAGCTTGATTTTAATAGGGAAGCTGTGTAACAGCAGACAAAGAGAGCAGGTACTGACTTGAGGGATGGGAAGGGAAGAGTCATCGGAGGAGGAGGAGGAGCTGAGAGCAGATCTGGGCTGAGAAGCTTAGCAAGCGGGGGATGCTCAAGGGACCAGTAAGGCAGAAGGGCTTTTCAAGTGGCTATGCACCCGGCCGCAGTAGGAGTGCCTGCAGAGGTGGGGTCATGCATGGATAGGAGAGCAGAAGAGAAGCTGGCACAGCTCAGGGTGGCTGGGGTCCCTCTCTGGGAGCTTGGGATGAAGAGAAATGGCACAGGGCAAGCCCAGGGCCTGGGGCTTGTTGACTTGTGCAGGCAAGTTCCTAGCAAGGAGGAGAGGTGGTGGGAACCAGTGGGGAGGAAGTGCTATGAAGCCAGGGACGCTGGATTTGAGTTCGAATGCGGTTGTGATTGGGGCTGGCCCGTTCCTTTGGCACGAGTAGCTGCTCCACCACAGTGGGAAAGGTGGGGCTGCCACACCATGCTTGGGCGAACAGCTTTGTGCTGCTCTCCAGTTGCTTCAGCTCGTGCAGCGTAACAGCTGCTGGCAAACAGTGTCTCCCAAGCAGCCAGCTTTGCTGTGGTGGTGTGAGCCCTGCCTGTCAGCAAGGGGCTGAACCTGATCAGGTAGATGTGTGCCTGCAGCCATGTAGTGGCCAGCTGGTATTGATGTTGGCGAAACAGTCTGTGAGGTTGATACCTGTGCATTGAGAGAAAAGCTTTCAGTTTTAGCAGTCTGCAGTGTTTTCAGGGATGGAAACTTCAGAGAAGAAAGTGTTAGGAAACTTAAAGCAAGCCTCTTGTGGTTCATGTGGCCAAGGTAGGAGGTGTTGAAGGCAGAAGGACAGCAGGCCTGCCACAGGAAGCACCTCCTGGAAGCAAATATTCAACTTGAAGCAATTCATCCTGAAACCCTCTAAGCACTGCAGTGTAACAGTATATCTGACTTCCTCCATCATCAAATTTTCTCTAGCAAACTCGGCTGTGTGATTTTTGCATGTATATGTCTGTTTCTTACATAACGAGCAACTAAACCTGAAGCTGTGTTTTGTCTCTCTTCATGCCAGCTGTTGTAGGCTGTAGAAGCCTGTTAGAATGCATTATACACACCATGCTCAGAACATTTGCCCGTGACATTTTTGGGTGGGTGGGGAGTGCACAGGCATGTCCCGTCAGCTGGGAAGATATATGTGTCCCACTTCCCTTGGTGTTACCTGTGAGGCTGCCAATGCATCTTTTATTTCTCTCTGTACAATCTTTTCTCTACAGTGGCTCAGCATTCAGATTTTTCCCTTCTTCCCTGTGGAAGGAGAGTGATGCAAGAGTAGAGGACTAGCCTTCCCAAAAGCATCTGGACAACATTTGAGTGGCTCATGCTGCCTTGATATCCAAATATTCAGGCTGAGGAATGAACTTCTCACTCTTGGAAGGTTGCCAGCAAGGATTCAGCCTGACTTAACTAAAGAGAGACCACTTTTCAGGATACGTTGCCTCCAATTGTAGTCTGGGCCTGCTTTGTCTGACAGACAGAACTGTTTTCATCACAAGCTCATCTTGCTCCCTCCTCTCATCATGGGACAGTGCTGCTCCATGAAAGGAATCAGATCAAATTTAAACTGAAAAGTGTTCAAATCTTGTCTCGCCCTACCTTGTCTTGGAGCTGAGCTTGAAACAGAACCACTTAAGTTTTCCTTCAAGCAGAGCCAGACCAGAACCAAAATATTTCTGATTTCTGATTCAAAGTAATGGCTTGACAAAACAACTGGTGTTTTGTGTTGGGCACCATTTTTCACAGTGTGTCTTTGCACTTAGGATCTGTGGAGTAGTGTCTCCTTGTAGGCAGCTTTCCCTATTCCTACCTATTCCTACCTTGCTGCCTCCCCACATGCTGCAGGTGCAGTAACTCTTGCTCTTGTACTGTGGTGCTGTGCTGCACCTCTTTGGAAACCATCAGGACTGTTCAGGGTAAGGACTGTGCAGGGTAAGCTGCAGCTCAGCTGCTCCTCACAGGAAGAGACTGGCCGTATCTCATTTGGATGCTCTGATGAGCTTCTGCACTGCTGGTGCTTTCCCTCAAAATCCTGCTGGTCGGCGTTCTGGGGAGGTGTGTGTTTGTACTGCTATGCTGTATGTGGCAGCTGGGAGTTTATGGTGGAAGGAGGGGGTAACGTCCAAAGGTTTCGCCCACCTCTGCTTGCTATCCTTTGCGCTGTCCCTGTTGTCTCCTAAACAGGTTCACCCTGCAGTTCTGTGGCTTCATGTGCCAGCAGAAAGGAGGTGACAGAGCTGAGGAAGGGAGTGTTGGCTGGTCTCAGGCAGCAGAGCCAGAGTAGGCTGAGTTCTGTCTCCAGCTGAGCCCTCTGCCATAGGCTTGCTGGTGAGATACTGCTCTCTTCCCTGTTCAGTTTTCCATGAGTTGGGTCAGCATGGTGGTGAAGGGTCAGTTATTGAGCCCCAAGTGGGACTTGAACCAGCGGAGCTTCAGCAAGGTCAGACCAGAGCTGAGCTGAGCTAACACTGGCTTGAGTTTCTGGTCATCTGCTAAAAATAAGAAAGAGCCTCTGTAAGTGCTGTTTAACAAGCATGAGGTGGAGGGGATGTCTGCTGGAGGAAAGTGCAGGCAAAGAGTTTGTGTGGCTAAAAAGGGTGATGTGGAAAAAGCAAATTGACAGAAGTCCAGACAGCAGTGAGACTGGGACAAGGCAGAGTGGAAGGGAGTAGCCAGGATGGATTGGGAAAGCCCACAGCCTGGGACCTCAGGTTTGGGTATGGCCTATGTGGTTCGTAGACTAGCAGCTCTTGGTCTATGGATGCAGCAATGATTTTAGTGGTCTTCACTATTGCCTTTCCAGGGCCATCATGTCTGCTCTGTATTACACGCTGCTTTGCTTTTTCACAGGTGGTTCCCTGCACAAGGGTAAGGAAGCAACTTGCTAGTTTTCAAAACTTACTTGCTGTGTTGTACAGAGTGCTGTAATTGGAGGCAGCGGCACACTGAGGTTTTTATTTGGACTACAGAAAGTTCTTATTTCTGCTTTTTTTCTGTCAACAAACTCATGTAACTTGTTGCAAGGCATGGCTTTGCTTTCCATATCCCTAGCACCCGCTGTGCTGAGAGTCTCTGGTGTCTTTGCAGTACCTTGCAGATACGAGTAAAACTGATGTTCACTTTGCAGGTATACTGCATATGCAACCAATGGGTCTAGAGGCCTGCAGGAGTGGGTGAGATGCACTAAATTGCAAGTGTGACAGTGAAAAACATACCTCGTTTCTTCAGTTCAAGAAGATGCTAACAGTATCTAATTGTTTGTGAGGCTTGTAGGTAAAAGCTTACAAGTTGTTTTACTCTCCTCCCTCATCAGGCGCCACAGCCTCAACAGCAGCCGCAGCAGCAGCAGCCAACCGCAAATAAGCGACCCAGTAACAGTGCTCCCCCACCAACCCAGCTGAATAAGATTAAGTACTCAGGGGGACCCCAGATTGTGAAGAAGGAGCGCCGGCACAGCTCTTCTCGCTTCAATCTGAGCAAAAACCGGGAACTGCAAAAGCTCCCAGCCCTTAAAGGTAAAGAAGCTCTGGGGTGAGGGTGACCTGCATGACAAGTGCGTTCTCCAGGCAGAGTGCGGTGGCATGAGGGCTCTTCCCAGAGCAACCCTGGCAGTGTCCTGCTAACCTCCTGTGGGCAGTGCAGCAGGGATGGCTCTGGGAAAGGTGCTTGACTTGGCAGCAGGTTGAGAATTGATGGATAGCCTAAAAGAAAAGGAAGGTATTCAATGCGAACTTCGCTACTTACCTTCCCATTTGAAGTGATTTAAACTCTCATGCTTATATGTACTTAGGATTTTCTCAGATTCTTCAGCAGGTTGTGCAGAAAGGTGGTGAAGTGCATAGACCTTGGTGCAGACTGCTCTTGGTTCCTACAGCTACCTGTTCCTGGCAAAGGACCAGGCCTCCTCCTCCTCCTTGTGTTTCCATTGCAAATTATGGTAGTGCTATCAAACTTGTCCACATTAGGGTAATTACCCAGCATTAGCAGTTAGTCCACATAATGGTACAATTAAACATGACTTAAGTGCGGACAAGGTGAAAGCATTTTTAGCAGTCACTCAGCCAGACCCGTTGCTGACATTGCTCACAGAAACAGGCAGTCCTTTTAGGAAGGATAACTGCCCTGCAGCTCAGCAGCCATTCTGCAAGCAAGTGGTAAGTTTGCCTGATTGGCCTCAACAGCGCGTAGTTTCCAGTGACAACATATCAAAAAGAGAATGCTGTTAATACAGGGCTTCTGCCACCTTGGCCCCTCTCTTCTGGGCTGCTCTCTGGGAGGAGGGTTAGCCTACAGCGCTCTGCCCAGCTCCCTTTGCGACTGGGGTGTCACTGGTCTGGGATGGGAGCTAGTTAAGAGAATTCCTGTTCCAGTGTATCTTGCACTGGGAAGGGATCAGTGCTTATCAGGTCAGAAACTACTACCATGTTTGAAGTTGCCTTATGGGATAGTTGCTCCAGAGGCCTTGCAATCCCTCTGCCTCCACTGTCCCATCTCCATAGCAGGGATAACACTGCCTCTTCCTCTTCCCCCACCAGCTCGTGGGGGACTGTGATGGGGGAAGGGGAGTGCAGGACAGGGAGCAAACCACACTGGTACTTGGGCAAACCAGGAAGATGTTCTGCCTGTCTCCAAGGACAGACGCCTCTGCTTTCTCTGGCAGATGCTCCTCCACACGAACGAGAAGAGCTTTTCATCCAGAAGCTGCGGCAGTGCTGTGTGCTTTTTGACTTCATCTCTGACCCCCTCAGTGACCTGAAGTTCAAGGAGGTGAAGCGAGCAGGTCTCAACGAGATGGTGGAATACATCACACACAACCGTGATGTTGTTACTGAGGCCATCTATCCTGAAGCTGTTATCATGGTAGGGCATGGGGCCAGTACATGCTTGTGTGCCAAAGAAATAGGGACTCTTCAGAAGCATGGAGGGGAGGACGGGATAGGGATTTGTTAGGACTGTGACGCCAGTCCTACCCATTCCTTATTACCTGCCCACCCCCAGAAAGAGGATAAGGTGGGGACGGTGACAGTGCCTGGTGTAGGGAGAGGTGGAAGGTCTTATCTCTGGCACAGACTACACTTGTGGGTTTCATATGCAGATGGTAACCCTACAGCCTCTAGGGAGGCATCTGTTTGTGGGCACAGCTATGGCAAATCACAGTGTGATCCAGTGAAGGATTTGCTACAGGGAGGGCTATCATGAGGTGCAGGGATGTAATTCATACACCTTTTCACTCACATCAGTTTTCAGTGAACCTCTTCCGGACACTCCCTCCATCATCCAATCCCACAGGCGCGGAGTTTGACCCTGAGGAAGATGAACCTACATTAGAGGCTGCTTGGCCACACCTTCAGGTGAGGAGGAGGGGGAGGATATAGATCTAGTGAATTTATCTCCAGGAAGTCCATGTAGTGCTGGAGCCTGCCAGCCCTGCTGCTGGCTGCTTCCACAGCGTGCAAGGTTTGCTGGTGTGGGGATGGGGAGAGACCAGGCCTGCCATCCATGGGTCAGAGGTGGCTTGTAGGCAGGCAGGGGTGCCCTGGAAGCAGACTGATGGCTGTGTGCAACACTCACCTGCAGATGGCTGTAGTTCCATGTGGCCCTGAGGTAGGTGGGGAGTGAAGACTTTACTGGGAGTGAAAGAGTTGTGCCGTATTGCCTATGTAAGAAGCAATTCCCAGCAGTGTTAATGTCCCTCCCAGAGGCTCAAGAGCCCTCATCCTCTGGGCTTCAGCAGCATTGGAGACAGCACCTCTGTCTGCTTCAGCACTCTTCTCCTTGCCCAGCTCCTTGGGAGGCACACGGAGGAAGATGACTGCGTGGTGCCAAAGCAAAGCCTGTGCTGGCACCTGCTGACGTGTCTCCTGTATGCTGGATGTAGCTCAGTTGTGTTAATGGGGAGCAAATGTTTGACCAGAAAAGATAGGGAACTGCAGTGGAGGAAGAGGGATCTTTTCATCAGACTGTGTGTCCTGGGAAACAGACTTTAAGACAAACTAGGTGAAGAGGGTTATGAAAGCAACAGTGAGCATGTTTTAGCAGAGCTCAGCAGTGGAAGTCAGGAGGTAAGCTTATGGGGGTCTCCCCAGGCACTTGCACAGGGACATGTCAAGCAAAGACAGAACAAGAGCCAGGCACTGCAGAATGAAGCAGAAAATATGGAGAGGAAGTAAAGTGCAGTTCTGCAGCAGTGGTTGATCACTTCTTACTGCTGCAGTTGACATAGGGATGTGAGTGTCAATAGAAATGGCGTGTCCTCAGCACCAGACTGCTACGAATGCTAGGAAGCATTTGTTTCTGAGCTAAATCAGCAGCAGCCAGCATGGATTTGTGGCAAGTGTGTGCTGAGATTTTTTGGTCATCACCTCAGTTTTCTCTGTGCTGCTGTCCTTGGCAGCTGGGCCCTACCTGTGGATGGGTGACCCCATAGCTCTTTCAACTCCAGTCAGACCTTTGGGATGCACCAGTCTTGTTTGGCCTAGTGGCCCCTCGGAAGCGCTAGGCAGGGTCAGCCCTGGAATGGACTTGTCCCTCTAGGAGGACAGCAGGACCAGAAGTTGCTGAGGAGGACAGCAGGACCAGAAGTTGCTGTTTCAGCACTGGCAGCCTTCGTAAAGCAAGCTGCCCTTTGTTTTCCAAGTGGGACACAGCGTGCAGCTTGCATGGTTTAGTGGGGCCAAGCCAATCTGGAGTCAGTCCCCAGGAGGCAGAGGACACAACGTGTTTTCCTGGGGCCCATTTTATTTCTCTGCTTTTCTGTTTTTCCTTGGTGTGTCTCAAGGGCTTCCAATGAAGCCTGAGCCTTTGCCATCTCCTCTAGAGGTTTTGGTTCTCTGTAGAGATGTGGGCTGAAGGTGGGAGAAGAGTTTACCAGGTCTATAGTGTCTTCATCTGAGTTGGTTGCTGTTGTGTTTGGTGGGACCTGAGGTGATGAGTTCTCATGCAGACTTGGACAGTTATGTGCCACTAGCGCCCTGCCCATCAGAGCAAGGGCAGCTGAGTTGATCCCTCTGGGTGGGGAAACACAGGTTGCTGTGTTTTCTGTGCTCCCATTCAGACTTTCGATCGTTTCCTGAAGTCCTTAAGGAGAAGGAAAACATTTAAAATCTGAAGTAAACACTGGTGAGAGGACAGGGGGGATTTCTAAGTGATCTCTCCTTCTCCCCCATAGCTGGTGTATGAGTTCTTCCTCCGGTTCCTGGAATCGCCTGACTTTCAACCAAACGTAGCCAAGAAATACATTGACCAGAAGTTTGTACTATCCGTAAGTAATCGTTGCCCCTCCCACTGCGCACCACCTTTATGGAGGACATGCAGCAGATTTTGGTGAAGGTGTTATGCAAACAGTCCAGCTTTGTCATCAGGTGCTTGATGATGTGGGTTTTCTTTTTAACTTTGTCTTGTCCTGAATGAGCAGCTAGAATTCTCTGCAGGGAAAGAGTGTGTGTGAGCTGTAGTCCATGGAACTCTCCTCTCATTGGAGAGGTGCACTGGAAGCCTTGCAGGGGAAATCCAGGGACATGCAGCTTTGTAGAGTGTGCAGGCCATCACTGTGTTTCCAAAGACGAAAGAAGTGCTGATGGTTCCAGCTTGTGACTAGGAGACTGCACGTTTCAGGGAAGCAACCACTGTGCTCAGGGTGCTGAAGGCATCACTCAGCTGAAAACGCCACTTCTGCTGAGCAGGAGCAGTGCCCAGTGTTGCTGATGGCTTTGTCCAGACAGGCAGACACTGACTGAATTTCTCTCCCCTCAGCTGCTGGATCTCTTTGACAGTGAAGACCCCAGAGAACGAGACTTCCTAAAGACTATTCTGCACAGGATCTACGGGAAGTTTCTGGGTCTGCGAGCATATGTGAGGCGGCAGATCAACAATATATTTTACAGGTGAGATGTTTCTTAGTGCCACTGGCCTAGTGAATGAGTGGGACAATCCAGTGAGATAACTTTGGGGTTCTAGGCTGTGATTCTCTCTGATCCAGACTGTGATTAGCTAAGTGACTCAGTTTTGTCACGCTACTTTGGTAGGGATAACATTCACCTGCGCTTAGGAGCACTGAAGGTGTGATAGCACTGTCTTCAGCACACGTGGCAAATGTTGGGACCTGTGAACTTTAGCTGATCTGGGGACCATGAATTTATTTGCTTCTATCTCTTACACCTTACCTGGTTGTCTTGGAGTTCTGTTATTTGCTAGAAAACTCCCCGTCCCCAGGTTTTTTCCTTCCTTTTGCTTATCAAACTGTATCCAGCGTTTGGCTGTGATCTCTCATTCTTTTCTTCTCTTTAGGTTCATCTATGAAACAGAGCATCACAATGGGATTGCAGAGCTGCTGGAGATTCTGGGAAGGTAAGGGCACTTTTAGAAGTCCCAGAGAGCCCATAGTGAGTGAGACCTCCCAGTCCAGCGTGTTGTGAACTGGCAGTGCCTTCCTTCAGCAGTTCTTGCAGGAGCCACTCTTTCAGAGGATCTCAGTCTGATGAAGCACACAGTGAAAGTACTCTCCAGCCTGCCAATAAATGCAGCAGTAGCCTTCTCCTACCAGATTCAGCTCCTGTTCTTTTGAGTCCAGTCACAGCAGACAGCAGACAGTCTTGCCTCAGCAGACAGTAAAAGAGAAGAGTTCCTCACA
The DNA here is from genome assembly GCF_031877795.1 of Strix aluco. Classification (NCBI taxonomy): domain Eukaryota; kingdom Metazoa; phylum Chordata; class Aves; order Strigiformes; family Strigidae; genus Strix; species Strix aluco. The sequence goes on from NC_133933.1 coordinate 15,387,515, forward strand.
GCCCTGAGAAGCCTTAGCAGTGGGCAGTCCTCACCATGGCTTAAACTACCACAGAATCACAGAATCATCAAGGTTGGAAAAGACCTTGAAGATCATCTAGTCCAACCATTAAAACCCTTCTGTTTGCAGCCCTCTCTTATGCCACCACCCTCCTGTTCTGTAAAGTACAAGCCTTGAGGACTGGGCTGCCTCTGTGCTGGCCTTCCCCAGAGGTTCTGCTTAAGTGTGAGTGGGCTCAGTCTGGCACAGAACAGGACAGAACAGAGCCCAGGCCCCATCAGAGGCATTTCCCTGCTGTGCTTGCTGAGGAAACACTCTCACTGGGCGTGGTGTGCAGGTTAGGCCCCAGCGACCACACCACTTCTGGTGGTTGCTTTCTCAAGTGACTAATGAGAGCTAGGGAAAGCCACTGGCTCTTTTGAGGTGAGAGATACTGTATTTCTGTTGGGTAAAGATGTTAACGAGACTCTTGTTTCTTCTCAGTATAATCAATGGGTTTGCTTTACCTCTGAAGGAAGAGCACAAGATGTTCCTCATCAGAGTCTTATTACCACTGCACAAGGTGAAGTCTCTCAGTGTCTACCACCCACAGGTGAGAAGTGCTTCAAGTTCCCAGGGCAGAATGTGGTTCATGCAAAAGCCATTGTCCAGGTTTGCTTATAGCTATTCAGTGGGCTGCATTACTGTGTTGTACAAAGTTCTTGCTGTGAGATGTTTTGGGCTGCACCCTAGTCCCTTACTGCGGTGGTTTGTCCCAGCCTTGCAGTGCCTGGGCCTGTATGTATGCATGTGTGCTTTTTGCCACTGCCTGATAGGAGGGTATCCTGCCATTTCCTGATGACTTAATGCTATGGCCTGCTTTGCCTTTCTGTGCTGAAAGTTTGTGAAATATTGGGGCCCTGCTGAAACCAGAGAGGTAAAATTCTGAGCTGCAGTCATCAGCCTCTGTGTGTGGTGTGTCAGCTGTTAGTCACTGCTGAGATATGCAGAGAAATCAGTGTGCTAGGTGGTACAGAGATTAATTTCTTGCAATTCAGAATACATAATAGAAGAGTAGAGAAGATCAGGACTTGGGCTAGGAAGTGAAAAAGTATGGGTACTGAGCAGTGATGTCTGTTCTCCCAGCCTTATTTTTATGGGGCAGGGCTTTGTGATAGTTGGGTTTGTTCCTTCCCATGTGTGCAGCTGTGCTTGCATTTAAATGTATTAGCTGTGGGCTGCTCTAGGTGGCTCAGGTTTTATCCTTTATGCTGCACAAATGTCCTGAGCTCAGACCCTGCCTGCTTGGTCTTAGAGCCTTCACTTGCCATCAGAACTGGATTCATTTGGAGCTGCAACTATCTGCTCATCATACACATTGTGGAGGGCATAATGTGACTTCCAGCCTAGGGTGGTGGTGGCACTTTATTCTCAGGTACACATGGGGAAGCTCTAATCTTGCCATGTTTTTTTCTCCTACAGTTGGCGTACTGTGTTGTACAGTTCTTGGAGAAAGACAGCAGCTTGACAGAGCCAGTGAGTAACCTTGCTTAACCTCTGCGTGTCAGTCAAGTCCCAAAAAGCTTCATGGCTTCCTCAGAGTACATCAAGGGTGAAAAAAGGCTAAAGAGGCTGGGAGTCAACTGGATTGTTTACTGGGTTTGCCTGGTACTCTGTGGGCAGAAAGGGCCATGCTGCTCATGTTCAAGCCTTTAGTATTCTCTCCTGAAAGCTTCTGGAAAGTGGGCTATAGTCTTTCTTTGTCCTTCAGATCTTGATGTAGCAGAAGGAAGACTATACCAAGCTGTCCTTTCAGGGCAGAGCTTTCAGCTAGTGACAGATGCTGCAGAGACAAAACACATGGCCATCTAATATCCGATGGAACCAGCATAAGCTGGGGGGAGGGCCCTCAAATAGTAAGAGTTCACTCCAGACTGCTGGAGTTGGCTGAAAAACTGTAGGGATGAGGTTAGGAACCTGGGACCCAAAGGTCTACTTAGGCAAGCCCCTGTTCCCTGATGAAAGTATTCTCCTTCCTGCTCTAGCATCAGTTTGCTACCTCCATAGTGTTAAGTCATGTTGTAGATACATTTGCCTTTAGGATGTATTGCTGGGAAACAGCAGATTCTAAAATGTGCGAGCAGTGTAGATGGTATCTTACATATTCCAGTTACTGGCTCTGCAGACCTGCAGTGTTAACCAGGCTATATGCCGGCTTGGCAGAGGGTGCAAGCAGGAGACAAGTGTTTCTCCACCCACTGCAGGCCAGGAAATGTCTTCTACAGAGCTGAGCTGCACAGCCTCAAAACAGCAGATGGCCAAAGAACGCATGCTTGTGTCACTGTAGCAGGGAGCCCCAGAAAGTGTGAGCATTTTAATGAGTAATGCTAGCTGAGGTCGTTCTGTTCTCTGGCTGAAATGCGTGCATTCGTGGTGAGCCTGACTGTGCTCGGTGGAAGCTGGTCAGCTGTTGTCAGCTTTTTGGCTCCTCAGCTCTGACACTAGCAATGCTGAAGCAGACCTCCCAGCTTTTCCTTTAAATGTGGGTCCTCCATTTCCTGTGTTCCCAAAAGCCTGATCTGAAACAGACTGCATAAAGTAGCTTCCTGATCATACTGAATACTTCCTGTGGCTGACATCCAGCCCAACAGCCTCCTGCCAAAGCACTTACTGTAGGGTGAGGGAGAAGAGATAAGTAGAAATCTGTCAATATTTCCAGGATTCATTTTGTAGCTTATTCAAATAGCAAAGCTCCAAAGCTTGTCACTGCTTCCTGGGTAAGGGGTTAGTGGCCCCTAGATAAGAGACCCAGGTCTTGTTTGGTGCTTGTGAAAAGCAGTGGGATGACCCAATTTCATTACCTTCAGTGAGTGTTGCATTGGGTCTCAACCAGACATACCAAGGCCTTATTGCCACAGGTTGTGTCCTGTTGAAGCATCCTGCTTGTGAAGGTTTTGAACAGACTCCTGAGATGACTGGGGTTGTTGAAGTCTTGAAGAATTACAGGGCTTGTGAATCGGCAAGGCTCTGAATGCACTAAGAGACGGTGCCACCAGTGCTGGAAGGAGGCCAGGTCACTCGCTAGGTCCACACTCGCTTAGAGTGGGCCTCCCAGAAGCTTGCTCAGCAAGGCTTGACGTGGTAGTTCTTGCCTTAACAGCAGTCTGAATGACTGCCAGGTGAGCAAGGCCTTAGATGTGCTTAGTAATAGCAAAGACAGAGTTAACACACCTCGCACCACCTTAGCTGTAGGAGAAATTACATGTGAATCACTGAAGCTAATTCTTACCTGAATGGCAGACCTCAGTAATGACAAACACTGAGGATACCAAACTGTTGGCTTCTCAAGCCTTGAGTTGGTGGAAACATAATGCTCAGATGTTTCTAATCTTGCTGTTGTATTGCTCACTATCCCTCCACTGCTGTGAACTTCCTCTCGAGTGCTGGCTTCAGGCTCAGGTTGCTGAAGTACACACAGTTGAAAGAGCAACTCCGACTGCCAGTTGTGTGTGAATCTAGTTAGTGTTTCTGTAAATGCCATACCAATGGCTCCAACAGTGAGAAGGTCTGCAGGATCTTCGATCTTGCCTTTGACCGTGTCTAGAAGCAGATGGGCAGGGAAGGAAGTGATATTAAAAATAAATAAATAAAATCAAGTGGGATATAGCCTAGTATGTTCTTCCAGTATCTTGTAAGCAATAGTTTACTCAGCCAAAAGTTGCATCTGCATTGTTGTATTTAATTATCACCATTAGGTGTAGCCTCCATAAACTTGTCTACTCCTTTCTGGAGTCTGTTTAGACTTTGAGTCTCCACAAAGTCTTGCAGGAATGAGCTCTGTAATCCAATTACTTTTGTGTGAAATGGTACTTCCTTCTCCTTGTCCCAAACCCGTCCATTGCATTATTTATTGGGTGCTCCCCAGTGTTCAAGCTCTGCGGTGTATTGAATAATGATTCCTCAGTGACATTCTCCATAGCATTTCCAATTTATTAGTTGATCTTCCATGGTTGCTCTGCACCATCTGCCAGCTGCTGCCCACACTGGTTTGAACCTTCAGTGTTAAGCAGTGTTTGGGGAAAAAAAAGTGGTTCTAAGCTTTGTGCTTGTAGTACAGAATCATAGCAGCCTGGGTAGTGCTGCTGTCTTGTGTGTAACTTGGCAGAGTTTGGGCTTTTCTCTTCTTTCTTCCCTTGTAACACACCATGACTTTCTGAGAAAGTCTCTCCTGTGACTTCCTGCCCTCTGCTGATGTGAGAAGACCCTTAAAAATTTATTTTACAGCTGGGGTTAACGTTCAGCCTCTAACACTGTCTCTGTACCCTCCTCACTCAGGTGATTGTGGGCTTGCTGAAGTTCTGGCCGAAAACTCACAGTCCCAAGGAGGTGATGTTTTTAAATGAACTGGAGGAGATCCTGGACGTGATTGAGCCGTCTGAGTTTGTGAAAGTTATGGAGCCCTTGTTCAGGCAGTTGGCCAAGTGTGTCTCCAGCCCACACTTTCAGGTGGGTTGCAGCTTAGGGAGGATAGGGCACTGGCTTGTAACCCACTTGGTATGTGAGGGTGACACCACAGCTTTTGGGCTTGTCTTTGTGGAACAGTGGCACATGGAGGTGTGACCAGGGTGAGTATTGGGGTGACATGTGGTGGGAGGCGGTGAGAATCCTCACCACAACCACAGAGCAAGCTCATCCAAAGAGAAAACAAAGCAGATCAGTGGAGCCCCTCCTGCTGCACTGTGCTATTCAGCACCATGTATTGCAGCAGACTGGAGCTGGAGCAGGGGTGCTCTGCCACCTCCTGTTTTGGCTAGCAAACATAGAGGAGATCCATCAAGTGTTTGTGCAGACTCTTTTTATTATTCTGGTGTAGGTGGTGAAGAGTGAGGTATACTGAAAAAGTGATAAAGCCTGCTTCTTCCTTGTTCTCACTGAAGGGAAGCTGGCTGTAGTACCAGTCTAAAACAATCTCTGTGGCTGGTAGTCTTAAAAGGTTTAAAATGTCCAGGGTGGTAGGACCTGCTAGTAGCTCCTAGCAGATGTTCTTGGCTCACTGGTTTAGGTTGCCATGAAGAGTGCCCAGGAAGAAAATAGCTTGATGGTGAAACACGTGGCTGACCCAGGTATGGGTGGGGTGTTAGCAACATAGCCCTCCCCCAGAGTGAGTGTGACTGCACAGTGAGGCAGACTGGCTTCATTATGTCTTTTGGTACAGAGACATACAAAGTCATGAGTTTACAAGCCAAAAATAAGGTCAGTCTAGGTCACATGTGTATGTAAAAGATCAGTTTCCTAAAAGGACTAGGGGAGCCTGATGGAAACCAGCTGGACATGGTTTACTGGTGTGGCGATGGGAACAAAAGGAGTAACATGACCTTTGGACATGGAAGGAGCTACCATAGGGAACTAAGGAGTTTGAATAAAGTAGGGTAAAAGCTGAAGAAGAGGCATTCTGTACTTGATAGCAGCCCTCATCTGCTGCCAACTTTGAAAAACAAGACTGAAAAGCCTGAAGAAGGTGCAAACACTTTACAGTCTAAGAAAATTAACCCCAAAGGTGTCCCATACAATCAGGCTGAACAGTCTCTGTGTCTGCAGCTTGTCTGAGAGCAAAAGTAGGAATTGACTTCTTGGTAAGTCTGAACACCTTGGTGGGGGAGAGTTTTCTCTGAGTGAATTGTGTGTTAATCTAGCAGACAAAGGCTTAAAAAGATCAAATAGCTGGAAACCAAAGCTAGGTAAGTGAACACGAGGCGAGTTTCACTTTGTTTACTCACGTGGAATGATATTTTAAGGGGATATAGCGAGTTCTCCATCTGAAATATAAAATTGAGAATGGATGTCTCTCTTCCTAGGTTTTTAAGCCATTCTCAAGCTAGCGCTAAATGTAGAAATTAGCCTGGTGATCTGCATTGCCCAGGTTTGTGGTTAAATATGAAGAATTGTGGTTGAATCTATCACTATGTGGAAACTTGTTAGACTTGTTTGTCTTGTTAGAGCAGGATGACTGCCCCAAGATTTTCCATATTTTCACCCTTACTAAATGAGGGGATGAATTGTGGGCCTGATGACAAGCATGCTCCAAAGCCCAAAGAGACTATATTGTGGGTAGGGCCAGGAAGGAATGGAGCTTTACAGAGGACATTTCTGAGGAAACAAAGGAGGCTTGGAGCTAGTCTGAGCTGGGACCTGGAGTAGATGACATTACTGTCCTCAAGTGTTGTGTAAAAGGTGCTGGAGTCATCCGTGTATCAAGAGTAGGCTTGCCTGGTCAAGAACATGAGGAAAGTGAAAAATATCTGGCAGAAGCTAAGGGAAAGAAGGCTGGGCAGCAGGGATGAATGGCCTTGTAGAAGTTGGTGAAAGTCAGCACTGCTGCCTGCTCTGTGGGGAAGCATTTGCTCCTCAGCTGGGTGGTGGCAGGCTCTAGTCTCAGCACTGCACAGTTTACCTGTGCACCACAGGTGTTACTCCAAGGATGGCTTTCTCTCCCACTGCAGGTGGCAGAGCGAGCACTGTACTATTGGAACAACGAATATATCATGAGCCTGATCAGCGATAACGCAGCCAAAATTCTCCCGATCATGTTTCCAGCGCTCTACAAGAACTCCAAGAGTCACTGGAACAAGTAGGTCTTTTCACATGCCCTGGCACTTGCTGTGCGTGCAAGATTGCTTGACCTATTAGAGATCTCGGGGCATGCTCCTACAGTGCAATGACGCATGGTGCTCAGTGACACTGGGTGCTGAGCCAGAGGGCTTGTTAGTAGTATCAGCATGGAAAAGTGCCACGGACCACAGTGGCCTGCTTCTTGAAAGGGGTCAGGCACGGGCAGTGACCCGCCTTGGGGCCACTGGGTCTACCCAGAGTTTGATACCTGCATATAAGTAATGCTGCTGGTCTCTTGGAGGTGTGCAGTAGGTTTTCCAGCTGACTTCTGGCCGCTTGTTAACTAATGATCACCCATATGCTCTCCATGACTAGAGGCCTTGGCTAGTGCAGTGCCTGACTCCTTGAGTACAGGAAGAATGGAGAAGGCAGAACTAACCAGGCAGATGTCCCATGTCAAATTATTGCCCACTGTGTCTGATTCCCTGAAACTAATCTGTTTTATGGTTCTCCCATTAACTAACTTCCTTTCTTCCGACTGCTTCGTCAGTTTATTCCTTACCTGATTAATTCAAGTTGTAAAATTCACTTCCTTTTAATGAATCAGCTAAAAATACTTGGTCCACAGCCAAGATCCTAAAACCTTCCCGCAAAAAACACAAGACAAAAAAAAAGTTATCTTCCCCTATTCTAGAGGGTGTAAAAAAGCAAAGTAATTAATTCTAGGGAGGCTGGGTCATCCAGGGTTTAGGAGTATACTGTGGTAGCAAAGACAAGGTTGTGAGGTGGAACTTGTTTGCGGAGAGCTCCCCACTGGTCTGCTGTTTGACTGCTTCCTTCTCTTTGTTGTATCAGGAAGCGTGAACTTAAGCCACCAGTCAGGGGTGCTCTAAAGACTGAGGTAGACACAGACATGCAGACATGAATGCACACAAACACCCAGACGCACACACACGTGCACCAACAGGCAGATGCATGGGCACATACATGCATGCACGCACACGTGTGTGTGCAGATGTGCACAGACACACTGTCACTCAGTGTTACTGCCCCTCCTGATCAGAGTTCAGAAAAGGACGTTATGTTCTTGTCTGAAACCCTTCACCAGTTCTGTTTCCTTCTTGCACCAGTCAGGATTCATGATTCTGCTTTCTGTCTTCTTGTCTCCTTCCCAGTGGTATGGCAGAGGAAGTTCTGAAGGTGTTTTCCTCTTATTTTTCTTTGTCTTTGTTTTAGCACTAGCCACATCTTCTCAGGGCAGGTTGAGTACCTCAGATTCTTTTCTTCCTTCCCATAGCTCGTCTACTTCAACACTTTGTCAGACAGCCTGCATAAGTCCAGCAGGGCTGTAGCTCTCTTCCTTATTCCCTCTGTAGAGCTGGCAAGGCACAGAGCTCAATCTACTGAGTCTTTTGTCTTTTGCCTCTGGGGCAGGTATTTCAGAGACAGTTTCAATACTTGTTTTTATTCCCCAGGAGAGTCCTTGTTGCAGAGAGAGCTCACATACAGTGCAACCTATCCATAAATTGCAGACACATAAAGTCAGCTTTCTTCTGTGATATTCTTTGTGCTGGTTCCCGTCTCTACAGGGCTGCTGAATGCCTGTGTTTTGGGCAGCTCAGTGACAAAGCTTATGACTGAATACTGGACAGCCCAATGCAAGGCGAACTGTGGGAGACACTAAAGCTAGGTTAGGTAAAGCCCCTTGAGAACAGCCCTGAGCAGATCCCTAGCATCCCTCCTTTCCAGTTTTTAACCACAAGAAATAAATGCATGAATGCATACTTTTGCACTCATTAGTCTGACCACAGTAGAGCAAACCTGTCCCAGTGGTTGTTGTCTTCTCTGTCTCTTTCTCCCTGTGCAATAGTCTCTGCTGTGTTTGTGGAGGGGGTTTTCCCATGCTACAAGCTGGGACTGTCTTTTGTCACATTGCTGTAGTACTTGAATTGCTGCTGCTGTTAGCTCTTGTCTGTGCTGCTGGTGCTAACTCAGGGCTGAGAACCTGGAGGATACCATCATGACTTGTTCTCCTTTCCTCATTTTTTTGCAGGACAATCCATGGGCTGATCTACAATGCACTGAAGCTCTTCATGGAGATGAACCAAAAGCTTTTTGATGACTGCACGCAGCAATATAAGGCAGAGAAGCAGAAGTGAGTAAGAGGTTCTTGCCAAGTAACTTGAGCTCATCCTGGATTCTTCTTGGGGTACAGTAATAGATGGTAGATGCCAGTAGGGAGAGGGAAAGTAGAAAGGTGGTGCAAATCATTTTGTCAAAAAGTAGGATTCCTCAGCAATAACTGCGCAGGGATGAGAAGAGTTAAAATGTGTGCCCTGATAAAAATCTTTTCAGTTGTGCTGAAGCAGGTAGCTTGGAAAAGAGTGACGGAGTTTGCTGGGTCATGAGGAAATAAATTGCAATGTAGAGGATACTCTGCTTTGTAGAGACACTTATGCTCTGCCTTGGAAATATTTACCAGATTGTGTATCTCTTAGTGACACCAGTGGAATCCTGCTGCTTTAGAAAGACTTTTCTGAACAGCTCTGCTGCAGTGGGCATAATGCATCTTTCATGCCACAGGACGCTTTCAATTTTCCAGTAATAAAGATGGAATAATACCTGGAATTTCAAAGAGCAGTTGGTGGAGATAAAATCTGAGCTCAGGAAGTATTTGTGCCATGATGCTGTAAAGCGGAAAAAACTCTGCTTTTTCTGCTTCCTTTGTGCTGGTTTTGGTGCTTGTATGACTTGCCTTGATGAGCTGAGTCAGTTCAGTAAGCTAGAAGGAAACTTTTTTTTTTTTTTCCCCCTGGGTCTGTTTTCTGCTGGCTTAGTGACATAAAATAGTGCTTCTTATTCCTGGATGAGCCAGGGCTACCACAAGGGTGATGGTGGGGAGAGCAGTGCTAACCCTTGCTGGCAGTGGGGAATTCTGGGATACATTTAGTTGTTTTGTCAAATAGTAATAAATAACAAAGTTGAGATATGAATCAGAGCTTGGGGATGGGTAACCTGCATATGGAGAAATTAAGGTTTTGTTAACATCTAAATTGGGAACAAGCAAGATTTTTTGGTTTTCGCCATTCTAGGCATTTGTGAAGCCCACAAATGTCTGCACATATATTTTAAGTCACAGTGACAGCACATTTACTGTGAGATCTACCTGGTGTTTCCATCAGTTTTTTCTACCTGTTTAGCTTCTACCCATGCTGACCTGGTGAGGGTGACGGTTCCCAGCATTGGTGTGTGGCTGATGGAGGATTGTTCTGGAAAAGGTCATCAAAGCAGCTCAGAGCTGTCCAATAAATGAATGGGTAGAGCTGCACTGTTCTCTCCTCCCATTAAGATGATTTTTTTTTCTCTAGTGCCTCTCTGCTTAATTATGCTTCAGAAAACCTTGTTGTGGGTTTTTATCAAGGATATACCTTTTGCTCTCCTAGATAACCAAATTTGGTAAAATGTCAATTGAAAGCTTGGTGGGAGGGATGTAAAAATGTCTTTTAGCAGCTGAATCTAAGATGAGTTTACCTACAGTGAGCGTGATACAATTCCTTAGCTAAGTGGAATTTCCCTGCCACAGGGGCCCAGCTAAGGAGGCTTTTCTGGGTGAAAACAAGAAGGCTGAAACATGAAGGTGAAAACATGAAAACAGAACTCTGCTGTTGCTAACACAGCTTTAGCAGCTGTTCCTGGCTTGAGAAGTGTGAAAAGGCCCCCCTCTGCAGGGATGCTAGAGCTGGGAGAGAATGTTGTGAAAGGTGTGTAGGGACAGGCTGGGAAACAACTAGAAAGGGAAATGGGTGGCAGAAGGGAATGGGGTAGGACAGCAGGCTGGGGGGGAAGAGCAGCTTGTCTGGGCAAGGAAGTAGAAGAGAGGTAGAGAATTTGGGCAGAGGTACAGTGAAGAGCTGGGGGTGGTAGTGTTATTCTTAATGTCAACAAATAATAGGAATGAGATAGGTAAAGAGAACAAATTAGAGGAGGAGAAGTGAGATCGGGGTTTGTTGGGCAAGGGGTCTGGGACTGGACAGGACGTAGGACAATTGTGGGGGAAAAGAGCATGCACTTGGGAAGATGGATTAGAAACTGGGTTTACTAGAGCAGTATGTCTGAGTTCTTTGCTTGAGTCCATTGTGAAAATGTCATCTTTTCCCTCCATGTCTTCAAAATATCCAAGAAATATAAGCAAATCCATGTGCACTTAACACTGTGGCTGCATGTTCTGGAGTGTAATAGAATTAAGTCACTGCTGAAATGAACGGGGTTAGAAAGAGCATGTTTCACAGGCAGGAGAAAGTGTTGTTTAGTGGTGTCTGCCTGGTGGAATGAGACTGTTTCATAGCTGAAGAGTCTGCCTCAGAGTTTGGGGTGCCATTCCTGCACTTCCCCTACCTGCCCTTCTTTCCGCAGAATGCTGTGACCTGTTCTGGTGAGCAGCAGGTCCTGTTGCCTCCCTTCCAGTGGAGAAGACGTGCTGCATCTGCAGCTCATTTTTGCTGCCCTCCTGGCAGAGCTGACTGCAGGCCATGCATGTTGGTGGACAGTGATGTGGCATTGCAGTCAATTGCCATTTTCTTTTCAAACACAGAGACTTAAACTGAGTAGAAATAGTACTTTTCTTCCTAATAAAAACCTGTAAGGTTGTGATGTCAAGTGCCTCCAGAGTAAAACAGCATGCCGAAGGCTGCCTGTGGGAATGCTGGCTGAATCACAGTAACGCAGGATTGACGTTTAACTCTGCGATGCCTTGCTTTTTCCACAGGACCTCAGCCTTATTCAGTGAGATTGACAAGTTTAAAATGCTGCAGCTTCTTTAGCATAGACAGAAAAAGGAAGAGAGACCTGGGAAGTCTTTTCCCAATGAGCCGCTAGAGACCCTGTGGTATGAACTAGAAAACAGCACGTGTGGGAAGGACTGCACGTGCAAACAAAGCCAGTAAATGTGAAACAGTGGAAAGGAGAGAGCTTGTAGGTAGACAATTAGGCTGCAACCAGATGTTGAGAGGCCTGCTCAGAAAAGGCTTAGCCATGTTTTTAATTAGTTACCATGCCTACAAGAGACATGGCAGCTCAGGCCTGTCATTGCTTCACCCCTGGCTGTGCAGCTGCAACCAAGGCTGGTCGTGGAGGGACAGACTCTCCCTGGGACTTGTGGGGAGGATCTCTACTGTTCAGTGCAGATGGACTGACTGCACCTTACTAATCTCCCCAGACATCTTGAAGCTGTTTGAATTACCAGAACCCTGCAGAAAACAGTGGGGAGGCTGGGACAGATAGATAGTGTCTTGTCCTGAATGTGCTCTTTTGTAAAAGTGCAAGAACCTTGAACACTGCCTTTCAAGAAGCATGGTGTCAGCATGCCCTGGTGCCACCCTGACACCTCTCTGGTAGCAGCTACCTTGCCTCCTCCTGTGTAGGCCACAGCAGCGGGAAGAAGATACCTCCCTTCTTTTCCAGATGTCCTGCCAGTGGCTTTCTCATACTGCTAGTAATGGGGTCAGGAATGAAGGGAGCTGATGAGGTGCACATCACCTAGAAAGCAGGGCTAGGGGGAGCACTATTCTGTGAGGCATTGCTGTTTAAAAAGGTAGGATTCTCCAAAGACTCACATAGATGAGTGACACTTTCCGATAAACTGCAATGGAAATGTCTTAGTGTAGGAGGTAGGGCCAGGCTGATTGATGAGGTTGGGAGAAAGCTTCCCCTATAGAGGCATGTTGGACAGCTGTACTACTACAGTTAAGTCAACGCGGCATCAAAACAAAGACAAAACTTTGTTTCATTCTTTGAAAATACTTGTTTTGCTGAAAAGAGTGATCACAGGTGTAAAGCTTTTCAGATTTTTAGAAGCACTGCTCTTAGTCAGACCAGGTATTCTCTTTGTAAGGTGGTCTTTTGCAGTATCAGCTGAGCACATGACAGGTAAACTGGTGGACCTTGAAGTGTGATGAGGAATGGATGGCTTCCCCAATGCTGTTCAGACTGCTTTGCTGATCTGAAAGGAAAGAACTGGTGCTACAGATGCATGGAGCTGAATGACTGCTTGAGTGCCCTTGGCTCACTGTGTACCAGGCCAGTAATGTGATCTAGTCCAGCCAAACAAAATGAGCTTTGTTAAACCCTTACATGGCGTGGCAGTAGCATTGCTTTGGAGGGGCGGTGGCCTTCACAACGTGAGGGTCTTTGTGGACAGACATATTGGTCTACATTTCCAATGGCAAGATTGTAGTAATATGTATGCTTCTGTTTACCAGACATTAAAAAGGATTCTGGAGAAACTGGGGTTGAGGCAGGAAGGAGTTAGGGAAGATCAGTGCTAACTCCTGGTCACAGTCCCCTGCAGAGATCTCGGGAGTTCTGTCAAAAAATGAGGTGTGGGTTATTTATTTGGGGTTTAGTTTTTTTGGTTGATTTTTTTTTTTTTTGACCCTATGTTCTCTGATGGAGTAGTCTGCTGCTTGAATGCTTGACAGCTTCGTTCTCATTTTAGCCTCCTTTCTTACATATATTTCAAGAGTGTGAGGTGATTACAGAGTATAAGAACTTCCTTAGCATGGATAGATAGGGCACTAAAGAGACCAGTAGCTGTGATGAAAGCCAGATAGTTAAAATCAGAAATAAAGCAGAGATTTTAGTGCAGATGTTTAAAATGTAGAAGAGAATAACAAGGAGTGGTGGATGCTCACCTCTGTTTGCAGGGAACGTTCACTGCCCTGGGATTTACAGGTAGCCCAGTTGAACGGTCACTTAAGGTCTGTGCCAAAATCTGTGCCAAGTTCAAGAGCTGTGCCTGGGGGTTTGGGCAGCTCTCTGGTGTGTTATGGCCAGAGAGAGAGGGAACTGCGGGCAGTTGAGCCCCAGCTCTATTGGAAATGGCAGTTTGTCCCTCTGCATCTATGGGGCACCAGGAAACTGTGTGTTTGACATCCAAACGGGTGTCATTGCTTTACTCCAGAAACCAGTTGCTCTGGTCCACTCCTGCAGCACAAAGCCAGGGAAAACGTACCCGTGCGGCCCACTGCTGCCACCCTGTGCTCTGAGGTGAGCAAGGAGTGTGCCTGCCTACCCCTTGCTAGCTGCAGTGTGTCCCCTCTTCTTGCCACATCTCACCTGTAGATAGAGTTAGTGCTCTCTGAAGGACAGAGCAGCTCTTCCCCTCACCTGCACTTTTCTGCTGTCTCTTGCTTTTGTCTTCCTATGAGCAAAAGCTGCACTTTCCCCAGGAGTTCACACTTTCTCTCTCTCTCTCTGCAGGGGAAGGTTCAGGATGAAGGAACGAGAAGAAATGTGGCAGAAAATAGAAGAGCTGGCCCGACTGAACCCCCAGGTGAGTAACAGCAGGAACTAGGATGAATGAGACAAGAACATGCTGGGGGTCTTGACCTGCTTCCTCAGCTCATGAGACCGGGCTCTAGCACTTGATCTGAGTTCTGTGCACACAGCTTCAGCAGTGGTCTGTCCCTCCCAAAACCCAGTGTCTTGGGAGTGCTGGCAGCGTTCTACCAGCCTGGCCCTCTGTAGCACTGACCTCTAAGTAACGCCATATAGAGAGCATGTACGTGTTTATGGACTCTTCTCTCAGCTGTGGCTTCACATGCCGTGTGCTGTGGCTCAGAGGGTGCAGGTAGGAATGGGTAGAAGACGTTCCTTTTCTGTCTGTGTACCTACTGCTACCTTTGTGGGCGCTAGAGAGAGCGGCTGGAAGAAGTGCAACGTGCTGTGTCAGGATGCTGGGGGAGAGGCTTGGTGTTGGATGGCATGCTGACTCTCCAGCTGTCTCTGTTGTCTGCAGTACCCCATGTATTATGCACCTCCACCGTTGCCTCCTGTCTGCTGTATGGAAACAGAGACTCCAACTGCGGAGGATATACAGCTACTGAAGAAAACAGTGGAGACAGAGGCTGTGCAGGTGTGTAGGTGATGGGTCCTTCCACAATTACTCCCAGACCAGCCAGGACGTCAGCATAGTCAGCCCAGGGTACAGCAGCTAGAACTGTCTCTTTCCAAGTGTTCTAGGGTAAATGCCCCTACTTTCACCCCTGATCATTAGAGATCAACCTGTAGTCTGAAGAGTGGAGTTTATCTAACCTTCCCACTCTGGAAAAAGTGCAAGTGGGACTTTTCTGTGTCCTTTTGGTCTGTGTTTGGCTCTCAGCCTGTTCCGCAGCATGCTGCAGTGTCATGCAGCATATCCTAGAGCAGTTGGAGTCAGAGAATGGGGAGGCTCGAGGGATGGAGGGGTTTGCTACTGATCCCTGACTCCTTTGGTTTGTCTGTAGATGCTGAAAGACATTAAGAAAGAGAAAGTTTTGCTGCGCCGGAAATCTGAGCTTCCTCAGGATGTCTACACTATAAAAGCCCTGGAGGCCCACAAGAGAGCAGAAGAGTTTCTCACCTCAAGCCAGGAGGCTCTCTGACTGGGCTCAGGAGCTGGCCCGGGAAGCTCTGCCCCATCCCTTTCCCCCAGGGGTCATGGAAATGCACTTGGTTCTCATGTATAAATAAGGAATGAACATGGTGAGCTGTGCCTGTCCTCCACTCCATCCACATCCCTCCAGGGTAGATCTGGTTTTACGTTATAACTTGTATCTCACCACTGTCGTGTCCTCCTCCTTTTCCTCCTTCCTCCTGCTTTTCCACCTTGGGTGTGCGTGCGTGAAGGGAGCCTGCCTGACCTGTGATTGTATCAGCCCAGGCAGGAGTCGCTTCATTTACAGCTGCCGCCTGGTTCTTGCGTTGCCTGGGAGGCAGAGCCTTGCTGCCCTGCAACACAGGCTCTGTGTCGGCCAGAGACTGCAGCGCGTGGCTCAGCATGCTGCTACAAGCCCCAAGTGCCCATCTCCACCATGCCTGCCCCTGTGCTGCTTGAGCAGCCAAGCCCTGCAGTGATCAGAGGTCAGGCTGAGCTCGGGGCAGGAGTGTGCGGCAGAGTTTGTGGGGGCTCTTCTGCCTCTCCGCCCTGCCTTGGGATGCAGCTCTGTAGCTGGAGGGTCTCACGTACAGCAGAGGAGATGTTCGCTTCCACCTTTCTTTTGCTTCAAGTCCCTTGTTCTGTTCCCCTGTCAGTGGAGTGGGGGTTCAGTGCTTCACCACCCCCAGTAAAGCTGGGTGCAAGCACTACATACTATTGCAGCCCTCCCTTTAGAGCATCCTTAGAAGCTCTCATGTGGGAAAGTGAATTCCTTCAGCTGTTTGTGTTGGTCCGTGCTGACTCGTCTCCATCCTGGTGTCTGGGATTAATCGTGGGCCCAGAATTAACTTCCGGCTTTGTAGCAGGTGTCAGCCACTGACTTCTGCTTTCTTCCTCTACTTGCTCAATTAAAATACTCCTGCAGCTCTCCCTTTGTCACTGTATCCCATCCTTAGCTCTGCAGTGGCCAGGGTTTCTAGGAAGCTTGTGCTGCTAAAGTAATTTCTGCAAACTAGTGGAAGCAATGGATACATGTTACGGGGCCAGGCTGAGTTTCCGAGTATTCAGTTGTCTCCTCTTTATGATCAATGGCTAGGTGCTACTGCTGAATTGCTTCTGTGGGTGCTCTGAGCAAAGTTCGCATCGCCCTGTTACTTTGGCACCTGCTGTGGCCTGAGGCCCTTGTTAGTTATCATATGGTGCATCAGGGACTTTTGCTAATTTAGCATTTAGATCGCACTTGCTGATAGCGTGGGGGATTGCACAGCACTTGGGTGCTACTATGGTCCAGCTCTCTCCCCTGTCTTTTGTGGTGCAGATTCAGTGCCAGGCCAAGGTGCCACCTCAGAGAGGCTGGCTTGTGATAGAAAAGGGAGTCTTCCTCGCTTTTCACCTGCTGCGCTTGCTTTCTTGACACATAAGCTTAAGTGGGTTTGCAATAGTGCAGGGAGCTTATGGGGTCGGTGCTACTCTGACGCTGCTTTGCAGCATCGTGGGATGTTGCAGAAGGTCCTGGTGTATCTGCTTGTCCTCACCAGTAAACCATTCCCAGATCAGAGGTTCATCCCCTCTAATCTTACTGCTGGTGTGCAGCACATCTTTCCTCCAACCCAAACTAAGCTGTTTTTTCTGTGTGTATCCTGTACCCCCTGCCCTGTTCAGCTGTCTTTCAGTTCAGCCCTCATTAGGCATGCCACCATCTCTTAGGAGCAGCTGGCAAGCATGAGTTATGTGCAAGATCACCTACAGTCACACAGGACCCCACCTCCCCTCTGCTTCATGCAATGGGCCAGTTCATCAGGAGACTTACGAAACACCTCAGGGAGGTTATTGCATATTTTGAACATTAGTCCGAGCTCATGGTCAGCTGCCAATCAATTACCTCACGCCTGGCACAGCATATAGACATGCACTGGGTGATGCCGGATGGTGCACAGGAGCAGCAGGCGTCTCAGGGCACAGCGGAGACGAGGACTGCCGCGCACCACCCGCAGCAGGGCTCGGCCTGGGGAGGATGTTTCTTCCTGTTGCAGTACAGGCTTTCCAACTTGTCCACTTAGCGTTGCGTTATAAGCTGACACCTCATTTTTGGAGTGCTACAGCATGCGTCTGCCCTCACTTGAGCCCGCTTGCTGCGAGGCAGGGGCTGGCTGCCTTTCCCTGCTGCGGGCTGTTCTGCCTGCAGAAGGAACAGACTTCTGGTGCACAGAGGCTGTCACCATCCTGCAGATGGTCTGTCTCTGCTGGCAGTCCCCGAGCATGGCCAGAGGAATGCTGCCGGGGTCACGCTGTGAGCAGGGGCAGGGCTGTAATGCATCATGACTACATGCTGTACAGCTTCGATGTTCTCATAGCTTTGTGTGTCTTGTTCTGGGTCAGGGAACTTAGGCTTAGTACCTTCACATTGCCATTAGTTTGCTGCCTATTCATTCCAATGTCCTGGACATCTAAGAAGGGGACCATGTGAGAAAGGGGGGAGTGTGTCCACCCTCTCTGCCACATGTACTGCTCATACGCAGACCTGCGTCTGCCACGCTACAGCTGCCCCTCGCTCAACACTTGGTTTCTAGCGTTAGTGCTGCTCATTTCTGCCTATGCCTTTCCCCACATCAGCCAAATGGACAGAACTGGAGCTGCTTCTTCCACTTCACCTGGCTCCCTTCTCCCAAGGGAACAAGCAAAACTAACTACTGCATTCACCCCCTGGACACAAGTATTAAGCTGCTTACAGTTCATATGTACATATGGTGTACTTTATTTTCAGTAGAGCATTACATAGTATGAAAGTGTTGGATTTTGTACAGATGTCCCTGTATGTACAGAACTAAATAAAACCAATCTCTTGGAAAGACACACTGGGCTCCACCTCTGATATTCCAACACACAGCCCCTGTGCTGGGAGGAGGGGCCCTAGCATGGAGAGGGACATCTCCAGCACCGACAGCATGGGGACAAATCCAGTGTTTGTCCCAAGGGAATCTGGGCAAAGCTGGCCAAGACCCCTCCCTCCAGTATGGAAACCAGCTGGGATCCTCAGAGGCAGAGGAAGCCAACACACGGATATCACAGCAACTTACGCACCAGCCAGAACCAGGAAAGAGGAGCAGGAAGGGAAGCTGGACAATGTCAGTGGGAGAAACTGGAAGGTCGACGCTGGCAAGTCCCGTCACCGCCCGGCTCCAAGGCAGCATGCGCCCGGCTCGCCTTGTGCGGTCGAGGGAGAGCCGGGGTTAGCACCCCCCGTGCCGCGGCCTGGCCCTCACTTCCACTCGGGCCTGGGGCCGCTGAGGCTCTGCCGGGCCTGCAGCGTGCGCTGCACCACGTCCTTCCACTGGTCCTCCGAGATCTGGGTGGCCCAGGCCGGGATGCCCAGGGTGGGAAGCTTCACGCTAGCCATCGTCCTCTTCACCAGCTCCACGTGCTCTGGGAACAGAGAGGGGGTGAGACCGTGGCCGAGCCCCGTGCGGGGCAGCCGGGAGGGCCCCCTTGGAGACGCCGTTACCTGCGTCCATGGGGATGGAGCTGCGACTGCTCTGCGCCGCGGCGCCCTCCGCCGCCGCCGCCTCCTCCTCCTCCTCCTCGCTGTCTGCCGGCGGGTCGGGCAGGTGCAGCCTCAGCATCTGGAAAGAAAGGCGGGCAGCGGGGGTCGGGCCCGTCCCCCCGCCCGCGGGACCGCGCCGCCCCGCCGCCGGGTCTCCTCCACCCCCGGGGGAGGCGCCGGGCGGTACCTGCAGCCGCTCCTGCAGGCCGGGGCCCGCCTCGGTGCAGCCCGCCGGGGCGGCGGCGGCGGGGCCCGCCTCGCCGGGGCCCTGCTCCGGCTCCTGGCTCAGCGGCTGGTACAAGTACCCCCCGCCGCCGCCTTCCTCCTCCTCCTCCTCCTCTTCCTCTTCTTCGTCACCGCTCCAGCCCGCCGCGCCGTCGGGGGCCTCCGGCGGCCCCGGCTCCTCAGGACAGACCCGCTCCGGCCCCATGCTCCGCACCACCGCCATCCGCCGGGCGCGGCGCCGCGGGGAGGCCCCGCCGCCGCACGGAAACGCCGCTGCCGCGGGGCGCTGTGGGTGTTGTAGTTCCGGGCGGGGGGGGGCCGCTGGCACCGCCGCCGCTGCCCTCACCTGCCGCCCCCGGCCTCTCCAAGCGCCGCCATATCGTGCCCGGCCGCGGGGCCGGCGCGGCGGGAGCAGGAGGTCGGGTACGGCCCGGCCCGGCCCGGCAGGCGCCACCCCCGAGGGGTGTCTGGGCCCGAGCCCCTCGGAGGGGCTCCGCGGGGCCGGACCGCCCCGGTGGGGGAGGGCGTCCGCGGTCCCGCGCGCGGCGGGGCGGCCCCGGACTACAGGTCCCAGGGAGCGGCGGGCGCTGCCGCCCGAGGGGGGCTGCCGGACCGCCTTCCCGTGGCCAGGTACGGGGCTGGGGCTGAGAGGGAACGGGCTGAGAGGGACCGGCCGCCGGGGCGGAGCGGGGCGCCTACGCCGCCCTCGCGGAGAGCTGGCGGAGCCGTGCCGATGCCAGGGGCCGGCCGCGGCGGGCGGCGGGGCTGGAGCTACCGCCGAGCCCTTCTCTGAGGGCCGGGCCCGGGGGGCGCGGGGCCGCCGCCCTCCCCGGTTGCCCTCGGCCGCGGGGCAGCGGTTGGAGGCGCGGGGCGGCCTTGAGGGAACCAGTGTCGGGGGCGGCCACAGCCTCCTCCCCCGGGGGCTGGCGAGTCCCTGCCGGGGCGGGGCTGCCCCGCTGCTGCTCCTCGCCCTGCTGTAACCGCCGCCGGGCCTTCTCTCGCCATCCCCGCGGCTTCGGGCGATTTCAGCCCCTTGAGGCTTCCACCCACACTTGGCCCGGCTGGCGGGCTTGGGCTTCTGCGCCGGGCCCTTCCTGGCCCCGTGCGCCAAGACAGAGCAAGGGCTGACCCCGGCGAGCGCACCGAGCCAGCCCTGGCCGAGCCTGGCCGCCCGCTGAGCCCAGCTGGGAGCTGTGCTCGGAGGGTCCCGATGTCGGTGTGACAGCAGGTGTGGAGGAAGAAAATGGCGCGGCTTTGCCGAAAGCAAGAAACGCCACGCTAGCTGTCACCTCGGCTTTCCCGAGCCTGCTCCCTCCCAAGGGCTGCCCTTGGCGTGAATGGAACAGCTTGATGGTAGGCAGAGGCCAAGACAAATTCCTGGCGGGGGTGAGGGGATCAAGGAATATCTCCCAGTCCTAGGTGCGCTCTGTGGAGAAGCGGCAGTGGGGTGTGGGAGGCAAGGTGAGGAAGGGGAGAAGTCAGCTCAGTACATGCAGACTCTTAGCTGGGCTTTGGGCAAAAGTAAGTCAGTGGTGGGCAAAATAATGTCTGAGTAAAAGTAAGTCAGTGGTGGGCAAAATATCTGGGCAAAAGTAAGGAGGCGGTGCTCTGTCTGCAGGGAGGTACACTGGAATAATATTTCTGCCTAGGCAGTGTGATCTGTGGTTCCGGTGACTAACACGAGCTTCCAGATCAGTCTCGGTTAACAAGCTCAGGGGCTGTTCTAGCACTGTCTAGTTTACTGGTGCTGGAATTGCACTGCGAGTGTCCAAGCTCACAGCTTGAATGTCTATGCTTGCAATTTCACACTGCCTTAACATAAATAGTCAAAGCATCAAATAAATGTCAAGCATGAGTGAAGAAAGTGGGTTGTTCTCATGCTATCTCTAACAGTAAGTTGGATGTGCTTGAAATAGAACTATCTATATGGGCTGCTGTGAGCCGGCTGGACTATTTTAAGTGTTACTAAACCTTGTGGCTGGCATCTTTTGAGAGACGGGACTGAGGCAGCCATACGGTAGGATTTGCTCTCTGGAGTGACTTTGCAGGGACAGTAGGCTGCTCTGCTTAGGGGGGGGTGCTGTAATTCTGGGGGTGACAGAGAAAATCTGGGATACTTTCTGCTGGGTTTCTCCCCCTTGCTGTGGGGATTGACTGCAGCAAGGCTACTCTGAGCAGCTTTCAGAAATGGGTCTGGGTTTCTTTCTGCGTGCACAGAGGAATGAGGCAGCCCAGTGAACTCTCTTTGCACAAAGAAGTGAGTCTGAGGATATATATTTTTGTTCTAAGATTATTGTCTGGCTGCTATACTTGGAGATGGTCAGTAGCTTTCTATCTCAAATGAAATGTTTTCATAGTTAATTGCAGGGGTTGAAAGTCTAAAGCAAATAGAACAAACGGCTGAAAAATGTGACTAAAAACCATGATTACTCTTTTTTTTTTCTTTTTTTTTTTTTTTTTTTTTTGTCATCTATGCTGCTTTGCTCAAGTCACCGCAACAGTTTTGGAGGGTGTGCTAGTAAGAAATTATTGAGTGATTTTTCTGGTGATCTCAGATGGCTGTATGCTGTGCTGGTAGACTCTTGTTAGGTGTAAGCTGGGTAAGATGAAGGTTGTTTCAGGCATTATGTGCATCTTCAGACAACAGCACAGACCGAGGTTTGTGAGTGTTGTCTATAGGTGCTGTATTCAAAGATTGCAGACCTGACTTAAAATCTGGTTATTCTCATGCTTAGCAGTGAAATGCCTCAGGTGAATTGGTAGGCTGCCTTTGCTGGATGTCAGTGCTGACAAAGAACGAGGGAGGTGTTGAAGGATGTCCGTAGCTGTTTCTCTGCTAACAGACTTGTGAGCTTCCACCTGTGGCCAGGTGTCACGCCTGACTGCAGCGACAGAGCCAGTCTGAGGTCACCCCACAGCTCCTGTTGCACCACTTACTCTGGAGGTGTGTACCTGGGCTTGTGGTGCTGTGCGCAGTCAGAGGAGAGCTTCAGGCATTTCTGTGCGACCACAGCAGGTTATTCTGAGCGCTTTTTAATTTTAGTCTCCCTGTGCTTAGTGGCACAGGAACAACTCATTGTTGTGCTCACTTAATTTCCAGCATCGTGAGCTTCAACAGCAGGTGAAGCGTAACCTGATTTTTAGAAACATTCTTATTTCTGCAATTAATGACAGGATCTAACAGGGTTTCAACCCAAATTTCTCAGCATTCTCTGTGCTTGACTAACTCTGGATAGATTATGCCAGACCAGGGAAATGGCGAGTTGTGAAGATTGCATGATTGCTGCCTGTGTGAATGCAAAATGAAATTAAAAGATCTTTAGTTTTTTGGAGAGGTGAAGTGGGGAGCTGACACGTGCATCAGTGAAAGCAAACAGTGGCTTGAACAGAAGCGCATGTGCCTTTCTGTGAAGGAGACCCCAAGTGTGTGCGCATGGTCAGGGTGTTCAGTGTGTCGCTTCTCCCAGCTGAGACTGGGGAAGAGAGGCAGCCAGAGCTTCCTGATCTAAGGTAAGCAAGCGTATGCCAGGCTAACAGAGCATGTGGGAATGCAGTTTCTTTGGTTTTGTTTCATCTAGAAAATCTCTTCTCTCTGTATAAGAAACTTGTGCTTGTTTTGATGGAACTTTTTGATCTCCCTATAAGTATAGAGTCATAGTTCCTAGGGGCGTTGGGGAACGATTCCAGCTGGACATGCTGAATTCGTCAAAGAAGATTCCTCAGACCTTCAATCAGCTTCTGCAGAGGGCGCAGATGAACTGTGGAGGCTGCTCTAAAAGAGGTGCAGCTCTGAGGAGGAGAGGAGTGGCTCAGCAGGATCCAGAAAAGGGACATACGCTTAGCTCAGAGTCTACACGAATCCATGTAGAAGGCAACCCACCTCTTACCCAGCTGGCTTTTGGCAGTAGCAGTAGCTTCTGTGACTTAAACAATTCAAGCTTAGTTTTCTTGTGGTGTGAAAGCCCTTCCTCTGATCTGTGATGAATGTTAGTGTTGCTAACTGTCCCTTCGGTTTGAGGTGCAGAGTGAAAAAGCACCTGTTTTTCCTTGAGCTGGGACATGCACTGCCTCCTGCAGCCAGTGCCCTCCCACTTCCCTCGTGCATTTTGCCTCTGTCTTACCAATATTTCTGTGTTTTATAGCCTACATCCCTGTTGCTGGTGTCCTAAATGAGAAATCACAGAATGTATTTTGCATAGCTTAATATTATACAAATGGGGAAAATTGTTAGTAAATTGTTTCATACCAGTTTTGCTGTTCCCTTCTTCCCCCGGCTGTGCCCTGTGTAATCTTTAAAGAAGTCTAAGACACACTGCTTAATGTCAAGTGTATTAATGCCTCCTATTAAGTAAGAAGTCCTCATAGGAATGAGTTTGGAAAGTGGTGTGTTTATGTCCTCATTTATATCATATAAATTATCATTGGAAATCAAAACCTGAGATGGAACATAACTGTGCATAGTTGTAGGACAGGAAATAACTTTTTCCTCAAAAAATATGTTTAACTCATATTTGCAGAGAGGGGAACTGCAGGAGGAAAACTGATTTTGAGACAGAAGACTGCTCTAAAGGAACAGTTTCATAAAAAGGCAGGAGAGGAGGGAGGCTGGAGCTGGACACAGCATGAGGAGGAGTGGGGGGTCCTTGGGAGACGGGGCTGTGCAGGGAGGAGAAGGGGGTGGACCTGTGCGTGGCCAAAAAGGGGAGAACAAGTGCTTGGTGAAGGCGGGAAGATTTTGTGACAGTTTCAGGGTAGGGTTGTGGCCAGGGACAGAAGACAAAGATGGAGTCTGTCTGGATGATTTTATTACAGTGTAGAGAAGAGCACTCAGATTTGGAAAAGCTCTGGCAGCTTGTTAAATCCTGTGTTTTCCTTTGCCTTTTAATATAGGAACCTGTAAGGATTGCTTCACGCTTCTGGTTGTTTCTTTTCATAAAGTTAATGAGTGTTTCTGCGTGCCCGGGTCTGACAAGCGGCAGCAAGAGGCTGTGCTGGCGAAGCCTTGTGTTTGCTCTGAAGGGGTATCCCCATCCCAAGCCAAGGCGAAGTGCAACCAACTTCAACCCCATCGTTTCCACCACTTCCCCGGGCCTGCCTCCTGGGAAGGACTGATCTCTGGAAAAACCTTTCCCAGTAATTGTAATTGTAGGGAACGACATTGCAACATCAATAGCGTTTCCTACAGTGTAACCAGCTGGGCCTTGAGCTGCTGGCTCTCAGTTGACCAGATAAACTTCTTGGGATGTGCTGTCTACATTTCCTTTGTTCCTGTGACTAATCTTAATTATGAAACTGTTCAGGCAGGGTAGCCAGCTCCTGTTAGAGTCAAAGGACCAGCGTCCTGCTCTGGCAGCAGCGTGTTCCTCAGCACACAGCTCGACTGAACTCCTGAGGGTGAAGAAGAATTTTCCCAGCCTTTTTAGCAAAAGAGGCAAGCGACTCGGTACCACATCTGCCTGCCACGCCAGGCTGCTGTGATCCTCCACCGCAGGAGGAACAAGTGGAGAACTTGGAAGTAAGATTCATCCTCTTAATCTTTCAGGATCAGGCTCAGTCTGAAGAGTGTTGAAAATATTGACATTGGTGATAAAGTCCAGTTAAGCTCCATGAGGAGTCTCTTACAGAATCACTTAACCAAGAAGTGATTTTGAGGAAAATATTGGTTATATTTTTCAGTGATAACTCATGACTGAGGCAGGAAACACATTTAGATATGTGAAGCCTTCAAAATAGCCTGAAAGGTGACTTTGGTGGTCTCCATGGAAACTCATCTTTTCTGTAGCTTTGCGGAGGACTTACACAAGAGCTGCTGCCTGGCTTAAAAAAAAAAAAATAGTAATAGTAATTTAATAGTAATTTAATAGTAATTTAAAAAAAAACCCTAAACTTGCTAGATCTGAATTTGGGGTGGTCCCAGATGTGTCCTGTAGCAGGGGGGGGCTGTTCCTGGGCCCTTCTGGAGCAGCTCTGCTGAAGAAAAGCTTAATGTGACTTTCAGGGTTGCTGACTGCAATTTAGGTTACAGTGGTTGCTGCAGGAAGAAGTGGCTTCACAGGAGGGACTTCCTGGTCTGCGCTCATCTGTTACAAGTAAGACTGCAGGATGCTCTCTGTTCGGCCTTTGCACGTGTCCTGTTGCTGTGGCTGCCAGTCTCTGTTTTGGGAACAACTCAAAAAGAAGTAACTTTAAGAAGAAATTACTCAAATTTTGCTGAGATTTAGGAGTTCTGCAATGAGGCAACTGTTTTCTGAATGCTGTATGTAGTATGCATGACTGGAGCTGGAAGCCTGCTCCATGCCAGGAGCTCCCTGTTGGGTGGCATCTCTGATTCTTGCCCCAGGTGGGGATAAAATGGGAGTGTGCAGGTGGGCCAGGTGGGCTGTGATCAGGCTGCTGATGGGCCGTACAGGTGCCAAGTTGTGAGCAGTGGTTCCACTTGGCTCAAGGGCCAGGGGAGGCCAATTGGAGTGGAGCAGCATGGCGCTGCCACTTCTTGCTGCTCTCCAGCTACTTCAGAAGCTTTAAACAGGAGGAAAGTTCTCCTTGTGAAAAATCACTACTTTCCAAAAAGAAAAGGAACAGAGAAAATGTGTAGGAATTTTAGTCCTCGTTCTAAGGCATCCACAAATTTCTTTGCATTCTGCAAATGCTAAAACTTGGTGTGGGGTGGGAGCGCACTGACTGTGTCTTCCAAGAAGCTAGAACCAAGCAATAAAAAAGAATTTTCTTTAGGCTGTCTGAAACACTAATGTCTCTTCTAATGGCTGTTTTTCAGCAGGGGAAAACTGTTAAAGAATTGAACTGACCTGCTTTTTCAGAAGCACCAGGGCAGGACTGTGCTCCAGATCCTTAGATCCAAAAGAGAATCTCTGCAAAAATCAGCTGTGATGACTTCTCCAAGAGCTGATCTAGCCATCTGTTTGAAGCGTGAAGCATATCAGTTTCTTAACTGAGATATGACGTTACAAAATATTCATAATTATGTCTGAATTTGCTGTAGGAGAAAGAGGCCTTGTTCTGATCATTAGCAAATAGCTTTCTCCCCAGACTAGGGGGTTTCTGTTCTCTCATGTTTAATTAAGCTGGACCCTAGTGCTCAAATCAATGAGTCCAAATGCTAGTGTTGTAGTCCACCCCTGCACTGGGAGGTCGGTTGCTTTATATGGGGGTGGTACTTTGCGGTTTTTGCTGGGTGTTTTTTTTAAAGTATTTTCCTCTGCTGTTTCTCATGACTGATCCAAAGAGCACGCTCTCTTCCCTCTGGCTCTATCCTTTTCACCTTCACAATTGGCTCTCGCTATGCGTTTTCATTCACGTGGACAAATTGTTCTGGCGTGTACATGACTGAGACACGGCTGGGCACGCAGCACTCTGCGGCCTTCACCAAAGGTGCCTGGCTTGGGCTGCCTGTACAGCCACTGTGAGGTTTTTTTGTACGCGAGGGCATCTCTGCTTGCTCTTCTGAGCTTTGCTCATGTTACAGTACCTGCCTTGTGTCTCCTTCCCAAGGGGAGAGTAAAACCCTTCCCAGCTGAGAGGCAGATGAGCGAGGACACAGCAATGTGACCTTTGTAGTTGGCATTCAAGGAAGATAGGAAGACCTGCGAGATGAATTGTGTCATTTTAGCATTCTGTCTCTGTTACAGAGCCAGGTGACATCGTGGTGGCCCAGGAAGCATGCGGCTGTGGCACTGGGGGCCCTGAAGACTGTCTGGCTTGCGGGGAGGAATGCTACGGTGGGCAGTGCACTTGGAAGGTGGGCCGCGAAGGGTGAACCACGCGGCTGTGGCCGTCGGGCACAAGGTCTATTCCTTTGGTGGATATTGTTCTGGAGAAGACTATGAGACTCTGCGGCAGATTGACGTCCATGTTTTTAATGCAGGTAAATATGTCCTTGTGGTGCACGAAGGAGTGGCTTGCTGGGCTTGGCTATTAGTTCTCTTTCCCACTACTGCTTAACATATTACACTCTGTCTGACTCTAATTTCCAAAAGTTATTGGTGTAGATGGGAGCCTCTTCTCTTGTGCAGCCCTGTATTTTCAGCTTCAAGGGGAGGGCACAGAGGGGCTGTAGTTCAGCAGACTGCTAGGATAAGGGCTCACTAGAAGTAACCACATAGCCAATGGCTTGTTTTGTCCTTGTTCTCTGTGAACACTGGCTCAACTAGGTGCAAAGAAGCGATGTTTAGCTGGCTCAGGCCCCCCATCCAGTTTGCAGGGTGCCCATGCTCAGCTGCCCCTAGCATGGAAGGGGTAGGGTGGGATGGGAGCCAGTGCACTCACTTAAGTCTCCAGGTTTAGACTCCTGAGCTCTTTCCCTGTGGGGACAGCTGACAACCGCTGCCAGCATGATGAAGTCAGTAGGGCCACGTGTCTAGGATAGAGGTCTTCCCATTTTGGCAGCAGCAATCACATAGATTCACAATGTGGCTTAGAAAAGCATCTGGAGCTGGAGCTATTTGTGTAGGGTAGCCAGTATCTGTCAGGAAGCTGAGCTGGAGCCATGACTGTGCTGGGAGAGGCTATACTTCTTGATTCAGTGCTCTTTGAATTGAAGAGGTTTCTGAGCTGGTCCATGAAGTATTTCCCTGTAATTAGGCAGGTGGTTGAAAAATTGCACAGATGCTTGGCGGGGTCCAGCTGAACAGAGACGAGCATAGAACCAATGACCAGTTTTGCAGATTGGACAGCATGCTGAATGCTCTCCTAACACGCACATGGCATGTAGATCAAACTAGTTTGTCTGTAACATGCAGTGAATTCACTCCTCTAAATCTGACTGTGGAGGAGACTGACTTGTGCAGTAGTGGGTAAAGGCATTGGTTACACAGGGCTGCCAAGGTGACCTGCTCACAGTGTAGAGGGGAGCGTAGCTCAGGATCCTGGGAACAAAGACATTAATCTCTGTCCAGAGAGACTGGGCTCTCACGCTCAAGAGAGTTAAATGTTGTAGCTTGTAAAATGTGCCAGTAGAGCACTACTCCTATGGTGGAAGCATAATTACCATGCCCAAAGGAATGCTCTTGAATTGTCTTCCCTTCTTACCACTCCCAAATATTAAAGTGTCATGATGCTGCAGCGACCATGTGGGAGGTGACACTGGCTTCCCAAGTCCTTGCTCAGTTAGCATTGCCAGGTTCCAGTGCTGAAGCCGAGATACCAGATTTTGAATAATCTCTTCCAATCTTCCAAAGAGGAAGACTGTGTTTTATGTAGGAAACATCCCATCTAGCTTGACTTTAGCATTGGCTGTGCTTCCTCAGTGCCCTATCTGCCTCCGGGATAGATGCTCACCTTTTAGAATGCCTGACTCTTTCCCTATGTTAGTACTTCAGGGGAACTGCAGAGTGTTTTCTGCTATGTTTTGTGTTATATCCGTGTTGAAAACAAAACTGGAGGCTGTATGTGTGGTAGAGGGAGGGTGTCTGGGTGCTGTTGTGTAATGGCCATGTAACATGTGCCGTGACTCTTGCACTGTCATTAAACCTGTTGGCTGCTCTGGCTACTGCTGAACATGGCATACAGGCTGCTGAGAAGGAGACCCTGTAATCACAAGGAACTCCTATTAGTAACACAAGGTTAGCAGGGAGAACTCGGATATGGATTGGACGTAAAGGAGACAGACAGCTGTCTCATCTAAAGCTTAAAAAACAAAACAAAAGCAAACAAACCCCGTTCCTACAAAGGTGCTGTGTTTCTTTACTTAAGCTGCACTACTGCAAGTCCAAATGATGCCTTCAGGTGTTGTTCCCTTGCATGTTGCTGCAGTGAATTATTGCCATGCTGCCCATTCTTGTAGCTTTGAGTCTCTTCCAAAATGTCACTAGCCCAAAGTAGTGTCTGCTTTCATTATCACCTCTGTACTTTTTCCTTTCCTTTCCCTTTTTCTTTTTTTTTTTTTTTTTTTGTGTGTGCTATACCTTCACTCACAGTCTAGGATGAGCCAGAGTAGAAACCTCTTCAGTGTAGTTGATGCAGAATGGAGCTGTGTTGGGTCTGTGTGTGTGGCTTGACCTTGGCCAGAGGAGGGTCTGACTTGGAGCCGGGGAACTTTGAGCTCCTGTGTGGTGAGCAGAGTTGCCCTCTGGGCTTAAACCATAACAGGAGCCTATTTCTGTCCAGAGTCCTCTGGTTCTCCAGGGATTCCTCTAATCTCAATTGTGACAGGCACCTGTGGAAAACTGCTTCCATATTCCTTAACTAGCTACTACTCAGGGTCAGACACAGCTTTGTCTTGTTACTAGACTGTTTCTGTACCTTGTCATAGCAGGGGGGGAAGTGTTGTGCAGGATGGGTTGTGACCTGTGAGCACGTGTAACGGGTTGTTTAGCATTTGACATGGGCTCAAACTTGTGCTTTCAGTGTCTCTGCGCTGGATCAAGCTGCCTCCAGTGTGGACAAACAGCCAAGACCATGTGAGAGAGGTGCCCTACATGAGATATGGGCACTCAGCAGTGCTCATAGATGACACCGTCTACATATGGGGTGGTCGCAACGACACTGAGGGAGCCTGCAATGTGCTCTATGCCTTTGATGTCAGTAAGTTTCAGCTTTTCACTCTTCCTTGTCACAACTGCTCTTGGTGAGACCTTTTCTCTGTCCCACCGCAGTGCTCCCCAACTTGTTTTCCTGACCCTCAGTCTCTCTGCAAAGTGACAGTCTGGAGGAAATGGTGCAGTCTGGGGAATTGGTGTTGCTGGCTGTTTCAGCAGGTTTAGAAGGGAAGCAGGGTGGCCAGTGTGTCTGAACCCTTGACTCTCTGTAAAAGCCTTTGAACAGAGATTACTGAGCTTGCCTAATAGTCAAACTGATTTTAATTTTTCTGTCAGCTTTGTGTGCTCTCTCTGATAGTAACTACAGCTGAGGCATTCTCTCTGTGTGATGTATTATTATTCCTTAACTGTGGCTGAAGGTTGCAGCGAGAAGGGGCTAGAGGTCTCAAGGATTGTGGTTCCTCTCCAGAGTGGTCTTTCTTTCTGAAAGCATGAAGGAGAGCGAGGAATAAAACACAGAAGTAGTCAGAGACAGGATAGCAAAATAAGGGAAGTCATGAATCAAGTTAGATGAACCCAAAAGATAAACTCCTTGAGCCTTTCGATTGGCTTCTCCATAGTGCTGCTGGAGGAGAAGGAGAACCTGTAATCATAAGGAATTCCTATTAGTAACACAAGGTTAGCAGGGAGAACAGACACAATCAGGAACTGGGTGGAGATGAGTGTCAGAGTACATCTGGATTCTGGAGGCCATCTAAATACTGAGCAGTAACTGGCTTGCTGGACTTGCAAGGAAACTACTTGCTCTGGTGCTTGGTCATGGGTTCCCTTCTTCACCAGGAACGTTTCATAGCTTGGAGCTGCTCTCTAGGCACAGGGTTTCCCCCTTCCTCCGACACATGCAGCTAGGAAGCCACCAGTAAACCCCTGCCTACGCAGAGGCCTCGTAGTAGGAGCTCCCTGCTCTCCCTGCCAAATCCAGCACTTTAGCATTAAGTGAAAATTAACAGAAAGGCCAGACTTCAGTCCTGGTCTGAACCCCCTGCAGCTGTCTGTACACACTGTGCCTGTCCCCTGCCAATCCTGGAAAGTGAGGCTGGCAGTCACAGTCCCGTGCCTGTGGTGTAAGTTCCACTGTAGGAGTCACATCAAGCTGGATAAAGTCCTGGCTGAGTGCACTTTTGTCCTCTGGGGTGCTGAGCAGACACAAGTTGAGGTCTTTTCCATCTCTAATTTGATGTGTTGCGCTTGGGTGAGCTCTTGCTGCTATTGCGTGACTGGGCTTGGAAGCAGCCCCATAAAGGAAAGGAACTCGACAGCCACTGCAGCTTTCTTACTAGAGGCTGCCCAGGGATTCTGTTGACCTTGCAAGACCCTTTGTGTGGTTCCAGCTGGAGCCTAGGTGGATAGTTGTGGCCGTGGGCCAAGTTCAGAGAAGTTATCCTTGTGAAGAATGTTGCTTTGCTTCCAATGTTACTGCTTCCTGAAATAAGCACTGCTTTTGGCAGCTCAGAGGAGTTTGGGAGGGTGGGAGGAATGTCTCCTGCTGCCTTGAGGCTTATCTGTGCCTCTCTGGGCTTTTGGGACAGGTGCCTGTTTCTGCTTGGCAGTGAGTCGCTGGCTTGGCTTCATGTTGCCCTGGCATGGAGAACAGCTCTTGCTGGATTTAAAGTCCTCCCCTAAATCAAGCCAACCCCTGGAGCATGTGGGCTAAGGGGCTAAATCTGGCTGGTGCAGGCTCACAGGGAGCAGTGTGAAGGGAATCATGAAGGGTGGAGAGTGAGAAGGGCTCCCCTTGAAGAGGAGATGAGAATGTAACAAGAGTAGCAGATAAGATAGGGAGAGCTGCACTGCAGAGGTGGGGATGTTCACAGTAGCTCTGTTGACATGGCGAGCTTGTGGTTAAGTGACTTCTGCCTGGATTTGAGAGCTGGTTTTGCTCAGTCGCAGTCAGCATCTCCACGCCCTCAGGTCAGTTGATCCGCTCAGCATCATTGTTTCATTGTAATTGAAACTGTAAATGCGAAGTTGATAAGTGACTCACAAGCAGGCTTTGTGAGAGATTCAATTAAAATAACATTGCTCAAGCAGAGCTGTACTACTCACACTTAAAACGTGAGCTGTTTCTCAGGTTGGGCTGTGCCCTGGATCTGAGACCTCTGTCACTGTGCCCCTCTGTGGAGGCTCAGGCAAGTAGCCTTGCCTGAAGAAGCTTGCAGCCTCTCTGGAGAAGCAGGTGCTGTGTGTGAGAGAAGGATTTCTGTCTTCGAAATGAAGAACAGTAGTAAAGAGCTATCCCACCCCAACATCTACTATATTTTCTTAGCGTTGCCTCCTATTTTGTTTCAGACACGCACAAGTGGTTCACACCAAGGGTGTCTGGAATGGTCCCAGGAGCGAGAGATGGGCACTCAGCTTGTGTCCTGGCAAAAAGCATGTTTATCTTCGGAGGCTACGAACAGCTGGTGAGTAGTCTCTGTAACTGTTATTTCGAGACCCCTTGAGAAAGAGGGTGTTTCTACCCAGGACATTGGTAGAGGCAGGATACAGGGGCATATTTGTATCCATAGTTGCTTTCATTTTGTAACTCAGCAAAGTTATGGCATTATCAGCAGGTTATGCTCATTGTCCATGATCTTGATAGCAGCAGCAGCATTTCAAATGTGGCTTGTTTTTAACCAAGACTGAACAAGCCTGTAGCTGTCTTGCTGCTCCCCTGCCTGGAGGAGCAGGAGTCTGTGCTGTTCGTGTGAATGCAGGCTCTTCCAGGCAGGTAGCTGCAGGTGAGTTTTGTGGGATCCTCAGAACCCCAAGTGTATTTGCTTCTGAATGTTGAGCTTCCGAGAAGTAATCTTAACCTCTACCTCTCATCAGGTGGCCTCAGCAAAGCCAGTTTGAGTGTCCTGTTAGTGCCCCTTTCTTCTGTCACTGCATGGAGTGGAGGCAGGGTTCTGCTGTGAGTGTACATATTGTGTGCAGGACAGCCTCGGGGGGAGGAGCTGAGCACCAAGTAAATGGAAAGCTGCAGGAGAGAGACAGGACACCTTTAAGGAAAAGTGAGCTTTGCCTCTCTCTTGTTAAGTGATAAGTGTGCTGCCTACCCTGATGTTTTGGAACAAGCACCATGTCTCTTAGGAAGTACTGACTCCAAAAGGATGCTCCAGGTCTGTAGGATAGCATCTTTCCTGGGGCCAGATGCGACCAGACTTCTCAGTCTCTTTGTGACCAGGCTGCCCTGCTGTCTTCCAGGCTGACTGCTTTTCAAACGATATCCATAAATTGGACACCACAAACATGATGTGGACCTTAATCTCTGCCAAGGTCAGTGCCTGCGTTTCACTCTGGTTTGCGGAGGAAGTCCTGTATCTGCTATGCTCTGGGGTAGCTGCCCACACTTGTGTTTGTTTCTGTCTGGTTTGGCTGGGATCTGCGGGAGGGGAGGTTCTCCACAAGAAAGCAGCCACCCCAACTTCTCCATCAAGATGAGTCTTCTCCCTGGGTAATCTGCATTTTTTCTCTTGTTCTGTTTTCCTCTGTCCCTGCAGGGTACGCCAGCTCGCTGGAGGGACTTCCATTCAGCTACCATAATTGGAACAAAGATGTACGTATTTGGTGGCAGAGCTGATCGTTTTGGGCCACTTCACTCCAACAATGAGATCTACTGTAACCGCATTAAAGTATTTGATACAGAAACAAACTCCTGGCTGGACTCCCCTCCAACTCCAGTGCTCCCTGAAGGCCGGCGGAGCCATTCAGCATGTGAGTGTGGGTGTGCTGAGAGAGGAGAACAGTAGAAGGGAATTCCTGCCTGCCTCAGAAGGGGTGTCTGGTCCGCTGGGTGGAGATGTGGGTTAGCAAGGGGTGTGCAGAACCTGGCTTCTGTGGAAAGCTGCTGCCCACCAAAAAGCCTTGTGCGTAGCCCTGCACGTGAAGGTGGTGTAAACAAAGGTGGATAACCAGTGCCGCTTTGCTCGGCTGGGACCTGCTGGGCTCTCCCTTGAGTGGCACGCTGATATCTATGCTTACTCCCCACAGTCAGCTACAATGGGGAGCTCTATGTATTTGGTGGCTACAACGCACGCCTGAACAGACACTTCCATGACCTCTGGAAATTCAATCCAGGTATTTATGCTTTTAACTTGTTGCAGTGATAGCGCTCAAGGCCCTCAAGTGTGTGAGTGCTCAGATGAGTGTACTCTCCAAGGGCTAGAAGCCTGCTTTTGGGGGGAAATGGCTCTTCTGACAACACTGACAGGAACTTGCTACCGTGCTTGGGACCCCTGTTCCTCTTCAGACTGTCTCCAAATCTCAGTTAGAAAGTGGAAAAGGAAGTATTCCTGAAAGGCACAGCTAATCAAAGGGTGATTGGCAAAACTTTGTCTTGTTCTTAAATATGCAGAAGTGTTAGCAGAAAAGAAGATATGGGGAAGCAATGGGGTTAGGAGAGCGAGAGGCTGTAGCTGGGGAAACAGCTCAAGTTGAGCTGTAGGATCACCATACCACACTCTTTTGGTACCAAATCAAACTGTGTAGCAGAAGGGGTGGCTTTTCAGCGTGTATCCCGAATATCAGTCAATTGTAAGCCGTTTGGGGGTCCTCAGGCCCTTTTCACAGTCCATTGGACTGATTTTGTTTGCTAATGGCTTTGCATAGTAAAGTTACCTGAGAGCAGGCAACTTGCTGCTCCCCCAAGCTGATCTATGAGGTAGTGTGAGAGCTCCTGAAGGTTTCAGTGCTGTGCGTTAGTGATTAATCCCTCCCTAGCATTCTTGCCACAGAGAGCAGCAAGGACAAAGGCTGCTGATTTCTCCCCTTGGTTCAGTTCCCCACGATCCCCTCCTACAACCAAGCTGTCCCAGCAGCCTCCACCCTGCGGGGTGCTCTGCATTCACAGTGGCTGCCAGGAGATGGAGCTAGTTCCTGGGTCTCCCTCCAGATATGGACGGCAGCAGAGTGCTGGAGAAAGGAGCCTGCCTGCCTGCTCCTGGAGCTCTGCGCTGTACAGCTCCCTGTGATGTCCGACCTGCTGCTGTGGTCCTGGGGCTCAGGCTTTGCAAGTGAAAGGCCTCGACCTGCAGCTCCCGTCTAGTAGGCAGAGCTCCAGGACTGTGCCTGGCATCTAAGCGATGCTTTGGTAACAACCTCGTAGAAGTGCATCTTTTTGTCACTAGCGAGAACAGGTCAACAGGGAGAGTGGATGTTGACTGGTTGGTGTCTGTGGGGCAGTGGGCCTCCGGTTTTGCTGTGATCTGTTTAAATCCACAACCTGCTTATACCCGGGTCTTGGCCAGGCTCTTGTGACAAGCTGACGTGCTCTTTTTTGCCCCTTAGTATCTCTTTCTTGGAGGAAGATTGAGCCCAAGGGGAAGGGCCCATGTCCTCGACGCCGGCAGTGCTGCTGCAGAGTGGGGGACAAAATAATTC
This sequence comes from Strix aluco, assembly GCF_031877795.1. NCBI lineage: Eukaryota > Metazoa > Chordata > Aves > Strigiformes > Strigidae > Strix > Strix aluco. The sequence continues at coordinate 15,422,199 of NC_133933.1, forward strand.
TCTTTGGAGGCACCAGGTAAGTTGTGTGGGGTGGCTCTGTGAGGGGGTTTGACATTCCCTTCAGCACAGTGTCCCTCTGTTCTCTGCCCCATGCTGTAGTCTGATGCACTTCAGAGGCACATGGCAACTGTCCATCTACCTTACAAGTGTAAGAAATCATGTAGATCAGAGCTCCTCTGGAAAAAGGCCAAGGGGGAAACTGAAGATATCATGTAAGCTTGTAAAGCACCTGGTGACAAGCCACATTGTACAAGTAGAGGCAGAAGCATGTACCATGCTGTTCAGGAGGGGTTGTGCAGTGGTCAAACTTTCTGTGAAAGAGATGGTGGGAAGTGGGGAGAAGACCCTGCCATCAGAAGAACAAGTATCCTAGTGTGCTGTGCTGTAGCAGCCCTTAGACTGGCTTATCCTCCCCTACATGCTGCCTTGCGTCTCCCACCAGAGTTTCTTTCTTTCATTGGCAAGTGTGGTGTCTGACAAGCTGCAGTGGGATGTCAGCTCAGCTGGGAGCTGTTTGAGGAGCCCATACACATGACAAGGCAACATTCCCTTCTGTGCCAGTGTTTTTCCATTCAGAAAAGGGACCTGGTGTTTAGGATTTAGCTGTCAAACACTGGAAGTTATACTGTCAGGGTGCAGGGCAGCTGGATGTGGCCAAGAGCCTTAACAGCTGCTAAAAGAAAGGAAGTGGCCCATCACCAGGACACACTCTATGCTGTCTGGAATGACAAATTGCAGCTCTGGAGCACAGGCCTGTTTGCCAGCATCTACCTTGGAGAGACATCTGAAATGCTTTCAGCCCTCCACATGGTTTGGAAAGCTATGGGGCTTTCTCTGGGATCCTGGCGGTGGCTTTTTGGGGATACTTCTGAAGACAGTTGGGGGCAAAGGACAAGGCAGGGCAGATTCTGCTGGTGGCTGACCAGTGTGTGGTGGAATGAAGGGCCTTCGGGCCCCAGGAGTGCTGGGGGAGTGTACTTAGTTGTAGAATGTCTGTGTGGGTGTGAGGGAGTGCTTAGTGCAGGTGAGGTATGCAGAAGTGCTGAGTTTATCCAGTCTCCTTAACAGATATTGGGTGCTGCTGTGTATGGTAGAAGGCTTGGTAGGGCTTGATGGCAATTTTGGACGCTCTCAGATGTTACGGTGTGGATTTGTGTTACAGCAGCAACTGAACTCTGATGTTAAACCTAGGCACTCCTAGGAAATGCTAGCAAACCATAACAAATTTGACACCAGCTTTTTGGAGTCTGGTCCACGTCTGCCAGGCAATGCAGCAGCGCCTTGTCTTCTCCACCAAATGACTTCAGTATTCAATTTGTTCCTTAGTCCAGGCTCAACCCCAGTGCAGGTCAGTTCATCAGTACTAGTTTGGGGTAGAAGAAGAACTGCTGGCAGCCAGGAATGCAGCCTGCTTGGACTGGAGGAAGGGTCTTGCAGGCTGTGGAAGGGGGAGATGGGGGTGGGGACTGTGCTGCTTCCTGTAAGGGTTATCAGGTGTATTCTGGAGCTGCCTGTCGAGATAAGAAGTTTTCCAGGAAGTCGTTGTAATGGAGAATTCCCTGTGGTCTGCCTCCTGACCTGTGCTCCCCTGCGGGGAAGGGGGAGGGGAAGCACACAGCGCGGGAGATCTGTCAGGGCTCCTTGGAGGATGAGCCGGCAGGCTCAGCTTGCTAGTCAGCAGCAAGGGGGACGGGCAGGCAAAACCCATTTGTGTCCTGCCTTCCCTTACAGGATTCAAGTACACTGTAGACTGTTCAAGAGGCACTTCTGCAGGGTGCCTGCTCCTGCGGCATCCAAATGCTTAGTTTCTTTTTTAGTCCTGCCCAGAGCCTGGTCCTTTTGCCCCAGCTGTGGTCTCTCACTGTGGCCAGCAATAATCCTGTCACTTGTGTCCCATTTAAGTGACCAGGAAGTCACGTAGCACTAAGGTCAGTGTTCCTGTTGGCTGTGTCACAGTTGTGGCCCTGGTCTGGTTTCTTCCCAAACCCACCAGCACTTCAGCATGCAGAGACCATCCCTGTGGAACAAGGGGGAGAGGGAATGCTATAAAACAGTTTAGCTGAACAGATGCTGATCCACATCTGGCTTGAGGCTGTGTTTTCCCTGACAAGGCTTAGAAATGTCTGGTCTGGTGAGGGACTAGGGGGTCTCATGGGGTGCTTGGTGCAGGGCCCAAGAGCATTCGCCAGCATGCCAAGTTGCTGTGCAGCTGGAGCGAGCAGTTTGGCTGGGCTCTGGCTGGGAAAGGGGTGCTTTCTGAGACAGCTTTCTGCTGTCTGAGGCTTTCCCTAGCTGCTTGCAGTTTGGTGATTAAAACCACAGACATGATGCCTGCTAGCTTTCCTTTGAAAGATAAGGGATGGTCTAGGGTTTCCTGTGACGTGGATGTGAGATTAGATTGTGGTGTGGTAAGTACACAGGGGTGGAATTAAAGGGCCTCTTGCCTATATCTGGGCAGATGGGACCCCTCAGCATCAGGTCTTCTCTGCCAGCAGTGAGGTATGCCCCGCGGTTTGTGCTGGGGCTGTGGGAACCTGGCGGGGGAGGTACTGTCTCATGTCCTGTGAGATGTGAAGCTAAGTGGGGAAGCAAGTGACACTGGGGTGAGAAGTCACCACATGATGTCCCAACCAAACAGTGAGGACATGCTAAATTGCCTTGTCACAAACTGAGACAGGACTTAAAATACCTTTCCTTTCTTTCAGATTCTCCAAACAACCATCAGCCATAGGGGTGCTTTCCTCTGGCACTGCTGTTCCAGCATAGGCTGGTCTGTCTGTGCCAGGGGATGTAGTGACCAGTCTGTCCCGATCCAATGCCAGGGGACGTTTCAGTATGGTCCCAAGAGTGAGATTAAGACACAAAGGAGGTCAAATGCTGTACAACCTTTCAAACTTTATTCCTGTAAAAAGAGGTAATAGCGATAGGACAGAGGGAAGCAGGAAAGGTCAGAACAGCTAAGCAAGCAAACGGAAGAGATGCAGCAAGTTCAGTTACCACCACCACAAATCCAGCGGCGTCCTGTTGGTTCGGTCTCAGTGCAGGTGATGGGGGAATCCCAGCAGGTGATGGGGGATCCCCCGAGAGAAGAGTACACAGTCCTCTTATCATCCCAGTCCCCACAATCAGTCCGCCCATTTCCACGGAGCTCATTATCATACTCGCTGCCCCGTGTTCCTCCATGCACGCATGCCCAGGTGCCCACGGTGGCCGTACCGGGGAGCAGGGGGTCGGCCAGCGATGCCTTTAGTCTCCACCCATCCTCCTCGTCCCGACTTCTTCCCCCGGCCCTGCACGCAAGCGCAGCTTGGTAGATGTTATGAAAGATGTAGTTGCTCCCTCTTTGGGCAGACACTGTTTTTTCGGGAATATTTCAGGGTGTACTTCTTCACAGCAATGGAACGTTGAGGCCCAGTTTAGGCAGTGGTGCAGTGTCAAAACAGGCAGTTGACACAGTCTGACAGTTTTACACCACCCCATGTCTCAGGAGATGGTAATGGCACAACAGCAATGCCGAGACAAAACAGCCGACACAGTCCCTTACACAGTCTCTCAGGTGCTTTGGCTGTTCCATCAAGAACACAGAGGCAGGAAACCATAGGTGAGGCCGTCTGTTCCCTAGAAATGCCTGAAGTCACAGCTCCTCACTAGCATTCCAGGACCAATGTCAGATGGGAGTATCAGCAAATTGGGATTGGTGTAAAATGACGGCTGCGCTGATCAGTGCCTGACCATGCTCAGTTACAGTTTTCTGAAATGCTGTCCCCATTTTGGCACAACCAAGGAGCTGTGGCTGGAGCCCACAGTGGTTCCTGAGTCAGACTGAGAAATGCTTGCTCCGCTAACTGTTTTCTCTGCATTTCTCTTACAACATCTCAATGGCCATGCCAAAATAATTGCAGTAGATCTTAGCCATGTGAGAACTGGAACAATGAACAGCATGTGGCTGGGCAGAATCTGTTTCAAACCTTGTGCTGTTGTGCTTGACACACAACTTCAGCTCATGCAGCAGAATGCAAAAGTAGTCTAGCTGCTGGCCTAGTCAGAGGAACGCAAGCTAATAAAATAGGATGTTTTCCTGGCTGCAGGCTGCTAACCTGTAAGCTTTTGCCAGAGAGTTGGTGCTAATGCAGCAGATACATACAGTGGTTGCAGCCAAAGAAGGAAAGACCTGCCACTAAGCCAGGTGAAGTCCTCAACAACTGCTTCAGGTGCTTATTCTCTGCTGCTGCCTTTGCTCCTCTGTAGAAAAAGCCGAACTTCTGCAAAGCACCTCCCATATTGTCCTCAGAGAAAGCAGCTTGGCTTATCCCACTCCAGCCAACTGCAGTGATGGGGCAGTGTGGCACAGTGCATGCTGCCCCTGTCCCCAACATCATCAGCACTCCTGAGAGCTTACGGACAAGAGAATCTAGCTCACAGGTTTCCACGGCATGACTCACGAGTAACATGTGGTGTATGGCAGTCTGCAGATGTTTCGTGCAGCAGTGGGCAGGGAGAGCACAGCAGTGTTGCCTGCAGCATATGGCTCCTTTTGTTGCTTCTCCAGGTTGCAGAAAATTTCGATGGCTACTAGCTACTTGCTGAGTGTGCCACCATCTCTGGAGATAGGTCATGGCTCCCATGATTGGTGGCCCTGCAGTGCAACTAGAGAGCCTTGCAAAAAGTCCTCCTGGCTCTCCAGGTTATCTCACCTACCTCACTAGGGACACCAGCACAGCTTTTTGGACTTTGCACTATGCCGTTGTTTGGTGTCTTAGATCAGATGCCTGTCCTGTGTCATGTTCTCCCAAATCCTTGTACTTCCCATTGCGTGTCTCCCCTTGGCCATGAGGTGAAGCTGGCCTGAGGTCTGTAAAAAGCCATGGTGTGGGCTGTCATGATGCTGCACGTGGTGCTTGGGGCCATGTAGGGATGGGCTGACCCCTGCCTGCCCAGGCAGTTTGGACAGTGTGTGTTTCCTAATGTGTTACTAGCGCAGCCTTCCATGATACAGCAGGGATACATGCCTGCTGTGGAGCAGCCCTTGGGGCCTGTCTATCACACAAAGAGTGAGACAGATGCTTGTGTGAGCATGCCTGCCTGCCTTCGGGAGCTGCTGTAACATACCTTCTCCAGCCTGCTCAGAGTCATTCTAAGCCTCGTCCCAGGGCTCAGCTTTGCTCCTCTGAGTGGAGCTCTTTAGAGGGTCAGATTCACTGAAATTGCTGAGCCAATAAAGCCCTGAAACAAGCCTAAGGTCTGGAGGCAGCTGTTTGCCAGCACCCTCCTCACGCCCTGAGGGTGGGTGCCACAGTTCTGGGGGAGGCCCCAGGGTTGCTGAGTTGTTGGAGAGCAGTTTGGGAGGTACCTAGGGAAGGAGGAGTGTGAAACCAGCCAGAGGCTGGTCAAGGTACAAGAAGGGAAAAGGGATGTTCCCTGCAGACTGGGACCTGTGTTTGGAGGTGCAGCAAAGTAACAGAGGCACGTGAGGTGAGGGGGAGGCTCACAGCAAGAGTCATTGTGGTCGTTCGTGAGGAGGCAGCAGCTCCCCCATTCCCTGCTGTGGCTTGCAGAGGAGATGGTGTGTCTTTCTTCCCTCTGGCTCTGTGCAGCTCTGCCTACTCTGTGAGGAGCTGGGAGAGTGATGGCTTTGGGAGCTGCTGGGGCAAGCAGAGGGACAGGAAGGGATCAGAGGGCCCCTGCATGGGGCAAGCAGGCCAGGAACAGTCCTGGACTTGCTCAGCCCTTGGGGAACCCAAGGGACATAACTGGTGTACAAGTGTTCTGACACTGACTGACACACTTTGTTTGGCTTCTGCAGCCCATCTCCGGAGGAGGGAATGGGTGATGAATTCGACCTGATGGATCACTCAGATCTCTACATCCTTGACTTCAGTACGTGAGCATTCCCTGCCCAGCTTGCACCTCTCACCCTAGAGTGCCCTGTGAGCAGGCCCTGCTGTGGAGCACTGTACGTGTCTTACCTGGCTCCAGGTGCCTGCCTCTTGGAGCCAGGCACCAGCATCTCTGGCTGGTGTACGTGGCTTAAGACAGACCAGCCAGAGATGCTTGCAGACCTGAGCTGGGCTCATGGCTCTTCATGCACTCCTTCGCACAGATTTCTTGTGGGAGCACAGAAAACCGCTCCAGCCTGTCACTGGTGTGCACCCTTGCCTTGTCCCTCAGAGAGATGGCCTGGGATGCTCTGCCCTGTTTCCTGTGGCACTGACTGCACGATGCCTGGACCCCCCCCATAGTGTCCCGACGAGGACCGCTCTGGCTAACTGCCCTCTTTCCGCAGGCCCCAGTCTAAAGACGCTGTGTAAGCTAGCAGTGATTCAGTACAGCCTGGACCAGTCCTGCCTTCCCCATGACATCAGGTACTGCGTGCCTTGCTGGGAGGTCACCTCATGGGTGCTCCCTGTCCTTGGGGTGCTCCAGCCCTGGCTGAGGGCTGCCTGGGTCCCTCCTTGGCACTGTGCAGCTTCGGGGCAGGCGGGGTTGGAGACCACAGCTGAGGCTGACGTGCAGCGGAGCTGCTCCAGCCCTGTGCACTGTGTCTGTGCTTTTTCTCAGTGTTCCCCATCGGTGTGTTACAGATGGGAGCTCTCGGCCATGACAACAAACAGCACCATCAGCCGCCCCATCGTCTCTTCCCAAGGCTGACGCCAGCTCATCCCTCCACCACCTTGCTCTCACCCCTCCACACACTGACCTCTTGCTCCACTGCCTGCATGAGTTTTTCGCCCTTTCAAGCAAGGAACATGTGAGCTCAGTTTGTCTTGCCCTAGCCAGGCCTCCCTCTGCCTTTGTCATGTTTTGGACAGCCTGAGTGTGCAGGCAGAGCAGGCTTCCAGGGAAGAAATCAGCTCGCCCCAGCAGCACAACTGTGAACCCCCCTCCTTGTTGATGGCTCTAGTGTCTCCTGCCTTCCTTCCTCTTGCCTGTGGAGCTGCAGCTGTGCTGGCCTGGTCCCTGGCCACTTGGCGAGGGCCTGAATCAACTCCTACCACCAGCCGTGGCCCTGGGGTTGGCCTTGGGCTATGAACTTGTTCCTGCGCTGCCTTGAGGGACCTCCATGCCTGCACCCTCCAGCGCTGACTAGCTTCCTAGCACTGGAGCGCAGGCCCCAGCCCCAAGCTGAGCCTGATGTGGGGGCCTGGGCCCGGCTGGACACTCTGCCCGACTCCCATTGTAAAACAGCAACTAGGGGGGGAGTTTTATAAATGCTGAGGCAGACATGGTTTCTGCTGCTCTGTGTGTCCTAGCAATTGAACTCGGGGGAGAGAAGGTGTGGGAGGGGCGAGACTGAACCAGGTGCTTCCCCCTGCAGCTGCTGGCCTCCAGTGGGCGGCCCCACACCTGGCTGGGGTGGGAGAAGGGGAGCTGGGCCCCCCACAGCAGCACTGCCCTGACATGCATGCCTCCTGCCCGGAGCTGTGCTGCCCTGTGAGAGGGCAGAGAAGAAGATGGTGCATGTCTCCCAGGCTGCACTGTCTCCAGAAGGTGGGTGCCCCACAGCTCCTTGCTCCAGGGAGGGAGGTGGAGGGATGCCTGGGGCAGCCTTCCCGGGTGGCACAGAGGGTTGTGCCTGAGCCCCTTCCCATGGAGGTGAGGTGTCTAATGTGAAGAGGGACTCCAGTGGCAACTGTAGCAGAGCTAACGCAGGGAAAGCTAGGGAAGCGCTCAGGGTGTTTCCCTGGGATGTAAAGTCACGAGGCAGCCAAGAGATGGTGGTGGCTGCGTGCTGGGAACGGGTGGCAGAGGGCTTGGGCTATCTCCGCTGCCCTGAGGGCTGGCATGTAATCAGGGTCAAGTGATGCTCATCCAGCAGCACGAGGTTGCGGAGGTGCCTGGGCTCCTCAGCCTGCCAGAGGTGGCTGATGTGGGTACAGCGGAGCAGCCTGGAGTGGCACGAGAGCAGCGCAAACCCCGTGGCAAGAGAACAGAAGGCACCACAATTGTGACAAGAGTTTGTTCTTCAAATACTGGCAGCACCTCACTGTGGTGGGTGGTGAGCACCCATGGCAGGGCTGGGGCCTGAAGGGGGTCAGGGTGTGCTGACAGCACATCTGGCTCAGGGAGAGCACCCCCAGCTGGGGCTCCCTCTTTGTGGCCCTTGACACCTGCAGGTTACCTTCAAGGGCTGGGTGGGCATCTCCCACGCGTTGTCCAGCAGCTCCAGCTCCCCTGCTCAACCCGCTGCCTCAGCCACAGGCTCTCTCTCAAGCTGTGCCATGAAATGGTGGAGTTTTTTTGCCACGGCATCCCCTTCCCCGGGACTGAAGCACTTCTTGTAGGGTGCCAGGCACCAGGAAACACCCACAGACCACCCAGGCTCCCTGCGCTGGGCAGCATGGTGCTGAGCACAGAGGCTCTATCCATGAACGGCTGTCACTGGGGCTCCTCGGGAGAATCGCAATCTCTGGGGCATTGAATGGAGACGAAAGGCCCTAGAAAGGCTCAGCACCCCATGCCAGCTGCCTCTAGGAGAGCAAACCTTTGGTGAGGAGGCGGCTTCTCTGGTAAGAAAAGAAGGGGCTCACCAGGGAGAGGGTCACAGACACCCCACTCCCCTCCAAGGTTTCCCTCAGGTTCAGGGGTGCTGTGGCCCTGACCTGCCTCTGCCAGGACCCTGCTGCAGACCGAGGGATGGGACACAGCTCACCACCTTGGTCTGGATGTCCCCAGTGAATTCTCTTGTCATATCAGCTCCTTCTCTCAGCTCCCAGCGCAGTCATCAGTGATGCTGGAGGGCAGCTGCCGGGCAGGTGGACTAGTCACAAGCCTTCAGCCCATCGTGGGCCTTCCGCCGGGCTGGCAACAACTGCAGGCCTGGAGCCGGGGGGATGTGTGCCTCACGGGGGGACCCCTGCTACCTTCATCATCACCCCCTCCTGAGCAGCCAGGTTTGCTTTAAAGACCCTAGCTTCCTTTTATTGCTTCCTCTCTCAGATTGCAGCCGGCTGCACAGGCTATTTTTAGCCGCCTGCCTTCTAAAAATAGCCCCGAGCTGTTTGGAGTTGCGTCAGGAGAGGTAACTCTCTCCATGAGCAGCTTGGCCCCTGCACCCCGGGAGGGTACAAAAGGAGGCTGGGAGCAGCAGGGTCAGCAGGTTCAGGCGCAGCCAGAAGCAAAGGAGGCAGCGCTGCCAGCTTCAGACATCCCACTGCCGGCATCATGACCATCTTCTGCAGCCACTGCCACAGGCCGCTGCAGGCAGAGATGAGCTGCCTGCCTAGGAGGGGCAAGCAGGCACCCGGCGCCTTGAAGCCGTTCAGGTGAGCTCCCTATCGCCCCCCACCTACGGGGCTGTGATAGCCTCCTGGCTGGGGAGCACCCTGGGCCAGCTCACGTAGCGCCCGATGGCCCTCGCAAGGGCACAACACCAGTCTGGGACAGCAGGGCTGCCAGCCCACGTGGGGAGGAGGTGCGGTAATTTGGAGGGGTGCAGGGATTTCAGGTGGTTGAAGAGTAGAGGCAGATGCCATAGGCTGGGGCTCACATTCTGGCACTGGATGCAGTTTCCATCCTCACTGGGTTTGGTGGGGAGGTTGTGTCGCTTGGGCTCCCCCCCCCCAAAGCACGGGTCATTGTCCAGCCTGGCCCCTAGCGAGAGGGGCACCAGCCACACCAGCAGCGTGTGCCCCTGGGCAGCTGCGAGCACCTCTGCCTGCACCCACCGCACTGGAACAGCCACCAAAAGTTTGCCCTCTGAGAGGCAGCTACTGTGGGCGCTGAGCCTCTAGGAGAGCATCTCCACTCCATGTCCCCGAGCTTGCAATTCTTACCCATAGCAGCAGGCGGGGGAATACTGTCCCCCTCCCTCCCTGGACACTCTTCCCCAGACAGCTGGCTTTGCAGGTCAACCAAGAGTGCCTCCAAGGCTCGCCGGGACCAGATCAACCTGGAGCTGCAGGCGCTGCGCTCCCTGCTGCCCATCTCTGTGCATGAGAAGGAGCGGCTCTCCTACCTCCACACCATGGCCCTGGTGTGCCTCTGGCTGCGGGGGGCTCAGCTGTTCCCTCCAGGTACCCGTGGCACTGCTGTACCCCACGATAGCTTGTCTCTGCGGGGGGCACTGCTCCCACCCCATCAAGACAGCACTTCACCCTCTGCTCCCCCCTGCAGACTTGGCTCCTCCTGCAGGACCGGCCCTCAGCGCAGAGCTGCTCTCCCTGCTGCCAGGGTTTCTGCTTGTGCTCTCGGCCAACGGCAAGCTGGTTTACATCTCAGAGAACGTGGTTCAGGTCCTGGGCCTCTCCGTGGTAAGGCCTGCCCGCTGGGTATTTGCCGTCACTGTCCCCATACCTGTCCCAGTGCCTTTATCGTGTGCAGGGAACGTTGCCCTGGCAGACGCTGGCCTGCGGCTGCAGCGGGCTGCACGCTCGCGGTGCCAGTGCACGGCCCACTGGGGCAGGCACGGTCCACCACGGCAGCCCCTTCTTTATCAGGTGGAGCTGCTCGCCCAGGGGGACACAGTCTTTGACATCCTCGATGGGCGAGCGTGCGAGGATGCACGAAAGAAGCTCCTTCTCGCCCAGGAGGAGCCTGGCAGGGGTAAGGGAGCCCTCAGCTGGCATCTCACAGATGCTGCCGCCCTGCTCTGGCCCTTTGTGGCTGCGGTCAGAGAGCCAGGGCCAGCTCTGCTGGGAGTGGAGTGAGGGAGCCCCTGACCCTCTCCAGCCCATTTGTTTCCCTGCAGAAGTCACGTTTGTCAGCGAGATGCGCACGTCCAAGGCCTTCCGGCTGCAGCACGGGGGGAATCGGGCCATGGCAGTGTGTGGGCACTTCACAGCCCTGCACTGGTCAGCCTCCCCCTCTACCGCAGCCTTCCTGGCTCTCTGCACGCCGGTCACACGGTTGCCCACAGACAGCAATGCTGGTTGCCAGGACGACCTATTCCAGAGCACGCATGTCCTAGACATGACGTTTATTGATGTCACGGAGAGGTGAGGGGTGCCTGCTCGTGCCACAGCCCCAGCTGTCCATCTTGGGCAGCAAGGATCATTTCCCTTCACCAAGCCTGTGGGTGGGATGTAGGCTGGGCCCTGCGCAAGCACCAAGACTCTCCCAGACACTTCCCAAGCCTCTTCCCTCCCTCGTTTGAGTTTCTGTACCCCTGTTATTTTGCTCTCTCCCCCATCATGCTGCTCCTTGCTGACATAGTGCAGACCCTGCAAAGCACTCAGCCCCCACTCCCCTTGTCTTCCCCAGCGTCACCTATCACCTTGGCTACCGCAGGGAGGAACTGATCGGTCAGTCGTGGTACGGCCTCCTGCACCCTGAGGACACTGACCTAGCAGCTGCCCAGCACAGGGCCGTGGGTGAGTGTCAGGCCTGGGAACTTGCATGTCTTTCTCTGGCTACACCTCAAACCCAGCTGGCCAGGACAACAGAAACAAAGTGAATTTAGTCCTGCCTGCTGTGGCTCCCTGCTCCAAAAAGGACAAAGCACAGAGCTGTTTCACACCCCACGTGCTGTCTATAAGGTCACACATGCCAAGCTTGGGAACGCGGGCACTCTGCTTTGCCACAGTGCAGAGAGGAGGGACAAGCCCGCCTGAGCCCCACCATTTTGAGAGGGCAGGACTGTTACAGCCCTGACTCCACCACCTGTGGCTGCTGTCCCGCTGGGGCCGGAGCAGCAACCTGGCTACAGCCCCCCTCGGGGCAGCCGAGGGGTCCGGAGGCAGCGTGCCACTCTGCCCTGGCAAACAGGGCCGCCGTGCCCCGCCGCTGGCTAACGCGGCCCCTTGCCCGCAGCGCTGGGGGCCGGGGCCGCAGCAGGGACGGCGGTGCTGCGTGTGCTGCGCAGAGACCGGGCCTGGGCCTGGCTCCGGGTGTCAGCGCGGCGGGACGGCGGGGGCCGCGCCATCACCTGCACCAGCCACTGCCTCAGGTGAGGGCTCGAACGGGGAGGCGGGCCGGGCCGGGCCGCGGCCCCGGGCCGCCCCTCACCCCCGTCTCTGCCGCAGGGAGGAGGAGGCGGCCTACCTGCGCGCCCGACAGCACCGCCCCGCGCCGCCGCCCGCCCCTGCCGCCGTGCCGCCGCCGCCGCCGGGAGGGGAGCTCAGCCTGCTGGCCGCCCAACTCCGCGCCCTGGCCGACAGCCTCTCGCCGCCCGCCGCCGCCCCGCCCCGGCCCTGGCCCGGCCCCGGGCCCCTCCACCCCAGCCCACACGACGCCGCCCCGGCCCGTCTGCTGGGCGGCGCGATGGAGGCGGCGGGGCCCCGCCCGCGCCAATAAACGCCTCTTGACCCGCCCCGCCCGCCCGGCTCTGCCCGCGCCCGCGCCGCCGCCCGCCCCTTCCGGTGCCGCTGCGCGCGCCGCCCTCCCCGCGCTGCTGCCATCGGTCCGCGGCGGGCGGGGGCGGAGGGTCCGGGGGGGCGGGGCCTGGCCCCAGTGCCGCGCGTCGCTGCGGGGAGCGAGTGGCGATGCGGCCGCGTCGGGAGGGCGCGGGGAGCCGGTCCCGGCGGGACTGGCGGGTACCGACGGTGGGAGGGAGAAGAGCCGCTGCCGCCGAGGAGGAGGAGGAGGAGGAGGAGGAGGAGGAGGAGGCCGCGGCGGGGCAGCCACTCGGGAGGCTGAGGGCGGCGGAGGGCGAGAGTTTCAGCGACAGCGGCGACAGCGGGCGCCTCCCGGGGGCGGAGGAGGATGAGGAGGAGGAGGCGGGGGCTGGCTGGAGAGGTGAGGGGTGCCCCGCTCAGGCGGGTCCTGGGGGCGCTGGCCCGGCGCACCCGGAAGGCCCGGTGGGGCGGGGCGGCCTGCGCGGCTCCGCTGCCCGGCGTCACCGGGCCACAGCGTGTCTCCCGGGCGGTCGGGGTGTTACGCCGCCCGCTCGGGGGGAGCCATGTGGGCCAACAGCTTGGTCCTTTCCGGGTTCCCGCTCCCGCGTTCTCCTGCTCCCCTGCTGCCCCTTGCTCCGCTCGGAGGATGAGATCGGGGTCAGCCTCAGGGTGTCAGACTCTAGAACAAAAAGTTGTAGGGGCTTCTTTCTTTTCCCACCAGTTGCCTTGCCCCTGTGTGGAAGATCTCCTACATCTTCTCAGGGACAGTTGCTCTGTGCAAGTTTAGATACCCCTTAGCCTGAAAAGTCCTCCACAGGACAGGTAGGCTGAAGGACCGGGTGGTGTAGCTGTGGCAGTAACGGTGGTGTGTGTTGAGGCAGCAGTTCTCATCTGCAGTGGTATATGCAGCGTGGTTTCCTTGTCTTAAAATGATCAAGGTGAGAATGTAAACCTCGAGAAACACATCAAAGAAATATGTTGAGAAATGTATCAGAGGCCCTTGAGGAGAATTGTGAGGGGATGGACGTCAGTGTTAATACTGTTAAACGCATGGTGTGTCACCAGTGTGGGAAGTTACTAGTTGTCTTGTGAGACACTCCTCTCCTTGCTGTGGTTGGGGGGGGCTGTGGGGGAGGCGCATCTCATGTGGGGGCAGGCTTTCAGGAGGGGATTCCAGGGAGGGGTGGGGTGCCCCCCATCTGTAGACATTTCATTTTTCTTTCTTAATGGTGAGCTTTAGCAAAGCTCAGAGAGAAGACCACTGACACCCTTTCCTTCCCACAGCTGGATGTGAATGAGAACAGCCATTTTGCCTTTACTGTCTGTCAGGGCCCTCTGTAATGTAGTTTCTGGAACAGAAGTAGTTATATTAGAGCCCAGCACTAAGTTTGTCTCAGTGCAGAATGACTGGGACGATACAAGCCATTTCTTAGGCCATCTGTTTTTGCATCCTGGACACTCTTTGGCGTGTTCAGCAGGTTGTATAGTTCTCAACAGATTCAGCTGAGAAAGTCACAAGGTGTCCGTGTGTCAGAGGAGTCTGCAGGAGGAGAGGAAACTCGGGGAGGCTATGCTGGTGAGCAGGAAATGCCCATGTTATCAGCAGGTAACAGTAGCTTAGCAAAATGTCAAAGAGGAGGAAACAGTCCACAAAATAATGGAGAAAGGGAGAAAATGGCAGGAGGGAATATGATACTACTGTGTGGAAAGCGCTTCCCCATTAGGTTTTGGGTACTCAAGTCTGGTCTGGTATCCCGTACCAGTATTGAAATATTTTATCAGTGGAAGTTCTGCATGCCTTTGCTTTGTCTGATTTATACCAAATCTCTTTTCTAATACTTTGCTAAATGCTGCATCTTTTTCTATGATGTCTTTATCTTGTTTTCACTGACATTTTGTAAGCCTTTGATATTTTACCAGTATTGTTTTGGAATTGCAGCCAAATGGAGTATTGTAGTGCAAGTGATGGCATCTTGTATGTCTTCATGAAACGTTAGAGTAGCTTCCACATCATTCTTCCTTTCCTTTAATGCTTTCTTTGCCCTTTTGACTGTCCTTGCTCAGAGTCTTTCATTTGTCTGTCTGGTGATGCTTTGAGTATCCAGTGATACTCAAAATAGTGCCCTATATGGTGATTAATTGCTCTGTACCCCAGTAACTTGTATAATTAGCACAGATTTTTCCTGTACTGCAGCAGTCTAAAGCTGTCAGCATGGAATTTGAACAGCATGGTGGCAGATGCTTTTGTCTAAGCCCTAGAACTTACTGTTTTTCTTAAGTCCTTGTGAACCCCAGCAGTGTGATTACTTTAAATTGCTGAGCTGTTTGGCACTGCTCTTACCTGAATGTGGGCACAGTTCTTCGGTCTGAAGGTGTTTTCGTGTTCTGGGCAGGCAGGGAATAAGTGACTGTACAAGAGTGACACAGGGAAAGGTGGAGAGCCTGAGGAAGATCAGGAAGGGTGACGGTGCTGTCATCTCTAAGAACATAGGGGGCAAGGTTGTTTGTGGGAGCCCAAGCAAGAGAGGATATCAAACTGCAGTAAGGTAATTGGTAAGGGTGTTTTGGGGAAGCAATGTAATGAAATAGTGCTGTATTCACATTTCTGTTGTCCCTTGTGTGGCAAACTGGCTATACGGTGTTCCCTTAACCCTCCGCAGAGGACTAACGAGCGCTGACAGAGTTCTTGGGTGTTCAGAACAAGCAAAAAGAAAACATTCCTTGAGGCAGCACTTGGTATGCTTATCCCATTTTTTGGATGATGTGAGTAGATTCTGAAGCAGAAAGTCTTGGTTATTGCCAAGATGAGAGTGACTGGTATGATGAGTCCATGCTCTGAGCCAGTGTGACTGACCTCACCAGAGCAGAGATTCCCCTCCAGCCCATGGTGAAGAGGATGGTGAGGCAGGCTGTGCCCCTGCAAGCATGGAGGTTAACAATGGAGCAGATCTCCACCTGCAGCCCGGGGAAGACCCCATGCTGGAGCAGGTGGATATGCCCCTGTGGCTCCTGGCAGGACCTGTGACCCTGTGGAGAAAGGTGCCCACGCAGGAGCAGGTTTGCTGGCAGGATCTGTGACCCACGCTGGAGCAGTCTGTTCCTGAAGGACTGCAGCCCATGGAAAGGACCCACGCTGGAG
Source organism: Strix aluco (assembly GCF_031877795.1). Taxonomy (NCBI): domain Eukaryota; kingdom Metazoa; phylum Chordata; class Aves; order Strigiformes; family Strigidae; genus Strix; species Strix aluco. The sequence continues at coordinate 15,437,610 of NC_133933.1, forward strand.
CAGTTTGTGAAGAACCGTATCTCATAGGAAGGAGAAGGAAGTCCACAATTTGTGAAGGACTGTCTCCTGTGGTTGGGACCCCATGCTGTGACAGGGGAACAGAGTGAGCAGCAGAGATGACGTATGATGAACTGACAGCAACCCCAATTCCCCGTCCTCCTGCGCCCTTCTCAGGGGAGGAGGTATTGAAATCGGGAGTGAAGTTAAGCCTGGGAAGAAGGGCTGGGGGAAGGTGTTTTAAAGATGTGGTTTTATTTCTCATTATCATACTCTGATTTGATTGGTAATAAATTAATTTTTCTGAAGTCGAGTCTGTTTTGCCCGTGCTGGTAATTGGTGAGTGATCTCTTCCTGTCCTTATCTTGACCCATGAGCCTTTCATTGTACTTTCTTTCCCCTGCCTGGCTGAGGAGGGGAGTGATAGAGCAGCTTGGTGGGCACCTGGCATCCAGCCAGGGCCAACCCACTGCAGGCAGGATGTGATTGTTTTTGCTAGCCCACAGTTGGGGTGTTTTGTGCCAAGTGCATAATATTGCAGAGGCTTAGAAAGACTCTATGCCTGTCACTGCTCAGAGGTGTTGAGCAGGCAAATGCCACCCAGATGGTGTTTGCCAAGACTTTCTGCATCAGAAGAGAGGCAGTGCAAACCCTCCTGTTCCTTCTTGCCCCTACCATCATCCAGAGAACAAAATGAGCATATCCAAGTGCTGCCTTAAGAAATGTTTTCTGATTGCTAGTCCTGAACACCCAGAGGTGTAAATCCAGAAAGAATTGTCGATAATATTTTTACGTTGTGGTTATAAGAAGTGTTAAAGATTACTGTCACTGAGGGATATATTAAAGAAACATAGCAACAGAAAATTCCAGAAAAATATTTTGTGCATTCATCAACACTTTGGGTAGAATTGGTTTTGCTGTTTCTTGTGGTGTTTGTGTTGGTCTTCTAGTCAGTTGTCAGAGGAGAGAAGGAATATTTTATGATGCACAGGGTCTAAATAACACTGTGGGGAGCTCACAGCAAGGCTAGAATATGAAACTGCTCTTTGGTGTTGTGGGGTTTTGTTCTTCCCCCAATGAATCAGGCTATGAGCTATTCCTGTTGGTAGTGAGATGTTGGACGTTGAATGTCTGGGTTTCAGTAGTTTACAGTCTTCTGGGGTGCTGAGGAGGCTCTGCTGTGGGAATCGCTTTGTTGCAGACTGAGCAGAGCTATGGTGGATGGGCAGTGGTGAGAGACTGTCTCCGAGTCTTAAGAGACAGACTGAACAGGCCGTGTGGTTTTCCTGCACCTTCTGGCTGGTCTTAAGGTGTGAGAGATGTGATGGGACAAGAATAGTCTGTTGAAGTGAAAGAGTCAGGACTGAGAGGTGACCCCTCAGAATTTGCAACGTGGCCAAAAAATAGCCCAGTGCAGAGTTCATATTGCTCTTTGTACCAGGCAAAAACTTTGAACTGGTCTTGTGTGTGCTATTGAGTGGAGAGGGAAGCAAAGACACATTGGGGACAGGGGGAGATTATTCTAATGCTGAAGACTGCAGTGATTAATGAGAGAGAAATCAAAGGCTGAGATGCATCGGCTTCTTTCTGCCATGCAGTTATATGTGGATGGCACCACTGTGCTCGTGTCACTGTCTCAGCCTGAGACATCCCTTTTGGTTCAATTTGGGGAAGTACCTTGAGAAGCTGTTCAGTTCAGGTGTGTCCTGTGCTCTCTTCCAGATCAATCTCTCATGTCTTTTGAGGAGCTACTGCAGGTGCAGAGTGACATGAGAACAAGAGTGTGCAAGCAGGTGACCGGTGGGAAGAAAACTGCAAAACCTGCCAAAGCTACAGTGAAGCAGCAACAAGGCAAAAAGGGGTAAAGAGATTCTTCTGTGATCAGAAAAATATGCATGTGTCCTCTCTGCAGCCCAGAAATTATGCTGGGAGCTCCTCATAGCATTGCCATCACCTTGGAGCTGGTATAGATCTCCTTTAATGTGCTACACCATAATGCTTTTCACTATGGTGTTTAATTTGGGAATGGTCTGTTGCTGTTTCAGAGCTCTTAATATCCTATCCTGTTCAAATCCCCCGCAGCCACCTGTTACTTGATAGTTAAATCAGCACTCAGTTCCTTTACACCCTCTGTATTAAGGCACTTAACCCACAGCATGGTATGCTTCTCTCTTAAGCTGTATGATACTGCTTTGCTTGTGTTCCCTGTGCCCTGAAATAGTTACCCTGCTGTTTTCTAAACCCCTTCCAGCTTATCAGCATCTTCTGCTTGGCTCCCACTGGCTGGAGTTGTACTGACAGCCAGTTGTTCTGGAATTTCGCTGATCCTTCTGCTGTTGTCTCATCTGTGGCTTGTCTGTGTTGATTTCCCCTCTACAGTACTTACCATCACAGACTTTTTCCTGTCCTTAGTGGTCTTTACATCTCTTATTTGCATACTCTGTAGGTGCTATTGATGTGGTGACTATAAAATATATTCAACACAACAAAAACTATTAGATCTTTTTAGACTCCTCCACAGGCCCCCACTGGTAACAGCTGTCACACCATTAACCTTTATTTGCAGTAATTGGCTGGTTTTCACTTCTCAGAGTCACAGCTAAGTGATTTGAACAGGTTTCTTCTGTTACACTGGCATTCCCTAACCTATTTCTGAACTTCTGCTGAATGTGTGTTTCTTCTGTTATAAACAGTTGTTTAGAACGTTTCTGCTTTACCTTTTACACAAGAGGAATTTTGTATGGTGCAACATCTTCACACAGTATCTCTGTTTCTGCTACACAGTTTGCATAATTCTGTTTTGATTCAATTCCCCTTATCCTTTAAGGGATGCATCACTGTAAATCTCACATGCTGTTTCTCTTATGTTTTTGTTAGGGAAATGAGGTTCTTAAAAAAAGGACTTAAGGGAAATCCCCTGGAACTGAGCTGGCTTCAGCAAAGCCAGCTCGAGAGCATTGTACAGGGGTGTAGCCACGTCAGCGGACATGAAAACACACCAAACACTGCCCTAAGTGGGATTTGGAAAACTTACTTATGCCTGTGGGGTTGTTTATGTTCCTGCCCCGGTGTCACTGTGTTGCTGAACGTGGGTATAATGCCCACATTGGGGGTACTCACAGCAGGTGGTTCACAGGTCTTCTCATGTTTCTAATAACTTATCTGATGTACTGACAAATAGCAGGACACAGCACCTGGGTAATATGGGGAGAGTAATACCCCATTCTCCCACCTTATACTGTCCCCCTCATACACCTAAGGCACCAAGCTCTAAAGACCTGTGCTGCAAGGAGAACTTATTCACTTAATTGGTTGTCACCACAGTCCTCATGGTCCTGATTCACTGTGAAGTCTCTTTTGGGATATGTGCCATAAGCTGTATGGTCCTTATTCCTGGGGGCTGACCCTTCCTTCACTTGTGTTACAGTATGCTTTCTCACTGAGCCTGGCCACAGGAGAATTGGCCTGTCTTTGTAACTACCAGGTCAGTGCAGAAATTCCCAACTTCAGTCTTAGCTTTCAGTGTAAGTGTTAGTCAAGAGTGGATGAGTTGATGGGCCAGGAATAAAAGGGTTGTTGCATGATGAATGAAAACATGGGGAGGGAGAAGAATAATTGAATACAGCACATTTTACTGATGTGGGTGGTGGGTTTTCACTTGATGCAGTGGGGCTGTGTGAAGTTTTGTGTAGGATTGTTTTAACCATGCATTTATAGATCATTTGGTGGTAGCAGCGTTGCCTGGCTCTTGACCAAGTCAGATCTTTGCTCTCTGTAGGTGTCATGGTGAGGATTGAGTGGCAGTCTGCCGTTTCAGCACTGTGCAGTAATGTTCTCCTGAGGGTCTGGCTAACCTCCTGACACATTAGCCTGGGCCTCATTCTGTCCTCTGCTCCTCTTAACAACATTTATCTGTCCTCTGCTCCTCTAAGAACATTTTTCTCTTTTTCAGGCCATTAGAGATGTCTGCCAAGAAGCCTGTACCTTTTTTGCGGCAAGTCATCTCTGTTACAAAGAAGGTGGGTGCTGCCCCTCCCTAGTTCAGGAGCTGACTTCCCTTAGCAGTGCTGATCAGGCACAGACATGGTAATGGGGCTGCTGAAGGTGACAGGCTGTTTCTGGAGGACAGGACTTGGACCACTGTGTAGCAAGTGCAGGTAGTGCCAGTGTCTCTCTGGGGAGAACAAGAGATTGGGTGCAGGAGCGGCTGTTGCCTTGCGTAATGCACAGCTTGGATCTCAAATGTTTGAGTTACTCAAGTGTTTCTAGAAGATGTAAGGGCTGCCACCAGTGACAACTGCACTGCAAGCTATGGTCATTATTCAGTACTAATCACATTGGAAGTTCAAATGTCCATCTGGTTTCTAATCTAATAACTAATAACTAATATTCTAATAACTTTGATTTATCATATTAATATGTTAATTTTCACAGTTAGAGATCTCTTTCTGTATCTCTCTTTGTATGACCTGACCCAGGTAATCTGTGAAAATCTAGATGGGTTTGAATTCCCAAATCCATCACCTTGACAACACATGTTCAGCCAACTCTTGGTCTGGGAGTTGCAGGGGTTTGGAGGCAGCACTCACGCTGCTGTTCCTTGAATCAGCTGCTCCTGGGATGGTAGACTTGCATATGGAAATGCCTGTTGCTTGGTAGACTAGATGCAGGCATGACGACTTTGTGAGGGACTGCCACCTTGATAATTGGACTCAGTCTTTGCAAACTGCAGATGTTTTCAATGGTGGGTGCATAATATTGCTAGTAAAAAAAAATGGCAAGGTCTGATCCATGAAAGGAACTATTAACCAGGTAACCCTGGCCACAGCTCTTACCTTTGCCTTTCTTGCCTTCAGGTCCACAGAGACCCTCGATTTGATGACCTGTCTGGAGAGTATAAGCCTGAAATATTTATGAAGACATACAGCTTCCTGGACGACATCAAGAAACAGGAGAAGGAGGTGATGCTGTGTGCCTGTCCTTGGCCATACAGACCTTGCTTGGCAGGGACAGGTTCCACAAAGGCCTTTCACAGTGGAGATGGCAGGCAGACAGTCATGCAGCTCTTTGCTCTCTTCTACAGATGATTCAGAAGCAGCTGAAAAAATGCCGGAACATGGAGCAGAAGGAGAAACTCCAGCAGCTCCTGAACCGTATGGTGAGTTCAGTGCAGCACCTCCTCTTCTGTGAGGCAATGCACTAGAAGAGAGGATGTGTGACCTGAGGTCTGCCTAGACACTTGCTGACACAGGCCATCCTTTCTGTACAGACACAGCAAGAACAGGCACAGGAAAAACAGCAGAAACTGAGGGAGAGGGAGCTGTCTTTGAAGAGACAACAGAGGGAGTTGGCCAAGCAGGGAAAGAAACCCTTCTTCCTAAAGAAATGTAAGTACTCAGTGTGAACATGCTGCAAGAAGACCTAGAAGGGTTGACAGGACTCCAAGCACTGGAAACGAGTTGTCCATGATACTCTACAGAGCTGTGGAGGGATTGTTCTAGCGCTGGTACTCGGGGACAAGCCAGGCCTGGAGCCAGGGAGGGAGCGGTGAGGAGGGGCTGGTCTGTAGAGATGATTCAGGCTTCACTTTAAAACCTTGCTCCCCTCTCCACTACAGCTGAGAAGCGGAAATTGGAGCTAGCCGAGAAGTATGCAGAGCTGAAGAGGAGTGGAAAGCTGGAGAGCTTCCTGAACAAGAAGAGGAAGAGGAATGCCATCAAAGACAAGCGCCGTTTGCCCTCACAGAAAAACTCATGACCACTGGACAGACACACTGTTGTCTGGCACTGGGACCCTCTCTACCCTGGCCAGGCCTGGAAGGTGGCCATCCCTCTTCCCAGTATTTGCTTTTCACTGCACAGTGATGCTGTTAGGCAGCAGAGCAGAGGCTGAACTGAAGGAAATAGTGCTTTTTTTGTAGCTGAAATGTCCTTTCCACTTGTGGTTTACAGTGTGCCTGGGTGGTGACAGGTCTGTCACGCAGATGTCCATGGTGTTGACAGCCGTCTCTCTCCTTGCACCTGCTCATCATCCTGTAGTTAGGAGAGCATGAGCGTTACCCTGCATTGCTGGCTCTACTCCAGGTCTGAGCAGACACCAAGGAAAGGACCTCAGGTGGGAGGGCTCTGGTACAATGCCTGCTCAGAGCAGGGCTAGCACTGACTTCAGACCAGGTTGCCAGGGCTGCTTCGTTTGGGTTTGAGAATGTCCAAGGACAGATCCCACCACCTCTCGGCCTCTGCTCTGGTGCTTTAAGTTCTCAAGACGGAACTTCCCCCCTGCCCCTGCCCCCCCCCCCCCCCCCCCCCCGCCCCTTCCTCCAGGAAACCTGCATGGTTTTAGTCCATAATAATTGTCTTGTTCTCAGTGAAGTGCCTGGCTCTGTCTTCTCAGTAGCCTTGTCATAGGTCTGGGGCGTGAGTGGGAAAGGGGTGCTGTTGGGTCTCCCCAAAGTGTGAATAAACCCTGTTCCCTCAGCCTTTCCTTGCGCGGTTCCAGCCTCTGAACAACTTTCACATCCTCAACTAGAGTCAGCCCAGAGGACCAACATCTATCTTCTAGGGGCCCAGCCTGGAAGCCATATCTGGATGTAGTCTCACGAGTGGCGAGTAAAGGAGAGATGATGGCAGCCCTGTGCACGGGCTGCAGCCTGGTGACGCAGCCCTGGGTGTGGCTGGCCTTCCTCACAGCCGGAGCACGCTGCTGGGACTGCTGCCAGTGACAGCAGGGCTCCCTCCCTTGGTTTCTCAGGGTGGTCTCTGCAGGGCTATCTGTGCTTCTAGGAAACTGATTCTGTATGAAATAAAATACCTCAGTTTTCCCTTATTCCCAGTGTCAGTGCTGTTACAGTCAAAAGTGTTTGAACTTAGAGGAGTTAATGCCTCCTCCCCATCATTATGTTTGACCACCAGCTGTCTTGTTTCTCACTCCCGATTGCCCCTGTCTCCGGTGGCTGCATTGACAAGGTGGTGATGTGGACAGGGCCCAGATGATTTATCTGATGGGATGACGATTTGTGCTGGGAGAGTGCCTCAGCTCTGCTGTGTGCAGGTGGGCAGCTGGTGTGTGGGGCCTGGGGAATGATGAGCAGCTCCATCACGCCCACCTGAGGGGGTTGCTGAAACATCTGCCTCCACTGCAGTTCCTGTGGGTGATGCGATTCTGCTCTGGTGACAGGTTTTAGTGTAACTGGGGTAAGGCAGTAGAAATGGAATGTGCCCATGGAAATCCTCAGCTGCCTTTAACCTACGTGTGGCTCGTTGCTTTGCACTGTGCCTGGCTGGTGCTTCCTCCTTTTCCTGTGGGATGCAGAGTCTGCTGCACCCCTGAGCCCTCAGAGGAGAGTTACTTTGGGAGTGGTGTGGCAGCACCAGAGCCCAAGGCTATCTTGACCCCTTTGTGGCATTGGTCTGCTGGTTTATGATCTCAATTTTTAATCAAAAGCTGAACAAACCTCCACCTGCACTTTAACGCAAGAAGGGAAGACGACTGGGGCCTGGGCAGGCTGGAGGTGGCTCACGCCTTTGTTGCTGCTGCCCAGGCCTTGCTGAGGGGCCATGTGGGAGCAGCATACCTGAGTCAATGTGTCCCCGTCCCCAGCTGCTGGTAGGCCCTGCCCAGCAGGGAGCAAAGCTGGTGCATCCCCAAAGCACTCCTGCTTTCCCCTCCTGCCCCTCTGGAGCCAAATGGCTTCTTCCTGCCGAGGCCTGTGTGCCTGCCTGCAAGGAGGACATCCTTGCTGGGCTGTCACCCGCTCCTGGTCAGCACATTAGCAGTGAGGAGCGAGTCTGCTGGCCTCTGGCAGCTCCTGCAGCAAGGGAAGCCCTGGGGCCTTGCTCAGCTCAGCCAGTGCTGTGGTGGCACTGGGTGCTGGGGCAAGTGGCAGCGTGGCAACACCAGCTCCAACAGGAGAAGATACTTCCAACATCTCCGGAGAGCTTTCTACTGCCAGGGGAGTTGTTCTTCCCCAGGGCCTCCTGGCCTCAAGGTGTCACTTGGGTTATTTTCCTTCTATTTCTAACACTGTCCTGGCAGTGTGTCTGCCAGACCTGCTCTGGTGTCCCTCCATGTAGAGACTTGCTATGGGTGTCCCTGAGCAGCCACTGGGCAGGGCGGGCACCAGCTGATGTAACTGCAGCTGGTTGTACAGGCAGTGGTGGCTGACAAAGCTGGCACATGTACTCCCTCAGTGACACCCTCTGAGCCCACCAAACTCTCACATTGCCTCTCTTCCCCCAACTGCTGGCCAGGAGGAATGGCAGGAGATGCAATCTCCAGGCCTGGGTGGTCACTGAGTGAGCCTCCCCACCCCAGACATGCTCTGCAGCCACAGCTGGACATCCAGGCACGCGAGGGACCCCAGCACTCATGGGAGCTGGGGGTGACCTGCCTGCTGACAGGGACACAGCAAGGAGGAGGCTGCAGGGCTCAGGTCTTTTATTGCAAAGAGGGAGATCTGAAAAAGGACGGTCACCCCCTCTGGGTGCCCCGGGCCTGCAGCTGTCAAGAGGGATGACAGGCAGGGCGAGGCCCCGGCCTCCCTCCCCCAGCATGGGGACCGCGGCTCATGCAGCAGGGAGCCAGCTGCTGCCAAGCACTGAGCGGGAGCGAGGGCCAACCACAACAGCAGTGCGGGTGACCAGCAGTGTCCCTGTGCAGGCCCCCGACCTGAGCCCTGGCTGGCCGGAGGGCAGTGCCACGGGGGAAGCGCTGGGGAGCCCAGCACAGGGTAGGGCCGCCTGGCCCCAGCCAGGCACGGCAGGCAAACCTGGTCGCCTCTGCTCCGCTGCCCAACTCACTCGGTGGGGTGCTCAGGTCCCAAACTGCTCTGCGGCCTTACAGAGGCTGCTACGGGAGGCCCTCGCCACGCGATCCCTGGGGACCAGAGCAGCTTCACCCAGGGCAAGAGGGAGCAGGGTCACTGCCCACTGTCCAGGCGGGGAGCTCAGCGGCCCGCCTCAGGCTTCCGGGTACAGCCAGGCGTGGTGGTGCCCAGGCTCTGGCTACTGCTGGCTTGTCACGTGTTGTCCTGGGCCAGTTCCTCGGGGCAGGCAGGCTGGTCCCGGGCCATGTGCAGCCCTGGGGAGGGCTGGGCCTGGGCGCTGTGCTGCAGGGCCAGGTCCGGCCCCAGGGGCGCATGGTGCCGGTGCCGCTGGTACTGCACAAACGTACAGACCTTCAGCCCAATGGCCAGCATGTTCTTGCCCATGAAGATGCTGGAGACCCGGGCGTCCCTGAAGAAGACCATGTTGCTGCCTCTGATGAAGATGGTGGTGATGTTGACAGTGAGCATGCTCAGCATGGGGTACAGCATCATCCGGTGTGGCATGATGCCGATCCCTTGCATGCTGATCTCACAGAGGGACACACAAGGGAGGACCAGGAGCAAGATGTAGCAGTAGAAGAACATGATGCCCTCAGCCCAGAGTGGCAGCCCCTTCTTCTGGGGCTCCCACAGGTTGGCCTGGATGTCCAGCACATCCAGCATGTCCACAATGACCCAGAAGAGGCGGTTGCGGAGATCTTCTTTTTTCTTGAATGTCCTGACGTACTCCATGTGCTCCGTGGCCACCAACAACATGTAGAGGGCTGGGATGCAGATGGAGAGCAGCAAGGTCAGTGCTTTGCGGGCTATGAGATCCAGGCTTTTCCGGTCAGCTTTATAGTTCTGGTATACAAAGTAGACTTTGATCTCCAGAACGAAGACATACAGGAACCAGAGGATCATGGCGTAGCCCCGTTTAGCTGTCTTTACCTCTGCCCCTACCCAGATGGCCACATAGCGGAGCACCAGCAGGAAGCACACGTCACCCACTGCCACCATGACACAGATGCCCAGCTTCCTGGAGCCCTGGCTCTGCTCCACCAGGTAGGCATCCATGAGAATGAGGCTGGTCATGATGAGCACAGTGGAGAGGCACACGTGGGGCTTGCTGACAGGTGGTGGAGGAACCATCCTGCATGGAGGAACAGGCAGGGCCATCAAGGAGTTGCTAGGAATCCCCATCCCCACCCTTGGCCCCCCTTCTGCCCCTGCTCTCCCCAACTAGTGTGGATGGCTGAAAGAAGGTGGGGGGGCGGTACATAGACTCTTCTCCCATCCTCTGTGCCTGGTTTGTTCCAAACCCACAGACTCCTAGCCAAAGTGCTCCTGAGGCTCCTGGCCAGCCCATCCTGGTGGCACGTGTTGGCTGAAACCCAGCTCCTAGGCTGCTCATGGGGATATGGTGGGGCAGGCTGGACAGCCTCCAAGCACTTGGGATGCTACTGCCTCTTCCAGTAGCTCATCACACCAGTTAGTCTCTGCCACCATGAAGGGTACATGCCGCCTTCTCCATGGGATTTCCCAGCCAGTGGCACTGGTTATATTCTCCCCCCACCAGGCACACAAGACTATACCTATGCTTTTAACCCAAGCGGGTCCTTAACTGCTATGATCCAGGACTGCTCTCTTTTTAGAGTCCTTTATTTTCATGCACAGCATGAGGCGAAGGATTATTTTTAGTCTGGCTGTCCTGTGGGGTGGGAGGGAAGAAATCAGCCCATCTTCAGTTTCCTTCAGCCTCACACTCTTGAAGAGCTCTGCCTACAGCTGTTTGCCCATGCCCACTCTGCCCCAGCATTGTAAACTGAAAGCAAGGAAAAGCAGCACCAGCCCACAGCTCCAGGACAAGAAGCTCTGCAACAGGCCCTCAATTTCAGCTGGCTGCTCAGCTTTTCCAGGCTCGGGCAGAGCAAAGCACGGTCCCCAAAAGTACCCTGCCTGCTGTGGATGGCCCTGGGCTCCCTCCCCCTGGCCAAACACAACTGCAGGCAGCTGCTGCCAGAGCTGGAGGGAGGATGGAGCCAGGGGCCTCGCTGGGCATGGCTCAGCAGCTGCTCTGGAGGGGAGCCAGCACCCTGGCTGAAATGGAGGACGAAGCCGGCCTGCTGACTGCGTGGCACAGCGCTGCACGATGGCTGCCCGCACAGAGCCTGCTCAGCCACACCTGCACTGCGCAGGGGCCGTGGGACACCATCCTGGTCACCCGGTGGGCAGCGTGTGGGTGGCACTCGAGCTCGGAGCGAGCGCTTGGGAGCAGGATGGAGGCTGCGCCGTTAACGGTCACCCCCGCACGCTGACGCTCCCGGTGCTGACACGGACGGCGCAGGGCCCTGGGCACAGGCTACCTGAACTCCTGCTTTTTTGGCCAAGGGAGCAGGTGTCCTGCACGGTCCTGGGTCCCTGGGACCAGAGGCGTCCTGGCACAGTGAGGGACACAGTGAAGCCTACGCCTGCCAGACACCGGTGCCTCGAAGGGAGAGCAAGAGGAGAGGCTGGCGGGCACGGGCCAAGGGGTGGCTGTGGCGCAGCGGGAGGGTGCTGCAGGGCGGGGGCTCTCTCCCGCGTGTCACCCCACGGCCTCGCCCAGCCTCTGGAGGAGCCGGAGGCAGCCCCGACCCCAGCTCAGGCCTGGCGGGCCCCCGCCCGCCCCGGGTCAGCGCAGGGCCACCCCGCACGATGCCTCCCGCCGCGGGGCGCCTCCGCGCGGGGTGCCTGGGCACACGGCCGCCCCCGGCCCCGCCTCCCCCGAGCCCCCCCACCCGCCGAGGGGCGGCGACCCGTACCGGGGCGCCGGGCGGGGAGGAGGGGGCAGGCCCTGCCCGCCGGCCGTGGGCGTCCGGCCCAAGGAGAGGGGGGTCCGGCGCGGCCCGCAGCCAGCCGCCCCCCGCCCGGGCCGCGCTTACCTCGGGCGGCTCCCCGGGGCGCCGGGGCAGGGCGGCGGCGGCGGCGGCGGCGGCGGCGGCGGCGGCGGCGGCGGCGGCGGCGGGGCCCCGGCGGCGGCCCCGGGCCCGGCGCGGCATCGCCCGGCGAGCCCCGGAGGCGGCGGCTCTGCTGCGGCGGCGCTTGGCCCCTCCCGGCGGGCGGGCGGGCGGGGACTGCGGCGGCCCCCGCCTCACCGGAGAGCCCGGCACCGCCCGCCGCCCCCTCTTGCTCCGGTCCCCTCTGCCCGCCTGCCCCCGGCAACCCCGGGGCTGCCGCCAGCGCCCCTACCTCCCTCGCCCGGCCACCCTCCCGCTCTCATCCTGCCCCGAGCAGCTCCCGCCCTGGGGCCACATCCTGCGCACGCCCCCCCCCCAATCCAATCCCCGCCTCCTGCCCCGGCCCCTCTGCCCACCCCCCCAGAACCAGACACCCCCCAGGGCCATGGATGCTCCCTGCCGCAGCCCAGGAGAGACCCCAGGAAAACCTGGGATGCCCGGGGAAGCTGGCAAAGCGCCCTGCCCGCTGGCTCCCCACCGGGAGGGCCCAGCATCCCGCCTCGCTGGTGGAGCAGCGGGGGAACCCTTGCACCCCGTGGCCTCGCACCCAGCCATGCCGGTCTGCGGGGTCCTGGGAAGCTCCAGCTCCAGCTCTGCGGGACACGGGTAGAGCCGGGCTGGGCACAGCCTGGGGTTTCTGTGCAGATCAGCCAGGCCGGCAAAGGCAAAAGGTTTCTCTTAGCCTGGTGGACATCCCTCCCTGCAAATGCTCTTCTATCAGCCCGGGCAGCTTACTGCATTTAACTTTGAGCTTGTTTCTAAATCAATTATTTAGGTCTTAGGTACACAGGGAAGGTTTTCCAGTATATTTCCACTCTGACTCTGAAGTGCTTGTTGTAAATATAAGTATTTTAGCAGATGGGGAGTCACTCGGATCTCTGGAAATGGGCTAAGAGAGCAAAACTAGGCACAGACATGAGTGAGGGGACAAGTGCCAGTCACAGTCACTGTGTGCCAGGAGAAGTGCAGCCCACCTCACCTCCAGCAGCTGGCAGGGTGGTCATAAGTCCCCTGTTGTATCTGATGCCCTGGGACATCTTGGGTGGCACCAGGAACATACGCATCCCACCTGTAGTGTCCGTGGTAAATGGAGACACTGGACCAGCATCCGGGCTCAGCTCATGTGTCCCATGGTGAGCGTGGGCTGGTTTATGCAGGCAGGTGAAGGCCCTGTGTGAAGGGAGCAGAGCTCTGGGTTAGAGAGGTGCAACAATGGCTGTGGGATCATTCTCTGAGTCCAGGGAAAAAAAGAAATCTCCAGAAAGTCTGAAAGAGCAGGGAACAAAAGCAGCCAAAGAAACCTGCCTCCAAAAAGGAAAGGAGATCTTGCAACTCAAGCTGAGTGGAGAGCACTGTGAGGTATGAGAGGGAAGCACACAGAAACAAAACCTAGATCTTTCCTGTGGGACACAGAAGTGCCAGCTCTCCCTCAGTATCAAGCCGGGCAGTGTCTTGCAGGCTCTTTCAGGGAGGAGCACAGGGTCCCTGTCCTTGGAGGCGCAGGGGGGTGATCACAGAGGTACCCACATGACTAGAGGTAGGAGAGAGTTGCTGGAGGCAGCAACCAAGCAGTGGGGCTAAAGAAAATATGATTCATCCCTGGGCTGGAATCATAAAACCCCCTGAGTCTTCACTAGAGGCTAGGACAGGCGGTGACAACATTTGTGTGGGAAGCAGTAAAGAGCTGCTTTAACGAGGCACATAAAAATAAGCAGCCAGAGCAAGAGAAGATACTTATGTGCTTCTCTAAAATATGATGCTGGAACCAAAGTGCCAGAGTTCACATGTGGAATCAGCTGTGATAGAGACAAAATGAAAGGAAGCCAAAGAGGGGTACACCAGGGGTCCCAGCCAGCTAGCTGCTCCCTGGCTGCTGCTGGCTCCAGACCTGGGAGGAAAAGCAGCTTTAGCTTGGCTGCCTAGGACACCTGCATCCCACCATTATCACTGAAGAATCCCTCTAGGGCAGTGACCACAACGCACTCAAAGGCTGTTGGGAGAGAGCCAGAGAAATCCATCGGTCATGTTGAACAGCCTCGAAGGGGAACTGCAGGAAGCAGGGAAAGTTTGCCAGCAAGGCATGGCAAGTGGTGATGGGGAAAGGCTGACAGTGGCCTGGGGACAGTGCTGAGAGCTGCAACTGCTCCAGAAGAGCCTCGTGGCCCCCAGAGCCTGGCCGCAGAGCAGAAGGTGACAAGTTGCTGGAACTGATGGGCATCCTTCAGGAAGGCAATTTAAAAAAACAAACTGGGAACAGCTTATGAGTGAAGGATCACAGAGTGCTGAAGGGTACTTTAACATCACAAAAAAGCCTAATGTGATCAAGGTGCTGGAAGGTGACATCAGAGTGGAGAAGCAAGAAATTGGGTGTGTCAAGTAAGAAAACAAAGGAATGAACATCCAGAGTCAATCTAGGTAACCATTTGTCAAAGTACAGAATGGAGGGGATGGAGCTAAGCAATGGTGACAACGTCCTTTGGGGTGCAGGCTGGGCCTCTGAGAAAACGGCGTCTGTTAAAAAATCTTAATTTAAAACACAGCCACATACGGCACCTTGCACCTGATTGGACAGAGAGTGGGTGCTGGTACTTCTGCTGGCAGCAACTTGGAGGAGGAGTGAAAGGGCCATCATGGAAAACAGTGTGATAAGGGGCACTTGGTGCAAAGCTGTCGCAGCACACACTGGACCACCTCAACGCACCCAGAGGGGAAGGCAGTAGCCGGTAACACATGTGGTGCCGGCAGTCGGGGCTCAGAAGGGTTTTGAAAATTCAGGCTTGTGGCATTGAGTTTGGAGCACAAAAATCCTGGCAGAGCAGGGAGCCACCCCAGCCCTTAAGAAGGTGAGGTATCCGAGTGGCGGAGCAGGGACCAGCAGTCCCAGCACGGGTGATGTGGCCGTGTCCCCGCGGCCCGGAGGCCGGGCTGGATGCGGGGACAGCCCACGGAACGGCTGTTTGTGCCACAGCCACTGGGGGCCAGTGCAGACCTACGCAGCCTGCTCAGGACAAAGCCACCCACGGCTCCTTGTCATGGGGGGGGTGCGTGTGACCGGCAGCATCCACCTGTCCCACTCAGGCCCCGGGGCCAGAGTCCGCCCCGAACATACCGCATAGAAGCCCAGCCCCAGCCGTAGTCAGAGCACCCCCAGCACCCTGGGGTGAGCTCCTCTCAGACCCGCGTTGCCCAGGGTGCAGCCAAATACACCTGTGCTGGGGCTGGGGCCTTTCCCACCGCACTGGGCTGGGACTGCCGGCAGCAGGGGCCTGCAGGTTGTGCTCACAAAGGAGAAGGAATGGCTTTGCACCACAAAAGGTGCTCTTACAGCTAAAACCAGGGCGGTTTGAGAGCAACATCTGTATTGAAGAGAAATGCTCCTCCTGAGCAGCTGTCGTGTCTTGCTGCACCTCAACCTTATCCAGGGTGCAAAGGCTAAGGTGAAACATGGCTCTTCCAGGAACTGCATAGTTGAGAAAAGTTCTGGCCCAAAGGGATCAGGTACCAACATACAGGGGCACACTGTGGCACCTTGTCTGCCACAGACAAAGATGCTGGCTGCTGCGAGGTCTCTAAAGTGTTGAAGTGCTGGGGAGAAGCTGTTGGGCATGGTTCATTTGGATAGCAGTAATACATAGCAAAAAAAAGGGGGTTTCTGGAGGCGCATTTCAATCTGCTTGCCTGGACACTAAAGAGCAAGGGTTCCTTGGGTGCTTTCCCCAATGTGCTCGAAGATCATACCCACAATGAAGCAAATCTTAGCTGGTGGTTGGCACACAGAAAGGTCTCAGCTTAAGAGAAGGTGAGAAAGCCACTGAATGAGATGATGACTCTACCAAGCTCTAAGTTGAAAGATAACCAGGTTTTGGTACCTACAATGAAAAACACAAGAAAATTTTAACCCCAAAGACAGGGAAAAGACACCATGTATGGAAGAGCACAGTTCTGGGTAGCTCATGCTGTAGACACAAAGTTAATATAATGTGGAATTAGGAAAAAATGAAGAGCAGGCTGTGTAGCCAAGTCCCCAGATAAACAAGGCACATAGAAACGGCCTGAGAACAAATGCATAAATTCATCCGTAGAAAAGCCAGAAGGCCAAAACAAACAAGTGAGCTGCACTAAGGATAGAGGTAGTTGAAGGGAACAGACTGCACAAGAGAGAGCCAGAGAAATCCACCTCAGTCACATTGAGCATCCATCCAGAGGAAATGCAGGAAAAGAAGGAAGCTGCAAGTGGTGGCTGCAATCGGGAAGGGCCATTTGTGACTTGGGGACCATGCTGAGAGCTTCACACATCTGAAAATCATCACAAATAGACAGCAGAGCATGGCACAGCCACAGAGTAGAGGTGCCTGGAAGTGATGGGGAGAAGAATCAGGGGAGAAGCAGCCCTCCGGGGCCAGAGGTGGCCCAGGAGGGTTGCAGGACTGCCAGGCCTTGGGGGCTGCCTGGAAGGCTACATTCAAAAGCTCTCACTTCAGCAGGCTGCCTTGGGCTGAGCCTCTGGCCTTCTGGAAGTGAGAGGGCATCCCTGAAAGCCCGGAGCACTCAGTGCTATTAAAGTACCACACAAACAGAAAGCAAACAGCTGGGGGGGGGGGGGGGGGGGGGGGCACTGCAATGGGTTTTCTAGGGACAAATCAAGCCCACAGGTCTAGCAGGGTCCTCTGGAGCCGTCAGCTGCTTTTGGGGAAAGGCAACAATGATACCCAGCTGAGATCAAACCACAATGGGGGGAAATGCTGAGATAAGGCCAGGCCCGCATGATCAATCTCATGACTCTCTCGTGCTGCAAAACCAGATTTTCACATTCATCTGCAGAATGCTATGAAAATGCAGCTCATCCTTGGTCCAGATGGACTTCCACAAAAGCTTCTGTTAAGATCCCTTAGCAAATGCTCTTAGAGAACCAAGACCATCAAGGATGAAAGGAAGGGTCCTTTCATGCATTAATGTCTTGCTTAAAGGAGGGAAAACGCATTGAAGCAGCAAACAAGCTGTTTTGCAAGCAATACAGGAGGTCTGGGCAATTCTGTGCTGGGATCCATGCTGCTCATCAGATGCAGAAATGGACTAAGAAAGAGGGCAGAGAGCAAGGTGGTGATGATGGTTCAGATTATTCATCTAGTCAAACTGAAAGCCGATGTGAGTACCTGCATGTTACTGAAGCTCATGAGACCTGAAGCTTAACAGCAGATGAAATGTAGAAGTGACAAATGCAAATAAAAAGAAGAGGTACAAGGGAAAGGCTATACATTAGACATCAGTATTCAGGAAAGTGACTGTGAAATTCTTACTGGTAACATTCTGAAAACAGCCGTGCTGTGCTCAAGATCCACAGTACAAACTGTGGATGTTTTATACTGCTTTGTAAGTTTGTGCTGCTCCCGCTTCTCAAATCCTAATCCCTCCACTGGCATGAGCCATATTTTACAGTCTGCCTGGAGTAACACTGCATCAATGGAAAACTGTCACTGCTGAGTATATTGAACAGCACAGGTCCTGGCATGGTCCTTTGCAGAAGCTGTGGACTTCTCTCTATTTTGTGGTTTGGCCATTATTGACTCAGCCACTTCTGTCAGGTACTTTTAAATGAGGAGCACTGCAGGTCCCGGTTCATCTCTGCCTCCTTTCAGGATCCCTCAGCCAACATCACCCTACTGTAATGATGTCGCACTGTTCCTTTCCCCTTTTTCCAGGGGCAGTGCCATTTCAGTCAGATCCTCTGCTAGGGCCCTGCTAAAGGTGAGGTCCAGCAAGGCATCGTCCTTCCTGTTTTCTGCTAGAACTGCACCACAGCGATGAATTTGTTCAGCTGCTTGCCCCGAGGCTTGTCCTGAACTCTGCCCCTACATATTCCAGGGGGTCCTTGTTCCCAGGGGTTTTGAGGAAAGAGGCTGTTTCAGCTCTCAGCTTCCTCTTGCAAGGCTTGTCTTGCTCTTAGCTTCAACCCGCCAGGCCCATGGCTTTTTATTTTCCCTGTTCCCGCTCCAGCACTCTCAACAATCGTTTCCTCCCTCACGTCCACCCGCTGGCTGTGCTGCCCACCTACTCCTGCTTCTTGTGACCCCTTCACCCCCCTCCCCACAGCACCCAAAACCTCTAACCGCCCCGGGGGCTCTGCCAGACCTCTCCGCGACAACCCCTCACCCGCCGCCCCCGGGGCTCTCAACCGGTCCTCGAGGACTCCCCCCTCAGCCGCCCCGGGGACTGCCCGATGCGGTGGCCCTGAACCCCCGTCCGGCCACGGCGGCGCCCCCGGAGGGCGGGGAGGGCGGAGCAGCGCGGCCCGGCCGCTCGGCTCCCCACTGCCATGGCAACCCCACCAGCAGGCCACGGCCCTGGGTGGGCGGGCGCGCGCCCGACCGCACCCCTCCGCGAGCTCGCGCGAGCCCAGGCTGCTGCGCTTTAAAGGGCTCGCGACCACGCCCCCCGCTCCCCTCCCAGCAGGGGGAACGACGCTGTTCCCATTGGCTGGCCCCTCTCCGGCGGCCGCGTCCTTTTCCCTCTTCCATTGGCTAACGGACGCTCCGGCCACGCCCCTCTCGGTTTCTATTGGCTGACTGCCGAAATGCCGATCCTCGCCCTTTCCCCGGTCCGATTGGCCCGTCTCTCGCCGCAGGCCGCGCCCTAGACGCGCTCTGATTGGCCACAAGCCTCCCCCGCCGCGCCCTGCCACTCTCCGGTTGGCGGCCGCGGGGCGCCTGGGCCCGCCCCGCCGCGCGAGGGAGCGGGCGCGCGCCGAGGCGGAGGCCGGCGCTGAGGCGAGGGGCTCGGGCCGCCCCCCATCGCTAGTGTCGGCGGCGGCGGCGGGATGGCGGCGGCGGCGGCCGGCGCGTTGGGCTCGGGCCCCGCCGCGGGGCCCCCGGCGGTGGCCGGCGTGGCGGCGGCGGCGGCGATGGCGGTGGCCGGCCCCGGGCCGGTCCCGGTGCCCATGAACCTCTTCGCGACGTGGGAGATCGACCGTTCGGCGCCGAGCTGCGTGCCCAGGTGAGCCGCGCCGCCTGGGGCCTCGCCGGGGACCGCCCCGCTCCGCTGCGAGGGTCTTGGTGAGCCCTGGGCCGGTCGGGGCCGGGTATGGCACGGGCGGGGGGGAGGTGGTCCCCGGCCGGCCCCCCCGCGCCACCGCGATCGGCGGCCCCTGTAGCATCCCTGCCCCGCCGAGCCGGGCCTGGGGCCGCGCTCCCTTGGTGACGACTGGGCTGAGCAGCGGCAGCACCGGGGACCGGCGGGGCTGGTTGTGCCAGCACCGGACCATGGCTGCGTTTACTCCATGTTGCGGCCTCTGGCTGGTGTCTGTCTTGATGGCCATGGAGTGGAGTATATGATCGCGGCCATGCTGCTTCTGAAGGCTGCTTCTCTGCCCCTGAGGTGAACGATGGCCTTACAGCGGGTCCCCTGAAGCCAGGTAGTGGCCACCAGGTATCCATGGGCCCGTGGGGTTACTTGTGTCACCTGCACTCCAGAACGTAGGCAACAGCAAAAAGGTTTCATTGTGCTGCCGCCTGAACTCACAGTTGTATCTCTGGCAGAGCTGGAAGACAAGCTGAACGGTGTAAATATCATTGCTGACTTTATGGTTAAGGGTATGTCCAGGCTAGATGTGCTTATGGGAAGAATGCAAAGACCTGTCTTGGAGCCAGGAGGTCCTGGATATGTGAATAAGCTACATTTCTTTTGCCCCACTCATCCTACCAGACATTGATAAGGAGGTCTTTGCATGAGAGTTAAGGGACAGATTCAGGAAGTCACTCTGGATCCATGTATCTCTGGGCTGTGGTGTGTTGTCTGCAAGTGATGTATTCAAGTACTGCACAAAAACTAGAGGTGTAAAATCCAGGAGGAGAAAAATAATTGATCCTGTAGAGCAGGAGAAAACAAGCCTTTGTGAAAGGGCTGCAGAAGGTTTATGTGTTTGTAGGGAGAATTTTGGTGATCGAGTGGCCAGATGGGTAGGAGTAGAAATGTTCTGAAATACTCTGAGCTAGTGGAGAAAGCCTGTGTGTGATTGCAGTGCCCAGGGAGATCCTGGGCTGAGCAGGCAGCAAATGGGAAGGAGTTTGCAACATGTGTCTGTGAAAAGACAGCGCACCTTTTGATGACACATGCTGAGGCTGCTGTGTGGAGCAGGAAGCAGTGATCATTCTATAGCTTTAAAGTGACTTGAGGTATTGTATGTTTGTGGGTAAATTACTCCCAAAATGGAATTTGGAAAGCAGGACAGAATTACCAGATTGACTTCCTGCAGAAAGAATAGAAATTACATGTACAGAGCCCAGAACTTAGTGATGGTGAAGCATGTGTATGTACGTAGTCTTCACAGATGGAAACGCTGCAAGAGCTAGAGAGAGGAGGAATGGCTTTGGGCAAACTGAAGACAGAATGACTGGGAATAGTGAGACCAAGTTCAGAAGTGGGTTACATGGGTGGCGAGGTGCCAGTGGGTGAGCAGAAATGGTGGGCCATCAGTTTGAAAGTCATTTGAAGAACTGCTCTTTGGCCCGATGAATCCTGTGCCTTTTCACAAGGACAGTTTCCATTAGCATTGTGTACATGGCTGTTCTAATGCACAAGCTTCTTTGTGTGTTGATAGCCATGGGGGGCAGCCATCTGACACACCAGCTTGGAGAAAACTTCTGTAAAATTAATCTGAAATTTCATCTCTGGAATGTCTTCAGATGCAACATTTGTTAGGATGGGAAGAAGCTGATGGAATCTGATTCTTCCTTCAGAGGCCATGGCTCTAATATGGTGTGCTGCTATGCCTGTAGAGTCAGCAGGTGTCTGGAGAAGTCCTGTCAGGCCACAGTGACCAGTGTGGGACTGCTGCTTCTGTGTTTTCTAGTCTTCACATAGCCCAAGCTTTCCTGAGTGAGCAGGTCACAGGTGGGCCCCTATCAGGCAGGTATGTGTGTTTGCTGAAACTAAAGGGAGGTCAAGCCCCAGATCTGAGCTGGGTTAATTGTGTATCTGTGTGCTGTGCTTACTTATTGCTTACCCAAGTTCTTCCTCTACTGATTGACCGGTATGATGTTTTAGTCTTGACATTATGTTCGTTGAGGTAGAAACTCTGCTGTCCTGTTCTAGTGCCCAGCACAGGTGGTGTCTGGTGTTATTGTGCTTTGGGGGTGGTAGTGGTGGCAAAATAATATCCATTCAAGGGCAATAATCCTTCTCCCTTGGGCCTCTCTGTCTCTTACGCATGTGCAGCCTCAATTCTTCCAGCCCTATGCATATCTAGGGAAAGAACAACTTTGCACTGATTTTAATGCAATAGAATGTGCTTTCTTTTTCTAGACTCTGTGTCTAAGTCTCTGCTGTCCCTGTGCTCTTTCTTAGGTGTTTCATTTTCTGCAAATGCAGCTCTGGCTGCTGCAGGAGCGGAACTTGGCTAGATCAACCTTTGTGGGTTGTTCTGTATTTGGCTGTTAGTGCAGGACAGTTGAGAGGTTGTATCAAGGCCTTCAGGATTTCACAGTCAGTCTGGGCCAGTAAAAATAAACACCATGAAGTGTAAGCCCCGATGTACTGAACAGTTCAGTAGTATGACTGTAAGACTTCTGATGCCTTGTAGGAGGATCTTGGTGTTCTAAGATGAACTGTTGCCCATAATGGAAATCTTTCCTGCAGAATCAGGAATGAGCCACTGAACCAAGTCCACGTTTAGTTTTGGAAGTTGCCTTGCTCTCAGAATGGATGTATCATCCCTCCTGCTGGGGTTTACCTCTTTTCAGGGCCAAGTTGAGAGAGATCTGTGAACTCTTAATACCCTTCCTATGAACTGAGTAAGCATAGCCTAGACCCAGCTGCCTTTGGCTCAGGTGGCTCTCGGGGGAGGCAGAGCTGATTTTTCTGGGTGGTGGACTATTATGCAGAGAGGCAGAAGGAAGTAAACAATGGGAAACCAAGCAAAATGCTCTTTGCATCTTCAGTTAGGCTACCCACTGGGATAGGGATTATTGGCTTCCCATTGCGATGCCTTAGAAGGAAAGCAATCCTGGCTGATTCATGCTGCAGGGTGTGAAGCATGCTTTTGCTAAAATAGTCAATCAATCAACCTTAACCTCCACTCATAGCTACCTTGGTAAAAGTCTTCATAGCGGTGTTCTGAGGTGGGAGAAAGTGTCTTTATTGTGATACCATGCAAATAAAGGTTGTATATATAAATACCCTTAAGGGTTGTAGCACGTTTTCACTGATGGAGACTGCAAGAAGTGAACTAGAGCTTTGCCAAAGTAAAACGTCTGTCTGCATCAAGGTAATGTCTTACTGTGTTTTCATTCTTTTGTATGCTGATCAGGCAGTACATTTGGAAAAAAACGTGTGAAAGGACTTTACAAACATGCTTGGGGTCTTGTTCTTTCCAAGCAGTGGTATTTTTCAACCTCTGTTAATAGGACTGCTCTTCCTTTTTTTCCCTTTAATATCTGAGAGCCCATAAATGCAAGTTCTTAATTAGGAAACAAGATAAGATTGTGTGATTGTGTTCACTCTAACTCTTTTTCCATGACACAGCTGTTGTGTTCAGTGTTACATGGATGTTGTTTCAGTGATAAGTCATCACATTTCTAGTTAGAGGTGAGAGATACAAGTTGTATTTTGGCTAATACGTCAGTATTGTTGAGCTCAGATTGCAAAGGCAGATTCTACCTGTACGAATTATGCTGTGAATGGAGCTGCAAGAAGTCAAATATAATGCATTTCATCCAGAGTACCTCGTATCTTGGTACAATGCATGAGCTTAAAAACATTCCAAGTCTTGCTGCCACCCACACAGCATGCTCGAACACAGTGTCTCCTGCTTCTGATAGCACTGACTTAGGGAAATACATGTGGTTTGGCCTCACTTTGTGAGACTGTGTATGTGCACCTTCAGGACATTATGTTTCAGAAGATGCTCTGAATTCGCTATCATTAAAACTTCCAAATGTGTGTTTCGGAAAGTTAGAGCCTAATGAACATATTCTTGCAACAAGAGCAGTTATTGCAAGTACAACTAGAAGTATCCCATCAGTGCCAGCTGTGGTGATCCCCTGAAGTGCTCTGAGGTGAATGTTCTTGTCTCTGCAACCCTGTTGTCCTATTTGGGCAAACAATATCTATTACCTGACACCTCATGAAGAGTAGGGTAAGACTTCATTTGTGCAACTGGTTGCATGCTTTGCTTTGCCTGCGGTCAGGAAAGCCTTGCAGTGAGCAGTACGTGTCCGTACAGTATGGAGGAATGTGCTCTCCTCTGGCACAGCTGCGTTCAACTGGGTTGGCAGTATCTC
Organism: Strix aluco; assembly: GCF_031877795.1. Taxonomy (NCBI): domain Eukaryota; kingdom Metazoa; phylum Chordata; class Aves; order Strigiformes; family Strigidae; genus Strix; species Strix aluco. The sequence continues at coordinate 15,460,682 of NC_133933.1, forward strand.
ACAGCCCCGTGAAGCAGGCTGCTCTGTCAGCTGTGGACTCAGGGGTCTGTTTTCTGTCTGCAAGGAGTATTGCTTGTCTTTTCTACAACCCCCAAGAGTTTCTTTTTCTGAAGCTGATTTGGTGATGAAGAGCCTCTGCACTAGGTGTTCCTCTAAGAAACACTTATTCCAGCTGGAATAACGTGTATTTATGTGCCTGAGATGTTCTTGAGTGGTTTCCTGGGTAAATCAGGCATTTTCATGGTAAACTTCCAACCTCAGCAAAATCTGCTCTGTTTGAGTAAGCTACACAGTTGCACCTCTGGGAATGTTAAATGATTCTAGACCCTTCCCTCAAAAGATACTATGATGCTGTGACAAACTGGAGTAGCTCCAGACAGGGAGTGCTTGGGAGAGGCCACAGTTTCTTGTAAGGAAACAGTCTCTCATAACTGGTGATATTTACCATGTTTGAATGATGATTTCCTTTTAGTCCTATATAGAACACAAAATGTTCTAAACAGCCATCAGATTGCTTATTATTCTTAATATTGTGGGCTTGGCTACAAGCCTGCAACATAATATGTCTGATGTGTTGTCCACTATCTGTCACTCTCTGTGGCTTGTCTGTCGCAGAGGAGCACATTTAGGATTTCTCCTCTGGCAGTGTTATGTTTCCCTTCTGAGCGTACGATAATTGAGTTGGTGTCTGTTATTCCTTCTTCCTGCTCATTAGTGGAACTTGGGACGAGTGTCCCCTGCTAGTATGATTGATGGGGTGTGTACTCCTTTCAGAATATTAATAGTGACTTTCCTGAAGGCTTAATTTTATTTGAAGTACCTGCCACGCTGCTTCCTAACCTTGCTCTCCAGTGTTTCATTCATTAGCTAGGCTGCGTTAGCTCAGTTGTCTGATGGCTTATCAAAAATGTTGCATTGTTCTTACTGTGCTAATACGCTGTAAGTGCTCATTCTGCTTCATCTGGAGTATTCGGTTACTTGTGATTGATTACTGACAGCCATGTAGGATGCATATAGTGCACCCTCCTCTGGGATGGAGATCCCCTGACCTTTATCCTGTCAAAAGAATAAATTGCTGAGCACCAATACATTACGGGGCTCCTGTAGCAGATCCATTCTTCAATGAAATCTGTGCTGATGCTTTTGTGTAAATGTTTGTAACGTGGAATGATTCTAGATTGAAACCCATGTCTCCAGTCAACATCAGAGAAGTTATTTCCATAAAAGAGCCAGAGGTGAGAAACACACTGTGTTTTATGGCGTGCCAGATGAGCATCTGGGCAAAGCTATTTTCCAAATACCTTGTGTTTTCATCTGGTCCAAGCTTTCAGCATCCCAGCTGATGGGGAAGCTGTACTTCTGCTTTGTTTTGGTTTGTGTTTTTTTAACTACACCAAAGCTGGTGGATACTGTTTTGGGAAACAAGAAGTGAGAGTGTCTTACTCCTCTGTGTGGGATGTGGCAGCAGGAACCTGTCTCTGTCTCCGGGGAAGCAGACAGCTTAAGTGATATTGCTCTTGTAGTTAGAAGTCTTTTAGATAAATGAGGCTTTGTTTGGATACTTCAGTATACTCATTGCAGTGGACCCGAAGGAGAGATGCAGTATTTCAGGTACCTTAGCACACTGCAACTGTGGTTACAGAGACCACTCCCTGCTCTGCAGTGTGATTCAGCCTCTGTGCACACAGCCCAAAATTACACTGGATTTTTCTGCAGGCCTGTTGCAATGCCATCTCTGTTATAATTTACTGCCCACTGTCATCTAATGCTCTTTTTATTTCTCCTGTCTCCTGTGGTCTAACCCAGTGAGGGGTTCTGTTTAGTAAATAAAAACTCCTGTTGTATTTTGGCTGCTATTCTAGTTTTTCTAGATCCTCCTTATTTTCCTACTCATGCTGGTTTTTACACTTCCACTGTAAATCCTTCTTATCATGCTTCTTATTCTGCAGTGCAAGCATATCTTAAGTAGCATGAGAGCCAAAGCCAGTGCACGTGGGACCATCTCCTGGGTAAAATATGTCCAGGTTCCATGCCCAGCTGTGTATTTTATCTCTGTGCATATGATAGCTAAATTCTCATCAGTATAGGCAGTTTGGAATGATGGCAGAACTCATGTCTTTGGTTCCATTTCCCAAAACTGAAAAACTCTAACAATTAGCTGTTGTGCTGTTACAATGGTAGCAGGATTAGAATAAGAGTAACTCCTTTCTAACGGGTTCTGCTACTCTGTTCCTGTTCTTTGATACATTTTCTCTACCAGGGGAGAAGATACGTTCATCCAGAGCCTCTCATTGATTCTTCTGCTGTCTGATTTTCAGAAACAGTTCAAGTAGTGTCTCTGAGTCTGTATTATTTAGATCGGGTTTTTTTTAGATTTACATTATTTGTATATTTTCAGAAGAGCTCCCTTGTATTTGTTCTGCATTTTCCCCTGTGTTCCTTCAGCTATCTTCTCATAGTCCATTCATTTTCTACCTTATTAATACATCCACTTTCTTCTCATTGTTCCTTTCCCTCAAATCCTGCACACACACCTGCTGATAATCTTGTCACTGTTCTCACATTTTTTCCTTGCTTCTGTCTTGCCCTGCACACCTGTAATTGGGTAATCTTCAGTTCTGAATTTTAATTTTTCTCTTTTCAAGTAATTTGCCTTTTTTTTTTTTTTTTTTTTTCTTCTCAGAGTTGAGAGTCTATTCCTTGTGAAGCTGCAATAGCCACATCTTGTTCTTGTATGGCTTGTATTTTTCAGCTGGACTATGTTCTTGATGTGCTTGGGTTGTTTTTTAATGGCTTTTAGATTTTTTCACTGTTAATGAATATCAACTTTTTTCTTTTGCTACACATTCTGAATTTTGTTGTATGTGCATCCCTGAAATACAGTCCCATAAGTTGACATTTGTCTCAGTCCTCTTATACCTTATGCTTGAGGCTGCTTGCTCCAAGTATTCCTTCCTTCCCTGTGTGCTCCTTTGTCAGAAGCAGGCTTAGGATGTCCTTTTGGATTTCACAGCATACTGTGTATATGAATAATTTACTCATTTTTTTCCTTGATGTTTGTCAATTCCCTTGACTTTTCAAGCTTTTTCTCTGCTTATTATGTTCCTTGATCTCCAGTCGGACAAAAGGACAACATTCCCATTACTCTGCATTTACAGTTTGTTCATCGCACCTGTGTATTGATGAAATGTTGATACTTATTTGGGGATAAGTTTGTCTGTTTCAGTGCTGATTTGTGGACGTATGGAGAAGTCACCCTGATTTCGGGGACCTGCTCCACCCACAAGGATCTGAGCGGAGAACTGCATTGTACAGGCTCTGGTTATTAACAGCTTGTGTTGCAAGTGGATGAAAAGCCTACGCAGAAATTTACCAGTTTTGGTGAGAATCATTCTTTTGAGTGAAGAATCTTAACTGTGCAACTCTAGAATTAAACTTTTTTTTTTTTTTTTTAAATGTAAAATTTTTTTCTTACAGTTATGAAGAAGCCTCCAAAATGGATGTCTATGCTGGTCTGACACTATCTCTCCCACAGGCCTGTATAATGGCTATCGTATCACTTCAGTCCCTCCCCTGTGCTCTCTTCCTAGATATATCTTACCATGGTACCATGTTCCTGAGCCTGCATGTAGTCAGATCTAAGGTGCTTGCCTGCTCAAGGTAACAGCAAAGGAAGCAGATGGGATGTTTGGTGGGTTTGCTACTTCAGAAGTAGCAAACTGTAACACAACCGTAACTCTGTGTTCATCATCAGTAAGAAAGTTGCTGGACTATGTATTACAGAAGCTGCTGTATGGCACATGTCCCCTTTTTGTCAGCCTGCGTGGAGATCTCTACCAGGACAGTCTGGACGATGCAGGATGCCCTGTGTTCTAAGTCATTGTAGCAGGGTTTGCCAGACAGATGTCTACTGGCACTTGAACAAATGCCTGCAGCAGAGAACTAGAGGAAGTTGGTGTCCATCAGTGAACTGACCTTGACCTCATTTCACTGCTTTTCCCAGTTTGTCTGCATTGGCACATCTCCAGCGAACTTGGAGGTGTACCGGAGCAAGCTCTGCCAGCTGATGTGTGTTAGAATGTAACCTGTCCTGCATCCTATTAGCACTTTCAAACTTGGTTGAAAGGTGCTTGTCACTGTGTCTTAAGTGCTTGTTCTTGTCCTCCTGTAGACAAGGCTGCAAGTGGTGTTTTTGTAATCACTCACTGCTTTGTGGTGGTTAATTCATTAACACATTTTATTTTAGCCTCCAGACACAGTGAGTGAGCTGTTTAGCAACAGGTATCATGGCAGACTGCTAGTGCTGTAGCTCCATGGAGGTGTGGTGCATTTGCACCTTGCCGTGCTATTGTGTGCTGCTCTCCAATAGGCTGGCAGTGCAGCATTTTTGTTAAAGCAGCCTTGGATTTGGGAACAGCTGGTGCAGCAATTCGGCTGCATATGTAGACAGAAAAGTTCAAAATCTGTTATGTTTGTGAAAAAAGTTCTGTGACATTAGCCATACTAATGCTAATGCCTAATTTCAGCATGGGTAAAATGAGAGAAGATCAATGTGCTGCTGCAGACTTCCATGTTTTTTCTGTCTGCCCTGAGCTTGCTTTTGGGGAGAGCCCAAGTGAACAGCTGGAAGTTCAAACACAGTGATCTTAAGTAAAGCAATGATCAGTTAAAGATGGGATGTTTCCCAAGTGATGTACCCCTTCTGTTGCCTATAACTTTTTAAAAAAAAAGTTTGCTGCAGCATGTAGCCTTACCACTGACCTGTGGATTGTTTAGTAAGCTCTTTCTAACGTTTCTAGGGAGGCTGTTACACAGCAGCAATGGATTTGGTCACATGCTTTTTGTTAAACATGTAACTTGTTTGAAAATAGAGCAGAAAGATGACCTTGCGGTTTGGACACTGAAGTGAGGCTTAGATTCAGATCCAGGATCTGAAGTTGCTTGCTCTTCTAGTTCAAATAACCCTTTCCCTGCCTGAAGCCATAGCTATGACTCATGTTCCTGTTCTCCCCACTTTGTTCCCACCCGCCTGTTTCCATGCTGCAGTGTTGCTATTCCCTTGGCGTGCGCTAGGGCGACTGTGGAGTTGTATTGTAAAGCAAAAGTCATCCTGAGGTGTGGCAGGGTTGCTCCCAAAGCCAGTGTCCTGCAACAAGGAAGGAATTTGTCCTTCTTAGGAAAAATAGAGCCTTATAAGACTATCCGTACACGCTGATGTATTTCCCTGAGCTGGAAAGACAAAGCTGAAGCTAGAGGAAACAGCTGGGGGATTCTTCCCTGGCTTCCAAGGACTGGAGTGTTGAGCTAGGAAGCGTAAGGCTGCTCAACTGGAGAGAAACCATCCAAGAGCCAGATCACTAGCAGAGTTTTCCTTGCTGTCTAATCTGGATGCTGCCAGCTGGGAATCCCCTGAACAGGCTCAGAGGACCATGGGAACTGGTGTAGTCTGGAGGAAGGTTTTGAGAGCAGTATGTGGAAATCGGTTGGGATTTTTTTGACTTTCTGCTGAGGTTTTAAGGGCTCTTTGTGCTGAGGAAAGACGGGCAATTAATATCTGCATAGCTTGCAGTGGAGCATGAGAGAGGCTAATGGCTGTGTGACTGAGTAGCATGCTGTGCATGCTGGGACAGGCTGTCTAGGCAGATCCTAATGCTTCCTCAGGAGATGCTTCCTGACAATGTGCTTATTATCTGGAAATCAACTTGTGTGACAGGAGGCGCCAGGAGGCTATGGCAGAGTCTCATGTCCTGTTGTGGTAGATGCCGCATGATGTGCTATAATGAAATGCTGCCTATTCTGTGGGGGTTTTACTCCATGCTTTGGATAGACAAGGGTGAGGGGGAAGTAGAGGTGAAGTGATTCATCCAACAGTTAAAAAGTGGCAGAGACGGATTAAAGCTTGCCTCTCTGCCTGGAACCAGATCTTAACTCTAAATTGCTTCCTTCTGTAAAAGCAGTGAAGTCTCGCTGTAGCAGAGCCTGGAGGATGTGGTTATATCACTGCAACTCTCCTGTGCACATGGTGGGGCAGCAGTTGTTTGGTATGGTTTGGCCTCAATTAATTTTCCTCTTTTCTCTTTTCCCCTCCCCAAATGTTTGGGTATTGTGAATAACACAGCAAATGAGTTGTAGCTTCACACAGGCAACTACTAAGAAAGTACACAATGTCTGTCCAACTCTCTTGAATGATCTATCCACCCAATTTTGTCCTGGCTTATCAAGGGCAACTGTCTCAAAGAACCATGTCTCATAGAAATCATGGGTTAGAGGGAGGTTGGAGGTCCTATTCCCTGTGATGGAGAACTTGGCTCTCTTCCACTCCCCTGTTTGCAGGCTGGTGTGCCTGGGTGTGTTGCACAGGTAACTCTCAACCATCCCCAAGGTTTGCTCTTTTTCCAGATGGGTGATACTGAGAGTCGGCGGGGGGTGGGGGGAGGGGGTGAAAGGACAGAAGGCAGCCTGGAAAGAGCTAATATAAATGTGGGAAAGGGGGTGGGAGAGAATGGTGCATTTTCAGGCTAAGCTGTTTCATGACTAGTAGCAGTAGTTTAAGAAAAATTTGAGCAGTGATCTTTCCAGTGATGCATCTGTGTGGGTATTTAATGTTAAGGATGCAGAGTGATGGGAGAATGGTTTCAAGGAGCCTGTTTCATTCATTGTTTGTGCAGCAAGGTGCACTTTCTCCCTACAGACACAGTTAAATATGCCTTTAAACCAGTGAGGTGAGAAGTGTCAGCTATGAGTAAGAGGCAAAACTAACAACTCTAAACACCCCTCTTAAGCAACTGGAGGAGGAAAGGTTTAACAGCCACTCCCCTGCCTTATAACTTCTGCCTACTCAGAGCCTAGCCAAGAGGAGGAAAAGGAAATCTCTTAATCTTATTATTGTTTGTGACTACAGTAAGCAATCCAGTTACTGCCATCATTTAATCCTGATGCTGTTGGACCCCAATTAGAACAGAGAAGCCTTGGTTTCATACCCTTGCAGGCAGGGATGTGGTGTCTGTGAAGGAAATCACTGAACCTCTCTGTGCCTTGACCATTACCTGAAGAAACTGTGATGAGGCTTCACACTGACCACTTGGACTTTGTCCAAGGAGCGTGAGAACTGTTGGCCCCAAAATTTGAGTCTTGTCTATCTGTCCAGGTAAGGAGTGACTGCCTGGCTGCCACTGGGTTCTCCAGCCTCTCTTTTTAAGTGACCTGGACACTTCCTTCATAGATCTAAGTGTCTTTTGGGGAAAGTTTGAAGCTTTTAGCAGATCCTGGTAGTTCCTTCCTCTTGAGAAGAGGAATCTTGAAAAGCATGTTCCAAAGACCACTTCTGCCACTGCAGCCGTGGTTATTTCTCCTCTGAGTAGCTAGCAGAGCTGTGTGATATGTAAGAATCTGGGCCATAGACTGTGGTAGCTTGTGCCTGTGCCAGGAATGGTGTTCTTTGGATGAGATGCAGAAAAGCAAAAATGGTTGGTGATAGAACAGCAGAAGTGGTCAACACCCCAGGTAAACACTGCTGTGAGCAGAAGGCAGAGCAGCTAGTTATTTGCACCCAGAAGATCTTGTACTCTTTTCTGAAAAATGATGAGGCACTTGTGTCCAGTCCTGATTGTAGTAGCAAACACTCCTGTTGACATGAATATGAATAGGTTTCGGGTCTCAAGTGACAAAAAATTAATAACTCTGCTTAATTACAACCTATTTTTTTTCTAATACTCTGAGAGTAAATGGCTTTTCAAGGAGAGCTGGCTGTGAGATGTGCAGGATTTCAGAAATCTCTTTGGGAAGAAGGCAAAACTAAGTAGATCAAGGTTTAAAATCCAGGGTAGCTTTGTGTGAGAGAAGCTCCATGGTCTCTTCAGAGTAGATGTGATTTCAAGCCAAACAAACTTTCTGTTGAGGTTAGAAGTGTTCAGTCTAGATCTCTTCCCAGCCTCAGCTGTCCAGGTAGAGACAGTTCTACAGGGCATCTTCCTTGTGATACCCGACAGCACAGCACCCTGAAAGAGGTTATGAAAAGTGTGGTTTTGCCAGCACTAGTTATATTTGATGATATAAGTAAAGCATGTGAGGCTTCAGAATTAATTTCCTGTTATCCAGAACAAACATTTGCTGCTGACAGACCTCAAGAAGGATCCCTGAGTTGTCAACAATGCAGGTGAATTGATATCTGATATGAACAACTTCTTCCCTTATTTTGCAGTTGCAAATATTTTCTTCCCACAAAACAAGTGGTGTATGTTCTATAGAGCATCTATTGCTCTTTGGGCATGTAACTGAAACGTGTGTGCGCCCCCCTCTATCTGAAAGACAAAAAATGGACCTCGGTGACAAGTTACCACCAAGTGTCAAGGACACTTTGGAAATGCATGCACTGCAAAAGACCTTTGAATTTGAGCTGTGGTAACATGACTGTTAGTCCTTCCTGCTTCTCTCTGTACCTGTGGACTCTTTTCGGAGTGCCAGCTCTGTGTGCTAGCTTCCATACCTGTAGGATGTTCATGGAGTTGCAAGTAACCATTGCTGCTTCTGAATGATACCTGGTGATGAGAGGTAGTGATGGAGAGTATTTGAAATGCCACCTTTGAAGCACATGTCTGTGCAGAATGCTTGGCTCCACCAGCATGCTTATCCAGGACATCACACCTGCACTGTGCTCTGCCTGTTGTGCATCATCCCCCTTCTCCTGGGACAGAGGTGCTCAGCCTTTTGAAAAAGCTATAATTCTGTTTAAAGCAAACAAGTCACTAGCTGGTACTGGCCATGTCAGGAGCAATGCATCTTGACAAAGAGGAAGTCAGGTAAGACCACCAGGAGGCCTGCACGGATGAACAAGGAGCTCCTGGACAAGCTCAAGCATAAAAAGGAAGCCTGCAGAGTGTGGAAGCAAGGACAGGTAGCCTGGGAGGAATACAGAGAAACTGTCCAGGTAGCCAGGGATCAGGTTAGGAAGGCCAAAGCCCTGATAGAATGAAATCTGGCCAGGGATGTCAAGGACAAGAAGAAAAGCTTTTACAGGTACATCGGTGATAAAAGGAAGACTAGGGAAAATGTGGGCCCTCTCCAGAAGGAAAAGGGAGGCTTGGTCACCTGGGATATGGAGAAGGCAGAGGTATTCAACAACTTTTTTGCCTCAGTCTTCACTGGCAAGGGCTCCAGTCACACTGTCCATGATGCAGAAGGCAAAGGCAGGGACTGGGAGAAGGGAGAACTGCCCGCTGCTGGAGAAGAACAGGTTCAAGACCATCTAAGGAACCTGAAGTTCATCCATGGGACCTGATGAGATGCATCTGCAGGTCCTGAGGGAACTGGCAGATGAAGTGTCTAAGCCGCTACCCATCATATTTGAGAAGTTGTGGCAGTCTGGTGAAGTTCCTGCTGACTGTAAAAGAGGAAACATAATGCCCATTTTTAAAAAGGTAAATAAAGAGGACCTGGGGAACTACAGGCCAGTTAATCTCACCTCTGTGCCCGGCAAGATCATGGAGTGGATCCTTCTGGAAACTTTACTAGGTCACATGGGAAATAAGGAGGAGATTGGTGACAGCTAGCATGGCTTCACTAAAGGCAAATCGTACCTGACGGATGGACCACTCGGTGGATAAGGAATTGGCTGGATAATCACGGTCAAACAGTTGTGGTCAACAGCTCAGTGTCCAAGTGGGGAGTGGTGACGAGTGGCATTCCTCAAGGGTAGGTGTTGGGATTGGTGATGTTTAACATCTTTGTTGATGACATGGACAGTGGAATTGAGCACACCCTCAGCAAGTTTGTCGATGACACCAAGCTGTGTGGTGTGGTCAACACGCTGGAGGGAAGGGATCCATCCAGAGGGACCTGGACAGGCTTGAGAGGTGAGCCCGTGCAAACCTCATGAAGTTCAACAAGGTCAAGTGCAAGGTCCTACACATGGGTTGGGGCAATCCCAAGCACAAATACAGGCTGGGCGATGAGTGGATTGAGAGCAGCCCTGCAGAGAAGGACTTGGGGATATTGGATGGAAAACTGACTATGAGCCAGTACTGTGCGCTCGCAGCCCTGAAAGCCAACTGTATCCTGGGCTGCATCAAGAGAAGTGTGGCCAGCAGGTCGAGGGAGAGGATTTTTCCCCTCTACTCTGCTCTTGTGAGACCCCACGTGCAGTGCTGTGTCCATCTCTGGGGCCCCAAACATAAGAAGGACACAGACCTGCTTGAGCAGGTCCAGAGGAGGCCACAAAGATGGTCAAGGGCTGGAGCACCGCCCTTCTGAGGACAGACTGAGGGAGTTGGCGTTGTTCAGTCTGGAGAAGAGAAGGCTCCGGGGAGACCTTATAGTGGCCTTCCAGTACTTAAAGGGGGCTACAGAAAAGATGGGGAGGGACTTTTTATCAGGGATTGTAGGGATAGGACAAGGGGTAACGGTTTTAAACTGAGAGAGCGTGGATTTAGATTAGATATGAGGAAGAAATTCTTCACTGTGAGGGTGGTGAGACACTGGCACAGTTTGCCCAGAGAAGCTGTGGCTGCCCCCTCCCTGGAAGGGTTCAAGGCCAGGTTGGACGGGGCTTTGAGCAGCCTGGTCTAGTGGAAGGTGTCCCTGCCCATGGCAGGGGGTTGGAACTAGGTGATCTTGAAGGTCCCTTCCAACCCCAACCATTCTATGATTCTATGTCTCTGGTGAAGGTGTAGGGAGAGGGGGCAAAAATTTAGGAGAGTTTGTGTTCTGTCCTACTGAACCCAAGTCATTTTGCAACTGTAGCACTGAAGCACAGTAGGAACACAAGCCTGTGGTGTTTCCATAGGATCTCTCTGGTTCCCACAGCTCTCAAGCTTTTCGCTGTTTCCTACAACATGCAGATTATATAAAGGACAGGTGAGGTTGGGTGAGAGCCAGCCATGCTTTCCACTTGCTGATTTTCTTACCTTCATATTTTCAGGTTTTGTACTACCTTGAGATTTCCCATATTTCAGCTATGATACAAATATTTTGAAGGAATAAGCCTTACTGTTTAGGATTAGATAAAAGGAGTTTTGAGGGAAGGATTCTGTTTAATGCCTAGTGACCTTCTTCTTGTGCGTGGACAGCCTGCAGTGTTTGGGAGGAGAAGCAGCTCCTTAACAGTTTGTTGAGTAGGTCTGCTAATGACAGATGATGTGGGGTGGCAACTGCTAGTGATCTGGTAGTAAAATGACCAGGCCAGTGAAACAGGGTAGCAGAGAGATTTTCAGGCTTGGGAATTTGTAGGAGGTTGTGTATGAGTGATTCAAAAGAGCTTTTCAGTATTGCACTATGTTGCACTTAAAGCTGCGAATATGCACCCATTGCCAATCTTAGATCTCCCAACTTTGGTTTTGACATGCTGTCTTAAGATTTACAGCCTGAAACAGAATTTATTGCTTGTGCTGAGTTTCACCACATGCTTTCACTAACATTGAATTGCCGCAATGAAGGACAAACAGAGTGAATTCACCTAAGCTGAATGCTGCCTTTCCTCTGACTTACACCTGCTGCGTTTTGGGGAGTGAACCTCATAAGCTCTCTTACAGTATGTATGCAGGTCCACAACATGTACCCCCCAAATATGATTTTTTTTTTTTTTTTTTTTTTTTTCCTTCTCTAATGGAAGGCCTTGAGACATTCGGGACTAAGAAAAAATCTTGCTCTTCCAAGTGGACACACCTGAGAACAAAAGTGTTTAGAGTTGCCCTGGACCCACAGGGTCTTGCCCATCTTTCTTCCCCACCCTTGCAGAATTTGGCATGTGCTTTCTGTTGCATTGATAGTAGGAGGTTTACTTTAAAGCTTTGTGATTCTTAAGGCAGGCTTTTGTTTCTTTTTACTTTGCCTGCTAATGTTATGCTTTTGGGGACTGTCATCCTCTGAATAACAAGGCAGCTTTTAATTTCCTTAAGAGTAAAGATCTGATTTTGAAGGTGTATGCAGATTCTGCTCTGAAGGAAGGGGTCTCATAAAATAAGGAATTTTCCATCAGGACAAGCTGTGTGTTTCTTGGTGGCTGCAGCTTCTGGAAGAAATGGGTGAGATGCTCCTAAAGCATATGTTTTAAAATCAGATTTGTCTCTATACTGTGAATTACTGGGCTACATCCAGTTACAAAACTGGATATAAAATCCTGCTCCTGACTGCAGACAGCTCCTGAGACCACAGCTCCAGAGTGTAACAAATGTGTTGAGTGTTAGTTGTTCTTCAGGCACGCACTTTATTGCAGATCTGAGAAAGCTGAGCTATGAGGTGTGTGGTTGAGTTGATTTTTTTCCCCTGTCCTCTGGGATGCATTTCAAGCTGTTTCTCAATGGCTGTTGGCAGACTTCCAGTCTCTTCCTTGCTAAATCACCTGTAGTGTGAGTAGTTTAGTAACACATGAGAATTACAGCAAGCACAAGTGCTATGACTGCAGTGTTTGAAATACACTGTTGCGCCCTGAGAGTGCAGAAGGAAAAGCCTGCCTGAAACTGGTGTTTGGGGTGCCTGGTTAGTATGAATTTAAGTGCAAATCCAGCACTAACTTTCAGCAGCTGACATTCCTAGCAGGGGATAAGCTAGTAGGAGATGTTTTCTCTCTTCTGAGATAGTTTTCTCACCAACCCAAAGGAGAATGGAGTAATGTGGCAGGGACACTGAGAAGCTGCTCCTTCATAGAAGAACATTCCCTGGTGGGATTCCCTAGAGCTAGCAGCAGCTCTGCTGGAGAGCAAAAGAGAGTTTAATGAAAACTCACTCTGAAACATGGCTGCTGGAAGGATACTATGTTTTTGGTTTCTTCATCCATGGTAGCTGACTTTCATTTTCTCTTGTATGGACCTGGGTGGGATTAGTCAGCATGTTTTTGGTAAAGAGGAGACAATCTGCCTGCTTTCCAGTCTTTTCTAAGGAAGTTTGTTACTTTATGGGTGAGAGGAGAAATACCAACCCTAGCAGTGGTGCTGCTAGGGATGAACACCTCTTGCCTCTACTCCTTCCTGAGGAGAAACCTCTCTTCAAGTGCACCTGAAACCCTTCCCTCGCTTCTTTTTTCCAGAAGAGATGGGGAGGGGCATGCAAACTCTATGTGAAATATCTATTAGAGATATTGATCTCCCATTGGTTGCTCTGCTTTTAGACAGACCAGGGGACTGGGTAATTATAAATTTTATTTTTTAATGAAGAAAAAAATAAAGATTTTCTCAAGCAGGGCTCTACCATTTTCTCTCAGTTGCTTCTTCCTGGGCAAATGAAGAAAAGAAAAGCTGTCTGCAGCTCTTTTGGAAGTTGCCTGAAAGTTTGGCTGACTGTGGTGTGAAGCAAATCCTACGGCTGCTCTGATGCCCTTTGTAGGATTGTTGGTTCACATGCTTCAGGTGTTAGGGGAGTGTGTTAAGATAGAAGAGGCATTTGCAGTTCAAATATCATAGAATCTCCTTTGCTGGAAGGGATCCATGAGGATCATCGAGTTCAACTCCTGACTCCATACAGGACAACCTAAAAGCCTCACACTGTAACTGGAAATGGGTGCTTCCAAACCTTGCAGCAGGTAACACAGTACTAAGTCTGTGGCTCCAGGTAGCACAGCGGTGGGGCCCATGCCAGGGAAGAGAAGGTAAAGCCCACCAGATGACCAACCAGCTGAGTACTTGACATGGGAACTGGCTGTGGGCAGCTTGTGCAGATGTTTGTGTGCAGTTAAGCTCTGCTACCTGCTTGAGATGCAGCAGAACAGACAGGTCATGGTATGCTGCACTCTGGGTGCTTGAGATTGTGCCCTGCTGTGAGGATGGGTGAAGGTAATTGTCCCCATTTCTGAAGGACATCTTGTAGCTCCCTGTCTATAAGTCAGAGACTTGCAGGCCAGGAGTGTATGGTGGGGAAGGGAAGCTTTCTCCTACTGATGTTTGTACTTTGTTTTTTGGAAATGAGACGATTTCTAGGGAACAACTTGAGGAGCCATCTCTGGATCCAGACAGAGCTGTTCAGGATGGGAATTGGAGCTCTTCAACAAGCTGTAACTTTGCTTCTAAGTGTAAAGATTTTGGTGCTGTTTAATGCAACAATGACTTTAAAGTTGTTGAGTTTCAACTTTGCAAATGTTAAATTCAGCTCCTGTGAATGAATATTGGACACTGTGTTGCTGGAGGAGTTACTCCTGGAATCAGGCTGCTGCTTTGTCTGTCTGTTGAAAGGAGCTGTGTCTAATATCTGATGGGGAGACACTTTTTCAGCTGTGTAGCCTTTTATTCTCTTGATGCACCTCACAAAAGAGGCAATAAGTTTCAGAGATGGCTTGACATCAGCACAAGTTATTTTGTTACTCACTGATGACCATTTTTCTGTGGGTTTTTGGTGTGTTGCCACTTTCTGTTTGCCTGAGCAAATATGGTGTTTGTGTATGCTCCACAGGGGATCAGGCCAGACAGACCTTTAAGACTAATGTCCCTCCTAATCTTAAAAAATATGGAAAAAACCCACACTGGGAAGTCTTACAGGCTGAGTCTTAGGAGGTGACATGTTAGATCCTGACATGGTTTTCTAGTAAATACCTTCTCAAATATATATATATATATATATATATATTTTTTTTTTTTTTTAATTCCCAAAGAATATGTGGTGTTTGGCATGTTTCATCTTCTGCAATGCAAGTAGCTGGGACACATGACCCAAAGTTATTGTGTGAGCTCTCATCACAGCACAGTCAGTGTTGTCAATAGAAATCTGTGTAGCAGATTGCAGGACTCGGCACAGGACAAAATAGGTGAAATAGAAGTACTCGAATAAAGCCAACAATACTGTCTTGATGAAGCTGTATTAGCACTATGGTATGCTGAGGGAGAGAAAGGTGAGAGGCACCCTAAAGTGGCTAATTGCGATTGTCTCACCTTAACTGGAAGCATCACTGAGTTGCATGCCTTTCTGCTGGGTTGCTGGGTGATATGTTTAGTTGGTGACTCATGCATTGAGTTGTCTCAAAAGAAGGTGGGAGAGCTTTATTCCTTTCTCAGGTCAAATTCCAAACCCACTGTACCTACACTCGGCATGACACCTTGGATGGCATGAATTGGCAGTCCTGGCCTTGCAGCTTGGGACTGTCCCCCATTCTCTGGCACTAGTTCCAGCACATGCTGACTATGTGGCAAGCCAGCTCAGTGCTGGCCTGGAAGGAAACAACTCATTATTTTTTAGGTTAATTCTTTGCTGGATTAGCAAGTTGAGTCAGTTCATCATGTGCTCAGACACACGGTGGTGGTGGGGAATCGCAGGGAGTGGAGACAAGGCACTGGCTTCTGATGGTGGTGACTGCTGGCTGGTTCATCAGCTTCTCTGCCTGTACCCTCTGAAAGGGATGTCGGTGTTTCCAAAGAACTGGGGTGATACTTGATTACTGTGAATGTCTCTTACAAGGGCCTGAAAATGAGCCTGGAAATGAACTGTCTGGACCCCTGGGGGCATTGTGGGGGAAGGTAGCTATGAGCAGTAACATGCTACTCCAGATATCTACCTGCTAGATGCTGCCAGTTGCCTGCTCTCTAATGGGCACAACCTGCAGCACAAGGTCCACAAAACAAAGCTGCGCTGTTTTGTGTGTGGGGGTGTGTGGCTGTATAAGGAAAACACCTTCCTTTTTATTTCTTCACAAATGTCTTTTTATTCCTTTGATTAATGTGGATAAATTGTTTTGGGCTGGCTTCAGTTAACGGTGATTTGGAGGATAACTGGGTAGAGGAAGGTATTTCTCACTGAGTGACAGTTCTAATGGGTATGTCATCAAATGTCCTCTTCCCCAGTACCTTCTCTGGGTGACTCCTTGCATAAAATTCTCCGAAGACATGGAAATATGTCTCTAACTGGAAGAAAGGCTCCTCCAAAACCACCAAAGCATAGCAGAGTTGGACTGAAGCATAGGGATTCCCAAGGAGATTGCAGCAGTGTGTGCATGTGTAAGAATTTACCCTTTGTCATTATGTTTGAAGCTGTTACAGAATTTCCTGGGCATAGTGGTGTTTTAAGCCCAAATTGCCATGGGGTTGCAAGCAAACATCATTCAGCAAGTGAGTGGCAGGCATATTAACAGGGCTTTGAAATCTTATGCTAGAAACAGTTTAATCAGGAGTGCAGCTCTCAGTCAGAGGTGTGTGCTGGACAGATTATCAATAGTGCTCAGATACAAGCTTTATCAAAAGCAGTGCAAAATCAAGAAAAAACTGCCAGAAACAGCTAACAAATAACCCCCACAGTTCTTTGTTCTGAGGAGCCTTTCCTTTAAGCCTTTCTTTTTCCAGGGGGGAAATCCACCCTGAGTCCGAACCCCGGTGCTTTAGTGCCTGGGAGCAGCTATTCTTTGTGGAGGGTGCTCAAACAAAACTAGCTTGTGGAGACTGTCCCAGCCTGCTTTTTGAGGAGTAAGCAGCATTGCTCTGGAG
Organism: Strix aluco; assembly: GCF_031877795.1. Lineage (NCBI taxonomy): Eukaryota > Metazoa > Chordata > Aves > Strigiformes > Strigidae > Strix > Strix aluco. The sequence continues at coordinate 15,477,073 of NC_133933.1, forward strand.
AGATGGAGTGCTGGTTCATACACAGGGTGTGCACCCAGAGCTTGTTCATGGAGAGTCAGGGGCAGGTAACATGTACTTTATGTAGCTACCAAACCTGGATGCAGAGGTGGCTGTAACTGATGGCTTTTCAGAGTCATGTGCCTTATCTCTGTCCTAGAGCCTGGTTGTCACCTGTATCTTCTGCATTTTTTCTTTATATTTCATAGCTGTTCACGCTGTTGGGTTAAATCTCTTTTCTTGCAAGAAGAGTTAGGGTATATATCCTATGTTTCCTCTGGCAATGAAATGTGTACACATCTGGGGTTTATTATGTTTTGCAAGTGTTCAGTTGCAGAATTTTTGCATCCCACAGCATCACCAAGAGTGAGACTGGACTTGCTGTCAGATTGGGATATTGCAGAGGGAAGCAAAAGCAGTGCTGACAGAAATGCAAATGGTAGATGAGTCTCATGTTTCAGGTTATCTCTAGAATTGCTGGAATAATTTGTACTTTCTACTTGGCAGTTACCAGCAGTCAGAGGGACTGACAGGAGCAATTGTGTTAAGCCTACTAATACTGTGAGCCAGAGGGATTGCAGTGTTGTCTGACTGAGGCTTAAGCCAGGTGTTTAATATCAGGTACTTAAGTTCAAGCTTCGAGAGATGATATAAACAAGAAGGAAGGGAAAATGCCCAGTTTTATTTCTGGGATTTTGGAAAATGCTGGAAGACTGCTGTGCTCTGAATTATTGTCAGCCCTTATAAAGTGGTTCTGAGTGGTTCTACTCACTCCAGTAGGTCTAGTTTTTGTTTTTATTGCCTGTTGTGCTGAAGCAGCTCAGGCTACTTTTTATCAGAGAACAAGCTGTCTGTGTTGCACACAACATGCATGCTGCTCTGAAACCTATGTGTGTAGTCTTCAAAGATCCTCCATGTGTTGCTCCCTCAAATGGAAAAACTTGGGGAATCAATCGTGGTGGCGGTTCAAGGATCTGCCTTATGGTACCTTCCCAGCCTGGCTTTGCTGGACACCAAGCTTGTGCCGGATGTCTCAGCTGCTCTGGTGTCTCTTGGCGATCTTCCATTCATAAGACTGAGCTGGGTTGATCTTAGTCTTGCAATCCTGTTGCCAGAAAGCAGGATAACTGGCTGTCATCCAGGTGCTGGAAGGGCTTTGCTGTCTGAATTTTCTGAGTATGGTGGTCTCCAGTGACATGGATTTGTGGAGTTGCTGTGGTAACCTGCATAGCCCAGTTCCTGGCTTCCCAATTAGCTTCACTATTCATCCCCCTTGTGAGAGGGGGAGTGGGGGCTGGGCCTTGGGGCAGTTTGCCTGCTGGACAAGCAAAGCAGCCTCTGAAGTAGGGACAGAGAACACCATCTTCCCAGATAGCATTATAGACCTGCAGTGCCGTGCCTGCCTTCCCTCCCTCCAGCTGGGCAGGTGAGTGAGAGCTGCTGCCTCTCTGCAACCTCCCTGCTGCCTTTGCTTGATTACTCCTGCCATAGTCAAAGGGTTCTGTTGTCTCCCGGGCCTAATGCATTTAGGTCAGAGTGAGCTAAGCCACAATTTAAATCAAACTCTTAGGAAGTAATTTGAAAACTTGTGCTGTTTTCATTTTAGGTGAAAAAATATTGGTAACTTAAGCAGACATACGGGTCTTAAAACAGTGCTTGCTGCAAGGGAGCTCGTTTTTCTGAAGTTTGAGTAGAATGTAGTTCAAATAGGGCCTTGAGCTAAGCCCTTGAAGGCAGACGTTTAAAGCTCTCAAGGTTTAGGACCTGACGCTTCTCCCTAGAACTTGCAGCATGTGCAGAACTGTTCCCTTCACTCCTGTGAGTTCAGTGTGCAGCACTCTTGGCTCCATATACTCACAAATTTTCTTCTGAAGCTCCGACGCCTTCTCATGAGGATGCTCATAAGGCCTTGGGTGGATATCACTTTGAGCGTGACAATGTGAATCACCAGGGAGAAAATGAAACTTCCCATTTTATGTGGATGTTTTCTAACAGATAAGAAGCTGATTAATTAAAGGGTAGGCATAGCTGTAATATAGGGAAATTAAGGGTTGGAGAGAAATAAGAGTATCTTTTGTTTCTTTTAAATCAGATTTTAAACACATCCTTATTAGGCATTGAGGGTATTATATGCATATCTGGATTGAAATTTTCTTGTCTTCCTTTAGGGATCTGGCCACCCATCCCAGCATAATAGTGTTGTTTTCATGTTTCTTGTGAGGTGCCCAGCACTACTGTATATTTAATGTTCAGTGCAAGCTAAAGATGCAGTGTTCATTAGAAAATGTTCCAGTTTTTATTTTTCAGTCCAACAGGTTCTGCATAACTGATATCTTTTTATGAATCTTGATTCAAGTATAAAGCATGTAGTTTTCTTTCATTTCTGTGAAGTTTAACAGCAATTGTGGAAAAAAAACCTAAGTGAACCTTAGTGAAATGCTGCTTTGAGTTCCAAGACAGAAAGTTGTTTATGTTTTGGCTTTGGCACTTGGGTCATGATCATAACAGTTTAGAATTGAAGGTGCGGGACTGTGGACAGCAGAAGTGTCAGCTCCTTTTGGTGGCGTAGGGAGGCTGGAAGCCTTGAAGTGTTTGGACCTGACCCTTTGGTTCCCATCACACGTCTCAGTGATGCATGTCGGGGGCTGGAAGATGCAGAACTCATGGAGTGGCCTTGGCTAATCAACTGGGTGTGATGCCTGCTGGGATGCACAGGGTTATTTTATCCCGTATACCTAGCAGATGAAGGTGATAGAGCCAAATGTGGTCACAGACATTGCAAAGTCTTTCTGCAGCTTCTGAGGATTCAGTAGCCTCAACATAATAGTGGCAGGTTGATCTTCATCAGGAAGTTGATCTCAGAGTCCCTACCCTCAGCTACCTTACTTGTTCCAGATCATCTCAACCCCTTGCATGTTTTAAATGTGCTGGTAAATGGTGCTTTCTTATCATATAGATATTTTTCTGAGACTAGATGGTTGCCAAACAGACATGCATGTCTGACCATTTTGTGGTACATGGTCACTCCAGTAGTTGTTCCCTTTATACCATCCAAGCCACACAGTTCACTTAAAGTAACTTTTGACTTAGCTTTACAAAGCCTTGAGCCTGGAGATGTTCTGGGTATTGTATGTGTGTGATAAAAATAACGGAGAAGCAAATATGTGATCAGGACTTGAATTTTTCTAGAGCTGTTGGTGATCTCAGAAACCACAGGAGTGTCATGTTACTCAGTTCCCAGATGGAGATGCCTTGTAATGTCTGTGTGAAATGTTCCAGCACACTATAAACATGGAGCCTGGATGCTGCAGAGGCCATACATGGATAGAGGGGAGCTGTTTATTGAAAGGTAACACAAGTTCTGATCTTCAGTCTGGGCACAAGACTGTGCATGCTAGTGTCTGTACAGTTAACTCGCTGTGTGAAGAAGGGGTGTGCAGGGGGACCTCTTGCACATTTGAGTTGGGTTTGCAGGCTACCTTGGGTATATCACAAACATATCTGAGTGTCCATTCCCAAACTCCTGTGGGGGTGATGAGGAATGTAGTAGACCAAGGGGCAGGGAGTGATGCTGGGGGCACAGAATTGCTGTTACTTGTTTCTGCTTTTGCTATTTCAGAGCCATCTTAAATATTTGTGTTACATCTCATTGTGTTCTGCTTCTTACTTGCCAAGGCTGGTTGCCTTAGTCACCAGGGCTTTGGTAACTAGGACAACAAGATTGAGCAGGCAAAGGTAGAAATAATGGTAATAACTTTCTCAACTTTTTCTGAAATTGGCTTGTATGAACCAATAACTTGCATGTGGGCGACTTGTGTCAGCAGTCTGTTCTCCCTTTCTGCCTGACACATCCTGAAATCCTACTGGCAGCACTACCCTAACAGAGCTGTGTGCTGTCCCTCCTGCAACTGGAAACAAGCCCGTCGGAGACATGGGAATGTTGCTGGCCACCTCCTTCCTGGAGCATGGCAGCCTGTGCTGGAGCTGGAGCAGAATCCAAGGGGCACCTAAGGCATGCCCTTGGGGGCCAGGACTTGTGTGCCCACCGACTTGGTGGCAGATCCTGAGTGGGAAGTGTTGGGGCAGTGTGTCTGCTGGGATGGGAAGGTTGGCTCACAAGTGCTGGGAGCAGCTGGTGGCTGCCATAAAGTCATTTTCTTCCATTGACATTGTCCTCTCCTGGAATAGTCATCTATTTGTTGGTTTGTTAGCTTACTGTTGGACTGAGGAGGGTCTGGGAGATAGTAATTGGTGTTCTCTCATTCCTCAGGTGAGTGGCTTTTGGATACAACTATGAGTATAGTTGGAGGTCAGTTTTTGATGCAGTCTGCTTTGCTTTGAGAGCAGGCGGTTCCTATCCTACCAGTAATCCTGAATCCCCAGTAGGGACAACAAAATTGTATCTCCGAACCCACTTTTGAAACATGTTGCTCCTGGAAGATCCTGTGGAGCTGCATCCTGTTATGTCTGTGCCTTCTTATTAAAGCCTTTTCTGCAGTAACAAACCAGCGCTGTGTTCTCTCCTCTGGAAAGCCCCCAGCTCCATGAATTTGTGCTCTCTGTGCATTGGTTTCCTTCTCTGCTTGTTTTCTCTCAGCTGAACATGATAGGGAGCCACAGTGATCACAGTCAAGGGATTCCCTGGAACCACAAACCTGTTCTTTGTGGACACCCAGTGCAAGCTTAATAGGCTCTCTTGAACACTTTAAGACAAAATCAGCCACTGTCCCCGGTAAAATTAAACCTCCAAACAAACCAAAGTCAAGAAACTTGGTAGGATCTGAGGGTTTCAACGGCATTTGGAGGAAGGGTTGAAACCTATTAGGCCTCTGCAAATATTGTCCTTGAAGTGGCAGGTGCAGGAAAAGGTAATAACTGTGGAAGGCTGCCACTGCTGTGTGCTTGCGAACATCACTCCGTGCTCCAGTAATGAATCCTGCTGCTTGCAGAGAAAAGAATAGCCTGGACTGGTGTCTTGCTGCAAAAGAAACTTTGTACTCTCTCTGTCTTTGGTTTGGATTTCATTTAAATTTTGAGCTAGGTGCCTGAAATCTGTTATGTTTTATATCAGAATGCAATACCCAAGCCTTCATGTGTATGCCAGCCTTCCTCCTAATTCCCTGGCCATGGCTCTGTAGTCAGACACCCATGACCAAGACTCCCTTCTTCTGTGCTACAGTGCAAATTTGGGGTTGTCTGGCCATGCATAGAGAAGGGCTGGAGGAACTGCCCGTTCAGGAGCAGTGGGCTTCGGGGCCTGCAGCATGTCCATATTTTTCTCAGCCACAAAAAAGGGGAATAGTTTGGGCTGCTTTGCTCACCTGGTAAGGAATAAAAGAAATTCCATTGCCAGCTGTGGCTAGTCAAAACTGTCTGCAAGAAACCTGTTCCTGATGTCTCAGTTGGCTGCCACCATGTTTGCTCCTTGATCTGCGACAGATGATCTCTTGAGGTTGAACACCAGGGTTTCGTGTGGCCGTGGCCTGGCTCAGGGAGAGGGTGTCCCGTGCTGCTGAGCCTTACCAGTGGCTCTTCTCAGCGAGGTCCCCAACCACAAGAGGGAGGAAGTGAAGCCTTTGTGCTAATGTGATGGGAGCAGTGTTGGCCTCTTGCTTGCCAGAGGAGTGCGTCTGTGTAACAGGGCACAGGAAATCATAGGTCAGAAGTGTCAGCAGTAGGATATCTCTGAGCTATTTCTGTATTGGTCATGGGGTCCAGTGAGTGGCTGAACCCTCCCCAAGATATCCATGCAGCCTAATGAAAAGCTTAAGTTACAGATCTGAGTCTTAAAAATAATTGCTCTGGTGGGATCCCTTTGACAAACAGCACCTGGACTAGATAAATTACCAGGGGATGCTTCTGCTGTGGATGTAGTGTTCCAGTTTGAGCAAGTATCCCTGTATGTGATTTTAAGAACAGTGGCTTCTGATTTGGATAATGTGGGTTTTTTTAGCTTCTATAATCTTACTTACTGCTTTTGTTTCTCACTGCTCACCCTTTGGATGTTGACCCTGAAAGTCTTCTACAGGCCCAGGAGCATGCTGAGACCTTGACAGCATTGTTGAGCTGCAGGTGGTATCTGGACTGTTGGGTGTTGTGCAAGTCTGGTGGTTATATGCTGTTGACGTACTGTGAAAGCAGTTGATTGCCAACAGCAGGGTGATAGACTGAAGGTGGGTGCTGTGGGTGCCCTCTGAGGAGTGACTGTAGATCCAAGGGTGCCCTTAGTGCATTGCCCTGGTGGTGGCTCTCCAGGGAGGGCTCTGGAGAGCAGCACTGGGGAGAGGTGTCCTGCCACTTCTGTTACCAAGGAAACAGTGGCTGCATTTCACAGTCACTGAAGATTTTTTTATTCCAGAGTAAAATATTAATTTCCAGACTGCAGCTGCGTCAAGCTTCTTGGGCATGAGCATGCTGATCTGTTTGGTTGTGTCTGACCTCTTGAATGAGTTGCAGCTAGATCTCAGATATGAGTTTTCTGATGCTTTGGATCTCTGTCCAGCATCTTGTTAAGTATCTGAGAATGCTGAGATTTCAGACTGGCTGCAGTACTTTAAGAGGGCATTGGAAACAGGTCTTGGAAGTTCATCCCTTTCTGCTGAGCTCAGGTGGCTGCCTCTACTCTGCCTATCTGCCCTTTTTGCAAGAGCACACATTCACTGCTTGTATGTGTACACAGAGGTCCACAGTAGATTACTCTGGTGAGGAGTATCAGCAGCGGTCCATGGTAAGAGCTGCAAATGCTCTTACAACAAAGATGTGGTTGGGCAGTATCTTGCAGTAATACATAATTTTATTGACCACAAATATTGCTGTCATCAGTGTGAGGAGATTCTGTCTGTTTTAACCAAGCATGAGAGAGCTGTTGATCATTCAAGAGCTCTGGGGATAGCCTTCCCTAGGGTCTGGCTGTTTTCTGTGACTTGTACTGGGGAGGATACACTTGTGGTTGAGCACTTTGCTACTGACCTGTAATTTTAGGGAAGCCATGGATCCAAGAACTGAGAACAGGTTCTCACAGGGGCATCTTCTGGTCATCCTGAGTCATTGTCTGATCTGTTGAGTCCTTCACTAAGATCACCTCCTAGGGTCAATCTGCAGATGCCTCGTTAAGGACCTGTCTACCAGGCCAAACAGTCGTGATTTGGCAGAGGGGTAGTTAAAGTTGTCCGACAACATAAGTCAAAGTGTCATTTTCAGGAAAAGCACTCTCTCTCACTCTGCATAGCTGCAGAAAAGGTGCTCTGTTCCCAGGATTGTGCATGGTGCCTCCTATGTGTGCTGGGGATGCAGCTACTACTAGCTCAGATAGCATGGAGGCAGCTGGTAGGTAGAAAGCTGGCAAAAAGACCTTCTCTCTGCTGTTTTGGTTGCTAGGGGAGCAAGTGCCTAAGGGCTCTGCTGTGTCAATCTGTTTGCAGGGAGCAGCCCCCGTGCTCCCCCTCCCCCATCTCAAACTGCTGGAATTTGAATGTGGTGCCTGTAAGTGACAACTGTGGAGGCCAGCATGGCAGCTTGTGCATGACAGAGGGCACTGAGTGCCATGGTATTGGCACTGTGGCTTTCTCCTGCCATGGCCCTGTGCTCATCCAGCTGTCCTGCAAAGGGAGGTGTGCTGTGGCATCTCTTTGCAACTGAACGTGCCTGTGGGAACTCTGGAGGCCTTCTTGGAGGAAGGAAGGGGAGGATGTCTGGTGTAGCTGTGTGTGTTCTGGGGAAGCTCTCTGCTGAAGAGCCTCTGTGTTAGTGTTACTTCCTCCCACGTTTCTGGGAGCTGTATAGGTTCAGTAGTGTGTCTGACACTTTTCAGAGGCTGCCAAGCTCTGTTTGCTCTTCAGGCTAGAGAAATGGGAGGCTTGAGACAAAGTCACTTCAGTTAAAATGTAGCATCAATGACTGTTTCTTTGTCTGTCCCTTCTGATGTGATGGGCTAATACATAGACTGAAGTTGTTTTCAGGGAAGAATTTTCCATCTGAGGTTGAATAACCTTGAAAATCACTGTGACAAATCAAGACTGGTTTGTCATCCCTTCTCATCCCTTGGTTGCAAGGCATGGTGGCTTTGCTATCTTCGTTCTGGTGGACAAGGTGGTACTAACAGAGAAGTGTTGGACACTGCATAGGCAGTGTCATACAATTGAAGTTGTGATGCCAGTCATTTACTAAGAAACTCTGCTCCAAGAATGGAGGATTCTTTTATTTAAATAGTTTTGTATTTCTTGATTTAGAAGATGAAGTTCCTCTTGCAAAAGGGGTTGGGGTATTTCAGTACAAGAAGAATGGACATACATAACCACCATTAGAGAAGTTTGAAGCAAAAACATTAAAGAAGACTGGATTAAAGGTGCTCATGTAGCCTTGCTTTAGTTCTAGTGTTTCTTAGCCTTGACAGATTGAATCAATGAACTTTATTTTAATCCTGTTTGAGACTGCAGAGTCTTTAATAAAATGGAGAAGAAAATCCAAGTGTCCTGCTATGTGACATTATCTCGATATCTGCATGATCACTGCTTGGATTAGGGTGGACCTAAGAACATGAATATGGCTGTACTGTTTTGGTCTAGAAGTGCCTTAGCCCGAAGTCCTGACTGTGGCTGACGGGATGTTTACAGAAAGAGTGTAAGAAGGGCAAGCACAGCCTCCTGGCTTTGAAGGTGAACAGCTTGGGTGCTTCTTGGCTGGAACCTTTCTCTGTACTGGGTGCATTGGAAAAGTCTTTTACAGCTTGAAGTGGTGGCAAAAGAACTTATGGAAAAAATGGGGAAAAAACCCAAACAAGTAGCCCAGGACTAGGTTCACAGGAGCAGTCTGGACAGATGCCAGTCTGCAATAGCTGGACTACTGAGTACAATATGTAGCCTCTTGCTTCAGCCAGTGTCTTTCCCAGGAGGCTGGGAATGACTGATGGGAAACCACACTTTTCTAAGGGTTTTAAAGGAGATTTGAGAACCAAACTAGTAAGCATCAAGCACATTAGTCAAAGCTAAAGAACACAGGTAGTGAAGCGCATGGATACATACAATGTTGGTGTATGGGCCCTTTTGTAAAAAGAAGACATGCCTCTCAGATGTTTTGGAATTTTTGAGGCATAAGAACTGTGAGATCCAGTTGATACACTGCTTGGATTTCCAAAAAGCCTTCATCAAGGTTTCTCAGAGGAGCTTCTTAAAAAGCAAGGTTGCCATGGAACAGAGGGAAAAGTCCTCACGTGGATAGCTAACTGTTTAAATAGATAGCAGGAATACATAGTCAGTTATGTCAAAAGTTCACCAGAGGAGATCTGGAGGGATCTGCCCTCAGATACCTGTTCAGTATAATCTTAAATAGAAATATTCCTTTTTGAAGAAGATTGCTATAGCACTGAAGAACTTCAGCCCAAGGAGTGTCTGCTAAGGGACCATCTTTCACACACACTCACACATCCTTACTCTCTGCAGAACTTTAGCTGCCTAAATTTTTAGGAAGAGTTTGTGATGCTGTGCTGAAGACTTTGGATGTACCTTAGATTTGCATTTCAAGAATGCAAGTTGAATTGTTTGGGCTCAATCTTATTTTTTTCTTTTTGATTTGGGAGTGTTAAGAATCTGACATGTCTCTTCTTGGCAAAATATTGGTTTGGACCCCTTGGAACTTTCCAAAGATCAGCACAGGTATTTAAAGTAGGCATATTCCTTCATCCAGTTTCTTTTTATGAAGTGCCGGATGATATTAGACTTCTTCCGTTTCCTTAGAAAGAGGAACATTGATGCTGAATCCTGGGGAAATAATCAAGCATGATTTAAGGAGTATATTCCAATCAGACTCTGACAGAAGCCATTGTGTGAGGTGCTCTGGGAGCTGGAGACAAGTGTTGAGCTTACTGTGGCAACGGTCTGAACCAGCTGCAAGTTTTGATGAGCTCTATGGGGGTTTCTTTACATTCATGTAATATACAGTAGTGCAGTAGCAAGCATTTTATTCTATACCTATGCTCATGTCCCCAGTGTCTTGGCTGTTCAGGCATGTATATGCTCTGCCAGCCAGACCTTCTACTCTCCCATCTGGCAGTGGTAGTTTGTAGTGCAGTGGAAAGTGAGGAGGCAGTAACTGGGAACAGAAAACATGTATTGTTCCAGACACTGGGAAAACAGAGCTCACTCATCAGCACTCTGCAGTTCAGCTCTAATCCATGAAATGTGCAGCGCCTGCTCAGGCACCCAGGGCTGAGCTGGCACTGGGTTTGTTGCACAGCTACTTTGGCTGCCAGGGCTGTATGATGACCCTCTTGCACTGCAAATGTTCATCTCTGCTCTGAGAAATGAGAACCTGAAAACTGAAAGGGTGGAATGGTGAACCCCCAGTTTACCTTGGTGATCTCCCCTCCAAGGTGGTTGCTGTTGCCTCTTGGCAGTCCTCTCACCTGTGTTTTTCCTGTGCAAGGATCCAACCAATTCATAGAGAGACTCTGAGTGTTTGGAGAAGGACGACAACATTGTGATATCTGCTGAAGGGCTCATGGAGATGGGAGAGTGAGTGCTGCTGGGCCTCTCCTTCTCCAACCTCCATGTATGGAGATGTGCACAAAGAGATGTGTTTCCCCTGGGAAGCATAAATATCTGTTCACAAACAGAGCCCAGCTTGCATCAAGTGTTGCTAGCCCCTGTCTTTGCACTGCAGTATACATGGATGTTTGGGTGGGCTTGCATTGGTGGCAGGGCTCAGCGGCTTCTGGTTCTGTCATGGTGTGGCAGTTCCCTCTGGCAAGTGCTGACTGCTCACTCCCCTGCTCTCGAGGAGCTGCTTGCTGGCATGTGGAAACTCATTGCAATTCAGGGGAAGTAGCTGAAACTTTTCTTCTGGAAAAGTAGGTCGGGGAAATCTGCCTGTCAGGAATGTCTGGAGGGAGAAAAGGGGATTTGGTGAAGGCGATAAGAGCCCAGCACAATCCACCTCCATCTGTTTTTATCGAAGAGATTTGTGCCGTGAATAAAGGCTTCTATAAAAATACCAGTTCCTGCTAGAGTGGCATCTGGTGACCTGAAGTGCAAGTCCAGAGTGGGACCTTTGGGTCCAATTTCTCTGTGCTCTTGGGCATCTCACTTCCTTTGCTGCACCTGGCCTTCTCATCTGGAACAAGGAGCAGAGCTGGGGGATTTGAGGAGGTGTCACTGAATGACCAGAAGCTTTGCTAAATTGTGCAGTGGGATGGGAGGATGAGGTGAATCGGCCAAGCTCTAGTGATCAGCTATAGTAGCAAAAAGGAAGAGATGAGTATGAACAGCTGTGTTTTGCCTAGTTACTTTTTATCTGGAGGGGAAGAACCAGGGGGGTTGTGTGTGTGTCACTTGTCTTCCAGTACAGCAGTGGAAGGGAAATTTGGTCAGTTAAAGAAACACAGGGTCCAGTTCAGACCAGGCTCAACGTGAGCTGAGCATTACTATCGAACTTCTGGCAACCTGGCTGGCTTGAGTAGCTCTTGTTTGTACCCCTCATTCTCCCAGCAGGAGTGTTTTGAGCCTGCTCCAAATGGGTCTCTTTCCTCTTACTTGAGAGGTCTTCAAAGATGTGCAATTGCTGCTGTCAGATGAGTGCTCTGGTGGGAGGAACTTTTGCCACCGCACCTTGATCTGCCTTCCCTCAGCAACGGCAGGCCAGCCCGCAGTGGGAGTGGTTCACAGCAAGTTGGCCTTCCTTTCTATACCCATCTCATTTTCATGGCTGTGTCGTGTGCTGGAGACAGAGCAGTGCCTGCAAAGGGTCTTTGGACATACATTGCTCACAGTCTGGTAAAGGCAGGCAAAGAGAGAAGCTTGGCTGTGGTCATGCTTGCATTTGCATGGGCTGTATTTGTGTGTTGCTACACAAAGCAGCAGCTTGCAGGATGGACTTGCTTGAGCTTGCCACAGCAGGAAGTGAAGTGTGGACATGGACGAGGAGGGGCTTATCCTGTGACACTGGCTGGCGCAGTGACTTGCAGCCTGCAGAAGACATTGGTGAGTGTGGCATGGTAGCTCTTGTGTGTCTGAGGTTTTGTTACCTTGGAGATGGGCTTTTTAACAGCCTTTTGGACTTGCAGGGTATGGACTGACAAGTCTTGGAGGGCATCAGTGTGTCCTGCTATAAGCTTGTACTGTACCCAGGACTGTGGTACAGTAGAACAAAAATGCTTTCCTTTTAAGAATGACTGTACTTATAACAGACAAGTGTGTGCATAATGCTGGCCGGAGGAGAAACCTTGTGAACAACAGCAGCCTCTCCTGTTGTAGTAGGTAGACCTGTCCTTGCATTGCTGAGGGCAATCAGCATTTAGACAGGTCTAACCTTTCTCTTCCTCTTTGCAAATGTGCATAGCTGGTAGCCAAGTGGGTGCTGAGTTTTCTAGCTGCCTCAAATGTGAAAGAAATTTATTCAATGTTGCTGCTTCCAGAAGGTGCTGGTCTGCTTCCAAAATGGGAAAAGCAAGTTTGGTTTATGTTAGTGAGGCAGGTCAGCTTTTCATGAACGTTGATGGCTTTATGCCATTCTCTGTGTACAGAATTGATTTTGGGTGATGTGAGCAAGAGTTTGTCATGCTGCCAATTCTTAGCCCAGTAACTAGTCTTTGAATATGGAAGTAATATGTGCCAAGAAGACAACCTCAGTCTCCTGCTCTGCCGATGCTTTGGGACTGAAGTCCAGATCTAGATCAAAAGCATCAAATGTGGATGTCTTAAAACGCCAGACTCAGCTGGAGGCATAAATTGCAAGATAGAAGTGCCTCACCAGTTCATATCATAAAGACATTTGCCAGGGGACAGGTTTCCTTCAGAAAGCTCACTAGGATTTATCCTAAAAAAATTGGGCCAACGAAGAGAATCTTGTTTAGACACAACAAGATCAATGCATCTTCATGTTAATCACTTTTGGCAATGTGCATTCATCTGTGACTTCTGCCAGCACAAATGCAGTAGACCCTGAGCCTCTTTGACAAGAGTTCCGAGATCTATATGCTGCTAATAGGAGTCCTCAGAGGCTTGGACGATAGTTGGGTCCCGTGTCCCTTTTGGTAGCGAGAAGAGAAACATGCAAGGCTGTCAGAGAAGCTTTCTTTCTTCAAAATGGGTCGGAGCTGGAGTACCAAATGCTAATAGTAAGGCTGCTGCTACTTCTAGCAGGCTCCCCAGGGCTCTGCTGCAACATTGCTTCTGCTTTCTTACATTCTGGAGCATCTAAGGTATCTGAAAAAAGCTTTATGTACCTTCTCACAGAAGGAGATGTAAGTCAGTAATCCATCTCTGGAAAGTCCTTTACTGTTTATCTATAGCATAGCTGTTGACAGCAGCATGGGTTTAGGATGATCACCAAGGTAAAGTGTATCCAAGCACATGTGAACTCCCTGAGGTCTTTCATTCTGTAGCCCTATAAAAATTATAGGGTTATTCAGCATATTCATTTCTAGCTTAATTTTTTTAAAGTGAGAGAGTGACTCACTTCATGTTTACTAGATTGAAAATTCACAAGTAATTAATCTGCTTTTGTATGGAAATGGAAGTTCAGTTAAAATCTCCAAAGTCAGTCCCTTAAAATTAGCTCACTAAAACTACTTTAGATGTACTGGATTATAAGAACATTCATCTGAACATGTTTCTATATAGAAAGCCCAGTTAATTGGATGGAGGATTATTATTCCTGAGTAGTCAGAGACCATTGGATTCTGTTCAATGTCTTCCAAGAGTCTGAAGCTAGCAGATTTTATTGTATATACTTACCCCTTTTACTTGGAGGTTCAGAGAGGAAAATCAGCTTTCTGCTTTTTCAGGCTTCCAGTTGGGTTTCTCAACTTCGCAGCTTGCCAATGAACCACAGTGTTTAATTTCTGTTTGCAGAGGTATTCTCTCTGTGCACCCAGGACGGGAAAGGGCTGTCAAGACGGGCTAGCACTCAGCTAACTCTGGTTCCAGATGTCAGTCTGCTGACTTCCCTGTGCTCACTTTGAGTTCTTTAAAGATATGAAGCATTTTTACTGCAAAAACTTTTTTTAAGTTCACAGAAAATAGTTTTTATTAGCTGTATAGTAGGATGATTGTTGAAGTTTCGATGTACTTTTTAGGTGTATTTCTCTTTTCTAAAAGATTTGACTAGAATATCTTAACTTTTCTGTTCACTCTAAGAAGCGCTGGCTTGCCTTTTATCTGTACAGGTGCTTTGGAAGAAGGCTGTTACAGAGGAGATTAAATAGAAGAGCTTTTTGCAAACATTCTTGCTGTACTGAGGCTCAAGGTAATGAAATCTGAAGGGAGACCCAGGATTACTGAAGGATGGAGGTTCTCAGCCCAGATGAATAGTTTCTCTTGTGTGGTCCCCAGAAAGTGCACCCACCTGAAAAGTGTTAGCTGTGCACCTGTGACTGATGAATCTGATCTGGGCAGGACTGTGTACTTTAATAGCAAGGTGCAGCTGTAAAATCCTGGCCTGGAGGACTGTGCCCTGTGAACTGCAGGTCCTGAGAATGTGATTTTCAAGGGCTGGGGCTGTGCTCGCAGGACTTGCTATCTGACTTCCATTTGTTCTTGGCTTCTCCAGAAGTGACAGAAGTTCTGCCTACGGTGGTCCTGCTCTTGCAAGATGCTCTTGCCTCTTCTGTTGTGAACCTTCTTCCTTCCTTTGATTGTGCTGTTTGTTTGTTCCCATCCTGTCCTTGCTGTCACCTTTTATCTCCTCTGATGACACAGACCATGGATGGATGCTGCCTAGAAGCCCCTTTGACACAGAACTCTGAAGTGAACACTGAACTCTGAAGTGATCCAAGTTGGATCACTTGGGATATGTGGGATAATTAGATACAATTGTGTGCAGATGAAACAAAACAAGTTTCAGAAAAGCTCACAAAAACCCTGCGCTGAACAAGGCTGATTTCTACATGCAGAGTATTCACTTTTGACTAGGGTATGATCAGCTCAGCTTGTGCCTGTGGCAGTGCTGGAGAGTTAGTTGCTTCTAAGCAGGTAAATTTTGTCCCACAGCTAAGACATACCTTGGCTCTGTGCTGCACATGCTTTGCCTGTTGCAATGTGAAGGGTGGCAGGGTTGTGTATATTCTGGATGAGGGCAGGAGTAACTTCAGTGAGGTCCAATTTTAACTAACCTGTACATGCTTTTCTAATTACATTCTAATTTTAAGCAGGAATTATTCTTGTAAAGCCATATTTAGATTTGCCAGTGAAATTTTAGTGCACGTTAAAAAACCTAAACTAGTGCTGGCTTACCATATACCCTTCATCAGATGGAGGCCAGCTGTAGATAGCGTGCAGTGGGTGCAGCTGAACCTACTGTGGCAGTTTGAAATCACACTGTTTAGCCTCACATGGGTGTTGACAGATAAGTTCTAGAAATCACAGCAGTAGTTGGTTGTGGACCTCCGGTAATCACCTCTGCCTTTCTACTCAAAAGCACTGCAGTGATTTCCTCTATGGTTGGGTAGCAATGCTCTTTAATCTTTCTAAAGCAAAAGCCTCCTCCATCAATGGCAGATGCCTTGAAAGGGAGACCTCCAGACCTTCTTCCTTCTTTCAGGTTACCAACCTATTCTAATTCTCCCTGTTGCTACATCAGTTTCTGGGCTGTCTTTCCTCCTTGTACAAAGCAGAGTTGACTGCACTTCAGGTTGGTAAAGACCCACATTGTCCTGTGTGGAATTGCTCATCACAACTGGTTATTTCCTTTAAACAAGCATCTTTATGTGTAGGTGACATCAGAGGGCCTCAGTGAGTGGTATTTGCTTCTGTGGACAGGACCAAACTATACTTCTGTTCCCTCAGTGTGACAGAGTACTTGATACTGGAGCCAGCCCCAGTGATACTACAAAATGGTTCTTCCAGAAAGTGTTGCCAGGGTTGCAGTGGATAAAAGGTTCACTTAAGATGGGGTGGGACTTCCCCGTATCGTGACATGGCTCTGGGAAATGCTGTGTTGGCTATGAGTGCTTGTTGGTGGGGAGCTGAGGGGGCCTAGTTTTTTTTATGTACTGTAGGACACACTGGGCTGAATACAGGAATCCTGGAGATGCTGGGCTGCTGCTCTAGTGCAGGTGTTGGGAGGAGGCATGCTATATCTGCAGTGACAGTGGTGGTACTGCTTCTCCTGTGTCAGCTTGGTCCAGAGAGCAGCTCTGAGCATTTCCTACCCAGCAACAGGCAGGACTGCTGCTCTTGGGCTGGTGTCCTGGTTTGAGCCCAGAGGGCAAGTGAGCACCACGGAGCTGCTCACCGCCCCCTTTCCACTTGGGAATGGGAAGGAAAAAACAAAGCAAAAGGCTCAGGAATTGAGCTAAGGACAGGGAGGGATGATTCACCCATTATGGTCACAGGCAAAAGACAGATTCGTTAGGGGAAGAAAAAGAGCATCAATTTAATTCAAACACTAACAACAACAACACTTAACAGAGAGAGTAGGACCATGGGAAGCATTGCCACATCTTGAAAACACCTTCTCCCCACCCCTTTCTTTTTCCTGGGCTCAGCTCTGGTCCTGATTTCTCTACCTCTTCCTCTCCTGCGGCACAGGGGGCAGGGAATGGGGGGGTGCAGTCAGTCCCACCACTCCTTCCTCAGGGGGAGGACTCCTCACATTCTTCCCCTGCTACAGCATGGTGTCCCTCTCACAGAAGACAGTCCTCCACAAACTTTCTCCAACATGAGTCCTTCCCACTGTGTAAGAGACGACTTGTGACTCCCCGAAACAAGGACTGAAAAACAGCCTGAGAGAAACAACAATGAGAAACAAGACTTGGTAAAGATAAGGGATTGGGGGAGAGTGGAGGCCCTCCAAGCAGAGGAATGTCTCAAACACTCGCAAGTAATGAAACTATAGTCATGGGGTGGATAATCTGGAGGCTGGAGCTGATAAGGCTGCCTGGATAGCACAGGATGCAGCTGGGGGAGGGAACCCTGTGGAGACAGGACAGTTCTGCTCTGGTGCAGCTTGTAAAATTTCAAGGGCCATCTGTCCGGTGAATGACCTTTGCTTCATTATCAATGAAATGGGTATTAAAGCTGCATATGCTAATGAAGATTAACAAGATTGTGCTACTTACATCATCCCATGAAGCACCTTACTCCTCTGCATACATGTGATACATAGGTAGGTCAACCCAGGGGACGGACCCAAGGAAAGTGTGTATAAATTGAGGGGGGGGGGGGGGGGGGGGCAGGGGTGAGGAGTGGAAAAGAAGTAGTGAAGTGAAGAAGATGAATGCATCCTTGAACCCTCATTAACGGGACTGACACAGGGACCTGGACTGGCGATCTCTATTTCTACCTCTCTATCTCTCTTCTTTTCTTTTTTCCCTTTTTCCTTATTTTCATTAGGTAACACAAGGCGTACTATATCGTTTGCCATAATTCATTATATACTTAGTCAGTTATCATATATCCAATTAGTACATTGTGGGAAATAACAAATGTCTACATATGGACTTTGAGACTTGTCTCACTGTTGTCCACTCCGTTGGGGATTTACAAGTCTAAGTCACTTGTTTCCCTCAACTGTGCGGGATGTGACACACGGGCTGCAACTCTTCCTGAGATGCTCCAGCATTGGTCCGTCCCACATGTTGCAATCCTCCCAGCACCGAACTACAACAACGGGGGCTTCCCACAGAGTCCTGGCCTTCTTCGGGCACAGTTATCTGCTCCAGCATGGGGTCCTCCACAGGCTGCAGGTCAGCATCTGCTCCACCAGTGACCTCCATGGGCAGTAGGGGTACAGCCTGCTCTCTCACCACGGGCTGCAGGGGGGGGGTCTCTGCTCTGGCACACCTCTTCCTCTTCCTTCCTTCCACTGACCTTGATGTTTGCCTAGGTGTCCTCCTCACAACTCCCACTCCTCCTCCCAGGTTTCCCTGCTTAAATACATTATTGCAGAGGTGCAGCCACCGTCACTAATTGGCTCAGCCTTGGCCAGAGGCGGGTCTGACTTGGAGCCAGGGGAGCTTTGAGAAGCTTCTCACAGGGAGCCACTGCTGTAGCCCCCTCCCCTGCTATCAGAAACCTTGCCACACAGACAAACCCAGCACAGCTGGGCATCCCTGGCCCTGCCACTGCTGGAGATGTGCCTTGTGTTTGTGTGGCTAGGTGCTCTGAGCATGTTGGATGGTCTGTGCAGCTTCCAGGATACTGGATAGTTGCTGGGTCTCCAGGTATTGTGGACCTGTGTCTCCCCTCACCTCTGTGTCTCCATCCCCTCCACCAGCAGGTTGAGGGAGAGGATTCTCCCCCTCTACTCCACTCTTGTTGTGACACTCCACCTGCAGTCCTGTGTCCAGCTCTGAGGCCCCCAATGTAAAGACATGGACGTGCTCAAGTGGGTCCAGAGGAGGCCACGAAGATGATCAGGGGGCTGGAGCACCTCCCTTCTGAGGACAGGCTGAGAGAGTTGGGGTTGTTCAGCTCAGAGAAGAGAAGGCTCTGGGGAGACCTTATAGCGGCCTTCCAGTACTTAAAGGGGGCCTACAGGAAAGATGGGGAGGGACTTTTTATCAGGGATTGTAGGGATAGGACAAGGGGTAATGGTTTTAAACTGAGAGAGAGCAGATTTAGATTAGATATGAGGAAGAAATTCTTCACTGTGAGGGTGGTGAGACACTGGCACAGGCTGCCCAGAGAAGCTGTGGCTGCCCCCTCCCTGGAAGTGTTCAAGGCCAGGCTGGATGAGGCTTTGAGCAGCCTGGTCTAGTGGAAGGTGTCTTTGCCCATGGCAGGGGGGTTGGGACTGGATGATCCTGAAGGTCCCTTACAACCCAAACTATTCTATGAGTCTATGATTTGGAGCAATGGTGATGCTCTGATGTAGAATCTCTGATCAATCTTTTATATCTTACATGAGGGAAGAATAGGGTGATTACACCCAAGGAATCATGCTAATAAAAGACCCCATGCTTTTGTAAGTGGGTAGCAGTGCTCTTCAGCCTGCCCAGGGGAACAGCTTCCTCTGCCTTTTCTCCATATGTGATTATCTAGAGGAAGGGATTCACCTCACCTTTGAACTGGCAGCCTATTTATAGCTGCAAGCTGAGCACCAGTGAGCATAACATGCTACTAAGAAACTGATGAATGCTTTGGAGGCCTTGGTTTCTCTGGGCTTGTGTTTTGGTTTTGTTTCTGCACATTGTTGTTCATGCCCTTGGTAATTTGACTTGGTTTCATTTTTTTGGATGCTTTCTTCTTGGGCCTGGGAAATGAAGATAGTGTGATCTAGCCAGGCTGTTGTGCTGCCCCTCCCTTTGGGCATTAGATGGGTGTCTGATGCCTTCACAGCATTTCTGTTAAGGAACTGCCAGATATTTCTAAAAGAGGTTTTTCCTTTGAGTGGTACCCTACTGATATGTCCAGATTCTGGGCCTTTAGTTAAGTTTGCTCTCCTGATGTTGCTGTCCCTTCACTTTTGTCCTTCTCTTAAAAGTTGTAACTGGCTAGAATTTCAGTCACTTGCACTCTTAATTCCTGCCCTTCTTAACCAATTCTTCCATGTCAGATATGGTCAGATTTAGAGGTATTCCCTCATGGCTGTTTTCAAAACTTTTCAGTATTATTCTGGGCTTGAACTAGCTTTATTTCTTTTATAGGCTTCTTTTACAGTTTGATCAGTGAACCAAAAAAGCCACATTTTTGTCTCTTCTGCTTCAGTTGGCTGGTGCGGAGCGGCCTGTGGGCCAGTCCCAAGGTATGTGCACTGACATGTGTTTTTCTAACAGGCTGTGTAGAAGATCTGTGGGTGACTCATTTCAGAAATGTTTAACGACCTCCTGTATAAAATTCAGTGTACTTGGAAAGCAAGCAAGGACGCTGCATTTGAACATACAGGTTTGACTTGGCTGACGCACACTGAGATAACGGGCATAAGGACCATTTCTGTTGCACCAGGTGGCTTTGTATGCACCTATTGTGCAGGAAATCCTCCACTTTAGCCACAGATTCCCACGGGTTGGTGGGAAGGATTATATGAGAAACCACCTGTCCCTCCATTTCTCAAGTTCTCTGATAGGCACTCTGGTGCTCCAGTGAGCACTACAAAAATGTGCTTTAAAGAGAATAAGTGCTTGGTAGGGTGTTGAATTTTTCATGTATGTTACAAATTCAGATTGTCTTAGTCAGGGTGTCTTTGAATGGCTGCATCTACCAGAGTGGCTGTAATACAGGATATGGTGAGGAGACACAGCAAGTTATTATTCATGGACCCTTTTGCTAGACAAAATGTCTGTCATGATAGCTCCTGGCTCTGCTTGCAGCTTGCTGAGATGCTGGATGGACACAGTGATCCTTGGAAGGAATGTCCTGTTCCACTGGAGCAGTGTCTGGAAGTGAGCAACTTCAGGTGCATGGAGTGTCATCTGCTTAGTCTGTGTGCTGCTTGCTGGAGCCCCCAGGGCCCTGTCAGCCTGTGAGTAACTGTCTGACACTGCTGAGCCCAAGCTGCAGTGCCTTTGAGAGCAGGGTCTGCGCCTGCTGGGCAGCCTGGCGGCCTGCTGGGGCATCTTATGGTGCCAGTGAGCATGAATGACTGCAGGCAGCAGCTGCTTTGCCTGGAGGTGTCCTCAAGGGAAAACTGCCTTTGCTTTGGCCCACTGGAGTTCAGACTGCTCCCTGGATGCAGCTCTTCTACTTTTGCAGGGCAGCAGGTCCATGCTTCTTGATGCCTTTTCCCAGAAAACCTGATGTTACAGGGGTCGATCTGAGCGCAGAGCACTATTCTGTTGCTGGTGTTTTCTGGTAAATACCATGGTACCCCTCAGCTAGGGATCTAGCACAAGCCGTAGCAACATGTACAGCCCTCTCACTTCCACTCCAGCTGCATGGGTTGTGTGGTATCTTTGCCTTAGAAACGCATGCACGGTTGGGTAGAAACAGCCCGGCAGCTTTGGGTTGCAGTGGTGTGACAAGATGGACATCTCTGCCAGGAGGGGTTATTTCTGAAGTTGACTGACAAGGAGAAGCAGCACACACTAGAGTGTTTGCAGGCATCTCTATGCTAAAAGGAAAGGTGCTCTGTAGCACCAGGTAAGCTGCAGTTCCTTGCCATGGGGTGTGTGAGATAACTCTGGTATGTCTGTGATAGTGACACATTGGAGTGGCTGACAGGGTCTTTCTAGGCAGATCTCCAGGTTTCCATTCCACCCTCTGATCTTGCTTTTGACACTGAACGCAGAGTGATTGTTCTCCTGTGATTTTAACAACTGTCCTTTCATAGCTCCCCCACTTTTCAGACAAGGGTCCTTGTGTTATGTGTGGTCAGCACAGTGGCCTCACTGGTCTAGATCAGTGGGTTAAGAGACCTGTGTATCAGACAGCTTAGAAACCTGTTGGGAAACTCCATGCAGAAAATTTAAACTCACTTTTAGTCACCCTGGATCCCTTTTGCTTTCACCTGGTAAGTAGTCCACAGAGACCCAGGGGTCTGGGGTGATGGGTGGGTACCAAACTGCAAACTGGTTGAAAGGAAAAGATTTAAAGCAAAACTAGTGGGGAAAACTGTGAGCAGAGACTGACTACATCTGGGAAGACAGCACAGCAACTTTGTTAAAATAGCAGTGTTCCAGCCTGTGCAGATCCTGTGGATGATAATACTAGGCTATGATGCTTTGGTAGGGCATTTTTCTCTTGCTGACTTTTTCTAGCACAGAGCAACATGACCAGACTGTAAAATTACATTATGAGATGCCAGGTTTGTATCTGACTTGAATCAGATTAAATGTTAGCAGGAAAAGAATTTTGTTGGGAAACATGCAGTTGCCAAGAGTATTTTAGTCTTTCCTCTTAGCTTTTGAACCTGTTGGGCAACGTCATTTAGTATTTATGGAAGGGTAGAAAGAGAGAAGTTTAAAAACCGCATCACTGGGAGGGTGCAGGGAAGCCTCACGAGCAACAAAATGTGTCAGTTCAAATTTTGAAGCTGCAGCCCCATCAGAGCAGAGAGCTGGGCATTTTCTGCCTTGTCATTGGCACCCGTTCCTTGCATTTTGCCTTAGTGCGGTTACATTGCCTACTTGGGCAGGCTGGAAGCTTGTGGAGCAGAGCTGTACTGTGTGAGAGAGGTATTTAGTGCAGATTTACAGGCAGTCATGAAGCTGTGATAAAACAGTAGCAGCCTGGCTGGTAGCTGTGCTGGGTCCAGGGCTGTGCCAGTGCCATCAGAGATGGAACAGCTCTTGCCTAGAGTGGCTTGGCTCAGAAAGAAAGTGTTAATAGCACAGAGGAAAGCTGGATGTGCAGAAGGCTGTAGCTTGCCTCAGAGAACAGTGGTACCTGCCTTAACTCTCCATACTGGTAGGTTCAGTCCCTGCTAGTTCATATGCTCTGCTGGGCAGAGCTCTATATTGAATTCTGTCTGGAAAGAGGAGACTTGCTAAGAAGAAGGGGCAGGAATAGCCCTGCCAATGCTGACAGGCTGTTTCCTGTTGCCCAGGTTCTGTGCTGGCTGCATACGCAGGCAGCGCTCATCCTGCTTGGGAGTTTGTGGTGCTCGGTAGGCCTGGCGCTGCAGTAGCAGCTGTGCTTTCCTCCCATGGTGGGACTAGCCACACTGGCAGAAATGGCCCCTGAAATGAGGGTAGGAAGGATGTAGGAAGGTCTTGTGTGTGATTCGCCCTCCAGGCTGGCAAAGCATGTGGGAGCCCTCAGTCCGCAGCAGGGATGTGTCAGGAGGTGGCATTTCTCAGGAGGAAGCAGTCCTCAGGTCAGGAAGTGTCATTCAGGTTATATACTGACTTTAGCTGTCTCTTTGTCTGCTGTGTACAGTGTCCCACACTGAGCAGTCCTGGATATGAGCATAGCAGTAAGCATTTGTGTCCTAGACACAAGTCCACAACACAAACAGCTAGTAGACCACAGTGGTCCACTTCTTTTCAAGGCTGCCTGTATTGCTGAGTCCAAAACTGTGGAGCTGTCTGTAGCTATGGAGCCTGCAAAGGGCAGTTGTGCTTAGAGAAATCTGCCTGGGAATAGGAAGGGAGCATTTCATCATACAGGCTTATCTTTGACTTGCCTCCGGTATTGCATTTGCATTGGTGTGTGAAAGCAACATTTGCCTTGTTTAGAAGTGATTTGCTTGGAGAGATGCTGGCATACACTTGCCCATGTGATGAGACACGTCCAAACCTCAGAGGGATGGCTCAGCAGCCTCGAGAAGGAAAGCACACGTGCTCTGGAGCAGTCAGCTGCAGGCCTGACAAGTGGGAATCCCAGGCAGCTTCGCTGGATTGAAAATGTCTGTGCTTAGAGGGGATGCTGGAGAACAGGGAATATTCCCTGATCTTGATCAAGCATTTGTGAGAGAGCTGTTTTTCTGTTGCAGCCAGGCTTGTTCTGCCCTGATTTGGGATGCTGTCACCTCTGCACTGAAGAAGCCATGCATTCTCATGCCTCTGCTTCATTGCCCTCCTGCTTTGAACAGCCCCCTCCTCCTCACTATGCCATTGGCAGCAAACAAGCAGAGCCATCTCAATGTTTAGCTCTTGTCCTGAACAGCCATTCTTTCTTTAGAAATCCAGTGTTCCATGTGCACTGCCTGCATATTGACATTTTGGCAGCACAAAAGCAGCTGAAAGCCTGTAGTAGATGTAGCTTTTTGGAAAGAAAAGTGCTACGCAGCCTGAGCACAGCACTGCTGCTGGTTTATCTGCCTCTCCTCGCGTGACTCGCTGTGTTTAGGGCTAGTGTACGCTCAGTAATGCACCTTGGCTGGTCTCTTTTAACAAGGATGTTTCAAAAGCATAACCTGTTAAAACCCTGTGAAAGAAACATAGTGTCTGGTCCAAAACCAGTTTGGCTACAGCTATCAGATACCAGTTTTGAAAGCCCTGGGGAAGAGATTGATTTTGCACATCATGTTAGGTATTTAGAAAGATTTTTATATTCTCCTAGATAAGTCCAACAGGTCTCTTCTGTAATGCTGAGTGAATCTTAAGTCTTCCAGACAAAATCAGTGAATCCATTGCCTGGCTGTGCTCGATTCTCCCTCACACCTGGCTGCTTTCACACAGGTAGCAAGCAGCTCTGGTAGCTGTTGCTGGTGATCACTAGTAGCTACTGCTACTGACTGAGACATGCACACAGTCTTTCAATGTTCTTGTCCCTTCTCTGAACCTCCTTATCTTGTAGGTGCATCGGACCCAGCCTGGTATGTCTGCTATGCCTTGTCCTAATTGTTGTATCTCTTTGGGGTGTGACCTGCTCTTTCCCATGCATCTGTTGTGAGTGTCTGTGCCATCTCAGTGGTATTACAATACCCTGAAATATGTATCTGAGCACAGAGGAGTGCTAAGAGCTTGTGATGGGAGAGCAGGCTGTTCCCAGAAGGCCACTGGGTGACAGCCAGAGCTCCTGGGCAGACCCGTGTATGGTCCTTGCAGTGGGAAAGCTGCTTCTGAGTGTGTTTAATAGAGCAGCTGGGTGCAGCAAGCTCAAGGGCAAGTCGCTGACCAAACCAGAGCTGTTCTGAGATCATCTGCCCAGAGATTAAAGAGTTAGGCACTCATCCAAGGGCTGATAAGAGCAGGGCATGCCTGATAAATGTACACACACAGTGAGATGGTGATATTTAATGCAGTTAAGAATGGACTGCCCAGTCAGATGAGAACAATGATGGCTGTTGGGGTGGGCTTTCTCTCCTGTGAGAATAGGAAAAATGAAAAAATGAGGTGCTCCAATTCAGTACAATGGTGCTGAGTCCCCATTTAATGTGCTGCGCTGTCAGGGCCTGCACTGGCCTCTTTGAAAAGAGGCTGCAGTCTGTCTTGAATGGCCATCCCAGGGGGCATGTGCTAACCAGGACACAAGGCTGTGAGGAGGACTCTGGACAGCTGCAAGCAGCCAGACATGAGGACAAGGAAAGGTGAATCTTTCTACTCACACTGTTTTCTTCCCTTTGCGTCCCATTTGTCCTGACCAAGGATGTAATCTTTCTCTTGGTAATGTATACCCTGCTGACACTGACATTCTTTGCTGTTTCCAGCAGGCCTTTGTCCTCCTCCTACGTAGTGTGGCCAACTTGCTGCTGTGGGGAGAAGGAACCTCTTCTCACCACGGGCTTTACGTTCCTTTGCTGTTATAACCCTCAGAGACAAAAGGAAGACTGTCAGCCTGTCCTCCAGAATGTCTGAGCTTTGGTCTTGGGTTTGGTCTGTCTAGAGGCACTTGGAAGGAAGTAGGATGATGGAGGGGACCGGGAATAGTCACATGGGAAACCAGGCTGGATTTCCTAAGGCATAGGAAAGCTTACATAAGCTGTGAAATACTTTACAGGAAATGAAGGGACGTAGCAACCTAGGGAGTTTTGTCTTCCTGTTCTTCATGCTTTGGGATTTCCTTTGGGAATTGGGATCAGTCAAACCTACTGCAATTTGCAGTAGCGGAAGTCTGCTCTGGATCCAACAGCTGGGCAAACGTGTGCTATTGGTAGCAAGCTGCTGTCAGCCAGGATGCTGGAGAGCCATAATGCCTCTCATGGCAAGAGAAGGATTGCTGGTCAGCACCAGGGCTGTTGTACTGCACACCGCCTTGTGTAGCTCAGCTGGGGGGACACAGCAGGCATTTGGTGGCCCTGGCCCTAGCTCTGTCCTTGGGGACCCCAGGAGGTTGCTGTCATGGCCCTTGGCCTCTGCATCCTACTGTGTTACGCCACTTCAGTGCAGCTTGCTTTACTTGCCCTTCCCAGGCTGCAGCAGTTGCAGTTGCTGGAGGGCAGAGGCAAGTGTGCTAGCAAGCCTTGAGTGCTCTGTCACACTTTCGCTTGGGGAGGCTCTCAAAGGAGGCTAATGTCAACTTTCATCCCAATTCATCTTAAAGCATGTAACTGGCCCACCTACCTGTCCTGATGCCTGAGCTGCAGAACCTGATGAAGAATCTGCTGCTGTCCCAGTTCATCGTTCCTGTTTGCTGGCAACAGGGACTTGGTTTCTGAAAGTGGAGTAGGTCTCTCCTCCCCGCCACGTGCATCAGTCATGTCTCGTGCATACATACCACTTATGGCTCAGAGAGTATCCTGACTTCAGAAAGCTGTGACTGAGAGCATGTTCTGGGCAGTATCTCACTGCTCGCACCCCGTTTGTGTGCTCTTCCCTTGGCACCTGCTTTGGCCTCTAGCAGAGGTGAGCTGTAGGGTTGGACACCGCTCTGATCAGAGAGGGTACAGCTGCTTTTACAAACTGCTCTTTGAGAATAGCCAGTGTGCAGGGAGAGCTGCAGGGTATCCCCACCGACGGGGTGTCTGTGCTGGCTGGCTGCCTTCTGCCCTCTAGTGGGAAGCTTTGCAGGAAATAGGTGCTGCACAGCAATTGGGCAGGGGTGCAGGAGTGTCCCCTACGCTGTGAGCCCCACTGAACATCTGGCATCTCTCCAGAAGCCCAGTCTCAGAAGTGGATATCATCTTGAAAGGCAAACCTGTCAAAGTCAGGAAAAATATCGAGGAGCTGCTAAACTGCTGCTATTGAAGGTTTAGCCCATGACTGTGCATCTAATAAGGGTAGTAGTGTTGACAAGGATGTGTGGAGGGCCAGTGCTGGGAAAGCTGAATGTGCCCTAACATTTGTAAGTGGCATGGGAGCTACAGGCAAAACCCAGGGAGCCTGACTGCTGCCACTTGAAGAAATTAGTGCAAATGGTCAGGGAAATAATCCTGCTCAGAGAATGAGCTGCCACTCACCAGTGGTCAGTAAGCCAAAGAGAGATGTCTGAGGTTCCTTGTTTACACAGAGCTCAAGCTGCCTCTCTGCCAGGCATCTGTGCGAGATTGTGGCTAAGTTTTGGGTAGTTGTGCAGCTCCAGTTTTGCCGGGTGCTTCTAAAGCTCCTGCTGCCCCGCTCTGTACAGTATACCCCCAAATCTTTTTGCTGAGGCCATGAGTAGGTCAAAATTGTTTTCCTCTCCTTGCTAGTTGCTCTCAGGCTTACGGGAAGAGCACAGACTCTAACCTACTCCCTCTGTCCTGTGCACAGATGTATTTTTATCCTTTTTTCCTTCCCTCTCTACTAGCATTAGGAACTGTACCTCTGGTTTGTATTCCCCTGGCATTGGGGGCTTTAGAGGTGTGTGGCATTCACTGGCCTTGAAACGCAACAGTAAAACCAGCCACTGTGTGTGTCACCTGTGAGCAGCAGGCACCTGTTGGGACAGGAGGTTGAATGAGTTTGCAAACGACAGCTTTACTACTGGCACTGGATTTCACAAAATGCATGTGTTACAGAGCTTTCCTTTTCAAGATGAACTCACAGGCCAAGTTGGTGACAGTGTTACAAGTGTTTCATCAGACTTCAGAGCAAAACCACCAAATTTATCCTTTAACTAGAGAGGAAGGAAACAGCTGGGAAGCTGCAACCTGGAGCAGAAAGAAAAAGGAAAAAATATGCCTAGAACATACTCTAGAAAATCGTGTACTCTAGAAAATTTCACCTTTGAGGTTTTAATGCTATCAGACAGATAACTTGGTGAGTTCCTGGGTTTGCTCCTTTCTCTTTCTTCACCACCCCCCCCACGCTTCAGTCTTATTTTGATGTAATTGCTTGCAGTTCAGAATCCCGACTTTGAAAGTCAGTGCTTGCTTAGCTAAGGTGAGTGTGAGTGTGTGTCTGTGTGCACGTGTGTCGATGCACACACACGCACATGCTCCTTAGCTGGGGGTGGTGCTGTCAAGATGAACATGTCTGTGTGTATGTGCGTGTGTTCCTTTCTGTTACCATCATCTTAGCTGGGGGTGGCGGCAGTGATGGGTGTGAGAACGTGTGTATGTGTACATGTACTCCTGTTTGTTACCTCCTCAGCCAGCAGCAGTGATGGGGTGTGTGCTCCTGCTTGGTACCAGGTTAGTAGGAGGTAATAAGGAGGTAGAGTGAAATGAGTGAAAAGTAGGAGCTGCTTTATTTTGTTGCATGTTTAAAAAGCCATGATCAGGAAAGGGGATTTTTGGCTGAGTGACCATCTCAGTTAGTGATGGAAAGAGGGCAGCATTTCTGAAGATAATACCAGGAAATGATAAGTACCTCTCACCAGTAAACAGCCAGTAGTGGAGTTAGGAGTGTAGTGTCAGACTGTTCTGTTGGAGCTCATTTTCCTTGTTGCTGGCAGTCACTGATGCTATCAGTGTTACAGTCATGTTCACCACAGCGCAAGATAGAGGAAGTCCTTGCAGTAGTTCCACAGCTCAAAAGCAGTTGCTACTTATTCTGTTTAATTACATGAGCAAGTGGATCCAGATTTATAACTTACCTACCAAAAAGTTCAGCAACTTGAGGGGATCACACAGTGATCAGTTCTGGGCCAGGCCACGGGGCAGTTGCCACGTGATTTGGCTGAAGTATTCGGAGAGGCATACCGTTCTGATTGCTGTGGATCAATCCTGTCCTAGAGAGATCTGCAGGGATTAGTGTGGGACCCACTGCTGTTCAGTACTGGCGCTAAACACCTAGCGGTGACACAAATCTGGGTGATGCAGGTATTGGTTAAGTAAGAGATCAAAAGAGGGTCATCAGGGACAGCCAAGCTGCTAGGGAGCAGCACCCTTTTGAAAATTGTGTGCTTGTGTGCTGCAAATAAGTACATTTAGACTCCAGAACATGTGTGCTAATGCCTGTGGGAAGGGTAGTGGTATTTTAGAAAGCACTGTTTTGAGAAGAAGTTGCAGGGTACAAACTATACCTGAGCTAGTGAGACCTTTGGGTGCTGTGGGAGGGGAAGAGCAGAGGGTGCAAGTGGGTAACCACCTTCCTGCGTGTGGTATGGGAAGGACCAGGGGCAGAGTACAGGGTCTCCCATTGTGCAAAAGAGATCTTGAAAACTGGAAAGGGATAGAAAGAGAAGAAAGAAGCTTTAAAATTACTTACTGAAGATAAAAGAGCTGCCCCAGTGGGCAGAGCTGATCCGTATGCATGTACTCTTCCCCGAGGAAAAATACTAGATACTGATGAGACTCCTGAGTGCCTCAGAGAGGAGCATGAAGAGCTAATGGGTGGATTAGTTTAGATAAGGAGTGTGTTTTGCAGTAAGAACAACTGCCAAGTAGAATTACAATCTTTCAATATCCTCAAATTAGGACTGGATATCCTTATAAAGTTTTAATCTTTTGGAAATAACTTTTCCATGCAGGTAGATGTCACGACTAGATCAGTGCTGTATGGAAAATTTGAGTAGACATTCTGTCCTTGTCTTACACATTCAAGCCTCATTCATCTCTGTGACTTGTCTAGGGACTAGGGACGGTTAAAGTTCACACTGGTTAGTGATGGTGTTAGCTAAGCTTAGCCTCTTTTGCAAACTTTTCCTTAGTACCTCTGGTGTGGTTGCTGTACCCCAATCTTTCTGTCCTGCCCTCCCTGCCCTAGAGGTAGCCTCCTTGTCTTTGGCCATGCTCCCCGCAGCTCACTCCTAACCTTGCCTAGGTATTTCTGCAGAGCAAGAAGCCTGCCCTAGATGATAAGATTTCTCCCTTCCTACAAGCAGAGGCTCAGAGGGGAAGGGTGGACAGAGATGGGATCACAGATTGCAATGCTGGGGTGCCCAGGGTACAGGGGCTTAGGGGGCTCTAGCCCTGGGCTTTGGCTGAAGGATACAGGCCATCTGGCAAAGAGGTGGGCAGAGCGTGCCTGCACTCCCAGCTTCCTGACTTCTGGTCCCTTCCATGCCCTGCTATCCAAACACAAAGGACAGAGCAGCAGGGTTGCAGTCACAGTCCAGCAAACCTTCTGCACAAGCTAAAATAATTTTAGCAGGGAGGGCAGGGATGTGGTAGGAAGTGAGTGCTTGCTAAACCCTAAACCTCTCCTGCAATATTGCTGTCTTCCTTCCCTTTCCAGTATCATTCCATCTGTGGGTTGTTCTACGCTGTTGCTGTATGTTAGCATAGCAAGAGCAGGTTTTTTTCTATTAAAAAAAGAAAAGCAGGGGGGAATAGATTTGGCCTTCAGAGAGCAGACAGAAAGGTATTTGGTGGTAGCCCATCTGTTCTCCAGGAAGAGTGGCCTAATTCTCAGGTACAGCACACTGGTATCCACAGAAGTTCTGGGTACTACTGGCTGCAGCAATGCAGACATTAAGCATGGAACACAGAGGCTAGCTTGCAAAACATGAGAGTGCCAGTGTTGCTTGTAAAAACGTGTCTGGCCTGTGCTCCCTGACAGATAGTCCCTTGCAAGTAGTCTCCATGGGAGTCCTGGTGTAGGCTTCTAGGCAGGAGCTCAGTGTGGCTCTCTGTCTCACAGGCTAATCCTTTGAGCAGCAAAAGTAGCTCTTCTCACTCAGCCTCAGGCTCCATCATGGGTTTTTTCTGGAAGTGCCACTTACCATGCTGAGTCCCCAGGGTTTGAGGTTGTCAGGGTGGCTCTGCTGTATGAGGCTTCCTGCGGGGCTCCCAGCTTCCCAAGTCAGCTCTGTGTGGTACTATGCAAGAGAAGAGCTGAGTTGTGATGTCTGCCTGGGAACATTTGCCTTAACTAAGTCCAGGATAAGAGTGGATTTAAGTGCTTTGGTTTATAAATAAACAGCACTGTGGCCAAGGTAGATTTAAGCGGAGCTGGCAACAGCCCTGCTTGGGAAGGGATCTCTTTACCACATGGCCTGCTGTTGGACTTCCTGTCGCATGCTAATCCCTTAAGCCTGCTTTAGCTCTGTTAATTTTCCTTCTTCCCTTTTTTCCCCAATGGGCTGTCTCGGTGGTGCATGAATGCCAGTGTTCCTTGGCCAAGCTTGTGCCTGTGGCTGGGCCAAGCATCCAGGCTGCCTTCCGAGCACCGGGTGCCATGTGGCAGGGTCCCAGGGATGGTGGTGCCTGAATGTGTCCCATTCTCTCTGTCTTACAGGCTCTGCAGTCTGCGCCTGAAGAAACTCACAGTGCTGAAAGAGCTGGACAAAGAGCTGAGCTCTGTACTTATCGCTGTGAAGATTCAGGTAGGCTCCTCTTCTTGCTGCTGCCTGATGGCAGCAAGCCCATCCTTGTGCCCTCTGTGAAGTGCTGGTCTGCATGTCCCTTGCCTTGTGCCAACCCCTTGCTTCTGTCTTGGTTAGCACCCTTGGGGAGATTTTGACTCTCAGGCAGGTGGGAACAATGCCCCAGGGACAGCAGTAAGCTGCCTGGTGCTGATTTGTATCAGGGATGAATTTGGTCAGGCCTCTGTGCTGGGACAAAGTATGTCTTGCTTCCCTGCCTGCCTCAGCCAAAGCCCTCGTCTCGAGCTGCTGTTCACAGTTTGACATCCCCTACCCCACTGTTCCCAACCCTTTAGACAGGCTCAGTGCTGGGTGGTTTCTGGCAGTGCCCTCCATCCAGATCCCCTCCCTGGGGAGTGAAGGGTGGGAAGGGAAGGGTGCAAGGGATCAGCGGCTCTGTGCATGACTTCTGCTGACATTTGCACCCTGTGTGGTCTCACTGCTGCCTCTGCTGTCCCCTCCCTTTCTCTGTGCATCCCTGCTAGGTCTGGTGCCTCTATTCCGAATCAGGCAGAGGGGAGGGGAGAGGATCTTTATCACTAAGGGAAGAGGGAATTTGCTGCCATCCTGGTGTGTGTGATCCTTCCCTCTCCCTCTCTGCAGCTGTTGGTGAACAGTTGGGTCCCTGTGGATGTGGGCACATCCTTTCCGCCTGCCAAAGGACAGCATGGAAGCAAGATGCCTCTTGAGTAGGCAGTCCTTGACACAGCTCCCCTAACACAGCTGAGATGCTGGTGTCCTTCCTTCGTTCTTGTCAGCTGGCAGAAAAGCTGCTGATCCCATTGAAAGCACTGTGGGGTGGGAGCTCAGCAGCTTTGCGCTCCCACAGAGCTCTTTGTGCCACACACATTAGGATCTAAATCCTGGATTAGTGCTGGAAGCTGCAGCATTAGTGAAGCTCTGGGAACTGGGGTTTGCCTTCATGGCCGATCTCATTCGCTTGCACAGAAGGAACTGAAAGCGAAATGTGTGAAACCCAGGGCCTGGAGTGAG
This sequence comes from Strix aluco, assembly GCF_031877795.1. Classification (NCBI taxonomy): domain Eukaryota; kingdom Metazoa; phylum Chordata; class Aves; order Strigiformes; family Strigidae; genus Strix; species Strix aluco. The sequence goes on from NC_133933.1 coordinate 15,508,986, forward strand.
GACAGCAGGAGGATGCTGTGGTCCACACTTACTATTGACCAATGTCCAACTTTGCTGGCATTTCCATCACTGTGTGTATGGTGCTATTCAGGAGAGCTGAAAGCACTGGGCTTTCAGCCCCGAGACCCCAGAGACCTGCACCCTTTTGGTGCAGGCTTTAGCAAGGGAACAACCTGGGCAGGAGAGAGCTGCCTGGCCCCTGGAAATGCAGGAGAAATCAAGGCTGGGCCACAGGTGCCAGCAACACAGGACTGGGGGGCTGGGAGCCAGCTGGGGACTCTGGGTCCCATGAGGCAGGGAGGGCTAGACTGACCCCTCACTCCTTTTATCTCCCGGACTGTCGGCCCAAGTCGTCTGTGCTTCTCCAGACTGGGGAACCTTGGGCTCCTGTGCAGCCCCACCTTCTGCTGCGGCTGCCATGTGCTGAGCATGTGTGTCCTCAGCTGCCTCCTCTCTCATGAACCACAATGTGAGACTGTGAAAGAGGCTGCACAGTGGCACTCCAGCTCTTTCAAACAGATCACCCCTGTCCCTGCTACAGGCCAACCGTGCACCCTGTTAGTAATAGAAATTAACAGGCCTCAGCAGTGACTGAGGCCACAGGGGCTCTTCACTGCAGGTCTCCTTTCCTAGCCAGGCAATGGAGGCTGCATTCAGGGTCTTAATTTAAACATATTCACCTCCTCTCTGCATGGCCACATACCCATGGCTGCGTGCTGGTGTAGGCTCTCTGCAAAGCTGAAGGAAACTGGAGGAGAATGCTTCTGCCCACATTACCCTGTGGTTCAGTACTCACTGGGGTGGATCTGTGTGCCTCCCAGGCTGCTTCCACCTGCCTGACCAGCCGTCTTGGCAGGGTCGGGGACTGCTGAGCCTTCCTGGAAGGCAGATGGAAGCTGTAGGCAGCTTCAGTGCAGCCTGCCTACAGAATGGCCTCAGATGGATCCACCCCTCCTGCTCCTCTCCTAGGTAACAGATGACTCACGCTAGCAAGAAGCTGTTTGAAGGCTGCCCAACAAGCGTTGCCATCTCCATCTTTTGGATGGAAACAGCTGATGCATGTAATTTGTGGACCTGCAAGTTCCCAAGGGGGCAGCTGGGGACTAGTGGAAAGGGGAGCTATATTTTCTCTCATTTCAGTAGTAGCTCTGTTGGGTTAAGAAAGTTGCCTGTCAGGAAGCTGCTGCTCTGAAAGGCAGATTGCATGGAAACAAAGCTCTGACCCTGCCTCAGTGGGGATGGCACCAAGACAACAGCCCTAGTGCTGGAGACAGATTGGTCAATGAATGTACGTGACCCAAGCCTGTCTAGAATATCTGATATTCTCACGGTGATCATGCCCTTCTGGTCTTAAAAGACAGCTTCCAAGTGTGGCATGTGCTGTTATCTTCCTTCATCTGAAAAGACTGCTGTCAAAGGACTAAGGGATCTTTCTATGTCTACAGAACATACCCATTTCCCAGAGGTGATTTGCATATTTAATGCTCAGTGGCTTCCAGTGAGATAAAGTCTGAACTACTGTGAAAAAGGGGACTTACTCTCATATCACTTGAGAGGTTTTTAAACTTTTATCCCTTGTTATTGTTTTAACAGACTGGAGATGTCATAGAGCGTTTCCTTCTGTGCATTGCTCAGCACGGCATTAAGAGATTCCGATGTGCCTGGCTCAGCTCCATAAAGGTGCACATACCTGTCTTGGCATCATAACTGATTATGGTGTGAAGGGAAACATGGTGCTCCCTCTCATCAGAGACACTTACTATAATTCAGAAGCACCGAGTCTTGAGCCATGAATAGAGGAAATAATCAAAGAAGCAAACAAGCCCCACCAGTCCCAGAACTTTCAGCTCCTGGGACAGGTGCTGTAGGAGGGATGCAGATCCTCCTGCAGCTGCTTTGCAGGATGTGGCTGGTGACTCAGGTTCAACCCTTAGTGCTGCTGTAGAGGGATGATGCTGGCAGCCCCTACATAGCGGACTGGAATGTGTGCTACAAAACAGGCCAGGCTGAGAAGCTCATTTGCCTCTGCCAGGCCTACCTGCTGCCCCAGCCCTACTCCCTGCAGGAACTTGGATTTCTTGCTATGCATGCTCCTTCTTGCTATGCATGGAAGGTACATGCAGAGTCTTCTGTCTACACTTCACTCATGCTTTGTTCCTAATCTTTTTGCAACCATTTGAAGAATTTTCCACTCCTGCCTGAGCATTCCCAGCTACACCCCAAAGAACTGAATTTGCTGAAGATATTTAATGGGCTATTCTCTCCCAAAATGCACCTTTATCTTGAATTCTGGGTAGTGCTTTGCTGTCTGCCTTGGCCTGGTCTTCCATACTGTGTTAGTCCTCTCTCCTTTTCCAGGTTTGGTATGCTGTTCTAGCCTCAACCCTGTGTGTTAAACAAGACCCATCAGGACAGATTTATACCTGAAGCTGGGTATTGTACCTTGCAAACCAGACCTGGGCATCATGTCCCTGTGTATAGTAGTGAAAGCTCCTGTATGTTTTCAGTCTATTAGGTAGTGAAGATCTGTGACCATAACCTCTCCCTATTGCTTTTCACTTCCTTGACAGTCTTTGTCATCTGTGTTCTTCACTCTAACAGCCTGATATTACATTTTCCTGTAGTACTGATGGTGATACTCAGCTGTTCTGCTGAGAAATTGTTCTTGCCTGACATTACTCAAACTGCAGAACAGCTGAGCTACATCAGGTGCTCAAGGCCATGGCCAGTTGAGATGTGAATTTCTCAAGGGATGGAGAATCCTCAGTCTTTATGTGTTCTGTCCCAAGATTTGGCTGCACTCACAGAGAAAAAAAATATCCCAACATCCAATGGTAATGTCCCATGTTCCAGCTCATCCCCATTGCCTCTCACTCTGTCTCTGTGCACCTCTGAGAGGAGTTCACTTCTGTCTTCTCTGCACCCTCCTGCTAAGTGTCTGTAGGCAGCAGTAAAGTATCCTTTTCGCCCTCTCTTTTTCCAGCTGAACAAATCCAGCTCAATCGGCCTCTCCTTGTATGTGCTGTGCCAGCCTGTGACCACCCTGATGTCTTCTGCTGGACTTGCTCCAGTCTGTCCATGTCTGTCTTGTACTGGGGAGCCCAAATTGGCTCTGGAATCCAGCTGTGGTGTCACCAGTGCTAAACAGAGGGGAGGAATCCCTTTTCTCTGCCTGCACATTTGCTGAGGCTGAGATTGGTGTCATTGCTGCTACAGGGCATGCTGCCACTGTAGGGTACCTTGATGTCCCCTAGGATCCCCCCTGCCCCTTTCTGCAGAGCCTGTCCTGTTGCCTGGGATTCTTCCCAGGCAGCACTGTCGTGGGGTGTTGTAGAGAAAGACTTCGTTTTTGCCTTCATTGAACCTCATGAGGTTTGTGTTGACCTTACTAGAAATCCCAAATTATTCTTAACTCCCTGGGCAGGTAGTAGCCACCAGGTGCTAGTTTCTAATCTGTTTAATTGGAGCAATGCTAGTTTCTGCTGGGTCATGGTTTGCTCCTGAAGGTGATCAGTGTTTCCTAATGGATATGTGAGTGCCATCCATTTCAAGAAACCTAAGTTGAGCTTTAGGTAGTGGCTTTACCTTGCTGAGAGGACTGTACCTCATGCATTTGCAGTACAGTGTCTAGCCCTTTTTCTACCCCATGTCCCAAGTGCTATGCTCCATGGCGTCCTGTGAGCTGGTCCTCTGGCTGAGCTTAGACGTTATGATCTCTCTCCCTTCGTGTGAACCCACAGGCCAGGTATCTCCTAGGACTTGAACTCAGCCAGGGTGCAGCCTGCCAGGTCATTGCCTCCATAAAGAACTGGCCCATACCTAAAAAGCACTGCTGTTTAGGGGTCTCTGAGCTCCGCTGCTGCTTGCATTGTGATAATGAACCAGCCTTTGTCCCAGTTATTGAAATACCACATGGATGTGCACCGGCATTTCACTGAGGGCCAGAGCCAAGGATTGGAGCTGGGTGTGTAACTTCCGTAGTGGTAAATGACAGTAGCACAGAGGATGGCAATGTTTATGAAACCTTCACTCACCAGACCAGTGAGTCACCACCCAGGCTGTCCTCACCTTTCCTTTGCTGTAACTCTCTCCCCAGAAATAGCATCTTCAAGAAGAATAATTGCACCAGTATGTATGTTTTGATGAAAGAACAAATTTTTGGTGGACAGTCTTTCTGCAACAAACAGCAAATGGTAAATGTGCTAAAGTAAATGGTCACTGTCATAGTGACCACCTATCATCTCTTATTAAAGAAGAGTTCAGGAAGAGTCAGTGCATTCTTGGCCAGGAAAGCTCACAGATGGTGAAAGGGATGAGCTTCGCCTCCTCTCTTCAATTTTAGGAAGACCTTTCACAGGAAAGCCTCACTCCTGGCACAGTTGCTGGGAACAGTGTTGCTGACAGCTCAGACTGGACCTCTTGAAAAGGAATGAGTGTTTTGCTAGAGCTTGTCTTTGCTGAGGTATCAGTGAGAACTGTAATGCTGCATTACTGCAAAATGTGGATGCCTTTCTTGCCTCCGCTCTATAGGTTGTTCTTTTTCCTTGGTAGCACAGGTAACACCAGCAACAGAGATGCAAGAAAGGCCTTATGTCAGCACCACCCAGGCTTGCTGGACCCTGCTGAAGCTTCCTTGGTGCTCGCTGGGTGCTGAAAAACGCCTGTGTCCGTGGCCATTCTCTTTGATTGCAGAGTGTCACCTGCGTGCTCCTGTCATGACTTCGGGGGCTGCTGTCCCATCTGCAGTGGAGAGGAAGAGCTGGGGGTTCTAACCTCACCGAGGCTCTAACCTCATCTAACCATAGCCAAATCTAGGATTTGTCGAAGTTGCTGAAGGGTCTCTGGCCACGGCTAACTTAGGATCCTACTGGCCACGGCATCTGTCAGGATCAAGCTGGGCAAGGTGTGGGGATGCAGTGAGGTCCTGGGAAGGGGCAACATACATGAGGCGAGAGCCAGTTCCTCTGGACTGCTGTGCCTATTTGGTTAGCTTTGACCCATCTGCTCACTAGCCCACAGTTTAAGTTAAGGAGTGCTCATTAGCCAATGATAACTGATTTGCAAGAACAGCTGTACTGGCCTATCCTGTTGCTTCCCTAAGTCAGTGTCTCAGCTTGCTGGCCCATTCACAGGGAGGCAGGAGAGAGTGAGGAACCACCATGGGCTATTTTATACTTGGAGCTGGTCCCACAGCCCTGCAGGGACACAGCAAGTAGGCATGGGCCTTTTGGGGGGTCTGTGAGTTGTGCCACCCTGCGACCAAGCAAGCGTGGTGCGTGCAGACAGCATTTTTCATCCTTCAGGTCATTCAGTGTCTCTGTCATCAGCCAAGCCATAGAGATAGTAAAGATAGGACAGAAGTAAAGGAAGGAGTTGGAGTGGGCCTGTGGTTAGAGTGCCTCTCTTACTGCCCTCCTGGGGCAAAACCCCATTTGTAGATGTGGAGAGATAAGGACTGTTGCTGGAGGAAAAGACTAGGAGGAGTTTTCTGACACAAGACGGGCAAGGTGGGTGGGGGGATGGCACAGGACCCCTGTTCCCTTGGTACATCCTGCCTTGGTCTCAGCAGAGCCATCCTGCCAGCTGTGCTTGGGCAGGGGTCCACACTGGGTCTGTGTCCTGGGGGGCAGAGATGTGCTCTCCTGGAGGGGCAGGGTGTTGGACCCTTTCCTTCTCCTGCTGGTGCTGTATGCATGACTCCCTCTGGCTCTACCAGTGTCCCCCTCCACAGTGGCTGGTGGGCTCCAGGTGCACGCAGCCAGATTACGCAGAGCAGGCTTGGGAAGAGCAAGTGCTTCGTGGCAGGTGGGCAAGGAGAAAGGCCTTTGGCAGCTCAGGAGAAACTGCAGGCTTTTGCGAAGCATTGATTGGTGTGTGTAAGGTGGGTCTGCGAGGTGGAACAGAACAGAACAGAGTCAAGGCATTGGCTCTTTCCTTGTGGACTGTGAACACCATTGACTTGTGTGTGTGTGTGTGATGGAGTTGAGTCTGTGGCCAAGATGCTCCAGCTTAGCTGTGTGCATCTACCAATCTTGTTGTAGGGTTCAAAGCGAGTCCTGAGATCAAATGAATATGCCCTCCCGCCTGGCGGCCTGATGGAGACCGAGCTGGAGCTGACCTTCTCACTGCAGGTACTTTGTGTTGCCTGGGCTCCCTGGTGCTTCCCTCACTTCGCATTTCTTGGCAAGCACGGCTTTGGGAGCTCAGTGTGAAGGGGGCAGCCTCTGAGGAGGGACCTCCTGTGATTGCCCATGCTCAGATCATAACAGCACGGATTCCTGCTGCTGGCCAGCTGCTCCATTGCTCCAGAGGTTGTTTTGCTGGGCATGGGGATTTGGAGAATGATGTGGAGGGCAGCTGGCCTTTGAGGGGCAGCTCAAAGCTCAGCAGGTCAGATCCTGCTGTACCTCAGCACTGAGGAAGAGTTTTCTACCTGTGTGTCCCACTGAGCCCTGCTCTCATGCTGCCATCTTCCCTGTGCTTCCCTTCCCCAGTACCCACACTTCCTCAAGAGAGATGGCAACAAACTACAGATCATGCTGCAGCGGAGGAAGAGATACAAGAACCGCACGATCCTAGGCTACAAGACCCTTGCAGTGGGCATCATTAACATGGCTGAGGTACTGGGTGCTGGGAACAGCAGGAAGCTTCGCATGGCCTCCCTGTGCCATCGCTGGGAAGGGAGCTGGGCTGGCTGACAGGCGCTCGGTGCTGTGAGTGCTCTGGCTTGTTGGCTAGCTGTGACAGAGGAGGTGGGCTGCCAGCTGCCCTTGTGTCACCCTGACAGGGGGCTTGTCTGTCTGCCTAGGTGATGCAGCACCCGACGGATGGCGGGCAGCTTCTGGGCCTCCACAGCAACATGAAGGACGCGAGCATCCGAGTGGCTGAAATCAGTATCTACTCTTTGTCCAGTCAACCCATTGACCATGAGGATGGGAGCATTCCCTCAGGTCCTAAAATCAAAGCTTCAGGTGTGTTAGCGCTCATCACAGACCTGAAGGCAAGCGTTTGGGACAGGACATGGGTAACAGAGTGCATCCCCAAGCGCCTGCCAGCAATACCAATCATTTTACTGGAGCCGTGATAGGCATCATGCTTAGCTGTGACATCTTCACTCTGCTTTCAGATCGCTCCCCAGATATTGATAACTACTCTGAAGAAGAGGATGACAGCTTCTCCTCAGAGCAGGAAGCCAGCGATGATGCTGTGCAGGGTCAGGTAAGGGAGGCCTGGCAAGGTAGCTTATGTGCTGGTCCCATTTCTGGGAGTAGAGTCAGGGGTTGAGGGATCACCCTGAGCCCTCTCATCCCCGTTGTAAACATTTGTCATGGTTTGAGAGGGCAGGGAGCCACAATACCTGATAGCAGAAAGAACTGTGGGCTGCAGTCAAGTCCATGATGGGGCAAGGGATTTTGGAGAGCCATAGGTCTCACCCATCTGTCCTTGGAGCTGCCTGGTCTGCAGCATAAAACCCCCACTGAGCCCCCACCATTTTGCACCATGATTCTCTCCCATCTCCCTGTGAAAACAGGCCAGAGGCTGCCCTCTCTCTGAGAGAGGACAGAGATTTTAGGAAGAAGTACAGTCTGGGTCTGAAAATGGTCAGAGGTGACAAACCCATCCCAGTTCTGTTGATGAGCTGTGCCACTGCTGTTTGCTGTCCTCTTGTGGTGCCTACACTTGAGGCCAAAAAAAGACTTCTGGTAGCGTGCTGATCAAGCACAGGGACAAACTCATGTTCAGGGCTCTCCACATTACCTGTTCCGTTGTGCTGGGTTAACACATCAGCGTACCATATCCCTGTGAGCTGTGTGTGTGGCTGAGGCTGATCCCTGGAAGGCTTTTTGTGAGCTCAGGTGCTGTGCCCTCTGATTTAATCCTGGAGAGGGAAGAGCAGGAGAACAAAACATGGGTTACAGGGAGGCTGGTGAGTGCAGAGAAGAGTTTTAGGTTGTAACAAGGACTGTTGCAGAAAGCTGCTGTCTCTCCTCTGAATCTTGCTGGTACATGTCCCTGTGGGGGGTGCATGGGGGCAGAGATGCTGAGGAAGGTCTATTGAGGGACAGTGCTAAAGAGGGAGAAGTGAAAGCCAGACTCTGGGAGCAGAGTGGACCAGAGCTTTTCAAAATGGGGGGCAAGCACAGGGCAGGAGAACTTCTAGGAGATTCTGCTCCCTGCACTCTGAGTTTCTCTGATGTGCTGTGACCTTTTACCTGTAGGATCTGTTTGACGAAGAGGATGACTTGAGGAAAACCAAGAAGGCTAGGAGGAAAATGATCCGAACCACATCAATGACCAGAGTAACATCAGCATTTACAACATGATCAAAGGGATGGAAGGGATTCACTTCCTCCCCTCCCTGCAGGGAGTGGGGGGTGGTTTGGGGAGGATGCTGGCACTGGTGCAGAGCCAGGAGAGAGAGCCTTTGGCTCTGAGAAGAAGGGGCAAACTTCTTGCCATGAATGAGTTAGCTTGCTGCTCAGAGCTATACCCCAGCTTACAGTCTGTACTGTGTTTCACCTGGCTTTGTATCAATGATGACCTGTGTGCAACAGTTTTGACTTGCTGCTGCGATATGGTATCTTCTCTTTCCCTCCCTGAGGAAGGGTAAGATTGGCATGAGGAAGGGTGAACCATTAGCAGCTCCTTTGCCTGTCAGCAGAAGGGAGGAGCTGCCCTGCCAGCCCCAAGCATCTCCTCATACCCAGCTGCTTCAGCCCTGCAGGTCCCTGAGCACCTTTTTCCTAAGTTTGTTCCCTATCTTTTCTTGCTTGAAGGCAGCATTCCTCAACAAGATGACCTGGGGAGAAAGGGGATTTAAATGGAGAGAAAGTGCTATTCCAGCCTGTAGCAGAGAGTCTGAGTCTTTGCACCCTCCCTCATGCCCAGATACAGTGGCTTCTTGCGGAGTCGAGGTTTAGTCCAAATCCTACAGCAAACTTAAAGAGCAATGGAGATCATAGCTGACCTTGAGCCTGTGAACCCAGAGAGGAGCCAACAGCATATTAAAGAGAGCAACAGTGGCCTGTACGTTAGTCATCTTGGAATATGGTTTGATAGTTTTGCTGATCTTTTTTCTTCCCTTGTTTTGTTTTAGCAACCAAACTTCAAGCAGAAATTTGTGGCTTTGTTGAAGAGGTTTAAAGTGACGGAGGAGGTAAGAAGTGGGAAGGCTGCCCCACCTGGCAGTGTCTCCTGCAGATGTGTAGGTGTCAGAGTGCTGCTTCCCACTCATTGGGAGCACAAGACATGAGCTGCAGGTGCTCTGGGGTGTTATCAAAGGTGGTGTGAGACATGACACAAGGCCTTGGCTTTTCCAAGGCCTTCTGCTTCAAGAATGCAGCTCTGAGCCTCATGCTTAAATCAAAAAATCTTCCTGTTGGGGAGGGGGGTCAGGGGAAGAAGGGTGCTGTCATACGCTGGCTCTGCCCCAGGAGCTGGCATTACAGGGGCAATCCTCTTCACGACTGAGAGCAGGCTAACATCAGCTGGGGGTAGCTGGCCTTGACTGAGAGCCTACATTGAGTGTGCAGCACAGCCAGTGGTGGTCTTCCCAGGTCTCTTAACTCCCAGGGAGTATGATGGGTGTCTGAGACTCCTTTGGATGTCATGCTCATGGCACCCTCCTTTGGCCCAGTGACAGTGTCACTTGCTTCTCCCAGAGCCTGGATTTGGCTCTCTGAGTTAGGAACAGTGCCATGGTGTGCCTCATGGCTGGGATGGAGCTTGGACATGCCTAGCCTGGGATGCTGGTGTCTCCATATCTCTTTATTCCCCTCTGGGCTTGGTCCCACAGGTCCTGGACTCTGACCCTGTAGACCAGACCCAGGAGGTGGAGGAAGACCTGGGCTTGCTCTATGACAGCCTGGAAGAGTGCAACAACAGTGACAGTGGCCCGGACATTGAGGACAATGAGAGTGTGCACAGCACACCCAAGCCCACCCTGAGGTAAGGGTTGCAGGGAGTCACAGGCTGACAGCCCAGTCTATGGGACCTGGAGAAGTGGCCTCTGACACTTTTCTGTTGTTTGGGCTAATGCTGGCATTGCCTTGTCTCCACTCCCATCACCATCTTCTATTGGCACCACTGAGCTCCTCACTTGCATATCCTGTTTAATAAACTCAAAACTGCCCATTAAAACTGGTTTCCTTCACATATAGTCTCATATAATTTCCTGCCAGCCCAGCATCTGACAATGATCTGCTGGAAGAGTACCTACTTGATCTAAGCCCCTGCTGTTCCCAGCTCTCATGTGTTTCTGCTGACAGTCCTGGCCTTCTCAGGGCTTTCCACGCTGAAGCATGCCTGTCTTTTGAGCACTTTGTGACTGCTTGGGCCAGTCCACATGTCCATGTGAGATCTGCATGCTGCGTTCCTACCCTTTGTGAAGACATGTGACTAGCAACCATGTTCCTCACCCATTCCCCAGGCACGTGGTGGCTTGACTTGCTCTGCCAAGCACTTCTGACTTGGCACAGAGGTCTCCAGTGGACCATGTAGTGAAACCAGGCTTTTCTCCCATGAGATCTGCATTCACCTGGCCTCTCTGCTCATGGCTGTTCTGTTTCTGTGCTGTCCTTTTGTGAGAAAGTTGCCTTTTATTGTCCTTCTACTTGGCTGCCTCACAGTGCGCTGGGTCTCTTCTAGCCAAGCCAAGCTTACTTGTCATTATTGTTTCTGTAGTTTGGTATTTAAATATAATTTGAATTAGTTGTAATCCCTGCTGAAAGTATTCAGGGGTAGCAGACTTGGTCTGCCACAGGCAAACTGTTTGAAATTAAATCTGCTGGATTCAGGAACCCATGGGGCACTGGGGAAGAAAGGAATGTGACAGAAGTTGTGTTTTCCACAAACCCAGAAGTCATTGTGAAGGAGACAGCAAGCATCTGGGCAAGGGGGAGCTGCTTAGCTGGTCTGCTTGGACTCCAAAAGGAGTTTCACATGGTTTCTTGTCAAAGGAAACAGAGGTGCTGTGGGAGAAAAAAAAAGGCCTTTTTGTGGTCAGATAACAGTTTATGTATGTAAACTTTGTAAAACTATGTAAACTGTAAGGAAAGTCTAGTGGGAGTATTTAAGTATAAGTGCCTGCTTGCAAACATCTGGTCACTGGGAGAGCATCCTAGAGTAAGTGCTGGTTTGTGCTTGTACCAGCTCTTACAGTCTTCCTTGGGTGTTTGCCGCTGTCTCTGGTAGGACAGCCCTGGGCTGTTTTTCAGCCTGTTCACAAAGTGTCTCTAGCTTGGTTTGCTCTCTAGTGCCTCAGTTTCTGGCAGTGCTGAGTGTGTATCCCCTTGAATTCACATTACTGGGTCTGTACTTTTTCTAAGGACATGTGGGAGCCGATGCCAAGGTCTTTAGTGTAGACTGCGTGGTTCCAAGGCCCTGCATAGCCTTCTCAGCTGGTGGTGACCTTCCAGCCCAGCCTGTAAATTCAAGATGTGATCCTCATTTGTTGTCATCACCTGCTAGACACTGTGAAGGTCTCTGTGGAGCAAGGGCATTAAGGTAGTCCCTTAAGGGTGAGCGGTGGCTGGTGTCCTTGGTTGGGCCAGTGGTGTTGGGAGCAAATGGCCATCCTTTTGATCAACCAGGGAGGCCACACAGCTGTAGGCTGCTCCTGCGCTGGGGCAAAACTGGAGCTAGAACTAAGGCTGTTAAGTAAGACCTCAACAGTCAGAGCCTTTGATTGAATATCAGAGGTGAAGGAGCAAATGTCTCCATAGGTGACTGGGAGAATGAATAGGGGAGAGGGGCCTAATTCATTGAAAAGAGAAGGAGGCTGTGCGGAAGGGCTGGTGTTTGCCTAAATCTCAACCTGCTGAGACTTAGACTCAATCATGCCTATAGAAGAGCCTTTAAACTGCAGAACAGGGAAAAATGAGAGTTGCAGAAGAGCTCTGTGCTCAGTGTGACACATCCTCTAGGGATGAAAGCTCCTGAATTGCGAGTGATGGAGGGCAGAAACAGACAGTTTCCATGGGGAACGGGGAGACAGCCTCATTTAAATGGGGTGTTGAAAGCCAGACCGAGTGTATACAATCTAGGTACATCCAATGTCTAAGAAAAAGGAGGGGATGAAGATACCTTTTTGAGGTGGCAGTGTCACCAGGGGTATGTCATGTTCTGATGGGATTACTGGAAGGTACAGAGGTGTGGGACAGATGCTGATTGGGGGGTGAGTTATAAGAAAACTTACATATTTCTCTAGTTTCACTCTTAAGTTATTAATTAAGTTATGGATTGAAATTGCTGACTGAGAAAAGGCAAGTGTAGAGTAATGGCTGTACAGGGTGGTGTTAATGTCTGAGATCCTGTAGCAAGAGATTGGAGGGGTGGGGAAAGCAGAAATATGTTAATAACAGGAGACATCATTTATCCCTGGGTGACCTGGACAAAATGTCCTGCTGGGGTGCAATTCTGACTCTAGACGGGGAGCTTTGGTAAACGAACACGTTGTGAAGCAACTGATCATGGAGCCAGAGAGAGGAAAACTGAGCCTTGACTTCTCCCAGCCAGTGTATAAACACTGCTGCTGAAGAGCTGCTTTGTGGTGGGACCATCATTTACTGAGATGAAATGTCCTTGTAGGAGCAGTAAAAGCAAAGAACCTGACACACACTGTTGTGCCTGGCAGCACAGCGTGCTGTATACAAGTGAGGAAACATGTTAAAAGGAGCAGCCAAGATGTTCAGAGGTCTGTAAGTAAGTAAAAAGCTGCAGATGTATCCAGATGAGGACAATAGAAAACAGTGGAAACTCTGGCAAGAGTCCTAACAGAAGAACTGCTCTATATCCTGTGCCTCTGTGGCCATCCCTGGAAACCTGCAACCTGGTATTCCCATTTGCACACCAGGCAAATCAGGAGAAACTTTTCCTGGGTGTTAGCGAGCAAATACATACATACAGCTTATGGGGAAGCTAGCTCAGATCTCCTGCAGGAAAGTCACACACTGCAGATGGGCTGCAGTTGCTGCAGGGGTCCTAGGAAAGCTGACAGGTGAGATCCAGTGACAGAGCATGCTTGTTTGCTAAAGACTTTTTCCCAAAGACTTTGGGCAGCACACAGGATGTGGGGGTGGTCCTTGGCAAATAAATAATGGGTGCAAAAAGGGGAAGCAAAGGTGGAAGCTCATACTGTGGTGGCAGAGACAGTCCTGCTGCCCCAAGGGAGTTCCGGTGTTGACCATTGTGACTGGAGTTGCACTGTGCAGCTCTACCAAAATATCGGACCAGAGACCTAAAAAAAGGCAAATTTAAGTGCTGGGGAACAAAGCAGGACATTGCTGTGCTGCTGTGCTACCTGAGGTGTGGTTCTGTGCATAATACTGTGGTTTTCAGAGCCTCGGGAAAGGGGAAAGCAGAAGGGAAAGGTGGAAGCTGCTGCTGGAAGGGTACAGCAGCAGCTGTCAGAGGCAAGGAGCCCTCCCTGGAAAAGGGGAAGCAAAAGGGAAAGCAGCAGAAATCTGTGGATGCCGTGGTGGTACAGAGGGGGCAGAGAGGTTCAGCAGCACATTGGGGTTGTGGTGTTGACGGAGACCATATACCAGTGAGATGGGGTAAAGTGGTGGTTTCTCACCCTGCACTGCAGCGGTAGGGGATCCCCTGAGAGAGAAATCGCTGCTGGCTAGGAGACAGGGACCTTGCCTCCAGCTCACTGGGGTCACAGGTTTAGCCCTGTTGGTCTGGGGTGGCCCCATCCTGTCCCTGCACCCAGCATTGTTGCAGCAGACCACGGGGTGTGGGACTGGCAGCCTGCTGGCAGGTCTGCTCCCAGGCTGCGAGTCACTCGGACGCTTGGATGTCTGACCCCGTGTCCCAGTAGAGGACCTCTCCACAGCGCTCTGTGCTTGGGACAGGCCGGCGGGGGTGTGCTGGGATCATGGTGACTTTGTTCCTCTCTTATTCCTGCCTTTTTCTCTCCCGTCTGTCTGTCTGTCCGTCCGTTCGTCTGTCTGTTTCTCTGCAGGCGTTTCTTTGAGGGAGTCTCTCATTCTGGTTCCCAGACTGAGATCGGCAGTCTGCACAGCCAGAAAGGGCAGGATCAAGAGTCGGGCAGCCCTGTGAGTTACACCACCACTACCACCACCACCATCAGTTGCCCCCTTCCCTCCCCAGCCAGCCCAACATCCCCGCAGTGCCTGCAGCTCCCTTGGAGACCACAGCTCCTGGCAGCACCTGCCAGGGGCTGCTCCTTCCCTTCTTTCCTCTTCTTTTTCCCAGCACAGGCAGACAGGTAGCGATGGGGGATGTCCTCTGGGGCTGGTCCCAGGGGGATGCCGGGCTCCCCTGTGGGAGCACGTGTTCTGTGAGGCCAGGCATGGGTCACTGGCAGCTGCCCCACTCGGTGTGCTGCATCCTGCTCTGACTCCCCTCCCTGTCCCCCAGGGCGAGGCAGACAAGCGGAAGCCAGGAGTGCTGCGACCACAGGAAGAGCCAGGAGTGGAGGTCCCTGCAGTGGTGAGTCCAGGCTATGGGATATGGAGTGGAGCTGGAGCTCCCTCAGGCTCCACCTTGCTTTCTGAGGTACAAGGGGTTCCCACCAGCCTGGGAGCAGGGCTGGGTGGACAAGTAGATTAGCCTGGAGAGCAGCAAGAGTGAAAGGAGGGTTAGAGCCTGCAGGAGATGCAGGCAAGCCCCCTTGAGGCTCTCCAGCAGGGTCACCAGGCCTATCCTGGAGGGGGGCACCCATGGGTGCAGGGGGCAGGGCAGGGAGAGTGGTGTGTGCAAAGTGACTGTGTGTGGCCCTCAGGAGCTGGCTGCAGAGGAGCCGTGTTCACAGCTGGCCCCCGCAGAGGCTGCCACGAGGGAGGGCAGTGTGGACAGGCTGGCCCAGCTGGGCCCCGGGACCAAAGCCGAGCTCCCCAGTGCTGTGTCCCCCAGGTAAGCCGGGTCTGCGCCCCATGCCAGGGCTGAGAGGGCTCATGCTGTCTCCCTGGATTGAGTGGGGGTTGGTGGAGATGGGATTTCCTCAACAGTGTTGCCTCTCCATCTCCTCGCTCACAGCAAGGCAGAGAGCAAGCAATTGTGGCGTCCCCGCAGCACCTCTGTGAAGGACCGGCAGAGCTCAAAGGGACAGGGTGGCCGCGCCAGCAGCCTGGACAGCGAGAGCTCTCCAGACTCATGGCACAGCACCCAGGTGAGGCCCTGGAAGCCGCCTCACCTGGAGGCTTCTCACTTGAGAGCCCTGCTGGGCCTTCAGACATGGGCAGAGCAGCTGAGGCAGCCAGCTGGGGTTAACCTTCATGGTGATGCTGTCATAGGTGCCCCGAAAGTCTGTTTACGATCAGCTGAACCAGATCCTGGTGTCAGACGAGCAGCTTCCCGAGAGCATTGTGCTGGTGAACGTCGCTGAGTGGCAGGGGCAGGTGAGTCAGTGTGAGGGGAGCGGGATGCATGGGGATAGCTGTTAGCAGGGCCCCAGGGGATTCTCCCAACTGTGGCAGGGTGTCCTAGGGAAACTGGCACCAGCTGTGCCCTCCTCTCCCCCAACGTGGCCCTTTGGGGAGACAGTGCATTTGCACAGTGCTGAGTTACATACACGAGTCTGGCATGTCTTCTCCATCATGTCCCAAGCACCAGCAAAGTACCAATGCCCCGAGCAGTCCCAGAAAGGCTGGTTAACGGACTGTACCTTGTGCCCTCATTGCTTGGTCCTGGCTCAATGACTACACTGGTCAGAGCTTTGTTGGATGCCCTGGCACCAGGCCCTGGGAAGCAGCAGAGGTGCTGTTTCCCACTCTGAGATGGGGGAGCGTAGCCCGTCGCTCCCAGGAAGCATTAACTGCATTGTCAGAGCTGGGGTCTCTGGGCAGGGAGGCACGTGAGGCTTTCTGCCTCATGCTGATCACCACTGTGTCCCTGTGAGGATGGGCCCAGCCTCTGATGAGCAGCTGCCTCCCCCATGCATGGAGGACTTGACTGCTGAAGGTGAGCAGGGTCACGCATGTGAATGCAAACATGCAAACAGCAGTTAGATGAAGCACTGATAAAGACCCCTTTAAGATCCTGCAGCTACATCTGACCTCCAGAAACAGTGCTGGAAAATCAAGGCAGGGTTTGTGGCAGAAGAAAAGGCTTCTCAGTGAGAGGCAGTGAAGTGTTGTCCCAAGCCGCGCATCCTTGGCATGTTCCAGCTGTAGCTCTTGTCCTGATGGGGGAAAAAAGGAGCAGTGCCCATTCCCAAACCCTGTCATGGCATTTTCTAAGCCTCCTTGTCTAGCACAACTGCCTGTTTACCACTGTTCAGCTGCACACAGACACCTGAAGAAGACAGAAGGATTTCTGAGTGCCACAGTGGGAGAGAGCAAGAGAAGGGAATGAGCAGAGGAGGGCTGAGCCTAGAGCTGGGCCCTCGTGTGGGATGGCAGAATTTAAATGAGAGGGTTCCTGGACCAAACCCCTTATCTCAAGGAGCACAGCCTGGTTCTTGGGACAGTTTTGCCCTTGCCATTGCAGGGTGGTGACTACTGTGCTCAAAGGTGAGAGCAGAGGGCTAGGGCAGCCAGCCCCCTGGAGCAGAGCTCGGAGGAACAGGGGTGCTCAGGCATGCAGCCAGGGGTGACCTCATGGTTTCAGCCTCCCTTCACGGCATGGGTGGGGACAGACACCCCAGGTCAATCCCAGGGGGCACAGGGGCCAGGGCAGGTATGGGCTAGTGCTGGCCAGCACGGCTGTGCCTCCCATGGTGCCTTAACCTGGGCTCTCTGCATTGGCAGTACGTGAGTGAGCAGCTGCAGGCGCACAAGCAGTTGGTTGTATCCACCTGCTCCGTGGCGGACATCCAGGCAGCCTTCAACACCACCGTCTCCCGCATCCAGCGATAGTGAGTACAGCTTGGGCTCAGCCTGGCGGCTCCCTGTGACTGCAGAGAAGGGCTGGGAAGGGCCCTGACTCCCCTGGGGTTCATTAGGACCCTTTGGGATTGTGGACATAACTATAGGAGCAGGTATAGGCCCTTGGGGAAAGCGGGGGATCCCAGCGTCAGTTGTGCCCACGGCAGCACTCGGCAAGCTGGAAATTGTCAGCAATAGGTTTCTGATGCTGGGTTGGCTGGCCTGACAGGGCACATCTCCTGCCCCGACCCAGCTGCTGAGCCACTACATGTCCCTCACAGTCTCCTTTTCTCTCCCTTTGGCAGCTGTAACTGTAACTCCCACATGCCTCCTCCCGTGAAGGTGGTGGTGGCAGGAGACCAGAGCTACTTGAGCGTTGTCCTCCGTTTCTTTGTGGAGCAGCTGGCCAGCAAGACACCCGACTGGCTCAACTACCTTCGCTTCCTGCTTGTGCCGCTGGGTGAGAGCCACCATGAGCCCAACCCCAGGGTTGTCCTCTCCCACTACCCTGGGCTCTGCGGCCTTGGAGCCAACGTTGTCCTTCTCACTCGCAGGCTCTCACCCTCTGGCCAAGTACCTGGCCTCGGTGGATAACAAATACAGCACGCTCTTCCTGGACACGGCATGGCGGGAGCTGTTCAGCAGGGCTGAGCCACCCATTGCAGGTGAGGAGCAGGGCAGGCAGGGGCCAGCAGTGCCCTGGCAGGGAGTCCAGCCGTCACCAAGGCCCTCACGGCTCTTTGCACCCGTAGACACTGTGGACATCGCGGGCCGCGTCGCCCAGTTCATCGCTGGAGCCAGCTTCTCTCACCAGCTCCCCATCTCTGAGGCGATGCTGACGTACAAGCAGAAGAGGTGAGTATGGCCCACGGGCACCTGTCCTGTCTCGTGCAGCCCTAGTCCGGGCTGTGCCCATGACGAGGCTGTGGGAGTCGGGGGATAAGCGAGTGAGGCCCCATGCTCTACTCTGCTGTCGAGCAGTGGGGTGCTGAGGAGAGCTGGGGTTCCACGGTGAGAGGCCTGCAGTGCCATCCCCTGCCACCCTCTGCTGCACTCGGCCCCTCCAGCAACCACGGGCTGTGATGGCCCCAGTGGTGGGAACCAGCTGCCAGGGCTGGGCTGGGCTGGGCTGGGGGCCGCAAGCTGGCACTGTGCTGCCTGGGGGTTGACGCTCGTGTTCCAGCTGCACTCTCACCTCTCCCTTCTCTTGGTTTCTGGCACCCAAGGAAGAGAAGTCTCTATTTTGATTTTTATATCAGGTATTGGCTTGTGCTTGCTGTGCCGCTGCCTGGCCCCGCACTCCCTTCCCCCCCATGTGCGTCCATCCCTCTTGCCGTGCAGAGGAGCCGTGACCCCAAAGCGGGGCAGGCTGCCCTCCCGCATGCAAGCCCTCTCCCAGCACTGGAGGGGCTGACTCCTTGCCTCCTTGTGTAGTGTGCCCTGTGCTGCCATGTCGGGGACAGGGGGTCCCAGGGGATGGAGGGCAGAGGAGACAGTCCCTGTGGCTGTGAGCATTGGCCCCTGCCGCTGTGGGGGTCCCTGAGCCACAAGGCTGGCCGCATGACACGCAGTGCTCGGCGCACCCAGACCCTGACCAGCCTCTCTTCCTTGTGCAGCCCTGATGAGGACTCCTGCCAGAAGTTTGTACCCTTTGTGGGGGTGAGTGTCTTGAGGGGCCAGTGGGGAATTGGGGCTGGGGGGAGAGGGGGCAGTGTTCAGCCCTGCTGATGCCAGGGCTCATTTGACTCGTCTGTCCTCGCAGGTGGTGAAGGTGGGCCTGGTGGAGCAGTCCTTCAGTGCCTCTGGTGAGTCCCGGGGAGCCCAGAGTCCCTGGCTCCCTTCTCCACTGGGGGGGAGGTCCTTGCGGGTGTCCCCCAGCCCCCCCAACGACCCACACTCTTCCTCTCTAGTGGACTCAGATGATGCCACAGTCTGCACGCCCTCCCTGCTGAGCTCAGCGCCCGCCACCGGTGGAGTGGCCCCTTACAGCAAGGAGACTGTGAGCACCCCGCCACCCTCCCCATCTGTCAGCAGTGGCCTCTCTGGTGCCGGGTAAGGAAGCCCCACTCAGTCTGAGGCAGTGGGTGCTGGGGTGGGAGGGTTTGAGGTGCTCACTGTGGTTATTGGGCCAGCGTGTTCCCAGGGTGGGCTGCAGCTGGAACCGGGGAGGGAGAGGAACAGGGACACCACCTGTGTGCTGCATGGTGTTGCCCATTTTGCCCAGGTCTCTGAGCCCTGGCGTGGAGGTGATGGGCCTGCAGGTGGACTACTGGACAACACAAGGGCTGGACAGGAAGAAGGAGGGTGAGAAGCGGGAGACGGGTATCAAGAACACACTCAAGAGCAACTTCCGCTCACTCCAGGTCAGCCGCATCCCCGGCACAGGGGAGCTGGTGCCCCCTAACACCATGGCCATGACCGTGGTCACCAAGGAGAAAAACAAGAAAGGTAACCAAGCCCACCCTGGGGTGCTCTTTGGCTGTGGGGCCACACTCCATTGTGAAAAGGGCCGGAGGGGAGCCCACAGGAGGGCAGGGCTGAGACACGGCCCAGCAGGGGCCAGTTAGTGCAGCCAGCCCTGGGGTGAAGGCTCCCACCCAGGGCCAGCTGGGGACATCCTAACATTGGTCTCATCTGTCCTTGGCCCCCAGTGATGTTCCTGAGCAAGAAACCAAAAGAGAAGGACCTGGAGCCCAAAAGCCAAGTCATCGAAGGGATCACACGCCTCATCTGCACAGCCAAGCACCAGAACACCATGTTGCGAGGTGAGAGGGAGGCGCAAGCCCCACAGGGCTGTTGGGGGGCAGACCAAGCAGCACAGGCTGCCTGGAGCTGGGCCGCACCCTCTCCTCACTGCACCCTCTCCTCTCAGTCTCCATAGATGGGGTGGAGTGGAACGATGTGAAGTTTTTCCAGCTGGCAGCACAGTGGCCAACGCACGTCAAGTACCTCCCTGTGGGCATCTTCGGCTACTCAAAGAGTGTGTGAGACGTGGGGCAGCCCTGGGATGGAGCTGCAGAGGGTTGCAGGAGGAGATGGGGAGATGGAGAGCCGGACGTGCTCGTGTCCCCTGTCTCCTGCGGCCCAGCCCCTGCCTGCTCTGCAGAGGGAGATACCACACCTGCACCTCTCCCTGTGGGCCAAGACCCGTGAAGGTGAGGCCAGTGAGACCGGGTCCATGCACCCTCCAACACCAGCCAGGGCGCCATGCCACCTGCCTCCCGTGACCCACAACAGCAGCCTGGGACAAGGGTTGGCACCAGCCAGCAGGGACCCAGAAAGGGCTCCAGGCCCCGCTCTCCCACGCTGTGCCTGCCAGGCCAGCTCCCCAGCCAGCCGGGGCCCCAGCTGGGCTGGGCCCCGCCAGGTTCCCCAGCACTGGAGATTGCTCACAGCAGTGGGGGGGGCCCGAACCAACCCTCCACCACCCCTCACCAGCCCCACGCTGAGCCGCAGCAGCTTTTCTAGTCCCCCTGCAGCCCTGCTGCTGAGGCTGGCAGAGCGCTGCAGAGGCTGTGCCCCTCATCTCCCCCTCCCTTCCCAACCAGCCCTGCCCCACGGTGCTGCCAGCTGGAGGTGTGGCATGGGGGCGCCTGGTTTTTTTTTTTTTACAAGATTCTATTTTTTTTAAATTTATTGTACGGTTACTTTTCGGGATTAATTTTAATAAATTAATGCTGGTACCATTATGGCAGGGGGGTTGTGTGTCCCTCCATGCCTGAGGGCAGGGCTGAGCACAGTGGGGAGAGAATAAATGCAGGCAGGGTGCGGCTACTGCCACCCCTCCAGCAAGCACAGCTGTTGGGGCGCCCTGGGCACAGCAATGCTATGGGCCAGCTGAGCTCTCTGACAGGCTACTAACTGGGACCGGGTGGAGCTTGGCTCATTTATTTAAAATAAAACCCACAAGTAGTCAGGGAGAGACAGACTGGACCCAGCCTGCGTCCTCCCAGCCCATCCAGGTCCTTGTCTACCTGAAGGTGGAAAAAGTCTGTCTCCTTTCGGCAGGGGCTGGGCCTGCTGCCATCTTGATCTCTACAGTCTGGAAGGCAACTTGGGGCTGGACCTGGGAGGCAGGGGGTGTCGTGGGTTCAGCAGAGATGTATTCCAAGACTTGAGGCCTCTCCTCCTGGCGCCGGAGATAGCCCTGGTTCAGCAGGTGCAGGACACAGGACAGCACATCCACGCTGTGGCAGCAGAAGCTCAGGAACTGCAGCCCTGGCCCCAACTCGCCCTTCTGACAGGCATCAATCACCTACAGCACCAAGGGAGCCCCACACTGCAGTGCAGCGCAGCGCCCAGGCAGCCCCTCTCTACCCCTCAAGCCCTTCGTACCCTAAACACCAGGTTGTCAGTGTGGAGCTGCTTCTCCACCTTGAGGATGCGGGTGATGAGGCAGCAGAGGACGTTCCTCTTCCTTTCCAGGGCACTGACCTCAGCCCTCTCTGCCCGGAGGTACCTCTGCCGGGGCAGCAGCCTCAGGTGGCGGCCAGAGGCACGGGCCAGGGCCGCCTGGTTCAGCCGCAGCGCACCTGGAGCTGGCACCCGACCCAGGGTCAGCCAAGCCCTGAGCTGGGCCCTGAAGGAGCCCCAGGACACACGTGTGGCTGCCGGACCCAACCCTGCCTGCACAGGCGTCGGCCCCGTCCTCCCCCCCTACACATGGCCCCGAGCAGCAGCTGCACTCGCAACCCCTGGCCCTGGTCCCCAACCCCCCACGTTGACCCATGCCCCAGCCCCACGCGCCACCCCCAGCCCCACGTGGGGCCTCGCAGATGCTCCACACGCAGACCCACGCCCCGAGCTCCGACAGACTCACTCCAGGCCCCTCGCTTCCCCTACAAGCTCACACCCCCCTACCCCAGCACCCACTCGGGGCTCAGACCAGCACCTCCCCGGGATGCCCCAGCCCCACGCTCACCTCCCGGCGCGCAGTTCCGCACCAGGACGCCCTCGCCCTGGGTCAGCGGCGTCAGCGCGTGGTGCAGCAGCTCAGCAGGGAGCCCCGTAGCCTGCAGCAGGGCCTCCACAGCCACCTCCTGCGGGAGGGCATGGGAGGGGAACAGCCGGCCCAGACCCGCCAGCTGCAGGCCCAGCCAAACGAGGGGGGGCCTGTGCCCCAAACACCGCCCGAGACCCCGCCGGAAGGGAGGGCACAGCCCTGCCGCGCTCCAGCACCCGCGGCCTCCCTCAGCCCACCGCGGCCCCGGCTCCTACCTCGGCACTGTTGAAGCGCAGCAGGATGTACATCTGCAGCGTGGACACGTGGAGGACGCAGTCGCCAAAATGCAGCTCAGCGTGGCCCAGCCACGTCCACTGCAACCGCCGTGGCTTTGTGCACCCCCAGCCCTGCTGGCTCTGGCCTACCAGAGCCAGCGTCAGCACCAGGGCCGGGGGCCAGCCCTGCCGGGCACTCCCAGCACACCCCAGCACTCCCTGGTGAGACCCACGCCCGCTGCCACCACACTCACTCTGCCGGCAGAAGTCGGCAAACTCGTCCAGAGGGGAGCTCAGCGCCACCGAGAAAAACCTCCTGGGTTCATCCATGTAGCAGAACGGGGAAACGGGCCAGCAGCGCGGGGACAGGGCCAGCACCTTCACCTCTGGCACATCTGCCACCGAGGCCGTCCCTCCTGCCTGGGCACGTGGATGCAAGGGCGGCTCAGGACAGCCCCCAGGACCCCTGTGAGGAACGGGGGCAGCCCCCAGCCTCCCCCCCATCCCCCCAGCAGCGCTCTCACCTCGTCCAGGCCCACATCCAGCTCCAGCAGCCGCCTGTCCTGCTCCTGCAGCTGGAAGAGGTAAAACTGCCGCTGCAGCTCCTCCGACTCAGCCAAGTTGCTCAGCATCTCTTGGGGGAAGCGGCTGGGGAAGCACAGCCCAATCTGCTCCACGACGGCTCCCTCCAGCCAAGACGGCCCTTGTGCCAGGAGCCGGTCGCCCAGGTAGTGCCTGCCACAGCCGCCAGCGTCAGGTCAGGGGCCGGCCTGAGCCCCGTGGCCATCGGCCACCCGCCGGCAGACAGAGACAGCCCCGGCTCTGGCCTCCCCCCGCGGTGCCTCCCCGCCCCATCGCCAGCAGGGAACGTGCCTCCGCAGACGGGCAGCGCCCACGGGCCCTCTCGGCCCTTCCCTCCACATGCCCGAGCCACCGGGAAAAGCAAAGCAGGAGCACCGCTGCCAGGTCAGGCCCGGCCCAGCACCGCCCGTGCCTCCCCTGCCACGCCAGGCCCTCTGGCCCGTGGAGACGTGACACCCCTCACCGGTAGAAGTGCTCGAAGGTGTGGGCGAGCTCCAGCCCACTGAAGACGACAAAGGGCTCCAGGATCTGCTGCAGCCGCTGCAGCGGCTCTGCACTGCCCGCAGTCCCGTGGAGCTCCTGGACCTGCCCGTCAAGGTAGCGGGCAAACTGCTCGCTCACCTGCGGAGAGACAGGGCTGGCTGCGGCGGGGGCTCGCCGGGTGGCCGCAGGGCCGGGCCAGGTGAATGTCCCGGAGGGAGCAGCCGGGAAACCCTGGGGCTCTCGGGCAGGGGCTGAGGGTGCCCAGGCACCAGCCCGAGGCAGGAGCGCACCGGGGCTGGGGCCGTGCCGTGCCAAGCGCCGCACACCCACCATTGGGCACCATCCAGGGCCACCACAGGGCCGGGCTCCGGGGCTCGCTGGGGGCCAGGACAGCGCCCAGCCGGAGCTCATCCCGGTGCCACGGGCCGGGGCCGCCTCCCCAGCCTGGGCCCAGGGCCAGCAGGACCCCGGCACTGGTGCCCCACTGCCTTGACTCACGTGCAGGGCAGCAAGGAAGGGGAGCTGCAGCAAAGCCCCTGCGAAGCCCTGGCCCAGAGCCAGCACGAAGGCGGCCCGCTGCCCAAAGAGCTCCTCCGTGGCGCCGCGCAGGCGCTGGTACAGCCTGCAGTATCGCTCCACGAGGTCCGGCGCCTGCCCCGCCGCCTCCAGGAACCGCCACACCTGCGGGACGCGCCATGAGAGCGGTGAGTCCCGACACGGGATGTGCCCCTGTCCCGTGGGAACGTCCACCGTCCCTGATTCACTCTGCCACCACCAACCACCCAGGGGCCGACAAGAGGCCCCAGCGTCCTCGCCGACTACCGACAGCTGGTGGAGAGCCGAGAGCGCAGCCCCGAGGGCTGGGCAGGGGCTGAGGGGCGGGACAGAAGCCCAGCAACTGCCCGGTAGGAAAGAAGTAGCCCGACACCTCGGCTGGCACTTGAGCCCTGCCAGGGTGGCAAGTGCGGCAGGGCTGTCTCCACACCCCTCCAGCCCCACGGAGGCCAGGTACAGACCCGCACCCTCCCTGTGCACCGTCAGGCCCCGCTCCCCCCTACACCCGCCCCGGGCAGGGTCCCACGCGCCCTCCCCGGCCCCCACAGCCAGCCCTCCCAGCTCTACCTGCTGCTGCACCACGCCACGCCAGCACCGTGAGATGTCCCACAGGCCGCTCGGCTTCTCCACTGCCACCTTCGCAGCCCTGGTCGGCACCTCCTTGTTCTTCCCCTCCTTCCTGCCTGCCAAGGGACAGCCCCGGGCTCAGTGCAGCTCCGTGGGCAGGCCCTGCACCCTGACCCACAGCAGCCTCCCCCTCTGCCTGCGGGGCACCGAGCAGAGGAGATGCCACTGGGGGGGCACGGCCACGAGCCCTCCCCGGCTCAGGCACCACCGGGCAGTCCCCAGAGCTCCCCAGCGCATCCCCACGGCCACGGCCTGGTGCTCTGAACCACCCCCGACCCAGTCCCATTCCCACCGGCGGGCAGCCCCTTGCTCACCAGCTGCCCTTGCCTCCTCTGGCTTGGGGCTGCCGGGGTCCACATGCACCAGGAGCTGGGTCAGGCGCCGCACACGGGAACCAAAGGCAGTGCCGCGGCTCGGGGCGTGACGGGGTAGCTCCACGCGCTCCAGGTACTCGCTCAGCAGCCAGGCCAGGGGGCTGACGCCTTGGGGGTCTGCGAGGCCAGCCAGGCTCAGAGCGGGGTGCCTCAGCCTGGGGCACGGCGCCGACTGGCCCGGGAGAGCGCAGGGTACCTGGGCTGGTGATGCTCTGCACCAAGGGGGTCACCAGGGCCTCCCAGCAGGTCCTGCCCAAGGCCCGGGCTGCCTCGTCATCAGGAAGGAAGCGGTCAGCGAAGCCCTGCTCGTGCCGCAGCGCCCGGTTCAGCCTGCAACAGCGACCGGGCAGCATATGGCACTGCCGGGCACCTGCCGACGGCTGGGGCGGACGTGGGAAAGCAGAGCACAGCGGTCGCTCCCTGCCCTGCCCCTTGCCAGGCATGACAGCTCAGCAGCCCCGCTTGCCCCCAGCAGCCAGGGCCCCCTCGCTGCCCGTGCTCGGTCTTGGGGCCCTTGCGGCCCCCGCCAAACTGGGGGGCTGGGCGGTGCCTGCACCCACGAGATCCCACCTCTGCCTGGTCAGGATGCGCCAGCCCCTGTGCCCAGCTTAAACCTGGGGGACCCCAAGGTGGCCCTGGCCCTCTGGGACCACCGGTGGCCAGGGAGGAGCCAGGGCCCCTCCCTGTCCAGGCAGGGCACACGGCTGCTCCTCTCCCAGCCCTGTAGTCCCATAGTCCCCTCACGGGCTGCCAGCACCGTGCCCCCAGGCTCTGGGACACTGGGGATGTGACAGCGCAGCCAGGAGACAGCTCACCTGCCAAAGAGCTGCAGCAGTTGCCCCCGGTCCCGGCAGATCTCCTGGCACCAGGCGTGAGCCTGAGCAGTGCAGGAGAGGAACGTCCGCCGGCACAGCTGCTCCTTGAAGATGGGCCAGAACGTGGGCTTGGGACCCAGCACCTCGATGCCACGTACCCGCGTGTCAATGCCGCCCTGCGGGACAGCGTGACCCTCAGCTCCGCAGGCACGGCCCCGACGCCCCACGCTGCCGGCTCCCCGGCCCCGCCCCCTGCTCCCCTACCTGCTGGCACCGCTTCACCCGGATCTGGATGACGGGCCAGAAGCGGGTCATGTTCTCCAGCAGGATCACTCTGCTGTCCGAGGGCAGGATGGTCACCTGCAGCCAGACAGCGAGCCCTCAGCATGCCAGGCAGCGAGCGCCAACCACCCCGCACGCTCCCCTGGCCACCCCCCGATAAAGCCGGTGCCTCTCGCCTTCCCAGCAGCCCCTACGCAGCCACAGGGCACCCGCCGCCAGGGCCCCGCTCTGGCTCACAGCCCCACAACACCAGCCTGCTGCAGCCTGGGCCGCAGGGCTGCCCATGCCCGAGCCTCCAGCACCTGCTGCCAACAGCCAGGAGGAGGCTCCCGCAGCCCAGCTCCTGCCATCCCCACCTCCCCGGGGGGCACCTTCCAGGGCCCCGCACCAGGGCGAGACCTTCACAGGGCACAGCAAGGACCAGCCCACCGCTCCCGTGGGGCCCTGGGGCCTGAGCAGCCCAGGCCCGACTCACCGCGTTGAGCTCCGTTCTGATGGCGGCAGGGCTGTCTCCCCCCAGCACCACCACACGGGCCGGCATGTAGCTGGAGTCCTCGCTGGCCACCAGCATGCTCATCTCCCTGCAGCACAGCACACACGGTGCTGCCCAGCAGGCACCACCTCCCCGCCCCAGCCCCCGCCAGCCCCACGCGCTGATGCCCGCATCCAGCGACCCCCAGGATGGGGACCACTGGGGCAGGGCTCGCACTGATCACCACAGCCCTCCCCTCCCCACGCAGCCACTGGCCCTCCCGGCCCCAAGGCTCCCCCCCGGACCCGCCTCACCTGACCACCACACCACACTGCATGTGCACAGTGATGAAGTGGGAGCCGGTGCTGCCGTTTGACTCCCAGTAGGTCTTGGGGTTTCTGTCCGTGAGCTTGCTGGCTCGGTGGGGGTTGGAGGAGACCTGCACCTTCTCCCAACACTTATCCTCCTTCACCTCCACGCTGGAGCCTGTGGGGAGAGCGCCCGGAGCCTCCAGCCGCCCGGCCAACACTTGCTGAGCACAGGGGCCCAGCTCCCGCTCCCTGCACTCACCTCGGCACAGGTTGTGCAGAAAAACGTCAAAGAAGGGGATGCTGATGGGCCGGTGGCTCCGGCGGTGCTCCTCAATCTGCCCCAGGACCAGCTACGGGACAGGGCGAGGCTCTGACCGGCGGTCCTGGCGCCTCCTCCCCTCGCCCGCCACAGGGCTGTGGCAGGCAGAGGGCAGAAGGCTGCCCTGCGGCGCTGGGAACAGCCGGACGGCCCCTGGACCCAGAGCCCCAGCACGGCCGGGCCTCCCCAGGCCCACCTGGATGCAGCCGGACAAGATGCTGGTCGTCAGCTTCTTGTAGAGGCTGGCGTACTTCTCGCAGTCAGTCACCAGGTCCAGCAGGGCCGGCGCCAGCGACAGAGCCGTGCTGTGCTTGTCCAGGGCTTTGGACAGAGCCTCGCGGGCGCCCGCGCGGCACATCGCCACCGCGCAGTCCTTGCTGGCGGTGGCCAGGCGGTGCAGGAAGCCAACCGCCTCCTGCACCACCTGCGGAGCGGGCAGCCCTGAGCAGCCGGGCCGGTGCTGGGAGCCCCCAGGCCGCAGCAGCAGGGTGCTGCAGTGCTCCCTTCCCACCCTCCGCCCCGACGCTGCAGCAGTGCCTGCCAGAGCCTGGCCGGGCACGCCAGCCACCGGGACGCGGCCACAGCCACGACACCCCCCACCTCTCCCAGCACCTCGGCCTCGATGAGGCCGGGCTGCAGCTTCGCCAGCGCCGGGCCCAGACGACGCACGACACAACCAGCAAAGCCGCCCCGGCCTGCTGGGAGTCCCGGGGCCCCCTCACCTCCCGGTCGCTGCTGTGGGCACTCAGGGAGGACAAACAGGGCTCCACACACTCGTGCCAGGGCAGCACACCCTCCTGGTAAGCGTCCAGGAACTTGTTCAGGATCCTGAGTGGCAGAGGGGGCCCACTCAGGCCGCTGCACTCAGACAGCAGCGCCACAGGCAGACCTGCCCCACCTGGAAGGCCAGCACCCCACAGGGACAGAGAGCCACGGCTCCCGCCAGCACCCAGGCGTGTGCTGCGCTGCCCCCGTACATCCCTGTGCCCCAGGACCCCAGTCAGCACCTGCATATGTGCTGGGGGGCACCTGCCCCTGCTGAAGAACAGCCGCCCCGCCAGGACCCACCACCGTGCGCCTTGTCCCTCCAGCACCACCACCCCACCGCCCCCACCTGCTGGGGAGGCCCCGGACCCCCGACAGATCCCCCCGGACCCACCTGAGGACGCTCAGGCTCACGGCCTTCTCCGCCCCCAGCAGCTCAAAGCTGCGCAGCAGCAGCCTGAAGCATCTGTGGTCCTGCAGCAGCTGGGACGCCTCGCCAGAGGGGACGGCACCTTCACTGCAGAGCTGCCGATCCAGGGCCACCACCACGTCCTTGGACAACGTGCCATCCCCCACGCTGCTCAGAAGCGGCCGCACGTCCCTCAGGTCCAGCGGGGCCTCTCTGCCTGCCAGGACAACGACGCGCGGGTCCGGCCCAGCCGCTCGCAGGAGAGGCACCAGTGGGGTGCTCTGCCCTGGCAGGTGAGGCAGCCCTGCCCGCTGCACCCACGGGGCTGTAGCACAGCGGGGGGCGCGGGCGGCAGCTACCTGCCGTCTCCAGGCCCAGGGGCAGCCGGTGCTCCGCGAGGCGGTTGATCACACCGAGGGCCAGCATCGCGTGAGGGCAGCTGGAGCTTTGCCCATCCCACCAGCAGCTCTGCAGCACCGTGGCGAGATCACGGCCTGCCAGCTGCTCCGCCAGGCCCCGGTGGCCGTCGATCAGCATGTTCACCACCAGCAAGCCGTTCCGCACGCCTGACGAGCCCCTGCAGGGACAGAGCAATGCGGGCGCCTGCCTCCCCCCAGCACAGAGCCTCCCCTGCACCCTCAAGCCACCCGCCTGCCTTGGCCGAGGGTCTCCCCGCCCCCAGCTGCCGTCCTCACTCTGCCCCTACCCTGGGACCCTCTGCAGGGTGCTCACGGCCGCAGGGATGACACTAAGCAGGCTCGCCAAGCCCTCGCTGGAGGCAGAGCCGATGCTGGCAAAGATCTCCCGCATCATCTGCGCATCGGCGTGGTTCAGGGGCGAGGGCTTCCCACCGGCACCTCCTGGCTCGCTGGCCACAGCTCCCACCAGCACCTTCAGGGCCTGCAAGGCCAACAGCAGTCAGGAGGGCAGCGGGCATCCCTGCCACGTCCGGGCGAGCCTGCACCCTGACCGCCCACCTACAGCGTCCCCCCGCCACACTCACTGCCAGGCCAGCCTGCTGCACCAGGGCGGAGGCGGCGTGCTGCTGCATGCAGGCCAGCACAGCCCGCACGCCACCCTCCGTGGCAAATGCCACGCGCCAGTCGTACTTCGCCATGAGCATGGCCAGCAGCCGCAGCGTCACCACCACCAGGGCCTTCTCTGCCACCTCGGCGCTCAGCAGCTCCACTGCCACCTTCACCAGCTTCTCCCTGCATGGGACAGGACACCTCAAGAGGAGCCTCCTCGCACTACCCCTGACATCCAGGGCCCTGTCAGCCACCTCTTCCCTGCCCACGTGGCTCCACAGCAGCTGGGTCAGCCCCAGGAATGAGCCTGCCTGGGACCAGAGGACACAAGACCCACCCCTCTTCTGGCCGAGCATGCAGGCACATGCCGGCCTTTACACTTCCATTGCCACCTCCTGCACTCCCACCTCCAGTACTGTCCCACACAGCCAGCAGGAGGGGTGTGCAACACCCCACGGCTCACCCAACACTCCTGGTCCCGAGCCCACCCTGGGCTTTGCTGACTTGCTCCTCGGACTCAGGCTCCTCCTCCAGGATCTCCATGATGTGCTTGAGCCCAGCTAAGCGCAGCCCCACCTCTGAGCTGCTGCTCTGGATCACGTCCACCACAGCTGCAACCTTGGCTAGCGAGCCCGTCTCACTCATCCCCTTGGAGCTGCCCAGCACTGGCGGGAGGGAGGCAGGGACATGGGTGTCAGGGCAGCAGTTACACCCCCAGCACCTCCCACGGTGCCATGCACCCACAGACCCACCACCCACAGGCACCCCCCGCCCCCGCTCCCCAGGCAACCTCTGGGTGCCTGGCCTCCCGTGCCCTGCCCAGAGCCTTCCTCCACAGAGGCAACGATGCCGCCTCCAGCACCACGCATGTGCCCCAGCACGTAGCAGGCCGTTACCTTTGATCTGCTCCTCCGTCACCTCTGGGAAGAACAGCCCTTCCTTCTCAAGGAGCTCGCTGAACAGCTGGTTATCCGACTTCACCACTGCAGCGGGGGCTCGGGGCGGCACTGTGGCTGTGGAAAGGTCTTCCTGCGCTGCCTTGGCCATCGCGGCTTCAGGGCCAGCGCTCCTGCGGCCGGCACCCTTCGAGCACACCGCGGCGCTCCCCCTGACGTCCTGCTCGGCCCCCCTGCTGAGGAAGTATTTGGCGTAGACGTGGGAGCCACACAGGTCACGGCGAGTGCTGCCCTGGCACCGCTTCTCCAAGACCTGCAGCACCTTCTGGGCCAGCTCTGCAGGTACCGACAGCTGGATCAGGGCTTCTTCATCCACCTCCGACAGCTGGACAGACGGGGTCAAGTTAACCCTCACGGACTCACCACGGATCCCACGCCCCTTGTGATGGCCAGTGCCCAAACGGACAGAAAGGCTGCACTGCCAGAGGCCCCCGGGGCCATTCCCCAGTGCCACACTCCCCTGGCTGTACCCAGCCCAGACCTCCCGCCTGCACTCACCCCCCAACCGCAAGTGGCAGAGTCACCCCATGGCCTTGCCTCACCTACCCAGACCTCGCTGGACACAGTCACTCCTCCCAGGTCATGGCAGGCTGCGTTTCCTCTCATCTCGCCTCACCCCTTTGCTGTGCCCAGCTCCCCGCACTTCTGCCATCCCTCACTCACATTCCCATTTCAGTCCCATTTTGGCTCCAGTCAGGCTGCCCCTGCACAGCTCACGCTCGCCATCTCCTCCTTCGGGCCCAGTCCCCTTCCTAACATTCTCCCATTTCCACACCACAGGTTCTGGCCCATACCTGCTCTCCCTGGGCCTGCTGGATGAGACAGGCGATCTCCTTCTGCTCCTGTGCTTCCAGCTTCTTCACAAAGAAGAGCAGCTCCCACCACTCGGCACGGCTCAGCGCCTCTGCAGCCTTTCTCGGCTGCTCTCCCAGGTAAGGCAGAGAGTACAGCCCCCCAGAGGGCTTGCAGAAAAACGGCTGCGCAACTGCAGGACAGCAGAACAAGGAAGGGCACTGTCAGCTCTGCCAATTCCCCCATCCTCTGCTGCACACCCCACGTGCCCCAAGGAAAGGGCTCATGGGGACTGTCTGGGCAGAAGAGGCCCCCACTATCCCACTGCCGGCTGTGAGACAGGGAGGTGACAGGAAGGCAGCGAGAGACAGGGAGCGTGCTGGGAGGAGACCCCAGAAGCTGTAGAGATGGGGATTACCATCTTCACTTGAGCCTCTCTGGGATGTAGAACAGGAAAAGCACATGCTCCAAATAGGCATCTCTAGATCACTGCTCCCCACATCTGTTCCCACAGTGCCTGGGCCAGCCAGGGCAACGCACTTGGACACCCAGCACCAGCAGAATCCACAGTGCCCCCGTGCAGCTGTAGAAGGTGGGGAGAACAGCTGCAGGCCCAGCTGACAGGTTCCTCACCTGCTGCTGGTTTGTGGTTGCGTGCCAGGGTGGACACCTTCTCCTGGCCCTCAGGCTCCTCTTGCCCAGAAGGGCCAATGATCTCCACCATGTGCCAGTGAACCCAGTACGTACAGCCCAGGGCTTGCCAATACACCTGAGGAGGAGAGCCCAACACATGCCCAGCTGAGGAAAGACAAGTCCCACCCCACTGCTCCGCAGAAGGCTGCATGCTTCCTGCAGCACACCAGAGCAGACAGGCCCCTGCCCGGCCGTGCCGTCCCCGCAGAGGATACCTGCACGGGCGGTGTGCCGTCGTTGCTCTGGCGGAAGTCACCCTCGTCACCCGCGCTGACTTGCTCGTAGTCCTCCAGCATGCGCACCCGCATGCCACGCACCAGGTTTGCCTGCACGTACTCCACATAGCTGCTGCGGCTTGGGAAGGCTGAGCGCGTCTTGAAGATGCTGGGCTCTTTTGGTGGGGGAGTGGGGGCTGCTTGAGCAGCATTGTAGGATGTGGCCCTGTGCTGGAAGATGGATTGGGTGGTGTGAGGCCGCAGCTCCTGCTGGGGCAGCAGCTCTGGCTTGTGGCTGTGGTCCCAGCCCATCACGTGCACCAGCTCCAAGATGAGGTTTGCCATAGCCATGCTGAACTCAAACTCCTGCCTCACACGGCTCCTCTCCTCAGTGGGCAGGCTGGGCACAGCGCAGTCCTCCTGCTCCACACCACTGCTGAGCTTTTCCATAAGAGAAGTGACACACAGGTAGCGCTTCACCAGGACGAACAGCAGCTTCCCGGGGATCTGCAACAAGCACGGCTGTCAGACTCTAGCCTGCAGAGTGCCTCCAGCTCTCTCCAAGCCACCAGCTCATCTGCAGTCAGGCTCCCACGATAGCTCCGGACTAGCAAGAAGCAGCAGGAACCTCACAGCCCACCCTCACTTCCCTGCTCAGAGACAAGGCCCTCCACATGCCTCTCCACCACCCCCAGCCTCAAGCCAGGCCCAGATCCTGTGCCCCCTCTCCCAATACCCAGTCCTGCCCAGCTGCCCACTGCCAACTACCCTCCTGTCCCAAACAAGGACACCAGTTCTGGCCCCCCACTCTCATCCCTCCTGACCCCTAGAGCCCACAGGCCCAGGGCTGGCAGGGCCTGACGCTACCTGGGGAAGGTGAATCCCCTCAAAGGACACGCAGTGCTCTTCAGAGGATGTTGTCTCAGCAAACAGCTCCAGCAAGGTGTAGCGACTGTCGAAGTCCATGTGCTGCTCAATGTCATCCTGCTGGCTCAGGGACAGCAGGACATAGGCCCAGCTCCCTGCAACAACAAGACAAACTCTTCAGGCCCCATAAAGATAACCCTCACCCCACCCTGCCTGTGCGAGAGACTCGCAGGCAATGAACAGCTTTGTTGCTCACTGTAACCTAGAACCATGTTCTGTCCTTTCATCTGGATTGGCAACATTTTGCTCCACTGAATAACATCGCATTTTTTCCACCCCTAAAGCTGCAAGATTCCCCCAAAGCAGCAGCCCCAAATAACTGGCTCCAGAACAGGGTTCCAGGGAAGAAAGAAGTTAAGCTTTAACTGAATCAGCCCCCCATCTGCCCCACTGGAGAGCCACATGAACTCGGGCACTAGGACAGGGAAAGCCGGATCTCCGAGGGACACACCAGCACCAGCAACCTTCCAGGTGCACCCAAGCCTCACCCGGCACTTCCGAGCTCTGGCAGCTCCTCTCAGATGAGAGGACAGGGTGAGGACCAGGCTCTACCCCCAGGGCCTGACAAAAGGCTCCCTGCCAAGAACAGGCCAGAGCCTTCCCAAATCAAAGCATGCAGCAGAGACACCCCAATGCCCTGCCAAGCCTCTTGCCACAAGTCCTCCTAACAGTTAATCAGCGTCCCAGCTCAGGAGCCCGTCGGGGAAAAGAGCTCCCAAGTCTTAGAGCACCCCAGACAACTACAATCGAGGAGCCGCTTGGAAGCTCCACTCCGATTCTTCCCCTTTTGCCAACAAGCCCCAAGACACACTCTTCCCAGGCATCCCACGCCTGCAAAAGGACTGGCACCCTCCAGCTGCCCAGCAGCACCTCCTCAGGGGCACTGAGCAGTAGCAGCCCCCACCTGCATCATGCGAAGCCAGGGCCCTCAGCATCTTGCCGGCGCTGCGGCGGATTTGCTTATCCTTGTGGCACAGCATCTTCATCAGCAAGTCCAGGGCTCCCGTCTCCTTGAAGGCACCCGCCAGCGAGCCAATGCTGGCGTACGCGCTCAGCACGTGGATGGTGTTGAGGATGGAGGACTCGGGGGCACCACTCTCGGCCATCTGCCGGCCGGCTCGCTGCACCAGGCTCCTGACATCAGCCTTCATCTCCAGCAGCGAGGCTTCATCCAGCGGGACATCTGCAGCGAACGGGCTGGCTGCCTTCTCCTCTTTCGCCCACTGCCCTTCCAGCCTCCTCTTGCCCAGCAGCGCCGGGCAGCTGGCACAGACCTCTTCTGCAGACATCCACATCGAGATGTTCTCCAGCTTGGTCTCTGCAGAGGAGCCACTGCTGCCTCCCGCTGCTCTCTCTTCCAAGCTGACGATGCTCCACTGGATCAGGTACTCGGGCTGGCCGTCGTGGCCTCGCCGCTGCCGGAGCAGCTCCTCCGGGTAGGCCTGCAGTTTGGCTCCCAGGTGCACAAGCAGGTTGCCGTTATGCTTCTCGTTCACCATGACAGGAAACGTGCCTGCAGAGACAGAGGGGAAGCAGGAGCTGGGGAGAGGTGACTGAGGCATGGGCTTTGCTACAGCTAGAAATCTATGGTCCCATGGGTGACAGTGCTTGTAGCATGGCAGTGTAACAAATAAAATGTGCTATTGTACTGGCTGTACTCAAGGTCAGTGCCGTAACCCCCTAACGCAAGACTACTGAAGTAGTCATCTTCTCTTTGGAAAACAGCACGCATGAAGCAACAAGATAATGGGGCATAGCGATCTCTGGTCTGCTAAACGGGCTGTGGGAAGGGCAGGAACACGGACAGCAGCGTCCAAGGAGAGCAGCTTTTCCCTGGAAGCTCAGCTGGAAAGCCCAGCTGTGTGCTGACAGCTCCCCTGGCCAGCTGGAGCCTGCATGCTGGCCATGAGCGTCAGCACAAGGCAGTGCTGGAGGGCTCCGCTGCACATCTCCCAGCCTGGACTGGAAGCACAGCCCAGGCACAGGCCTGTGCCCTGGCCGCCCCGGCCCCCGGGACACGCGTGCTAAAGGCGGGCGGCACAGCACCCCCGTTCCCGGGGACTGGCTTGCGTGGGCAGGTCCCGCTGCCGGCAGGAATAAAGCCCCTTCTAAGCGTGGGCCAAGCGAGAGTTCCCAGAGCACCGAGAAGCGCCTAGCACTGCCCGGTCTGGCCCGGCTGCCGCAGCCCCTCCCCGGCGGGCTCACCTCGGGGCTCCCCAAACCGGAAGGCCCGGGGTCGCCACAGGACAGCGGCGCTCGCGCGGCCCCAGCACACCCACCGCTTTCCGCACGGGGCCGGGCCGCCCCGCCGTTACCTCCGGCTCCGCTCCCACACCGCTTCCGGGCGGGCGGGCGGGCATGCGCGGCCGGACGGGAGCCGCGCAGGGACAAGCTTCTCCCGCCCGCGGCCCAGCCCCAGCTTTGGGGACGGGGACGACGGCCGGTACCGGGGGGCCCGGGGCGGCGTAGATCTGGGGGCAGGGCAGGACCAGGGGGCAGCGGGGGCCGCAGGGGAGAGCTGGGGGCTATATGGGGCACGGGGGTGGTGCAGTACGGCACTTGGGGGTCAGCAGGGTAGTGCAGCGAGTGAAGGGGGGACAGGGGAGCAGCGAGGGCATTACTGGGGCTGGGAGGTGCGAGGTCTGTGCTCCTCAGTGCTCAGCAGGTCGCCCTGGGGGCACAGCCACCTTTCTGCCTTACCACATGGCTGCCCACTTGCCATCACTACTCCACAACCTGAAGCTGGGGGAGGAGGCCAGCTGTCCCACAGGCAGGCTTGGCACAACCGTGCAGAGTTCTGTTTGACCCCACCAAGACCCCCACCCACCCTAAGCTCCAGCCAAGGCAGTCCACAGCCCCACATTCATCTCTCCTGCAAGCCAAACTCTGGCCAAGGGCTGAACACAGTCATGTCCCTTGGGGAAAGCACACTCTGAGGCCCCATGCAGAAAAGGCAGCAGTAACATGACAGCAGTGGCATGGAGAATGCTTTATTGTCCCCCAACATCACTGCTGTGCCGTGACCCGTGGCAGGTTGACATAGCTCTTCATGGGCGGGAGAGGCTTGATCTTGCGGCCAGCCCAGCCGCCCTTGCGATGCCACAAGCCTGTGTGCGGGCGCTTGCCCAGCCAGCGGTTCCGGCCTGCCTTCCCAATCACCCGCTTGTTATGGTCAACGTTGGACACGCGGCCCACTGTGGCCACACAGGTCTCCAGCACCTAGGGGACGGAGAAGAGCTGGAGGTCTCCCTAGGGATGCACAGCCACATGCCCAGGTGGTCAGGTCAGGGACAGCATGGGTCCTCTACCTGCATATGCCTCTTGGAGGGCAGCTGCACGATGGCTGTCCCATTCACTTTTCTCAGCAGCACCCCACAGGTACCTGCAGCAGGGAAGAGGAGAGGAAGCAGCTGCCCCAAGCAGCAGAACAAAGTATCTCACCCTGTGCCATTGCCCTTTGTGCAGAACTTCTTCTGAGGACAGGACCTCAGAAGCAATGGGGCAGAGCTGCCCCTGCCTCTCTGAAGGGCTGTCCTGCACCGTGACACAAGGAGAAGGGAGGCCAGCAACTCCCTGTCACTAGCCACCCAGAGCAGTGCCCCCCGCCCTCCTCTCCAGCTGCGCTAAGCCAAACCCAGCTACAAATGGGAGGTCCCCTGCCCAGAGACGCACCAGCTGCCCGGATGTACTGCGCTCCCTTCCCAGGGTGGCTCTCCAGGTTGCAGATCAGTGTGCCAACAGGCAGAGCCCCCAGTGGGTGGGCATCCCCTTCGTTGGCTGACACTGGAAGACAGAAGCTGATGAGCTGGGCAAGGAGCAGCCAATGAGCCCCTGGCAGGGCCGGCGCAGCTGCCCCTGGCCCTGGTGTGCACCTGCCATCCTGCCAATGTGATTGGAGTTCGTGATGATGTCCCCCGGCTGCATGTTCTCCGTGGCAATGATCCAGCGCTTCCGGTTGCCACCGGCCACCAGGGCGATGTCAGCCGACCTGCACAGAGAACCCACGGTGTGCACAGGGAGGCTCAACGCAGGCGCAACGCCCGGGGCCGAACCAGTGCCCCACACTTGCCTGCAAGGGTCGTATCGGACGTTGATGACCTTCTCGGTGAAGGGCTGTGGTGGGGCCCCCTCCTCGTAGCGCAGCCGCTGGAAGTCGATCATGCGGTACCGCCGCTTGTGCCCCCCACCGATCCCCCGCACGCGGATGCGGCCTGCGGGACACGGGAGCGGCTGCAGGCGGGCCCGCTACCGCCCCGCCGGCCCCCCGCCCGCGGGCCCCGCCCGCCCACCTGTGTGGTCACGGCCACCCGTCTTCTTCATGCCCACGGGCCGCACCGTGTACTTGACCCGGCACTTCCACAGGGGGTTGGTGGTGCAACGCGGCGCCGAGGCACCCAGCCCGCGGCAGGCAGCCGCCAGTGCTCCCCACGGCGGGCCGGGCGGGGTGCGGGGCAGGGCGGGGAGCCGGGCGGCGGAACGCGGCGCAGCCGAAAGCAGAAGCGCCCCGAAGGCGCGACACAGCCCCGCCGCCATGGCCGCCGCCCTCTGCGCCTGCGCCGAGGGGAGGGGCGGGGCGGGGCCTCCGACGGAAGCGGCGCGGGGGGCGGGGCCGGGCCGCTGGGGGCCGGCGGGGCCGCCGCGAGGTGGCGCGCGCCTGCCGGCGGGGCTGAAGCGGCCGCCATGTTGGA
The DNA here is from genome assembly GCF_031877795.1 of Strix aluco. Lineage (NCBI taxonomy): Eukaryota > Metazoa > Chordata > Aves > Strigiformes > Strigidae > Strix > Strix aluco. Next base: position 15,546,328 of record NC_133933.1, read on the forward strand.
TTTAAAGGGGCTGCGCCGCTGAGGGGCGGGCGGTGCTGGGCTCCGTTCTCGCCCCGCCCTACTCCACCGCGACGGCCATCGAGACCCGCGCACCGAGCAGGTTGGCCTGGGGGGTTGCCGGGGGGGGGGGGGGTGGCGGTGACGCCTCGGGCCCGGTCGCTTCTCTCGCCGCTGCAGGCAGTGCGGCCGGTGTCCCTGCCCCGTGGCCCGACCGGCCCATCGGCCGCCGCCGCCGCGCGGGGCCCCGTGGGTCCAGGCAGCCTCCCCGCACGGCCGCGGGGGACGTGGTCTCGGCCCGGCAGATGGCGGGAGGGGGCGTGGGGCCCGGGCAGCGCTGGCCGCTGCTGCGCGGTCTCCGGGGGCGGCGCCCGACCGCGGGCAGCGGGAGCGGAGCGAGGCCCCCACGGGGGAGCCCCAGTCGCGGGGCTGGGGCCGGTGTGGCTCGGGCGCCGCAGCGTGCGGGGAAAGCGGGAGTGAAGGGCAGCGCCCGGCCCGGGGCCGCCGTGCCTGGAGCCGGCGGGCCGTGCTAACGCTGCCTGCCGGGGTGCGCTCCCGCCCGCCGGCGAGGTCGGCGATAAGGGCGCTGGTTCTGAGGACTTTGGAGCCAGCGGGGTGGGACCCAGCCCCCGCCGGCATCAGGGCGAGCCCCGGGCTCGGGGGGCCCCGCCGGCCCCTGCCCTCCTCAGGCAGCACCGGGTCCCCGAGCCCCTGCCCTCTCAGTCTCCCTGCGGGCAGAGCCAGCTGCCTCGCTGCCTGTGCTCTTGCCCGTCACGCAGGGGCGGCTGGCAGAGGCCGGGAGCCCCCGGGGGAGGCGTGTATTTATGACAACGGTGGGACAGCCTGAAGTCCCAGTCATGGCTGTTTCCAGGGTGCTGTGGCACAGACTACGGGTTTCACTGCTCTATAATTAGCCTGTGTCTTTGCTGCCAGGAATGGCTTTCAGTGTAAGATAAATAATATGTGTTTGCACTCCTGCTGTGTAACTTGTGTGAATTTTTTTTAACTGTGTGTACCCCATAGCCAGCCAAGTTTGCCTCCAGAACTAGGGAATGGAAGGGAGAACAGCAAGATCCATTAGTGAAGGAGTGTGTGTTGTGAGATGAGGCAAGAGAGAGCCTGTGTGTCAACAAGGCTGGACTCCCTCTCCTGGGACATCTGAAGCCCTTCCCCCTCTGGGGCAACCTGTGGGGAGGGACAGGAATGCTGATGAAGCGCTGGCTGGGGCAGATGTAGGTAGTTGGGGCCAGCATGCCTCCAGAGGCTCATGAAACATTGTAGGGAGCACTGTGAAGATTGCGTGTTACTATGGTTGGGATGGTTGTAGCAACAATCCACTAGCTATGTTGGCTGCTGTGATGCTGTGGCATTTGTCCTCTCTCTGTGTAAAGCATCTAGAGATTGAACAAATGCTTCCAGGCGGCGCCTGGCCCAGCTCTGCACTGCGCAGTGCTGAGCCAGTGGGACTTTGAGCGATCTTGTCCTGTACCTGGCCATTTTTGTGGGCACAGCGATAGTGATCGCAGAGCTGGAGGGTTCTCTGCAGCTCCACCTGCTTGGCTTTAGGGGCTGGGGTAGGGTCAAGCGGTGGGGACACAGGAGAGGGTGATACTAAACAGGATGTAAAACCTTTTGCCGCAAGATCGCGTGTAGGATGGAGCAGCTCTAGCCGGCTGTAGGGCAGGGGTGACTTTGGCCATCTGAGCGGGAGCCTGATGTGGTAGAGCCCCTTGGGCAGCTTGGGGGGCTCTGCTCTGCTTCTTGGTGCTCCCATCGGTCCCTGAGGAGGGAGCCCTGGGCTTGGCGTGGTGGCGCTTTCTGCGCTCCCAGGAGAGCATCTGACCGTTCTGTTTCTGGAGCCTGGCTGCATCTCCCTCCCCTCCCCCTGCTGCAGTGTGTGTGGTTGGCTGCCGAGCGCCTGGTGCCTGCGCTTCTGCTAGAACCGGAGGGCAGCGCAGCAGACGCCGTGGGAGCCGCGCATCGCCGCAGCCTGGGCTTCTCCGCGGCGCTGGGGCCTCCGGGAGTGCCAACCCTGGACAAGCCGCTACAGGCAGCCAGGTACCGCTCCTCTGCGGTGTGGGCTGGGGGAGGATTCCCATCCGGTGACTGAGCAAGGCAGGGTGCCCCGGCGGCCTGTAACAAAGGGCCACTTTGAAGGGCAGTTTTGGGCAGAGCTGATGATAACTTTTCTCCTTGGGAAGCTTAGTTAGCCAGGCGGGCACAGAATTTCTCTGTAGTGATACTGCGGAAGGACAAAGGGGTTTCTCGGGCTTGCTTGTCCCAAGGATACGCAGCGGGTGTGCCTCCTGCTGCCAGACAAAGCCGGAGAAACGATGACGGAGGCAGCGCCTAGTATACAGCAATGGCTCTCAAACTTTCAGAGCCACGTTTCCCCTCAAACCTTCCCCCCATTAATAAACTGCTTACTAAGCTGTTCCCAAGCGGAGGTGCACCCTACCAAAGATGGGGGGCAGGGGGGGGCAATTACTGATAAGCTTCTGGAAGGGAGAGGATGTGGCTGGGAGGAGGTGTCTGAAGAAGGGCTGGGGGATGGCGTTGCCGCAGAATGCTCTGGCCAGGCAACCGGGAGAAATCTGCACAATGGTGGGAGGCAGCGGCACATTACCAGCAACCGCAGGCTTCGCTGTGTCTTGCAGAGCTGGCATCTGGCACGCTCTTGCGGCTCCATGCGAGGGGTCTCCTCTAGTGCCCTTGGTCTCCTGTCTCCCATGCCACCTTGGAGACGTGGAAAGCACCCACCCCTGCCTCTGCGTGAGGGGAAGGAGGGTGGTGCTCAGCACGCATCGGGTCAAAGATCTGGCCAGCTCAGACACAGGGTAAATAAACATGGCTGAGCTTTGCTGTAATTGGCAGAAGGAGCAGGAAGCGCGTGTTCTCTCATCTGCTGTTTTGGAGGAATGTCCAGGTAGGAACAACAGCATTAACCCCAAATACCAAAATGGCTCTCGGGGCACAAAAGACACATGGCAAGATTTTGACCTTGTCAGAGTTTCTGGACAAAGGCTTGATTTGCTAGCAAAGAGCCATGTAGCTCCTCAAAAAATTCCAGCTGGTTGGGGGACCCAGAGGTAAAACAGATCCTTTGCTTATTACACAGGTAGAGGCTTTGTCTCTGTGAATTTGGCTGCCTTGTTACGGTTTACAAGACCCATTTGCTCTGGAAATACTAGCTCAGATTTGCAGCCTGCAGTCAGCTGGTCTTTGCAGCTGCCTCAGGTACACCATGGAGGGAACGTGGGCACTCCAGAGCCCTTCAGGATACACAAGAGTGGCCCCAGGGCACTTGCTGGTCCCAGCTGTGTCCTGGCCATCTCCTGTACTCCTGAGGCACATCCAGTGCATAGCCCTCACATTAGACAGATGCCTGCAGAGGCTCTGTCTCCTGGGGATTATTCTGCCTGCTTTAATACTACTTCATGCTGTCAGGGCAAGGTAATGGCTCTCGCTCTTGTCTTTTATAGAGTGAGACTCCCAATCAGATTCTGAAGCTAGGAAGAGATGCTTGTCCTGGCTTCATTCCAGCTGCTTAGCTCTTGTCTTCCTAGCCTGGAAACAGGTTTTAATGGTGTTCCACTGTAGTCCCAGGCACAGCAGATTTGGTGAGCTGCAGCAGACATAAGCAAGAGTTTGAAAACAAGGTCTTATCAGCTGATCTGGAGGTGCTAGCACAAGCTTGCTGGTGGGGGTGGTGAAGACTGCTGTTCTGATTCCAGTGGCTCACTGAAAGGTTCATGTTTCCCTGGCCGGCTAGGGTTGTAAACAGCATGAGCTGCAGTAAGGAGCAAAACGGCTTTCTGCTAATGGCACATGTTGGTGTTGTTTTGGGGTTTTCTTTTTTGTCTGTTTCGTAGGTTTTGGGATTTTTTTTTTTTTAACTCTTGTTCCTTCTGACAACTGTTGTCTTTGATTGCTAGTGAATGAAAGGAGTAAGACCTTTCTGGTCTTAAAAGGAGCTGATACAAAGCCAATCAGACCATTTACCCTGTCTTCCTCAGAGCACATATGCTTATTGGAATTGGGTCATGCTTTGGTAACACAGGAATTGCTTGCTCTGGTCAGTCACAGAAAACCCTAGTAGCTTTTGACTTGCCATTTCCAGCTGTGGGCTAGAAAGCGAGAGGGGGATGGGAAGCTCTCAAGTCCTTTCTCTAGCGATATGAACATGAGTCACTGTGGCCAAGTCCTTGTAAAGCCAGCTTACCACTGCGCTGCCCTAGGTTTCAGGAAGGTTATGCTATGGTGCATTTTCTGTTAGAGATTGTAGGCGGTGGGGAGCTGAAGCTTCTGGGACAGAGAGGAGTGTTTAGTGCTGAAGGGAAAGAGCGTGAAGGGAACCCCCGGTCTCCTTGATGGAGAGCCCTTCCACTTGAGCTTCAAACCTAGCTCTGTAGCCCTAGTTAAAAGCCCCTGGGGCTCTTGAAGCCTGCTGGTTAGCACAGACTTTCCCATCACAGGCCTACTGGTATCTAGAAAAACCCCTGGAGCTTCACACTCAGCTAGAGCTGGAGTGTGTCAGCTGCTGCTGAAAGAAGCAATCCTGGCCTTGATCCCTGTCCAGGGGATAGGGAGGGATGGGCTGTTTCCAACAGCACTGTCAACTTGTACTGAGTTACACATTACTGTAGAGCTTGGGGAAGCTGGTTGAGTGAAGCCTTTCTGGGCTTGAAGATCGGCTTTAAAACCAAGAGAGGGGGTGCCTGGATGCTGAGGAGAGTCCTGTATTTTGGGCATGGGAGAATGTGGGTGGGATAGCTCCTCGCCTCCACTCCCTGCTCTGCTGCTGGAGGGGGATTACATTCCCTCTCTTGCTCTGGGACAGAGGGAGCCTGACCCCATGGGACCCTGCTGAAAGGAGGCATGTGCTGCATTCCCTTCCTCTGGGCGTAGGGTCAGTTTCTAGTGCTGTGCTGCCTGGCCCCTTTTGTCCTGAAGTGGTGTTCAGCAAAGGAAAATGTAGTAAGGAGTTTATCTAAGGAATTCAGATGAGGAATTTTTTTTCTCTTTTTTTTTTTCCTCCCACATGAGGACAGTTAAGCCATGGGACAGGGGTCTGAAAAGCTTGTGAAATCTCCATTTTTGGAGATACTCAACCCTTGACTAGACACAGATACCTGATCAGATACCTGCTTTGAGTGAGGGGATGTACCAGAGACATCTAGGCATCTCTTCCAAGTAATACAACAGTTGGACTCTTTTAATAGGGAGGAAGTTGCAACACAGTAGTCTCTCTATGGTACTTGAAGCCATCTCTGTGTTGATTTGACTCTCTAGACTGTCTGCAGTGCAAGAAAGGTCCAGGCTGGAGTCTGGGGTTGGGAAAGAACTTAGAGAAGAAGATGGGGCTCTAGGTGCCCCCTTTTTTGGCAGTAGGGTGGAAAAACACATGAGCCAGAGACAAATGGTGGCAGAGGACCTCATGAACATCAGAATTTGAGTGACTTCTTTTGGCTTTGGAATTGCAGCTCAGAGATATGCTGTGTATGAACTCCCGAGGTGCTGACCCCTGACTGATCTCCCTTTTGTGTGTTCTTAGTGGCTCTAAGGGAGCAGGAGTACCAGGCATTTCTGGCAGTGGTTACAAGCTTCACAGAGCACCATTTCTGCTCTGTGCCTCACGTGAACCTCAGCAGGCATGTATCCCAGGATGGAGCCATATACTGCAATTATTCTACCAGTTTTTACTTTTAGGAGTCCAGCATTTGCCCTCTAATTTCTGGCTCTTATTCATGTTGCAGTTCTTAGTGTTACCCTGAAGCTGACTGCACACCCATCTGTTCCTTCATTTGCAAAACATCCTTCTTTTGACTTTGTTTCTAAAGCCTTAACGTGTGTGCGCAGCTGCTCTTAGCTCTGAAGTTCTTAGGCACCATACAGAGCTGATTATATTTCTTGTTTTACCCATATTGAAGTGGCTCTGGAAATGCTGAGTGTCAGATGTGCAGCTCAGGAGCACCACTTCGTCCTTTTTCTGTGGCTCTGTTGCGGATGGCCTGGGGTGGTGACCCTCAGCACAGTGGCTCTTTTGGCAGTGGTGTGTCAGTGTGCAAGGTGCCTGGCAGTGTCAAAGTGTCCTGGCTGCGCAGTGGAACTCTCAGAGGCTCTGCACAGCTGACTATAGTCTCCTACAGTCTCTGTTTGCTTTCTGACACTATCAAAATAAGGAGAAAACTTGTGCTCATGATACAGCCTCTGCGATGGTTGCAATCTTGGCACTCTGTCTGCTTTTTACTGCTTTTGTTTTATTTTTCAGCATCCAAGGTATTAGGTCTAGGTTTTCTTGCAAAACCTAGTGGTGGAGACTCAGCTGTATATTGGTGATCTCACTTCTAGCTTCGTTGGAGGTCAACCAGTCTTTCCAGAGACCCTTTATTCTGTTGTTTAACAGTAATGAGTTGGCAGAGGTCCAGAGGAGAAAAAACCCTGCCTGCTTTTATCAAGTTGGTTTGCTTCCCAAATGTATAGCCTTGCTGTTTCTCCAGGTAGCAAAAGCATGTCTCACAGTATGAGACTGGGATAATTATTGTGAGAATAAGACTTGAAGCCCCGTGTTTCCATTTCTAAATGCTACCATTGCTATATATCTCCCAAATGTGATCACTCATTCTTGCTATGGGTCAGACTTACTCTTTTTCCACAGGAAGTTTTTCCAGAACCCAGCTGTTTTTCTGCACCTACCATATCCTTAGATCACCTTCTCCTACAGAATAGTTTGCTGCTAAAAGTCTGTGCCCACTTCTATACAGAAAGTGCTGGCAGGCCATCTGCAGTTTGAAGGAAGTGGCAATTATCGTCTTGACAGTATCATTTGTGCAAGTTGTGATGGTACCCTTTGTCTCTCATATACTTGGTCCAGGGACGTGCGGGGAGACAGTGAACTGAATTTGTTGAGGCATATGTAGACCTGAAGTCTCTGTCCTATTGTAGTTGACTCCTGATTTCTCAGGTGCTTTTTTTTTCCCCTCTCTGTAGCCTTCTAGCATTAGGCATCATAAGCTAAGCTTCAAGATTCACTTGGACCCATTTAGTCTGGCATCCTTTTTTCTGTTATGGCAGCTGCTGTGGATTTGAGATAGAAGCAGTGAAGCTTCCAGCTCTTTCCTCTTAAAGCTCCTGCATGTGGGAGCAGTTTTCAGAGGCAGAAAAGTGGGCTGCTGAAATAGCTGATGCTCAATGATTTCCTGGTTATGCACTTGAATACAGGAGGAAGGTTTCTGCCAGGCAGGATGTGCTAGCTGATGGATACCCAGCTGGTTGCTGCAACTGCCACAAAGCTCAGTGCACGCGTGTTCCCTCCCTGTCTTCCTGCAGCACTCCTCCAAATGTGAGCAGGGGAGGGGAGATCAGATGGGTGTTGCCAGAAATCCAGGCTATTCTAGCAGTTCACTGCAAATAGGGAAGACATGCCAACTAGAGCAGAAACATGCTGATGGAGACCTGGGACGTGACACCTGCAGAGCTGTGAGGAATGCAGCAGGATAAACTAGGAGCTGGGCACTCCAGCTCCTGAGGAACTCATTGGAAAAGCATTCTTTCTTTCTGTTCCAGTCTGAACCTCTCCCTGCCAAAGGCAAATGACAGTGTCTCCCCTCCTCTCTGCAGGAACCTCAAAGTGTGTTTTCTGCCTGGATAAAGGACACTCAGTGCCCTTTGCTGAATGTGTGGGAATAGGAAGAGTGCTTATACAGCAGCCTCAGCCTGCCTGACCTTGGTGTCAGTTGCCATAGAGCATGTTTCGGCTCTAGAGGGCTGGGCACTGAGTGTAGACCCGCCAGCACTGGAGAGAGCTAGAAATAAGGCTCTGTAGGGAAGAATTGTCACTTTGGAGGGATAAGTCAGCTCCCACCAGTGCTTGTTGGGATTTTTTGCTGTGCAGGGGGTAGCAGCCTTTAAGTGACTTCTTCTGCAGTCTTCTCTTTGTTTTCTTGTTGGTAGTTGGAAGTGAACAGCCCATGCGCTGTTTTCAGGTTTTGTACACTGTATCCAGCCTGGACAATCCTCTGTCCACCCTTTAACACTGGAAGCATGTCAGTACCTAGCAGGGCTGTGCTGCTAGGATGTCATTCTAGGGGATGTGTAGTGGTGTTTGCACAGCCAGTGAGAGAAGAGAAGCTTGTATTAGTATGTCTTGAGGATCTAAGAATGTAGTTGCAGGGTAGAATGAGTCTGAAGTGCTGTGGGTCAGGATGTTTTGATGATTTTTTCACTCTCAATCTGAAAGCTTTACAGTTCTAAAAAACAAGTTGATGATGGGGACTCTGAAATGCTTGAAGCTTTTTCTGCTGGAAGGGCTGAAGAAAGACAGGTTGTTGCTGTAGTAGGGGCACTGAGTGTGGTTTAACACTTAGCTCAGCGATTTCTCAGTTGAGGAGTAGTTCTGTGCACAGTGGAATTAATGAGGCTGATTTTCTATGGATCTGGGTCTTGTCTGACTGTTATCTAGCAAGGTGCAAGCTCTGGTGGCTTTTTATCATGATTTGGAACATGTTGCTCTTCCCAGTGCATTTGTATTGTACTTTTTAAAGCTGGCAGTGGGATCTCTGTATGGATATAAGTGATGCTTCCATTAAAACTGTCAGCATTTCACAGCTGACCCAGTACATAGAGGGACAGATGAAGAGGCACTTGTGCTGCGCAGCTGCGTTAGCCTTAGAGCAGAGCTCTAGTTTTGTTGTAAGCTGGGTATAAGACTGCTCCTGGGGATCTCCTTGTGTCCCAAACATTGCCTATGCTCCATAGGACTCGCACTTCCTGATTTCCCTGTTTCTGAGTCTGGGACTGTTTCCTTATGAGCTGAAACCAGTGACAAGGCCATTTCACCCTTTAGCAGTTGTTACCTTGGCTTCTGTGGAAGCAGGTAAGTGCCTGCTGAGCCTTCCTGGGAGGCTGTCTGGACCCTTTTCAGAGCAAGACAACAGTTCTTTGCCAGATGTGGCAGCACTAGTGTCCTTTGGGCTGCCAGCCTCTTCCTCTGGAGCTGGGAATCGTTGCACATCTCTTCCTGAATTGTGCTCACCTGCAGAAGTCTGCCTTAGGCAGGGCTTCCCTTGTTGCTTCGATCATTCCCCCAGAGGTGTTATAAAGGTGGCAAAAAGAGTAACGAGGGGAATTATGGACCGGAATGCTGAGCTGCCAGTTCCTGGAGAATCAGTTTGGAAGACAAGGGTATGAGTGGCAGCCAACTCTCAACAGACTTACTCTTTTCTTCAAAACGGTAGTCTGTGCTCTCTATCTTGATCTTAGTGAGGATTTTCATGCCTTTCTTATCATATGGTCTTCTCTAAAGCAAACTGGGAAATGTCACAGTCCAGATGAGACTTTTCAGTGTAAAATGCACAATGTGCAGGGTAACTGCATGCAGAGTATGGCAGCTACTTAACAGTATCCTTCACTTTTGGGTATGGCTCAGGGTTGGTGCAGATGCTGGATCATGAAGTGAATGTGAAGTCAGCATTGTGACTCTGGGGTAGGTGGGGGAGGACTCAGCTCTTGCTCAAAGGTATGAACAGGAACCCAGTCTTCAAGAGACATGAAGTGTACCTGCCCTGCCGAGGTTCAGTAATGCCTCCCCTGTGTGTCGAGAGTTTGCTGCGCTTCCTGAGGGGTGGAACAGAAACCAAAGAGGAGTGGAGAGGAGAGCTCAGGCATATAAAGCAACTCAAGGAACTTTTGTAAGAGTGAGGCTAAAAAGGAGGGAATGGGTAGCTATAATGAGATGTGTGTACTTGCAGCAACTGCCCCATCACTGTTTGCCATCTTTGCTTTCAGTGCTGCAGTGAGGAAGAAACTGGACCCATCTATTGCTCAGGGCCCACTCCTGGGCAGGGATAGTGGTAGGTGAGCTGGGAGATTGCCCTGAGTCCCCCTGGGCAGAGCACACAGCTGGGAGGAGAGGAGCCCTGCCAAGAAGAGAAGCTGTCTCTCTGTTCCTGTATCTGTGGCAGCATTTCTGCTCGCTCAGTAAACCAGGCACAAGGCTGCTGCTGAACAAAGAGCTCAAACCACGCAGAGGTGGGTCCTGCAGGAAGACAAAGACAAATGTGTCGGCAGCTCTTCCCCCACCTCCTCCTGCTTGGTGCCTGGGCAGTGTGCCAGCTTCCTGCCAGCAGGGCCCTGGGTGCTCCGGTGGCGGTGCCTCCTGCCAGCTGTGGGCAGCAGGGAGGTGCTGCCTGTGCAGGGCATTGCAGCGGGCTGCCTTCAGCCCTGCAGGAGGCTGGCCTTGGAGTGACCCGTAAGGAGGTGGCTGGTGGCTTTCCTGCCCTTGCTGAGTAACGTGAAGAGACTGCTGGGGTGGCCCAGCTGGGGAAGGGGAGGCTGAGGGAGGGTTAGATGAGCAAGTCGTGGAGCAGCCAGGGTACTGTCAACCTGCTATAAGAGGTCTTGCCTTGCTTCTTACGACTCTTGCCCTCTGGCCTGCTGTGTGTTTCCCTAGCTCCTGGATCTTCTATGCAGGGATCTTGCAGCCACACTAACATTGTGGGTTGTAGCGCTTGGTGTCCCTGTGCAAAGGCAGTAACTTTGTACTCTCCTGTTGTATATGTGGGGGGAATGGGATGGGGAAGGGGTGCAGAGTCCTTATGCCATCCTGAGGAGTCCTTGGGCTGGCAGCAGGGCAAAAGAAGCTGTAGAAGCTGTTAGTGTTTCAAGCTGACACCCACACGAGGGTTACACTAGTGTAACTGTAGCAGTTGGTGTATATAAGCTTTCCCACACAGGCATGATTCAGTTCATGCTGGTGGTGTTCTGTTCCTTATCAACACAATGGCTGTTCTGTGCCAGGGCTAGGATTGTCAGGGTGTACTCTTCTGGTCAGGGAATTTTTTGTTTGGCCCAGTAAGGCCACTGATGCCTCCCTGTCTGAGAGATGCTCTTCCAGGAGATCTTTCCATTGAGGAAGAAGAAAGCTTTGAGCTGGCATCCCTCCACTTTCTGTTCCCTTTCTTCTGCAGTCGGAAGAGGTGTTGAGCTCTGAGAGCCTCCTTGCATCAGTGGTCTATGGGCAGGAGGTGTATGCATTGCAACCCCAGCTGCCAACTACAAATCTCTGCTCTTAAATGGAAGCTAAATCAGCTTTCCTTGCTGCGGGAGTATGGTGGTGTTGGACGTCAGCACTGATTCTAGCCTTTTTGTCTCCTGTCCACGTGTGCTACCTGCACTGGTTGTCAGCGCTCTGTGCCACAAAAGCGGAGACATGTGCCCTGACAGCTGCCTGCTGCCGAAGGGAGTGGAAGGGCTTAGAGTAGGCAACCAGTTGAATGCTGTCTCTGGCTTCTTGAAGAAGGCTGTGACACTTGTTGTGGCTCTCTGAAACAGCACTGAGGCACTCAGGTTTTGTCTTTCTCTCTGTCTAGGACTGCAGGAGCAGGACTATGTCCACCATGGTATACCCAAGGGAGGAGAAACTGGACAAGCTGAGCCAAGAGGAGATAATTTCCAACACCAAGCTGGTGATGCAAGGGCTGGAGGCACTCAAGAATGAACACAACTCCATCCTACACAGCTTGCTGGAGACCATCAAGTGCCTGAAGAAGGATGAAGAAGCCAATCTTGTGCATGAGAAATCCAACCTGCTCCGCAAGTCAGTGGAAATGATTGAACTGGGTCTTGGAGAAGCTCAGGTGAGAGTGGTGGGTGACCCCCTAGGTGTTACCCAGGAGTGACAGGGGAAGGCAGGCATGTGGCCATTCCCTGTAAGCTGCAAGGGCAGCAGGGGGCTGAACATAGAAGGCCAGTGTGATGCTGAGGGTGGGCTCTAAGCATGCATGTGAGGGAGATACAGAATTGTGGTAGTTACTGACTGGAACTCTTGACAAGGTGATGATGGCATTGTCCAACCATCTGAATGCTGTGGAGTCAGAGAAGCAGAAACTGCGTGCTCAGGTGCGGAGACTGTGCCAGGAGAACCAGTGGCTGCGTGACGAGCTTGCCAACACCCAGCAGAAGCTGCAGCGCAGTGAGCAAACCGTGGCTCAGCTAGAGGAGGAGAAGAAACACCTTGAGTTCATGAACCAGCTGAAGAAGTATGATGAGGATGTCTCACCTTCGGTATGCCCTAGTCAAGCAGCCACCTTTGGGGATGGGGGAGGTTGGACCAGCAGGATTGCCTAGGTGTGATAGCATTGCCTTGGATTTTGCCTCTTCCTAGGTACTGTGCACAGCAATGCCTGTGACTAAAGGGAGCCTGCATGGGGCAGAGTATCTGGGAGAATGTGGAGTAGCATGCCAGGATGCACTGGACAAATTTGGCTTTATTACTTTGAGGCAGGGGAGAGGGGGAAGATGGTGGCAAAGACAACAGGGGAAGCTGAGGGTGTTGGTGGGCTGCAGCAGGGAGGAGAGTTTGGTAGCTGACTCAGCCCAGGGTGCTGATGACTCTTCTGAGAACCACCAGTGTTGTGATTCCCATCCTCTCAGGAGGAGAAGGAGGGTGACTCTGCCAAGGACTCTCTGGATGATCTGTTCCCGAATGAGGAGGAGGAGCATGGTCCTGGATGTAAGTGTTTGCTCATGCGTGGTTGCTGGCTGTATCTGTTCAAGCGTGCTGTGCCAACTGTGCCCCTGTTTATTCCTCTGTGCCTGCAGTGCCCCACCAGCACAGCAGTGCCGTGGCAGCTGCCCAGCAGGGAGGCTATGAGATTCCTGCACGCTTGCGCACCCTCCACAACCTTGTCATCCAGTATGCCTCACAAGGACGCTATGAGGTGGCTGTGCCGCTCTGCAAGCAGGCACTGGAGGACCTGGAGAAGACATCAGGCCACGATCACCCTGATGTGGCCACCATGCTCAACATCCTGGCGCTAGTGTACAGGTGAGCATGGTGGGCAGGGCAGGACTGGGCCAGGAGAGCTTTTGGCCTCTCCCATTTACCAGGAGAGCACATTCTGGTGACAGGGAGCTCCCCCAGCTTCCAGTGCCTTTCAAAAAGGTTTTGGCACGGGAGAGGTATTTGGACTGCCAGACTCCCTGATAAAACTAGGGACTGGCTAAGATAGGGAGGAATGGAGAAATGAAAGGGCTGTGAGAGCTGGATCTGTGTGGAAGGAGGGCTGTTGTTTGCAGTTCTGCTTGCTATGGGCTGTGATGTCCAAATCCTGAATAACTGGTTGATTTTGCACTGCAGGGATCAAAATAAATACAAAGAGGCAGCACACCTCTTGAATGATGCTCTCTCCATCCGTGAGAAGACTCTGGGCAAAGACCACCCAGCGGTGAGTGTCTCCCTCCTTTCAGTTACTTCCCTTGAGCTGTAGGTGCTGCTGGGGCTAGAACGGTGCCCTTATGGTGTGTCTGCAGCCAGACTACCAAGGACAGCACTGTGCTCCGTGATATGAGGGGTGCTGTTCGCATGGTGTGGGGCTCTGTTTTACTGCTTCAGTATTTCCTGCTGTCTTGTTCAGTATGGCCTGTCAGGAGTTAGCTTCTTCAGGATCCTGCAGTGCAGGCAAGGTAGCCTTCTGCCTCTGGACGTCCTTCTCTTCAGAATCAGCTGTATTGCAGGCATGAAGGAAATGAGACAGTCACTGTTACTGCTGCTTGCACCCCTTGTTTGGTCCCAGTGGATTCTGCTTTGTTTCATGGAGAAGCTTATGTCTCTGCAGGTGGCAGCAACTTTGAACAATCTGGCTGTTCTCTACGGCAAGAGAGGGAAGTACAAAGAAGCAGAGCCACTGTGTAAGCGAGCCCTGGAGATCCGTGAGAAGGTAATGGTCTCCCATGTTCTCCATCCTTCCAGCTCTCCCTAAGGGTTTTCCCCCATTACCTCACTGCACCTGTGACATCCAGGACCTACCTAGACTCTTCAGCTGCTGATTCTACCACCACCCTTTCCTGTCTCTCCAGTGTTTTCAGCCTTAGAGGGGCTTCCCAGGAGGTGGAAGCGGAAATCTTTCCTCTTTACCTCCCTAGTCCTTGGCTCTTGTCTGACTTGGGCATGTACTCGAGGTACTACAGTGCCTACTAACTCCAGGAGTCCACTGCAAAAAGTGTTGACTTTTTGTGGCTTCTCTTCTTTTGTTTACCCAGGTCCTAGGCAAAGACCATCCTGATGTGGCCAAGCAGCTGAACAATCTAGCCCTGCTGTGCCAGAACCAGGGCAAGTATGATGAGGTGGAGTACTATTACTGCCGGGCCCTGGAGATCTATGAGAGCTGCCTGGGTCCTGATGACCCCAACGTGGCCAAGACCAAGAACAACCTGGTGAGGCCCTGGGGAGAGGCCCTGTGGGAATGGGGAGTGGTGCCGTGGAAAAGGTTAGGATTGCCTGGTGCTTGGGAGATGTGGAAGGATAGCTGCAAGAGGGGGACAGAGTTAATCTGTGTTGCCCAGTGGGGCTGGAGCTGTTTTCTTGGTTGCAGGCCTCCTGTTACCTGAAGCAAGGCAAATACAAAGATGCAGAGGTGCTGTATAAGGAGATCCTTACCCGTGCTCACGTGAAGGAGTTTGGCTCTGTGGATGGTTTGTACAGCAGAAACTGTTGGGGCTGGGGAAGGGTGAGCAGTTTGGTGTCCTGGCTCTCAGCCTAGGCTTGGCTGGTACTGGTATCCCCCTGGCAGGGGGATGAGATGCCTTGCAGGGCCCCTGCTTTGCGCAGCCCTTGAGACACTGCCATTCTAGCGTGTTATGCTGCTCAACCTCTTCTCTCAGAAGGGGTCTTGGAGAGCTCTGGCTGTCAGTCTTTACTGGGTTGGGAGTAGCTGGCTAAAAAGGGGAATAGCAAGTGGCACAATTGTTCCCAGGCATAGGCTGAAGTTTCTCCTGTACACCTGGCACAGGTATTCTACCGTGGGAGGGCTTGTTCCTTCCTTCCCCTGTCCCACCCTTGCAATGTTGGTTGCCTTTCTTGTGGCCCTGGCCTAGGGACCAGGGGAATCTGGAAGCCTTGTCACTTACCTCTGGTGAGCTTCTGGCTCTGGAGACAAAGTGCTGGACTGTGCAGGAGGTAGAGCCCCGCCCCAGTGGAAGTGGCAGAGCAACAAGGCGAGGTGGTGAGTGGAGCTGTCTTGCATTCTTCCCCACGCAGATGAGCATAAGCCAATCTGGATGCACGCGGAGGAGAGGGAGGAGATGAGCAAGGTGAGTCTGAGCTGGTGGTGCTGCCTGTTGATAGTAGCAAGAGCCCAGGGAGGGGAAGGAAATCTAGGGGTTTTGATCCTCTCTTATCACAGCCAGACCTTCCTTCCTGCAGTCTGAAGAACTGCTGTGGCCACTGATGAAGGCCAGGAGGGGTCTGGAGAGTGGGGAGGGAGTGTGGCAGCTCCTTGGGGAAGGGAGGGAAGGCCCATCAGAGCGCTTGATGCTTTTCCTGGGGCAGGAGGGATTGTTCAGCATCTTGACCGTGGCTGCATGCTCTCTCTTTTTGATTTAGTGATCCCTCTAGGGCACACATATGATGGAAGATGGTGGATGGCAAAGGGTTGTGCTGCAGGGCCTTGGCACTCTGTTGCAAAGAGCTGCTAGTACCCAGAGCACAACCTGCTTCTGAAGCAGCCCTAAGGCTGCATGAGGAAAAATGGAGGTCAAGAAGAAACTGCTGCCATCACCCTGGTTAAGAAATGGAGTCAAACCTCCTGAAAAAGATCTCTGCACAGGGCAGGCCCTAGTTGTTCTATGTCCTAGCTGGCCTGTGAAAGAGGATAGACATGGGTTGTGCTTGCCTTGGACTAGGCTGAGAGGCAAAGAAGCTGTTGCTCCTCTTGCCCAGGCCCTGCTCTGTGCAAGAGCACAGATAAATGCAGAAGAATCATGTGTCTGCTTTTCCCCAAGCCTAAGACGTCACCTGCTTTTTGGCAGGTGGGTGAAGCAGAAGAATGAAGGACTCTGGTCTAGTCCTCTAGCTGCGGTGGGAGCAGACACCGTCTCTTTCCTTTTCCTTTGCCCTCAGAGCAGGCCCCATCCCTACATGGGCTCAGACAGCAGGCTGGCAGGCTTGGTTTAGTGACTTACCAGTCCCATCCTGAGAGTCCTAAGAGCAGGGCAGTAGCAGCTGCCTCCCACCAGCATGCTGTGTCTTCCCATTGACCCGTGCTGTGCAGTCCCCAGTGCAGGGCAGCACTCAGCTCTGCCTTGCACCGCTCTGATTGCTGTCCTACGGATGCTCTGCTGCAAAGAAATTACACTTGCTGTAGCACCATCCTATACAGGAGAAATCAAAGTTGGAGTAGAGACCAGGCTCCCCTTGCACCCTCTGGGATTGAGACACTTTTTTGGAGAATTAAGGGGTCAAAAGTAGACAGTTGTAGTGTTGAGCTATGCTCCAGATAATGCAAACTTCGCTACAGGGCAAGAGAACAGGCTCAGGGACCTACAGTTGGAGTGAGATTCACTTTACAGCCTGGGGCAAGGGCTGAGCCTCTTTCCCTGCCCCTGGGGCTCCTGTCCCCAGGACAGCTGTGCCCATGCCCCATGGCACGGCATAGTTGACATGGCCTTCCTGGCTAGGCAGTGGTAACCACAGACTACTCATGCTGCTCGCCCAGGGGCTAGGTCTGCTGCGCTCTCCTTTGTGCTGTGTTTCCACATTTCTTATTAAAAAGCATCAAACACTTCCTGCAGAGCTTCACTTCTTTTTTTTCTTTCCCCTCGGCTCTCAGTGACAGCAGGGGGAGGCCAGCTTGTGCCAGCAGCGGGGCACAGCTGGCAGCCCTGACCTTTGAGGCTTCTTCTGCCCCAGGGGATTTGACACCTTTCCCCTTGGGTTCTGCCACCCTCTTAGGGCTGCCTCTATGCAAGCTTCAGAGGTGTTTTGACTCCTGAGCCCTCCTGTCCCTGGGACCTATCCAGGCTGTGTAGGCTCTGACGCAAGGAAACTCACGTGTGCCCATGGCTCAGAGAGACTCCAGCATGTGGGGTAAAGATCTGAGAAGTGCTGTGGAACTGAATAAGAAAAATGGTCCCTGTGAAGACAGTTTCTTCTGGGCTAGAGCCCTTGCCAGAGGGAAACTCCTGTTGTGGAGCAGTGGCCCCTGCACCTGCTTGGTGAGAGCAGCCCTGCTGTGCTTGGGGCTGAGCTGGGTGTTTCCTGCCCAGCCCCTGTGTCCTGTGGGTGCAGAGCCAGGGGCAGAGCACACCCCCAAGTACTTGCCATGCACCAGGGTGCACAGTGTGTGGACAGGCAGCCCTGCTCCTGCAGCAGTGGGGATTCCTTCATGCAGGTGCCACTGCCCCTACTGATCCAGGGCAATGCTGGCTAGCAGCTAGTGCTCTGCAGAGTGGGTTGTCCTGGCCCTAAGTCTTTCTCCTTGAGCATCAAGCTCTGCCTCCTCTCCTGTTGCTCTGGTCAGCAGCTTCTCTGCTCCTGGCTGTCGCAGGGCCAGCCAACCAGCTTTGGGGTACAAAGGCTGGGCATGGAGAGGAGACAGCTAGCTGGACTGAGCTGCTGTGGGACTGGACTGACCTTGCAGGCAGAAGGCTTGCATGTGGCTGGCTGATTCCTTTGCTGGCTATGGCTGAGGGGTTTAGTGCCCATGCTGCCTGGCATGCCCATGGGGTTTTTGTTGGAGGTTTGTGTCTCCCCCTTGCATGCTGGGGCAGTGGGGTTGGTGTCATGTCCTCCAGAGCACTGTGAAGATGGACTGTGTTGTCCCTGCTCCCTTTAGTACCGTGGAAGGGGGCTCCTTGCTGGGGTGGGGACATCACTTCTACTTGTGGCCCAAATGTGTTGCAGCAAATGGGCTTTCGGTTTTCCCTCCAGGAACCTGCTGGGATTTGTGACTGCATTTGCACATTGTGTTTCCAAAGGCTGGGCTGGTGCAGGGGTGCAGCCTGGGGCCTGACCCTGGGACCCAGTAGGAGAGCGCAGGCCAGAGAATGGCAGTAGGCATGGGGCTAACAGCTCTCATCTCTCCCCACCCTGTAGAGCAAGCACAGAGACAGTGCTCCCTACGCTGAGTATGGTGGCTGGTACAAGGCCTGTAAGGTTAGCAGGTAAGTGGTGGTTTGTGGGCAGCTGTGGGTTCCGGAGTGGGTGGCCCCAGGGCTCTGCTCATCCTCCATCTGTTACTGCAGCCCGACTGTGAACACCACTCTGAGGAACCTGGGTGCGCTGTACCGACGCCAGGGCAAGCTAGAGGCAGCTGAGACCTTGGAGGAGTGTGCAGTTCGCTCTCGGCGGCAGGTAACCCCAGAGGGACCTTCCCTGGTGGAGGGGGCATTGTGGGGCTCGGGGTGGCAGATCATGCCACAGCATTTGGCTTGGGGTGTGGTGAGGGACTCTTCTGGGCCTTGCAGCATCTGATATCCTCAGTTTATATTCCCATGACACCAGAGCACCTTGGTGGTTGGAGTTGTATTTGTGTGTACATGTGTGGAGTTCTGAATGTGCATGTGTGCGTGGATGGAGCAGATGTCAGCGTGTGTACCTGTGGGGAGGAAGGTGCTCTGAGTGCAGAAATACTGCACCTGGGTTAGGGCAGGTTACTGGGCTTTGTCAGCTACTGAAGAGAGATCTGCACTCACTGGGATGTTTTCTTCACGCTAATTTTTTGTCCAGGGTACACATTAGGGATTTCTTAGAGTACCTCTCACCCTAAACTCCTCTCAATCCTCAAATAATAAAGCAGGAGCTGTACAAAGACTGAAGGACAGCGGAAGCCTTCACACACCAAAATGTTAAGAAAAAAAGCTGTCAGCTTTGGGGTAGCAAAGCCCTTGTCCCCCAGGGTGGTTTATGGCTTGCCGGGGGTCTCACTGATCTGGGAACCCCAACAGGGACTGCTAAGTGCAGGATGTCATTTGGCTCCATCCTTCGTGTGCTGGAGAATTTTGACTGTGATGGGGCAATGGCCAAGAGAGGGGATGGGACTAAGCACAGTGATGGCACAGCAGATCGCTAGAGGGAAAGAACGCAGAAGGGCAACACATGGTGCTTCCTTATCCCTTTCTACTTGCAGGGCATTGACCCGATCAACCAGACGAAGGTGGTGGAGATCCTGAAGGAGGGTGATGGTACAGAGAGACGTCGGAGCCTGGGGGGCAGCGTCAAGTACGAGAATGCCACAGACGGTAGCGAGGAAGTGAGTATGGGCGTGGAATGGAGCGGGGTAAGTACAAGACACCATCAAGAATGGCCTCAGCCGGCTGCCAGAGGGAAGGGACAACCTGGCTCAGGGCTGTCCCCGCGTGGCCTGTCGTGGCATCCTTGTCTGCCTCCATTTGTTCCCTGCACACTTCCTTCCCCTCTTTCTTGGTATGAGCCAGCCAGCCCGCAAAGGTGCGTGTCTGGGCCTGGCTTCTGGTGTACAGGCCAGATATCCCCAACTGGGGGCTCCTGCTTCCAGGGGGCTGCCAGGCTCTCACAGTGCACAGCATGAGCTGGTCCTGGTCTGCCCTTAATCTTAGCCTTGCAACCTTATTAACATATCTCCCTGCTGCTCCCCTCTTGAGGCCCTGGCTGAGAGCATCAGCCCTATCTCAGGCCCACACAGCCTCTGTGAGCAACTTGGCTGTCTGTCCCGCACTGCGCCACAGGCGATGCTGAGCCTGGGGAGGGTGTGTATGTGCCTGGTGTGTCTGTGACTGAGTGGACTGCAGGGCACAGGAATAGTCTGCAGCCAGCATCTTTGCTGTCCCCCTCTCCTGGTCTCATTTCCTCTGTGGGCTCTGGCCAAGCAGAGGTGGTAAAAGGCAGGTCTTTGTGGGATGCCAGGCCAGACTGACCAGTGGCAAAGAGGTGGCAAAAGAGGCTGGTGTTAGCTGAGACACAGCCAGGGTGACCTGAACCTGTCTAGGCTTGCTCTGAGACTGAGGTGCACTTTGGTCACTAGCACTGAGTTTAGAGAAAGGTAGCAGTCCAGGTCTGGGACAGGTGCCTTTTGTCTCCTGCAAGGAGGAGGATGGAGAAGAGGTGGCAAGTGAGCATGGTGCTGGTGGGTGCTTGGCTCAAGGGCTGCTAGAGCTCTTAACGCTTACTACGCCTCCTGCAAACTCTAGTTGGGAGCATAGTGTAGCTGGGTACCCAGGGGTTTTTGCAGCCTGGCACAGGTGATAGACTGAGCACTCCGAGTCCTTCGCGCTCCCTT
Source organism: Strix aluco (assembly GCF_031877795.1). Classification (NCBI taxonomy): domain Eukaryota; kingdom Metazoa; phylum Chordata; class Aves; order Strigiformes; family Strigidae; genus Strix; species Strix aluco. Next base: position 15,566,358 of record NC_133933.1, read on the forward strand.
CCCAACTACTGTCACTAACCCTTCTCCACCTGGCTCAGCTCTATTCCCACCTGCATGAGCTCCCTTCCTTCCTCTTCTGTGTTGCCATGACAGCCCCTCAACACCCAAGCCTGAAGCCTGCTGGCTCTCTTGATTGTGGATTGTACCCAGGAGATGGCTGGAGGGGACCTTGGGGAGCAGAGCTTCGAGGGGACCTGGCAGCTCTGTCAGATGCAGGGCTGTCCTCTGTCCCAGCTCTGTCCCATCAGGAGTGAAGAGGGTCCTAGCCCTGGCAAGGCACCAACCTTGGGCCCTTGCACTCCCCGGTAGTTGAGGGGCTAGCAAACACAGAGGGATAGCTGCAGGTTTGGATTAGGATCACCTGGTCCCTGTCCTGGCCAGTGTCTCTCTACAGTTCCTCCTGGCTGTGGGTGTTGGGTGATTGCTTTGCATTGGTGATGGTCTGGGAGACCTTTCTGACAGTCTCTGAGCTGATCATCCCAAGGCTAGCAGGCAATACCACCCTGTGACCCAGCCAAGGGGGATAGTCCCTGTTTGTATGACCCTTCCCCAGAGGGCTTGGCAGGGCTTCCCTGGCCCAGCCAGCTGTAGATAGAGGGTTCGAGGGCTTGCCCAGCACCCTGGGGGACACAGCTGCTGCCACATGATGCTCAGTGCCTTTTCCAGCATGCTGCATGCATAGCCAGCCTCCTCTCCCAGCCAGCAGCCCTGCACTGGGCTGCAGCTCCCCCAGAAAGAAGACTGAGGCAGCTCCCACTGCTCCTGTCTGTTATGGCCAGTTGTTCCCTGTGCTGGTCTAGAGACCTCGGATGTCACCCCTTAGCTGTCAGCTGCTGTAGGCAGGGCCATGGGAGCCCCCAAGGTGCCAGCAACCTCTGTGCCCTGCTGCCAAGGGCAGCTCTGGAAGCACCCCAGGGCCTGGACCAGCTACTTGCGGCCCAGGTAATTGGGCTGGGAGATCCAGGGTCTGGGCTGTGAGAGCAGGGATGGCACCAGCTCAGTGGTGCTGAGCCTTTGGCAGGCACCCCATGCCCAAGACCCAGGAGCAGGGAGCCCTCAGAGCAGGAAGCCCAGGCTGTTACTCCCTGAGCTAGATGTTCCTGCTAGCCTGCTAGAGCATGCTGGCAAAGATGTGAGTCTGCTGTTTCAGCCTCACAAGACTCCCTCCCTGCCCAGACATGGTCCGTTGTCTCTGCATGCAGCCTGGGCCCTGCCCCACCTGCTCCCTGGGTGACCTACAACCTCACGGCCTTGTAAATTGTGTCTTTCTCCTCTCTGTGCACTAGGCTTAAATGCCTCCCGAGACTCCCTCTTTCCCCTCCACCGCAATCACCTGGATGTTTGTGTTGTATCTTCCGACTTTTCCTCCACACCATCCCTCCTTCCTCGGCAAGAACTCCACGCCAGTCCCCCAACCCTCCCGGCGCGCGAGGGCACCGCGACGCCTGCAGAGGAGTGCCTGGCCACGTGGCCCAGCTCCAGTCCCATGGCCAGCAAAAGCAGGAAGAATCTGCGAGGAGCTGCCTGCTCCCCCAGGCCAGGGTGATGGGCCACCGTCCCCTTGCGTGCCCCCACCCCCAGCCTGCCCTTGCACATCCCTGGGGACCAGGCCTGCGGGGGATTGTCTTCACTCCAGGCGTGCCGACTCCACTGTCATTAGACATCCTTCAACCCTCGTAGCTTGTTCCCTCCATCTCTGCAGAGGCCAGGATGGAGGCACGAAGATGGGGCTGTTCTGGGACAGAGAGGCCTGGCCTTGGCAAGGCTGCTGTGTGTCCAGTTCCTTTCTTCCCTGTAGGCTTAGCTGATGTTAGTGCCCTGTAGCAAACCTGCTCTGGCCACCAGTGAGCTGGGCTCTCCCTGCAGCACAGGGCAGTCCCTGCCTTGCTGTCTTCCTCCCTGCTGAGCTCTGCAACCCAGGGGCAGCATGTGGGTCTCTCTGCAGGGGCACAGGAGTGTAGGGCTGGCCCATAGCTAAGGTACATCCAAGATGAGGTGAGGGGGTGACAGCCAAGGGCCATGCATGGAACAGGGACATGCCAGGATAAGTATAAGGATAAGTTGCAACCTCCTGACCTGATGGTGTAGCCAAGTTCCTCACCTAATAGCATTAAGGGATGAATCGGCTCCCCATTGCTCCAGGGTCCCTAGGTGTGGCTGCTGGCAGAGGGAGAGGCTGTGGTGAAGCTGTTTGTTGTTCCTTGGAGGCAGAGAGAAGGGTAGGAGGAAAACAGAACTTTTCTGTAAGGGACCAGACCCCAGGCCATTAGAAGTGGCTAAGATGGGGAACGGGCTGTTTTGGAGCAGAATGGTTGAGAGAAAAAGGAGGTGCAAAGAAGGATACGAGGAAAGGAAGAGCTGGGCCTTGAGTGCTCTGAGCATGTGGGGGCAGATGGAATGGATGGAGGGAGGTTTCCGCAGGAGAAGGGGCCAGGTTGCTCATGAAGGAGGGCAGTTCTTGAACACAGGACCTGGCTTGCCAGGCATGGTCCCTGTAGCTATGTCTTGCTGTCTGGCTGTCCCTAGCCAAGTGGGTGGGAAATCTGTAACCCTGTTACGGCTAGGAAGACAGTGCTGACCCTTGCCGTGTGTGGGGGTGGCTCAGTGCCTCTGATGGGACTCCAGGCCTACACAGGGTCTGGTCCTGTCGGTCGCTACTGGGAAAAGGGACGTTTTCCATGGCCAGACTGCCACTGCCTTGAGCCTCACACCCTTGGGTGCACACCCTCATCCCACCTCCTATAGGAAGTAAACCTCCCTGGCCCTTTATTCCCTTATTCCCTACCTGGGAATAAAGCTGGGGAGGCTGCAGCCAGCAGGGTAGAGCCCGGAGGCCAGTGCAGGATACCCCCTTATTTATTTAGGTAGATAGTTTGTCTTATGCTAGTCACCTGGCAGGTTGTGCTTGTGTCTGTCTGGGCCTGGCTTTCCCGTGGTGATACAGTGGCCTTGGGGCACGTGCATGCTGCTCTCCTGGGAGCTTGTGCTTGCTGAAAGGACCATGGGGTATGGAGCCCAGGGCTGAGTGCTCTAGGGCTGCACCTTCCTTGCCTCTCTCTCCCAGTGCTGCTCCATGCTCCTGGAGAGTGTTGAGTCCCCAGTGCAGGGTGCGTTCAGGCCTCAGTGCCACCTGCCCCTGTGCTTTGCCATGTCCTGGACCTGGTGCTGTAACAACCATACCTCTGATTAAAGGTAGACAGACCCGAACCGCTGCCCTGTGCTTCTTTCCACGCTCTGTAGGCCAGCGTCGGTCAGCCCTGGGGTGGTGGGTGCAAATGCTGCTGGAGCAGGTGTGGGGGTGCTTGGTGTCTGTGTGTGTGCGGGGGGGATGTGCTGCCTCCAGGGCACCTCTCCTAGGCTGAGCATTGGAGATGAAGGACCCAACTGCACTGAGCCTTTTCCTAACCTCCAAACTGGGGTTGCTACTAACCCCAGCTCTGTAGCCATGTATGGCAGAGCTGCCCTGGGGCATCTGAGCTTGGGCCTTCCCCAACAGGTGTTTCCATTAGCCAGAGAAATATCTCGTTGTGCCCACCAGTGCTGAGCTGCAACGTGCCGCCAGATCACGCCTGAGTCCCCTGCCTCCATGCAGCAGGCAGGGTGGGAGCATGCAGCAGAGAGCAGCTCAGTGGGGGAGCTGCTGCTTTTTCTTTGAGTGCTCTCATCCTGGTGGGTGCAATGGGGTGGGGGCTTTGCAGTAAACCAAGCCCCATAAATGTTCTGGGTTAAAAATAACCCTGCAGAAAAGGAAGTGGAGAGAGAAGGGAGGCTATTTTTAACCCAGCATGCAGCAGCGTTTGATTCTGGTGTTGGTCTGCAGTCAGTCTGCATCACTGGAGCTGGGGAAATGTGGCTCCATCCTCCAGCTCTGACCCCAGAGCATACTTCCTGGCCAGATCCTGCTGTCCTTGTACCACGGTCCTACTCCCCTGCCCCAGCTGTGTTTCCTTCTCCACCCCTGGCTTGTGTGCCCTGGCAAAAGTGCAGCACCCTGCAAGGGAGGGTGGTGACCCAGTGCAAGTCTGGTGGGGAGGCAAAAGACACCCTACCCCTGTCTTTGCTAGTGCCATATGCTGATGGCTAGCTCCTCCAAAACCTGCCCATGACTCCTGATGCAGGAGGTGAATTGTTTACCTTGCTAATACTTTTGGTGCTCTCTGCATTCCTGGTGAGTGGGTCCCCTGAAGCGACAGCAGGTGACTTCCAGTTTGGAAATCTCTCATCCTGATGAGAAAGCAAAGAGTTTCAATGCACTTGGTTTGTCCAAGAAGGGGCGAGATGAATACCAGGAGAAAGGTTTGCTGGTAGGAAAAGTCCTGTTCAGCTGTTGGAGAGGGGTCTAGGGCTGGATCAGCTTTGGGTAATTGTAGTGGGGAAATGTTGGAAAAGCCTTCCCCAGGGCTACAACCCATAGCAGTCAGCACAAGGGGGTGACTGACAGAGACCCTGCTTACCTGCAGAGCTGCACGGACAGTCCTGGAGCAACCGCTGCTGCTAGCCTGGGCTACGTTGGTCATTTGGAGTGGAACAAAGGGGCTCCCACACATGCTTGTGAGGAGCAAAGGGCTTCTGCGGTCACCTTATCTGTTTGTTCTGCCGTGATGTGCCAGGGGCCTTTGGGATCAGGAGCAGGGAGGACTGCTGTTATCAGGCTGTGAGAGCAAAAGTAACTCCACATCAGCGGTGGTGCCACAACCTTGTGTAATGAGCATGCCTGGCCGCAGGGGAAGAGCTTGGTGCCATGATGGCACAGTGGCATGAGGTGGTGTCATGCTGGCAGCCTGTGCCTTGCACATGGAGCTGAACACAGGCGATGGAGAGTGCCTTTCTGAGTACTGGGAATTTTGGGGGGTATGTGGGAGGAAATAGGCTGGGGAACAAGATTTAGGGCTGGTTTTGGTCTTTGGAAAAAGCAGGCTGCTGTAAAGAAACCCCTGCAAAGTGTCACCCCGGGGCAGCTAGTGGGGCCAGGCACGGCTGAAGCTGGGGGACCGAGAAAAGTGGTGCCTGTGTGGCAACACAGTGTTGGTGCAGCCAAGTGAGTGCATCCCAAATGGAGCTGCCGGAATTGCTCAGCAGGCTCAAAGCTAATTGTCTTGGGGGTGTTAGAGGTGGGACATGGACATGTGTGCCTGTGGACTGGTCTTGTCTGACATGCGTGAGCCTGCAGGCCTGGCATACGTAGGACCAGGATGTGTGTCAGGACGAGTGCTGGATGGAGAGGAGGAATAGCAATGGCATGGTGAGGAAGGGCAAGGGGAGGGGGAGGATAGTCTCCAGCCAGCAGCAAATGAGGAGGGAGTCCTTGAAATGAATGTCCTGGCTCCTGTCAGGATTTGGTGCTTCCCTGGCCACTGGGACCTCCATGGTAGCTGCTGCGTGAACTGTTGCAGATGGTGGAGCTATGCCATGTTTGGGCAGGGCTGTGGGGATGCCACTGCCACTTGTGCTGGTGGCCTGGTGCAGGTCAACAGCCTGGCTGGGTGTTGGGCTTGCACCGGGCAGGAGGGAGGATTGGTCTGGGTGAGCCAGGCCATGGTGGGGGGAGTCCCCAGTTCCGTGGTCATCATGTCCCGTGGAGAACCAGGGCGAGAGGGAGCCCATGTAGTGAGCAGTAAGCCTGCTCTGGGCTAGGGCTAAATCGTAGTGCAAGTGGGCAAGACAGTTTTTAGGGCCAAGCCCAGTTCCTGGTCTGCAACGTGTCAGAGCCTGATTGGTGCCACTCAGCCATCGCCCCGGCTTGTGTCTCTGTGTCCAGGATGGCAGTGGCACCCTCCAGCGCAGCAGCTCCCTGGGGAAAATCCGGGATGTGATACGGAGGAGCAGTGAGATGTTGGTCAAGAAACTGCAGGGCAATGGTCCCCTGGAGCCCAGGAACACCAGGTGGGTACCAGGGCCGTGAGGGCCAGGCTGGGTACAGAGCCAGGTGGGGGCCCTACCACCTTGGGGTTTCGGGGTCTGGCCAAGTGCAACGAGATCACACCTGCTCTCCTCTGCTTTCTTGTAGCATGAAACGAGCTGCATCATTAAATTACCTGCACAAGTCTAGTGATGCTTCATTTGAGGTAAGCACTGGCTAGGCAGCAGGGCTGGTGCGGGAATGGGCACTGGGGTGGGGGCTCTGTGGCTGCACCTGGCTCTGGGGGCAGTGGCCAGCAACAGAAGTGGTGAGGGGCACAGTGGGCCACACATGTGGTGCCCGAGACTGCATCGGAGGTGTTCGTCCATGCAGAGGTACTCTGCAGTGCTGGAGCTACTTTCCTAAGGGGTGGTCTGGGCTGGTGCCCCCACTGTACCCCCTGGGTCTCTTCTGAGATCATAGCTCCAAATCTGAAGGTGTTGCCTCCAATTAACCACCACTCTGCTCAGCAAACCAGCCACAGAATGGGAGCGGGGAGGGCAGAGGTGGCACCTAACGTGGCTGGTAATGTCGGGGGGGGAGTCCTGGCTTGTAGGGTGTGGGAGGTGGGCTGGCAGCTCTGGGGTGTGCGTGTGGATTGCAGGTACTGGTCCTCACGAGTCTTTTCCAGGGCACCCAGGGCCTCCGTGCGGAGAGCAGAGGCCTCAGCGCCAGCAGCATGGACCTGTCCTCCCACAGCTCCCTGCTCTCCTCCAATTGACCCCCCCACCCCCCTACAGGTGCCCCCCCGCATCTCGCCGCTCTGCCGCCGGCGCACCACTGCTTGGCACCACGCAGGGCAGCGCCCGGCACCCTCCCCACCCCAACTGCTCTGTTTCCCCCACCACTGGCTCTTGTGCCGCTCTGCCCGGGGGGGTGGGGGGCTCGCGGGCACCGGGAGGCCCTAGCTAGTTCGGGAATTGCAGCCCGCACGCATGCTCCTCTGCTGCGCACCCAGGGCCGGCAGCTTCGGTGGCGGCACGCTCGGCCCCAGCCGCACACGCTAGCCAGGTAGAAATGCCAGCCGGGAGAGAGGGAGGGAGGGAGGGAGGGAGGGAGGAAGCAAGCCTCGTAGGCTGGGGCGGGGGGCTGCACCCCCTTCGCCGGGGCAGCGGCAGGAGTGCCCCGGGCCTGCCGCAGGCCGCATGCCCCAGCTGGGGCGCAGGCGGGGGGCGGCCGTGGCTGATGAGCCCCAGCTGGCTGATCGCTGTACTTTATTTTATTAAATAAAACCGACCCTAGAAGCGACCGCGGCTCGGCCCCTGGAAGGGTGTGAGGGGAGGGCGGGGGGTGGGGTGGGGCGGGGCCGCGCGGCGGGGCCGGGCACGCGGGCGCCGCCTGCCGGGGGGCGAGGGCGCCGCGGGGGGCGGGGCCTGGCGCCCAGCGCCGTGACGTCACTCGGGGCGGGGCCCTGCGCCGCCGGACGGCGGGCTTCCGGGTGGGCAGCGGGGGGCGATGGCGCGCAGCGCGCGGGGCGACCTGGGCGGGCTGGGCGAGCTGGGCGAGGAGGCCGCGGCCGGTGGCGGGGGGGATGGCGACGGCCAGGAGGAGGAGGTGGAGGCGGCGGAGCGGGGCCGGTTGTTCGCCCGCTGGGAGGCCGTAGCCAGCACGCACCGAGTGAGCCTGCCTCGAGGTGAGCGCTGAGCCGCGCTGCGGAGGGTGGGTTGGCCCTGGCGGGGGGGCCCTTCGGGGACTGAGAGCGCCCTGCGAGCCACGCCCGATGCGCCGGGGGCTCCCTCCGCTCGCCAGCCTGGGCGAGCCTCCTGGCGAGCCTCGCCTCTCCTGTGCTTCGCCTTGCAGACATGGCCGGCCCGATCTTCCAGATGACCCGGAACAACCAGGCTCGCGAGGCCGTGCCCTACGTTACCCTCTCGCAGCCTGAGAAGGTGAGGCCCGCTCCTCTCTGCTGTTTTCCCCCGCTGCCCGCCTGTGGTGAGGCGGGTGTGGGTGCTGCCGCCAGCCTGGGGAGCAGGAAAGCGTCTTCCTCGCAGAGGAGGTGGCCCTGTGTCAGCTTGCACGCACCAGCCCCACAGGGGTCTCTGCGGAAGTACTGCAGCCAGGATGGCAGCTCTGGACTGGTGCAGTATTCTGCCATTCTTGCGTCTTCTCCTATGTTGAGTAATGGCAATGCTCAGTTTTCCAGACTTTATTTGAAAATCCAGTGGTCTTGCTGCTCTCTCTCGTCTCCTGACTTCCAGCTGCCTCCTTTACCAACCTATGCTCTGCTGGTGTGGGCACGACCAAGAGAGTGAGTTTTCAGTTCGGAGTCTGCTCCCTGCCTGCCTTGCTCAAAACACCTCATTGCATAGCTCAAAGTCCTGCTGGGTTTGTGTTTGTGCAAGTTTGTGGCTGCTGGTTGAGCTGGAGATCTCAGCTGGCACAAGATAGAGTTGCTTCTGTGGGGAACACAGGGCCCGGGGCCCTGACTGTCAGACCTGAGCATGTGGTGGTGTTTGTCACAACTGCTGATCCAAACATGGTAGCTTCTGCCTGAAGATCTCCTGTTCTTGCTGGCTAAGTTGCACGCCTCCTCTCACCTCTTGCACAAAAGGGTGCTTCTGAGCTTTGAGAAATAACTGTGAAGACGTGCTCGTCAGACTGGTTCCTGTGTCTCTACAGGCTTGGTTGGGCTTGCTACCAAGAAGACATGTCAGTTGTCCTCTATATGAGGAGAGCTTAACCAGTTTCTTCTGGGATGAGGTCTAGCACTCCTGCCTGTAAAACACATCTGAGCATGTGGGTTGTAAAGCTCTGAACTAGGGCTTCACCACACTCCCTCTTCCCCTGTTCTTCTGGGTCCCAGGGACTTAGTTTGGGCTCTTCTCTACCTATGCTAGTCCCAGGCAGGAATGGGGCCCCAAGACTTTGTGGGGCCTGAAGATCTTTTGTTGCTATTGGCATCTCCTCTGTGCCTGAGGAGGATTCTTGGAGTTTGATTCTGGGTCTGGGTGAGGAGATAGGAGCCACTTCCTGGCATTAGTGCTGAGGGGACTCTCGAGCAGGGGCCCTTAAGGACCCATTTCCCAGGCTTGGGCAGATTGGTAGCATTTGGTTGCTCCACCTGAGCTGTCAGTGCTACAAGCTGTCATCTCTTGGAGGCAAGTGAATTATTATACCACCTACAGAGCCTTGCTCTGTCAGTACTCAAATTCCCCAGCTTGTAGTCACAGTCACTGGGTCTCTGTGAAGCATCTTTACTCTTTCTCTTGGTCAAGTCTAATCTTCTAGAGCGCTGGTGCTTAATATAAGGATCAGGCTGTGGAAGGACCAGACACTATGCCTTGCTGGGTTGATAGGTTTATTTGCGGATGGTGTGGCAGGTAAGAGTTTCAAATAGTCTAGAGGGACTGGCGGTTTCCTTGCTTGAAAAATGCTCTTGCTCTGTTTTTCTTGCTGGACAATAGCAGGCATGGCCCCATCTAGAGGGTGAATGCTGGCTGGCCTGCAGTGTTTTGGGGCACTTCCTGGCACCCTACTGATGCACATGAACAGCCCAGATGTCTTCCTTCTGCCTTTGGTTTGGCTTTCTGAGTAGAGGCCTGATTTGGGTGGAGGCACAAAGAGGTTGTACTCAGTTTTGAGGCTGGTCACAACTTCCTGCCTCGCTCACTGCTGGTACAGCTGTGGAGCACAGATGTTTGGACAGGTGCTCTGAGCTCTGTGGAACAAGGTTGTCTCATGACCGTTTTAATCTGGCTGAAGAACATACTGAGAGCAGGAAGATAGGTGCTGGCTACAACTTCCCAGCTCCTCTTTATGTGGTACCTGTGGTTATAACCATGCCTTGAGCTGAACTGTGAGCAGATCCAGATGCAATTTCCCCACTCCCCCTTCCCCGCTTCTGTGCTGCGTTTGTCTGAAAGAGGGGGCATCTGTGCTGGAAATAGAGATTCTGACCCATCCTGCAAAGCTGTCCCCTCTGCACCAACTGGTTCATGTCTCTTCTTCCTTCTGTCACTTGGTATGGGAGAAGGATCTGAGAGGAGTTTTGTTCCAACCTTCACAGCTCTTCTGGGTGTTAGAGTTCTTTTGCCAGACTTTCCCTTCTACTGGGCAGGAGGCTTTTTGCTTGTTATCCTCTGTGCATGCAGTGCTCTGGGGAAAAGGCACTGCACCTGAGAATAACGTTAACCTTACTGGAAGCCTTTGGGTGCCTGGAATCAGGAACATCCTTGTGCATAAGCAGGACAGTGACTGGAGAGGAGCAGAAAGTCCTGTGCCTCCTGCTGAGGATGTGCTGCATTCCTTGTGCATGCCAGGAGCCTCTAAGCCTCCCTGCATCCTGCCCCCTCTGTGTGCTTTTCCTTTTGCTGACTTTTGCCCAGTGCTGTTAAGTGGTGTCTGAGGTGCACGTGATGCCAGTTCCCCTTGCCTTCTCTGGCGTCCCCTGCCAATCACTGACTATCAGGGGCTCTCATCTTGGCAGGGTCCTCTCTCCCTACTTTCTGCCTGTCAGTGTTGGTTTTGCCACCCAGCTGTTGCAGTGTTGTCAGTGTGCTTAACTCTGACTTGTCTGTGGCCTGTTTCAGTGTGAGGAAGCAGCCTATGAGGAGCGGCAGTACCCAGCAGGGAAGTGGGCGTCTGTCACCAAGGGGGAGCCCCTGTATGAGCAGAGCATCTCCATGAGCTTCATGAAGCTCATGCGCTACATCTGCAAGGAGAACTCTATAGGTGTGTGCAGGCGGGGGCTGGAGGGAGCTGACACTCTTCATCTGGAGTGAGGAAGAGGGCTGCCACCACTGACCCAGCCGTCTCACTGTGCCAACTGCCTTCCTACCTCCTTCCAGGTTGCTACCTGGGGATGACAGTCCCGGTGCTCAATGAAGTCCACCTGACCAAGGAGGGGACCAAGCTGGAGCGTGAGGTCATAACTGCCTATTACCTCCCGGGAGAGTTCCAGCAAAACCCCCCTGTTCCCATGGACCCCGAAATCAACATCACCGAGAGGGCACCGCTACGGGTTATAACCAGGTGACCCCAGTACCAGAGGTGTTTTCTCAGCTCAGCAGCAGTGTATGAACTTCCTGCGCAGCTGCTGTGGTTCCTTAGGCAGGGGGATGGGAGCCATGGCTGTGGGAAGGGGGAATGTGCTGTCTCTATTGCTTATGTTGCTCCCTTTGCTGCAGGGTTTTCTATGGGATGACCACTGAGGAGACGATTCTGCGGGAGATCAGTCTCTTCTGGGAGCTCTTGGGCTGCACAGACACTGTGCTCCGGGAAACCTACATTGTGGCTGCTTACGAAAATCCCAGCGTCCCTCAGCGCCGCAATGAGATCTGGTTCATCTGCCAAGCAGAGTGAGTCTCCTCTGTGACCACAAACCATCCTGCGACTGAACCTGGTGTAGATGGCAGTTCTGACCCAAAGGGGACAAATGCACATCCTGATCCACCATTCACCCACAGAGTGGCAGACCAAGAGACTTGCTACAGGGATGGTGGGGTTTGAAGTGGGAAAGGGCTTGCTGCAAGCAACATGTGGATCCTGAACGTTTCCTGCTGGGGTGGCTCTCTTTGGGCTGCTGGGTGCCTCCCTGGCTGTCACTCACCATCCCTCAGCCAGGACCAGGGTGCTGGCAGCCTTTGTCCATCAGTTGTGGGTGCTGTTTTGCAGACCTGCTACAAGCTGAGAGGGATGGGTCCTGACAGCAACAGCAGCACTGCTGTGTGTTGTGTTGTGCATTAATCAGTGAGTTTCACATCCATGAATACTATCACGCTCTCCTGCGGGAAGCTAGCAGTGCCAACAGTAAATAAACCCAGCTCAAACCACTGCAGCTGCAGATGGTGATGATGGGGGGTGCCCAGGTTGGCTTGGGAAGAGCCTTGCTCTCTCCTCACAATGCTCCAGAAGCCACCAGACTGGTCTGTTGCTACTGGCAAAGCCACACAGCCACGTGCCCTGCTCCATGGTTGCCCAGGCCCTTCTGGATGTGGTAATGGTAGGGGCTTCTTGTGCAGCTCCAGACTGGCACCACCACGCAGGGCAGCAGGCACGCTGTGATCCTGTGCCACAGGCTTTGCTGAGTCAAGGCTTCAGCATCCTCTGCAATGGATCCAGCAGCGCTCTCGGGGATGCTATGGGGTGTCTGATGGTGAGCCTTCCATGCAGTACCAAAACCAACCAGCATTTTGAAGGCTCAACGAGCCAGCTAGAAAGCTGGTGTTAAGAGCTGCAACTGCGAGGGCCGGTGTGATGGGGCTGCAGCAGGCTCATGGGAGGCATTTGGGCAGGCAGGGAGGCTGCTACCACAAATCCGGTCTCAGAAGAACCCTCTAAGACTTAGTCTGAAGTTTTAGAAGGCAGCGCTGGATGCACAGGGGATCACACCACCTAACATGCACACTTATTATACACAATAAAAGAAATAAATATTCATGTAATTTCTGAGAAGTACCTGCCTGTTTCCAGGGTATCTAATGTGTATGTTGCACATTGTGCAAGTGTACTAAAATCTGGGGGAGGGTCTCTGAGGGGCTTCCATGGGGGTTTTCAGTGGTCTGTGGTGGTCCCTAGTGGCTGTTGAAGAGGTATCTCTTGGTGTCCTTTCCATGAACTCTGAGTCTTTTTTTCATACAAGGTTTTGTCTTAACTCATTGCTCTGTCTGTAAAGTTTCTCAGGTTCCTTGCCTTGGTCTCCACAGATGTCTGCTGGTTTATTTGCCCTCCCTGGGATGTACCCATCACAGTTGCAAAAGTTATGTCCTTGGATGTATTCTTGTCTGAGGCCCCTTACAATTGGTATCAACTGCTTGCAGGCGCTAGCAGGCACCGTGGCCTCCAGCCTGCGCGGTGAAGGTGGTCAGGCCAGCTCGCGCTGCTGTGCCCCAACTTTGGGCGATGTGGGGGAGCAGCAAGGAGCAAGCGGTGTGTTGTCCAGCTGGGGCTGTACCTCCAGCCTGCTCCCTGCAGCAGGGTGCAGGGCTCCCGGTACCCCTCTGCTTTCACAGCGGGGGAGCACCTACCACCCGTCTAACAACCAGCACGCCCGCGAGGAGCCCCTTGGCGGGAGGGGGGCCCTGGTGCGTCCTCGCTGCTCCGGACACCCCACCTTGGGGCTCGCTGCAGACGGCAGCGGGGGCACCCGGCGCCCTCGGCTCTCCCGGCAGGCGCTTCGCTTCGAGCACCCAGCCGGGGGGTGTGGGGGGCGCTGCTCCCCTCGGCCCGCCGCTGCCCGGACCCCGCCCGGGGTTCCGGTGGCCGCCCCGCCCCCGGAAGCCCCTCCCGACGACGGCGGCGGCAGGCGGGGCGGTGGCGGCGGCATGGCCACGGGCCGGGGCGCGCATTGACCGGCGCGGCGGGGAGTGGCGCGGAGGATGGCGGCGGTGCGGGCGCTCCTGGTGCTGGGTGAGTGCGGGCTGGGCCGGGCGCCGCAGCCTCCCCCCGCCCTGAGGATGCAGGTCCCGGTGCGCGGCGGCGGGGGGGGTGGTCCGCTCCCCCCCCCGCTCCCCCCCCCTCCCCCCCCGCTCCCCGGGTTCCCGTGAGCCCAGTGGTGATGGGGCCCGGCGTCCCCCGGGACGGGCCCGCGGGGCTCCGGCGTGGAGCAGGGGCTACGCGGGCTCCCGGTCGCTTCGGTCCCGGCCCTGCGGCGCCCCGGTTGCGCTGCGGGAGTCGCCGGAGCGCCTCGCCCCGGTTCTCCTTCCCCGGCGTGCGCCGGCTCGCCCTGCCCGCCCTGCCCGTTCGTACGGGGGGAGCGTCGTGCCGAAACGAACCGGGATGCAAACGCGCCAGAGGTGTGCCGCCTGGGAGGCGGCGGGCGGGCGCTCCCCGGGGAGGTGGCTCCCGGAGCCCTCTCTCGCTGGGCTCGGCCCCGTCTCTCAGCTTCTCTGGGCCCTGCGGTGAGGGCCGACACCGGGAAGGCTGTTGGTGTGCAGCAGCGGGTGGTTTTTCCCATGAAATCTGAGCGGATCGAATCTCGGAGAAGAAGCAGCGGGCCCGCAGCAGGCTCCCGCCCGCAGAAGTTGGCCTTTCAGCTGCTGAGGGGGTTGTGCCCCTTGCTGAGCGCATCCGGAGGAGCCACCCCCCCGCACACCCCCCCATGCCACCCTCCATGGTGGGCAGGGTGTGAGCCAGCCTCCCTGCCTGTTCCTAGCCCTGCCATCCTCCTCGGTGGCACAGAGGCTCGGGGGGCAGACGGTTGATTTTCCTGGCTGCCGCTTTTCACAGCGTTCAACTCCAACCGCAAGGCCCAAACCCGCCTTCCCTCGCTCTGCTCCATGGGGTTGCTCCCTGCTGGCCTCCTAGCGCCATTTTCCTTGCCCGAGGAGGCCGAGGTTTTGGCTGTGACACGAGAGCCACAGGGGCTGTGAGCTGGTTTCCAGCCTGGCTTTGAAGTGTCCTGTGCCTGCCCCACACCACGCCACCTTGTTTCTTGCCCCCTTCGGTTGGGAGCCCTGCAGACAGCGTCCTGCATGTCGCCAGGACCCACTCGTGGTCCCTTCTGTGTCGCTGTGCACACTTGTACAGTTTGCTTGACAGTTTCTGCTGCAAAATCAAGAGCAACCTTAGTCTAGCGCCTGGGGAGGATACTGCCTCTGAGGGAAAGGTATTTATAGCGCTGCTGTGTCTGGAGCTGTGGCTGAGCCCTGCTGCCAGGCTGCAAGTAACGTCCAATTTACAGCTGATAAGCACGAAAAGCAGCACTTATTTAGCTGATTAGCACCGCAATTGCCGATTGCCTTGGCAAGCCTTCTGAGAAGCCTCTTTCTGGAGAAAGAGCCCGTGGTTTGCCTGGGCTCTGGTTTGAAGCTGCAGGGTCCGGTGGACCTGCCGCAGTGGTCACCTACCTGCCAGCGTGCCGCCGGGGGCAGCTGGGATGCGCAGGCCTGCCTGTGAGGGCTGTCTGCCGCCTTTCCTGCCACCACGCTCCCCTCTTCGGTTGCTGGAGTTTCTGTGCTGCTCCCAAGCACCTACTCTCCGTGTTTCTCTTGCTCAGGAGGACCATGTCCTACAGCACTGGGAGGAACGTGCTGCTGTCCAGCTCACGGACACTGTAAAAAATCTCAGACACCCTCAATGTGTCCAAAACGTACAGTTCAAAATCTAGGTTTTACGGGCTAGTGGTAAGTTTTGCAGGTTGCGGGCAGTGTCTGCCTTTGACTGTGGGTGCTGTTTGGAGAGAGGGCTGGGGAAAGACCTGTGAAGCGTGGGGTATCCGTGGCTCACATGGGTCCTTTCTGTGATCCTCTTTTGCCACGTATGTGTTCCAGGAGTGCTCAGTGCTTGGACTGCTGGTCCCTGTTCCTCCATTTCCGTTGCTCAGCAAAGCTGTGATCTTTCTGGCAGTGACACTGCAGCGTGCCAGATGTGTGCTGGCTTCTGCTGGAACATGTGGTTGAAATGTTAGCGGAGGAAATATTTGCTGAGTCAACTTTTCTTTAAAGCTGAAAAACCCCAAAAGGTCTGTTTTGTTCTGAAAGTGCCTCCATGTCCTGTGCTGAGCTGTATGTTTCTGTATGGCAGTGCTTTTCTTGTGCTCCCTAGGAAGCCCATTCCTAAAGAAGAAAATCTCTGAAAACAGGAATGATCAGATAGGATCTGAGAATTTCTCTTGGGTTTAAAGGGTCCAAAATAAATTTCTAATAGTAAAACTTAGGTGACTTTTGCTCTTTGAGCTGAAGCTGCCATCTGTTTTCCAGCAGCTCCGAGTCCTCTGCAGCCAGACCAAGTACTATGATAGTTGTTCTGAGTGAGCATCCCTTCAGCAGTCGAAAAGCTGTGCTGCTCAGCACATTTCTGGGCTGTTTTGGGGCAAAGCGATGACAAGCCAATACCATTCTTTTCTTATAAAGCATGTGGTCCCCCTTGGGACTTGGCTGTGCTCAGGCAGAGCTTGGGGCAGGCTGTAACCCTGATGTGGCAGGAGCTTCAAAGGCACAGCGACTCCATAGTCATGGCTGTAGGCACTTCTTTGTCTGTACAGTGGGTCCTGGACAACTGAGAGCTGGCACCAACCAGAGGGTTGTCAAGTTCGGCATCCTTCAAAGATGTCCTCTGATGTCTTAATTGATCTGGAATGAGACCGTCTCTAAAGGCATATGGGCAGATATTTAAACTGCAGCAAGCACCTGTATTTAGTTGCATGCTGGGTGATGAATGCTTTTGCCGATGGGAGTGTGTTTTCTCCCAGTTTGCCAAAGCCTTCTTGCTCAAGAGAAGTGGGTGGATGGCACCACGCATCTCTGTGTTGCTCAGATGGATAGGTCTCACCTTGTTTGACCAAAACCTGGTCCATGTTGCATCCAAGCAGATATGTATATGTGTCCTAGGAGGGCAGGCTGCTTTTTCTCCAAAGGCCACGGAGCCCAGGGGGAATGGAGAGAAGAAGGTAGGAAACGAGTGGGAAGAGAAGAGCCTGGCTTTGGGGCGGCGGGCAAGAACGCAAGGGCCAGTCTGGCTGTAAGCAATAAGGCACTTAAAAGTGAGGCCTGGTTACAGGTATTTACTAGGGGAACTTTACACTAATATTTTTCTTCCCTTCATTGCAATTCATCTGCTATTTGAGCTTCAAAGATCAAAGCTGTCTTCCAGCAAGCACACGTGGACTTAAGTAAATAGCTGGACCTACACCTCTCTCCAGTGAATAAACACTCTTTCCTCTCTGAACATTTTCAAGCGTAGCTCTCAGGCCTGGAATGCAAAATATTTCACATTAGCAGTGGGTGTTTCCACTGCTTTCGATATTTGGGAGCTTGGAACAAATGCTTATTTAGCAGCAGACAGACTTGGGTACAAATGTGCTCTTTGTGAAGGCAGTTGCTGCTGTGGTGTTTGCAGGGAAATTCCCCTGAGATCGGAGGATGTGCGATTGTTTGTCCAGACCCCAAGGAAACAGGTCTCATTCTCCTAACATGCGTGGTGGTCTCATAGGCTGGGACAGGCAGCTCTTTGGAGGCCTGGAGGGCAGCGAGGCTGACAAGATGCTTGGCAGATGCACAGAAACATTTTCCTTTATGAGGATTGAAGTTGCGCAGGCTGTTAATATTGGGTTTAGGGGGGTTTGCAAAAGCTGTGAACTAGCACAGTGGGTTTTGCTGTGTAAGTGAAAGAGGCAGCTGTACCAGTTCACCTCCCCAGGCCCCCAGGTGAACGCCTTTGGCTGGTCATGCTGGAGGTGGGAGAAGGGCAAATGTAGTGTCTTTTACCTTTATAAGAAATCAACTGTGTCTTGGGGGAGAGGGGAAAGGGAGATGAAGAAATGGCAATTTGACAACATGTTGGTTCTTGGGCATCAGTGTGCGTTTCAGTGTGGCAGAGGTGCCATGCTGGGTGGCCTCTTTCCATGTCCTGCCCTTTGCCTGGAGGATGTTGGGATGTGGCATCCAAGAGCTGTTTGTAAATGCCTTTAGTCTGTTAGAAAAGCAGATGCTATATTACGCAGTGGGGTTAAAGGGCTGTGCTGTGAACGTAGCATACCTTCTCTGCCAGCTTGCCTGGAAGAAGCAATCCCACTACTGAGCATGGAAGGATTTGTTCTCTGAGGGAGACCTGACAGGGAACAGATAGGGATGCTGCAGGTTTTCAGGCTTTTCATGCAGCCGCCTGCTAGAGCAGGGGCTGGTCCCTGGGCTTTGTCATGGTTGAAGCTCTGCACGTGGTTCGTGTCTCATTCCTGATGTCCTTGTGAGCTTTCAGCAGTCCAGATACGTTGTGCATCTCTTGCCTTTTAGGGAGGGTGTTCAGAGGGAGTGCGAGTAAGGTGGGAGACCCTGGGGTCTTTTAGAAGCTGTTTGCTCACTTCCTCATGCCAAAGCTATTGAACCCCAGCATAAGAAAGCAAGCACGCAGCTTTTTGATTCTGGAGGATGTGGCCTGGGCAGGGTCCTCCTGCACTTCCACCTCCTCCATCCTATCTGACCCTGTCAGGATCTGCTGTGCTGTTTGTGTTGATGAGGTGTCAGCTCTCAGTTTGTCTCTCCTCTTCCTTGACTGTTGCTGGGGCATCTGGTCCAGGGGCTGCTTTCCTGCGTTGCTGTTGGGTGCTATGCAGGGGAGCAGTGTCCCACCACCTCTCAAGTCACACGGTGCCAACAAGTCCACCTTGCTTTGTAATGGGAGCTGTTGCTACTGCTGTTTGGTTTAGACCAGACAGCTGGTGTCCCTAAACAAAAAAGGGCCGGACTGAAGGATCATCATCAGGAAGACCATCTCCTGTTTCACTCTTCCTGTGCCTTCTGAACATATCACTGTGCAGGCAGCGGGAAGGAAGAGAGGCTTTCAAGGCCTGTCTTTATATGGATGTAGGTTGGTTTGGGAACTAGACCAGAGCACTCAGAAGCTTTGCAGGATGCTCACGAGTGTCTGCAGTCTCAAGGAGTGGAACAGTTGTCTTGGGTTTCTTCTGGGTATTCTCCTTGATGGGAGATGGGCACAGGCTCCTTGTAGTGAAGCTGCTGTGAGTTCTTGAGGTTGGGGGCACATTCAGTGCGTTAAACAGCTGCAGCTCTCCAGGTCCAGGCTTTGTGTCTGTGGGTCTGGGTGCTGCTTGAATTCAGGTTGAAGAGAGTCCCATCCAAAGGTTTGTCCAATGTTTCCTCTTGCCTCTGCCTGCTTTGGCATGTTGCAGCACAGTGAGGATGAACCCGTGTCACCCCGTCAAGGCAGGGACTCCATTTCGGGTCATTCCTTTGTTCTGGGGAAATACTTGGCAGCAAGTGCTGTTCTCCTGTGTTTACCTGTGTCTCCTTTTAATCTGTGCAGCCCCTGCCGAGTAGCTGTGGAAGATCTTCAAGCCAAACACAAGTGGTCTTTGTTTCAAAGCATCAATTTGTGTTGGCAGCCAGGTCTGCAGTGCATGTGCTTTTCATTGACTGCTGCCTCAGCTCCGTTCCTCACTCTTGCCAGCTTTTTTTAAAATTTAATACAAAAATGTTTTTCCTGAGCTTAAAAGGCTGAGCCATACAGTACTTCTAGTCTTAATTTAAGCCTTGCCTTTTTAGGGGAAGCAATCTCTGTCTGTGCACAGAACAGACTGCTTTCCTCTCCTCTGAGAGGTAGCTAATACGTGCTGTCTGATCAGCAAAGAGAGAGGCAAGGAGGACTTCAGAGTGGTTTGCAAGCTTCTGAAAGCCTGGTCTGTGTGCCTGGGATGAGGAGTTTTGGTGTGCTGGCCCAGCTCAGATCATTCCCAAGCCTGCTTGTCTTAGAGCACTATGGGAAGGTTGATGGGGTAGGTGCTTTTGTTGATACTCTTTGCAAACTGTTACTGCCTGGGGCTGCTCCTTTGATTTGGTCAGCTTTCAAAAATCCATCCTCTGTTCTCTGATTTTTGACCCTCTGAAGTTGTTCTGCAAGGACTTCTCTTGAAAATGCATTTTAATCAAAAATACTAGGTAACATCAAGGTGGGTCCCAAGTCACTACATTCCTGTTGATAGTGAACAGATGGATGCTGAGGTTTCCAGGTGCCCCAGAGAGCAGAAATGAAAACTAGCCAGATCCAACCACGGGAGAATTCAGACTGGGACTTGCCAGGGTGGAACATCGCAATGATGAGTACTCATTAATTCCCTGTCCCCTTGCACAGCAGGTGCACACAAATTGTGTGTCTGCAGAGGAGGCATGGCTGTTTTGAACTGATGATTCCCCGTGTGAGATGGAGCTTGCCAGTGGGATACCAATGTCCTGTCTTCTCCTTGTCAAATTAAGCTCCGATTTGAATGGAGCAGGCAGGAAGTTTGACATTTGTGGACTGGGGTGTGCACTGGGCCCCTGAGTGTGTGTGAATTGAATCCCCCACCAGGTCAGATGGTCTGGACCTCTGCGAGGTTGGGCTGTCTTGGATCGGTGTTCAATGTTGTGCAGGATGGTGAATGAGGAAAACCGATACGAGCAGACTCCTATCTGGAAAGTGGGGTGACACATTTGATTTTGGTGGAAAGCAAGACTTTGCTGGAAAGCAAGATGTTGCAAATTGAGAGGAAGCAATGACACAACGTTGCTGCCTGTGCTGGGAGCTGGTGCAGGAAGGGACTGGGGTTTGAGTGAGTATTAGGAGTCTACTTGTATTTCAGCTGCTGGTTCCTAGATGACTTCTGTCCTGGAGGGTAGGAGTGTCTGTGAGCACTTTGCACTCAGACCTCAGTGCTAATGACAGATACTTGTTTTCAGGGTAGCTCTAAGGTGACAGACTTTATAACTTTTCCGCTCCTGGGATGCTGTTGTGAAATGAGGTTTGTCCCAGCATCAGGATTTTACACCTGGGTGCAGCTCGGGCCACCCTGAAAAGCAGCCAAGACGGCACCCTACTGCTGTCGATATGGGCATGCCGGCAAGTTGATTCTGTCCTCCATCACCCCAAGCCAGAGAGCTCTGTCCCCAGAGCCATGGCACAGGGAGGCCAAGCCCTGTTCTGGCTGCAGATGTGCCTCTGGGCAGCTCTGTGCAGGGTTGTCCTTGCTGTAGAACATGATGCTGGCACAAGATAGGCATGGTATTGCTTAAGACCAGCTATAAATGCTCTCCTCATTACGGTTGCTCGTTGGCCTGTCTAGGAGCACAAAGGAAGCCTTTGATTCCAAAACATACAGTGACTCTCCAAATGGTTGAAGGCAGGACAAGCTGTGGCTTGCAAGTGCCTTTACTGCTCTCCACACAGTGTGCTTTGGTGTGTGCCCTGGCTCTGCTGGGGAGGCATATCACTTGCGTGGCATGGAGCTGCTCCATGGTGCTGGCTCTGATGAAGTCGCTGGCAGTGTCTGTGTCAGTGGGAAGCTTTCATTGTTTTTGTCTTTCCCAACAAAGCCAGGATCAGAGAAGACAGAACCAGACAGTCTTGTAGGGTGCCACTCAGGGCAGTGCATCCAGCTCTCCCAGACCATCTGTGGGAGCATAGATGGGTTTGTGCTGCTGAGGATGAGTCGTTCAGTTGCCTCTGCAGCTGCCCTGAAGAGGGGCCAACACTGAAAGTCTCCTCCAGCAGTTGAAGAATGGTGCAAATTTTGTCTGACCGAAGAAAACAGAGCTTCCTGTGAGTTACTTGGCTTTCTTCTTTTATCCTATCCCTTCATACTGCTTGCTGTGAACACGGGGAGCCTGGGAGACATCTGAGAGCACCTGGCAGGTGTTACAGGAGTGGCCGGTTCCTGGGCTGAGCCTCCTTCTGTAGCAGTGAGATGGCTGGATGTCAGCTGATGGTCTTGAGATCACCCTTGCCTCCAGCCGGGTTTGAACAGGTGTTTATCCGCCATATTCTAAGCAAAAGCTGAGCTACGAAGGCAACGCATGTCATTTTTCTCTGCTGCGTTAGCTCATGATGGCTCTCCCTGCATGTTGTGTGTTCTTGCAGCCTTCAGATGCATAAGTGGAGGAGCTGCTTGCTGGGGCCTCACCTGGCACAGCAGCATTGACCCTTCTGCCCAAGTCCTGCCTCTGTCTTGCTGCCTTGTTGCTTTGGCCCAGGTGCAGCTGTTCCTTTTCCAGTTGTGCCTCCTGTCTCCCTTCTTGGTTCCTCTTCTGTGTCCAGAACCCCCTATGGTATGCCCCACATCCCCTTCTCTGACTTTACTGTTGCTTGACTTCTCTCCAATGTCTGGCTGTGAGCACTGCTGTTTTGCCAGGTATGGCTGTGGCTTCCTTATCCCATCTTGAGATTGCTCTTGTCTCCTTGAGGCAGGCCTCCAGTTCACAACAAGTGGTGAGAAATCAGAGGAGAACTGGGGCAGGGCTGATGAGGTGTTCAGGTGGTTCTTAGAAATCAGAGACTTTTTTGATAAGAATGCTTCCACTCAGCTAAGGAAAGCTCTCAAAACCATATGGCCTGAAGCAGAAACCATTAATCTGAATGGTTAATATTTTCGCAAGGAAATAAGCACCCAGGAAACAAGAGTGTCGTGATGGGCGTCCTTCAATGTCACACTGCGTTCCTGTGGTCTTGCTGGGATTTGGCCCTGCCTCTTGCTGGCTGGAGATGCTCTCCTCCGTGGCTCCTGTGCAGACAAAGATGTGCTATGGGTTTGATGGAACAACCATTTTCCTTGGGTTGCCGAGTGGCCACAGTGAGCAGTCAGGCACTTGCAGATATTTCAGCACAACTTCTTCCTCTCCAGGACCTGGTTGTTGAGTGTCTGTTGCCACTGTTTCTGTGCTTTCTTGGCATTTGGTTGCTGAGGATGTCCTGGTGCTCTTCCCACTGGTGGATTAGTGACTGCCCAATAAGAATTATTCGTTCTCCAGATACATTGGGAATGAGCTGTCCTGCCACTATGGAGAAAAGCAGTTGTTTTTCAAGGAGATTAGGTTAGTATTAATTTCTGTTTCTGCGAGTCTGTTACACCCAAGCTTTTCCTTAATTTGTTGCTGGAGCTTTGCATCAGATCTGTCTGTAGCAAGCGTTCTGCCTAGTTATTGATTTGTAAAAGTATTCCAGAAAGTGCCCTGTTTGCACATTCTTCCCACTCAGTGACTTTTCTCTATTTTTAGCTGGGAGGAAATGTAGCAATGTCTGATAGAGAAGCTACCTTCTAATTAATATTGCATGAGAAGAGCAAATATTAGCTTCTCTGTCTACTTTCCTATTCTTGTGGCTTTTAATATAGATTCATAAATGGCTCTAATGAAAATAAACAAGTAACTGTGTCTTTCTGTGCCCTTCTTGCTTTCAGAGGTGATACTGCAGGTCAGCCTTCCCGGTGATGTTTCCCTCAGGAGGCAGGTTCTGGGCTGTAACTGGACAGCAGTGCTGCCCTGCACAACCGTAAATGGTGATTGTGAAATGGGCTGGTCTTCAACTTCCCAGCAATGAAGAGGAGGAGCTGGATGAAATCTGCAGACCTGTAGAGTGTAGTTGGAGACAGATATGGGGAGTTGTGGATGGTGCTTTGTAGCCAGAAGGAAGGCAGTGCCACATAGACTGAAAATGGATGTGCAGTGCACAGCAGGCTGTATGAACTATTGTCCCTGAAACACTCATGAGGGGTGACACAGAAATGGTACAAACCCAGAGAGAAACCCTGGGTAACCAGTCCCTCTGCAAGTTTCAGATGCAGGCAGAGGTCAAAACCCAGCAGTGTAGAGCCCATATAAATAGGAAAGGCACCAGTGCAGTTAGTGGAGTGAGGCTTGTCTCCTCAATATCTTTTGGTAGCTCCACTTGTCTCTGGCACTGCTGGATGCATGGGGTGATTTTTAGTTTGCAGCATCATGGTGGCTTCTAGGAAAAGCTGGTGTATTGTCAGGAGCGCCTTTCCTGGGAGTTTCTTCCCTTCCTATGGGAGGGGAGAAAACAGGTCAAACCTGCAGTAAGCCAAGTAGTGAAGCAGGATGCTCCAGAGACTCCCTCACCTCGAGCTGGACCCACGGCGTAGCCTTGCTCTGTGGGGAGTACGGCTGCAGGATTGCCCCCGATGTAGTGCTGTATGTGGCATCACGCAGCCTCTGTGCCATCCCCTTGCTCCTGGGAAGGCAGAGTGGCTGGCTGCATTCTTGTGGGTGAGCCGTGCAGGGGTGCACAACTGAATCCCTGCAGCAGTTGCCACAGCATGGGTGTCACTTTCAAGACTATGGCACTGGATGAAGCATTTCTTCCATGAGCTATAAACTGTGTGGAGAGCTTGGCCAGCTGGGATCTTTCTGGATTCGTGGCAAATCCAGCTGAGTCTCTACAGGCAGATAACTAAGGGAAACTTAGCTGTAAATATGCTGCCGTGACCTGGAGAGAGATTTAAAATATTTATCCCAGAGCAGGGCTTGGGAGATAAATAAGCTCCCTCTCTGTTTCCTTGCATGCAAGGCTCAGGAGTGCAGCTGTCCCTTTGTCCCCTGCTCTGAGTCCTCCTTGGGGCTGGAGGGTTGCTTATCTGTGAGCTTGAAGTCCCTGTAGATATGTAAATATATAGCTGTTGGCAAAATGGAGAGGGGGCACCAAGGGTACTTGTGCTGGTGTAGATGTGAGTTCTTGTCTGCACCCTCTCTCCCCCTGTCGCCCCCCCCCCCCAAGCTGCTGTCCTTACTCTGTTGCTCTCAGGGCGTTTGTGGAACTTGCTGGTGAGCCGTGTCTGGCTTGGGGTCTGCTGGATAAGGTTGTAACCCTCCTACCTGGCCCTCTCAGAGAGCAAGATCTGCAAGACGTCCTGACCAAGCGTGTCTGAGAGCCAGTGCGGGTTTGGGTGGTACTGGGGAGGTTTTCCTCCTTCCAGTGGGTTTGGTGGCAGCATGCAGAGAAGCAGCTCGCTCAAGCAGCGTCAGTGCCAAATCTGCTTCATTCTCCAGCAGTCCTGGGAGAGCAAGGAGGGCTCGCTGGCAGGAGTGCACCATGCCCAGTGCAGCCTTGGCTTGGGTGCTGACCCGATGGCCTCACTGCCTGGAGAGGAGCTGGCTCTGAGCAGCTGCCTTGTCTCCTCTGATGGTGTGTTGATGAAGCAGCTGGCTTTGCTTGGAGGCCTCCTGTGCGTGCTGCTTCTCTTAGTACTGCTTCCCTTGCCTTGGCCTCCTCCTCCCCCCTCCCTCCGCCCGCCCCCTCTTTTGTCTCTGCTGCCTGAGTTTCCATTCTCAGGCCTGGCTGGGGCTCCTGTTTGCTGAAGGGAAGCGCCAGGCAGCCTTATGGAGCTTGTTCTGGTTTTTCCCATCATCTCCTGGAACGGCATTTTAGCTGGAACAGGAAAAACGTGAAGCTCTGGCCAGGCACTCCCTACACACACAGCACTGTTGTGGAAGAATCCCTCTTGGCTGGGCTTGGGATGTCAGGAGCAACGTCAGCCTTCAGTCCTCAGCCTGAGTGAAGGGGCGTGAGGATGTAGTGGCGAGCGCTTGTGTGATACCTGGAGATGCTGGCCCCAGCTACCATGGGACGAGTTTTCAGCCACATGGACCTTGTGAGTGAAGCAAGGCGGCCTCATTGCGACGCGGCCTCCAGCCCAGTGGCAATGAGTGCTGAGCCCTGAGCCAGCTATGTCGCAGCTCTTCCCCTCTGGCTGCAGCTACTTGGCTGTTCAGCACTGCCTGGACTCTCCTCTACTGCCTGAGGGGTTTTGCTTGGTAAAGACTGTTGCATTCTCACATGTACCTTATT
The DNA here is from genome assembly GCF_031877795.1 of Strix aluco. Classification (NCBI taxonomy): domain Eukaryota; kingdom Metazoa; phylum Chordata; class Aves; order Strigiformes; family Strigidae; genus Strix; species Strix aluco. Next base: position 15,591,262 of record NC_133933.1, read on the forward strand.
TAAATTGTGGGGGAAGCATCATCCTTCGAGGCCACTGCACAGGGAGCACACAGCTCACCCTGGCTCCCCTTGGTGCCTGACTGCCATGTTTCCTTTCATGGGAGAAAAGTCCAATACCTTTGCTGTGCCAGCCAGAGAGCTCGGCCTCCAGATCAGCGGCGTCTCCAGCCTGCCGTACACTGCCAGTAGCACATGTCAGCTATAAATCAGTGTTTCTGAGGAAGTTAGGGAATTGCTCGAGGGCTCTGAGCACGGCTGGGAGAGTCGGTTGGCAGGACTGGTGGGTGCAGCGAGCCTGTCACTGGTGCTGAGTCACCCTTGAAACATTTGCGTTTCTCACTGGGGCTTAGCAATGCAGCTGGCAGTGTCTGCTTGGGGAGGCTTTGGTGTTTGGGCAGGAGAAGCTGTGGTCTGGCTGCTAACTCTGCCCTATCCCCCCTCCCAGCTGCACCACCCCAGCCCTGTGCTCATGGCTTGGGCTGGTTTTCCAGGGTGGAGGCTCAGGAGGGTACCTGGGTTTCTGTTAGGGGCCTGCGACCACCCGGTTGCCTCAGCGGCCCAGCAGAATGGCATCCGTTCCCTTGGACCAGGCGCATCCCCCCGAGAGATGCCCGTGTCTCCTCTTGCAGCGGATGCCAGGAGCACAGGCGCAGCCCCGCTGCGGAGCATGGCTCAGAGCGGTGTCAACCTGCTCCCAGGACAGGCTGGGGCCTCCTGCCGAGCCAAGGCCAGTTGTTCTGGTTCAGCAGCCCTAGCTGTTGCAGGGAGCCAAGGAGTTTGGCTACCACTGGGACTTCCCTGGCTTGCTCCAGCTTTCCCCTCTTTGAAGAAGGTGCTGAGATGTCAGGAGAGATTGTGGGGCAAAGGCACAACTAGCAGTTCAGCCCAAGTACGTCTTCCATACCATAAAGACCGATAGCCTTGGAGACAAACTGCACAGCATGGTGGTTCTCACACCACCCCAAGTAAGCCTGCAGTGGGGTATTGGTTGGCAGCAGCCCTGCTCTGCTTAGGAATGAGGAGGAACCTCCCATAATGTTCCTGTCGCTCTGTGGCTGCAGAGTAGCACCCTTGTTGCTGTTCTTGCTCATTGCCTGAGCAGCAGCTAGCTTGCCCAGTGGGAAATGCCCTGAACCTCGCTTCCCACCACCGCCCTGTCATGTTGCTTTGGGGTGGCTCCTCTCTTATCCTGCTGCCTGGCTCTGAGCACACAGGAAAGAAGGGTCTCTGCTTGTTGCTGGTGCAAGGATGAAGGTAGAGAGAGCTGTGGAGGGTAGTGGCTGCAGAGCTCCTATAGCAGAGTTATGAAACTGAGCTTGGGATGGTCTTGGAGGAAGCAAGCCTGAGGGGTCTGTGGCTGGGGAGGGGGCTGGGATTCACGGGACCTGTGCTGTGCTGGGGAAGCAGGATGAGCAGCATGAGGAGCAGAGGTGGGGAAGCCCCAAACTTGCTTGAACGGAGTGGGTGAGTGAGGTCTGTGCCAGGGTAGCCTGGCTATCCTGGCACGTGCCGGCAGCCATCAGGAGTCTGCAGCTGGCTACCTGGGCTCACTGTCCTTGTGCTGAGCCTTTTCCTCAGTTATACTGGTCTTTTCTGTGAGGCACATGTGTGAGCAGTCCCTGCCTGCTTTGGGACTGGGGCTGTGTGCAATGGAGGCTGCAGGCACCTCCCCGCTGTGTGCGGCAGCGAGCTCTTCCCATGGCCAGCTGCACCCCAGCGTGTTACTGTGAGCACTGCCTCAGCATTTGCTCCAGCAATTGATTTGCAGTATTCAAACCCCAGAGGCTTTGTTCTGGTTTCTTTCGATAATTGCTCAGAAACTGGGTTTAGCTGTTCCCAAGTATGGGATCCTGGGCCTGAAAGGGTGGGGCAGGGAGGGTTGCTAACCATGGGGGAGAAAATCCCCCACAGCTTGCAGCCTCTCTGAGCAGTTCTGGGGAGGCTAATGGGAATTGTGCTAAGTGGTTGTGGCTTTTCTTTTTTTAATTCTAAAGCTTGGTTTGAAGGGCAGAGTTGGCTTCTCAATGGTTGCTTGGAGCCTGTGTTTAGAAGCACCCCTCCATGCAGAGGGCAGCGGAGAGAGGTGCTGTGGGGCTCCAGGGGTGAGCTCAGGCTGTGGTCCTATTGCAGAGCAATTGTCACTCGCTGGTAGGCCAGCAGCCAAGATGTTTCCAGACAAGGGCTTGCATCTACCATACGTCATAAGGTGTCCTGGTGAGGTCCTTGAGGGCAGCCAGGATGTGGGCAGATGTAATCTTGCATTGACACACAGGGATGGAGGTGAGGAAATTGTGGACCAGCTCTGCAGTTTACATTTGGGACCCAAGTGAAACAGCAAAGTACTGTGAGATGAGCACATGTCCCTAGCTGTTACAGGATGGGGATGCCTCTGTGCCTGCTTTCATCGTGGGTTACTTCTCTGGGTCAGTAAATCCCACCTGGAAGGCTGCATATCTGGGTGCTTTGCAATTGAAACTTTATTCGTGGATGCAAGTGGCTGTGCTACAGGCTGATTCGATGTGGCCCTCCACTGAGCATGTGGAGGAGAACTAGATGCATGGCCTGCATGGTGGTGTGATAACTGGCATGAAGCAGTGGCGTGCAGGCATCGCGTCTCCTGCAAGTCTGGAGCAAACCGCCACAAAAGGGAGAGGCTCGGTGGTCGTCTGAGCAAACCCATGCTCTCAGAGCAGGGCTGTTGGATCCAGGTGTGTGGTACAACTGTGGGGGCAAGTAGTTTTCCCAAGTCCCTCATCGTCTTGATCCACCCCAGTACGACCATGCTGTGTTTACCCCAGACCTGGAGCTCCTGGGTGCTGGTGCAGTTCCTCCTGGCTCATGAAGCCAAAGCTGCTCTAGCTGAGTATTTCTTGGAAATGCTGTTTTGTACCCATCCAGTTGTGCTGGGCACTCAAATAGGAATGATTTTTTTCTGGGCGCAGAGTGAGGTTTTGTTTTTACTTTAACTGGAATGGGAAACGTAGTTTTAAAAGGTTTCTATGATGGGTACCCAAAGACTTTCCAGATGTTGGGCTTGATCAGACCAAGCCTGCCGTGTTCAGAGCTCCTTGCCTGCATCAAACCATTTCCATCTGGCCTGGTGGGAGAGTGGTTTATTGCAACTCTACCCGTCCGAGAGGCTTTCTCAACTGGAACCTCTTGCACAGAGGAACATGCTGGCTGGAAATCATTTGGAGATGCAAATCTCTCTGGGTGTTTGGCTTGGCTGCTGTTTCCACAGTATCTGCTAAGCAGTGGAATAGGCTGTGTGTGGAGCTGGTGTTCTCTGAGCAGTTGCTTTATGTGGCTATAGGGACTGACCCGCAAGGCAGGGGGATTGCATGTGTTATTAAGCATTCATGATTTTTCTTGCCTGATTCTACAGCTTCAGCTGGTGCAAATGAGCCTGCTGGCTCTGTGTTTGTGACCAGGAGGGGAGGAAAAGCTGACCCATGTGTTGTTCCTAGTCCTGGCATGCCAAAAATCTGCTTTTATAGGAGCATGTTCATAATGAACTGTGCCAGGAAACACATGGCTTGCTTGAGCAATGAATGGGAGGTCTGTATGGGGCCCTGTGCTCACCAAGAGCCTCGCGAGGACAAAGAGCAGATGCTGGCGTGCATTACTTGCTCTGCGGCAGCCTTCATCCTCTGGGCTGCAGCGGATGGGGAGCAGGAGGTGAGATCAAGGTACTAAGTGCTTGGCTGGTCCAGTGACGGCAGAGAGGGCAGGATGAGAAGCCAGGCGAGTGGTTTTACTGCGTGCTGCTTTTTGTGGCTCCCCTGGCCTGGGGAGGACTGGCTTGCTGCTCCGCAGACGTGGCTGTGTGCAGCGGAGGCTGGGTTGGAAGGAGCCTGGGCACTGCAGGCAAGCAAAGAAGTGCAGTTGATGGCTTGGGATGATGATTGTGGATGGGGAAGAGAGAGAAAAGGAGAGATAGGTGGAGTCCACTGGGGCCCAGATGTCATAGGGACAATGAGGCTGTGCATGCTGTGCCTGGCTACAGCAGGAAGGAAAGGCTGTCAGGTGAGAGTTGGAATCCTGAGCATCAGCAGCGCGTCAGGGTCTGGAACGTTGCTGTTGCTCTGTTGCAGGAGCTGCTGCCGAGCATGCATGGGCTAAGCTGCTGGTGAGTAGTGCGCACCCAGCACATGAGGAGTTAAACCTGCCTGCAGTGAGTGGAGCCTTGCTCTCACAGGGGGTTCAGAGCTTCCTCTGGACCAGCAAGCTTGGGATGCTCCAGCCCAGTGATTTGATTGCCTAGCCTTCAGAAGCAAGCTGGGGCTTGAACCCAGCCTGCTGCTCTTTGATCCAAGAGTGGGTAAAAGCAAAGCACCAGCATTGGAGCCATTCCCGAGGACTTGGCAACAGAAAGAATTGCTGCCTGCAGACAGTGATGCTTTTAAAGACAAGACCTGTTTGAAAATGCTTCCTGGGAATGTTATTGAAACCTGTGAGAGTCCAGGACCCCAAACCCTAACATGATCCCCGCTGTGCCTTTTGTGGCCTTGGGATGGAGCACAGGCCATGGTCTTTTCTGAAAATATGCCCATGGTTGCCTTTGACACCAGACTTCTGCTTGGCTCAGTGTCTTTCCCAGAGAACATGGCAATAAATCAGTCCCATGTTTGGGGCTGTCTGTGTCCATCCTATGGTGAGCTCTTCTGGGACATGGGACCTGAGTGTGAGCTTGTCAGTCCCTTCTGCTGAGGTTTGATCCTCTTCCTTCAAGGGCTGCCTTTCTTGTGGCCCTTAGCTCTGCCCCTGGGCTTGCAGGAAGCCAGGTGGTCATTGTAGCTGTGGCCTAGGTTGTTAGTTTTGCTTGGGGTTAGCAGCAGCTAAGTATGCTGCTGAGGGATGCAGTGGCAGCTTCAAAGCAATGCTCTGCCTGTGTCTTCCTTGTCTTGTTACAGGTCTGTGGAGCTGGGAGCAAGTGCTGCAGAGTGATACAAGTCCAGCATGTGTTAGGTCATCCAAACCTTCCCTTTCTCCTATTGATTCTTCATCAAAGAGGAATAGCCTGTGTTGCTGCTGGCTTGATTGCAGAGGCTTTGCTTCCTCAGTGGTCTGAGCAATGCCAGCGGCAGAAGCATAAAGGTCATATGTGAATATGACAGGGCGGTGATACATCAGCAATGGATTCCCAGGTGGCAAAAAGCTATCGCTGCCAACTTGCTCTGCTTAGCTGACACATCCAGAGTTGGTTGTTAGATAGAAAGTGGTGAAATTGTCTCCTAATCCTGCTCTTTAAGTCTGAGGCTGAAGAGCTGCAGCCTGGGGATGGACTTGGGCTACTCCCACTGCCCACCTCAAGTTAATGGTGTGGGCTAGGGCATCTCTGGCCAAGTCACCCTCCTCTCTCCCAGCTGTATCCCCAGCCTTCTCTGCAGGAAGGTGCACTGTGTGGTTGCTTCCCCAGGTGAGCAGCTGTTCTCTTTGACCCCTAGGGCCCTGCAGGTTTGGGGAGCCAGGGAGAGCAGGCTCCCCACCTGTGTGCTGCAGCAGTGCCTTCCTAGGGAACATGGCATCTTTGCTAATTAAAGAACACGGACAGTGTGTTACCAAGCTCTCTGTCTGATTAGGTGCTGAGCTGATGGTGTAAATCCAGCTCTCACCTCAGGGCTGAGACTTGCAAGCCAGTTGTGCATCCCCAAGGAGAGCTGCCCTGCTCTGGCATGGGAGCATTTGAGGTCCTCTTTGCTTTGAGAGGCTGGAACAGATGCTGGCCAGCTGTGTCCTCTGCCAGAAGAACTCCTTGGGGGATCTGGCTGTGCCAGTTGTTGCAGCTAGCTTCTTCAGTTGCATCCTGGTACCTGTGGGTCTTTTTTTATTTGTGTATTGTAAGCCAGCTGTCCCCCTCCACAGCTGGGAGAGATCAGAGGCCTCCTGCTGGCTGGGGAGAAGAGGAGGAGGATGGTTCCCCTTCGGAGAAGAAGGATGCAGTTTGGGTGCTCTGGGCTTTGCTGTCCGGCACTGCAGATGAGTTGCAGCTCCTCTAATCTGCTGTTCCAGATACAGAGCATTAAAGGAGCTGGCTTGCACATCCGGCTGAGCTGATCCAGAGTGAACTTTGCTGAAGTGCCCCTAGAAGAGCCTGCAGAATAATGCTCCTGGGGCCTGGCTGGAAAGTGGGGCTGGACTACAAGCTGCAGAAGCCCTGCAGTGCCAGACTTGCTTTCCAAACCAGGAAACCTTAAACTTGCATAAAGCCCTCTCCCAAATCCTATTCCCATGCTTTTCATTCCTTTTTTGGTTGCAGGCAGCTTTGGGATTACTCATAGCCTTGCATCAGCTGTGGTGTCTCAAGAGGTTGGTAACCTAGGCTCTTTTGGGTACAAAGTGAAATGGATCCTTTCCTTTTCCCTTTCTGTCCTCTGTCCAGAGCTCTTTTAGCTCGGTGAGGAGGTGCCCAGGAGCTGGGCACTGGACGTGCCTGGGAGTGGGCGGCTTGGGGTTGAAGGGAGCATGGATCTCCCATGGAGCTGGGGATGTGGTATGTTTCCAGTTCTACTGGCACCGCAGCCATGGCAAATACCTGCCGAGATCTGTGCCAGCTTTCCTTCCTCCACAACTGCCGCGTGGTGCAAGCGCCCTGGGCAGGCAGGGGGCTGCCATGCTGTGGAACACGGCACCACCAGCCAACTTGCCTGTTGCTTCCCCAGCATGGCTGTAGGTGAGTGAGATGACTGCGGAGACATCAGGGATCGGGGGCTGTGCAGCAGCTGAAGGCCTTGTGGTTGAGGCTGCATTCCCAAGCGATGTCGTTAGGCAGGGAGACATGGATTGCTTCAAGATGTAGGTGACTTGGCCTGTCAGGCAGGGCAGAAGATGTGCTGTCTGGTCTCCCCAGCTTGCACAGTTGCTCTGCAGCACCCAGATGGGGTTGGGCTACTGGAGTGTCCCCAGGCGAGTACTTGTGTGTGACTGGCACTGATGCGTTAAGCAACAGATGGAAAACCTGGCTTGGTTTGAAGCCTGGCTTGCTGCCCCATGCCCTTGCAGCCTGAAAGATGAGCATGAAGGTTTGGGCTTGCTGCCATGGCAGGGACTCACCAGGCAGTATCCATGGTGCTCTCAGTCCTCTACGGTGCAGAAAGTGGGCTGGGTGCTTTCACTGCCAGGCCTGGCCAGGCTGCGCCAGGGCGACAGACCCTCTCCTTGGCTGCAGCCCTAAATATAGCCTTAGAGATGGCTGATCCCCCAGGGTCACGTCCTGCCACCCCATGGATTTTCTGGCTGTGTCTCCATGATTACAAAGCCCAGCACCCCACAAGGGTCTGCAGTCAATGAGGTTCGTTGCCTGTTGCCTGGCTATCTCCACAGCACCCGGTGGGAGGACAGTGAGCAGCACTGAGACACATAGCTGGGCAGTTTGCTGCCACCTCCTTCCCCAGGAGGCCTACGATGTCTCTGTACCCAGGATGTACCAAGCCTGGTGCTGCCCAGGTGGGAACTGTCATGTGGGGTCTCCCAGAACTTCAGCCCCAGTTTCCCAGTGCTAGCCCCAGCTTTGCCGTGGCTCCCTCAGATCCTTACTACTCTTTTGGTGCATTTTACAGCTCTGGCTGATGAAAATAGCAACACTGATGTGTCTCATTTGTCTAGCTCTGGAGAACAGCCCCAAACCAAGGCCAATCCCAGGCTGTGCTGCACTCTGCTGCCAAATCGCCACAGTAATGTGGCAGCACTCAAAGGGGTTGACTACCATGGGGCTGGGTCTCCTTTGCTGGAGTGGTGGAGAGCCCTTTGCTCCCTGGCAAGTTCATAGGATTGAAAACTCATTCTGCAGAGCTTCAGACAGCAGTGAATAACTTCACAGGGTTGCTCACAAAGTCTGTCCTGGATGTGGCTTTGCTGGTTTTATTTGTCACCCTGAAATGCTCTACACATGCTCAGCCCACTGTGGCCTTTAGAGGAGGCTGGAAGAGCCAAGTCCTGGGGACATCCCTAAGCCCAAAAAGTGAATTGAGGTACACTTGATAGAAATTCAGACTGGAATTGCAGGTGTTAGTGTGAGTGTGTTTTCCTGGGAAGCTGCTATTTGCCTTCTTAAACAAATAAAATTAATTTTGAGCAGGGAGATACCTCAGTGTGAAGGATGCTGTGTTCCTGCGTTCAGATCTTTGCTGTAAGTATGCTCTCAGAGCCTCCACTTCGCTCTGTCCTTGTGTGTCCCGCTGGTGTCTGTCCCCTCTCTGCAGAGGATTTGCTCTGTGGTGTGTGAGAATGATACCCTGGGGGACCTGTAGGTACCAGTGCAACTTCCCTACACAAATCACTTAACCTTTATCTGTTACCTCAACGGGAGGGTTTTGCATTTCAATTCAATATCCTTTGGGAACAACACCACTGGGTGTTTTCGTGTGCTGCATTTCAAATGTGTTTATCTAATCTGGCTAAAGCTTTCCTGAAAAGCTTTCTGTAGCCACAGTTGAAATGGTTTTAGGCCAGAAACATGTGTTGAGGGTTTCTTTTTCTCCCAGCCAAGGGTGGCTTGTGTCACATACATATGCAGAGAGCAGGTGTTTGTTTGGCAGTGCACGAATCTGGGACTGCTGCTGGCCCAGCTGTGTTACTAGGGGAGAGCTCTGCACTGGTTTGGCCTAGCTAAGCTGATTTTCAGCAAACTTGGTGTTGACTCTCACTAAAGGAAGAGAAAGAGTCATTTTACTTCTTTCACAGCTCCTAGCAATGCGGCCCAGCCCAGATTAGCTCATGAAACCACAACAGAAACGTGCTGTTGTGAAGGTGTCCAGTCAGACTGAGCAGGGGTCACCTTTACTCTCGACCAAATTCTGCAAGAGCTTCTCATCTGCCAGCTTAGGCAGTTCTGGCAGCCCCCAATGGCTAAGCCACGTGTGACCATGGCTCTGCCACACAGTGGTGCTGGGAGGTCCTCTAGCTGGATGAGTGGAACAAGCAGAAGCATTTGTTCTTCATTCAGTACTGGTGGTGATGTCTGCTGGCTTTATACAGGTTTTACCCAAACTCTGGCATAATGGCATCCCACACAGACAGCCCTCTGCTTGGACAGCTTTCTTGAGCCACTGACCAAAAGCCCAGATGAAGTGGAGGGGGTGGAGGGAATGCATAAACCCTGCGGACTGCAAGCTATTGGCTGGACCAGGGCTGTACAACTTTTATGGGTAAGTGCAGCACTTCCCATCTCTGAACACTGGACCCTGGTTCTCTGGATTTAGAGTACTGTGACAAGCTGTGTCTAGCTCTGGGCTTCTGATGTCTTCCACCCCAAAATGTCTGGACCACATCTAGCTGGTACCTGTCTTTCCTTGCAGCCCAAATCTGATACATGGCTGGGACAATGGTTTCCGGCATGTGTAACCAGTGCACCCATGGCACCTTGGATGCTATTGTCAAAAAACCCCACAAGTTTGTGGCTCTTACTGCTTTAATACTCATTTATCCCAGTTTGTTTTGGCACTTGTGGTCATGAGATACTCATCACAGGGATCTTGCTTGAGCCGAAATGGTTGTGTCCATTTCCCTAGTATGGAAGATAAAGACATAAATAGATACTTCTGTTTCACAGTGGAGCTGGATCCCAGTGTTCCCTGACACCTTGTAAAATCCCTGCTTTCCGTGTGGAGCTTGTGCCAAGCCTTCGTTATGTCTCCTGTCCACAGAGCCATGTCCTCCTGCCTGGACGTGGGGGATGCTGAGGCAGAAGGATGCATGTGATGAGGCGGATGAAGCTCTCAGCTGACCAGTGCTGAGTGAAATGGAATGGTGCTGGCAGTGATGGAGTGAAAGCAGTTGTGCTGCTGTTTATTGTTATACTACTAATGCTGACAATGCTAGAAGCACACCTAACTTAAAATATCATGTCTTAATACCCTGATGGCCTACAACTTCAGAGGAAGGTGCCTCATCACTACCTCCAGCACTAGCATGACTAGTAGAGTGGAAGGTTTTGGGATGCTGAGACCCCCAGAGGAGAACTGATCCCTCTCCTTCATGAGCTCTCCTAACACACGCTGCCGCCTTGCATGTGTTTTGTACCATACAGGTACGGTTTGATGGACATGCGCCTTGGTGCCCTGAAGCATATCTGTGGAAAAGGACAGACCCAGCTCCTGTAGGTTCAAACCTGAGTGGATTTGACTGTCCTGTTCCCCTCTGCTCCTGTCTGTCTGTCCCAGCAGCCTGTTTTGGCATGAGCTCAGGTCCTGATACTCCAGAGCTGTTGTGCTATTAAGCACATAGCTGTGTTTGTGTGGGGTCAGGTGGTTGTTACCCTGCTGAGTGCTCTTGGTGAGGCAGATTGGATGTGCAGGGAACTAGATGTGTGTACCTATGTAAGAACACATGTTCCCACACATTGTCTCACCTTGGGGCGTGTGTTCATCTTGTGGTGCTCATGAGACAACTGTCATAGACTCATGAATAGTTCCTGCCTTTTGGGGAGGTGCACGGTAGCTGATGATGGAAACTTCACTGGACATGCTGACCCTTGGAGCACAGCATGCTGATGGGGCTTAGCTCAATACGAGACTCAGGAGATAGGATTTTGGGCACTGTCTGCAGCTGTCATTCAGGCCACAGGGATCAGTCTGTGGCTACTCCTGGTGGCCTAAATGCCGTGAGTGCAGTTGACAAGGGATGTCTACCCAGGAGCTGTGGGACTTAACCTGGCTGGGGACGGTCCCCGGGGATGTTGCCTGCACACCAAGGTCAATGGCACAATTGCGTGTTGAAGGTAGAAAGCCAGGCTGCAATGAGGTCCACGTCCTAGACCCTGCAGCATGTCCTTGTGCACGGCTCTTCCTGTGACCTCCCAGTTCCTTGCTGCCCCCTTCCTGGTGGCTTCTTTGGGGTGACTGAAAATGAAAATTGAGCCCACAGTCCCATCTTGCAAAGGCTGCAGGCAGGAGAGACCTCTGGGCTCTGGACTACTGTCGACTTTGCCTCAGTGTCTTTGGGAAGAGGCTTCTGTGGTTTTTGCAATGGAAAGACTTTGTTGCTTTCTCTGTCTGGACTAGGAGGAAGGGGTATTAGCAGACATAGCAGTCACAGGCTGAAGTGCCCTGGCCCCTGGCTGATATGTGCTTGGAGCTGGGAGACTGGAGCCTTACCAGCAGTGCTGGATGAGTGCCTGTGTCTATGCCTTGCTGTCGCTATGAGCAGGAGAGCTCAGGCTAGCTGTGCTGGAAGTGAGTGGCTGGCACTGGGGTGCCCATGAATGGCTGCAGGCGGTAGAGGCTTTGCTTGCACTTGCACACGTGGCAGGCTCCAAAGGCTTTCACGCATGGAAAGGGCTCTTGAGGCTTTCTGGAATGTGGTGATCTAGGTGCCCCCTCAAAACATCTCCTTCAGAATCCTTAGCTTTGGGTGACTGAGATGTCCTGTCAAATTGTGTCCCTTTACCAGGCTTTTATACAAACACCAGACATGAGAATGTGGCTGAGCCTCTAAAGAGGAACTGACTGCCCTTCAGCTGGGCTTGGAGTCTCTTCATGTAACTCATCCAGGCAACCACTTTCTGAAGCCATTTTCCTTGCAGTGGTGGGAATGCACAATTTTGACCACTTTCTTGTTCGCCTTCATGAGAGATTGCTTCTAAGATGCTTAAAATCTGCCTGGCTTGGCCTCTTTCACTGCAGAGCACGGTGCTGGGAATGGAGTCCAACAGCAAACGGCATGTGTTGAATTGCCTTTTGTCCGCTTTCCTTTCTGCGGCCAGCTGGTAACCGGAGCAGAGCGCCTGCATGGCTGGCTGCGGCCAGGCAGCAACCAGATTTAGGAATATGCTAGCATGGTCCCTCAGCAGCCACGTCAGGCAATGCCTAGGGAAGCGCTGGTCCCCGGGACCCTGAGCTCTTGGGTGGGGGTTAGTGCGTGGAGGAGGATTCTTCAGCTTTTCTACCACGGCAGAGAGATGCTTCCAGCCCTCCAGAGCCACCCCGCGGCTGCTATCAGACCCTGGGGTCAACCATTGCAATTTCTTGTTTCCGCTCCTGCTTGCAAGTGGGCTGAGTCCCCAGCATAAGCTTGTGATGTCACTGCTGCAACCCCTTGTGCTGTGCTCCAGCAGCTGCTGTGTTTATTCCCATGGGCAGTCCTTGTTCCAGACCAGTTTTTTGTCAGGCAATTTCTGAGGATGTGGAGGTGCGATGGAGACATGATCGCAAGGAGAGAAGCTTTGAGGAAAGCCTAGAAACAGTCTGTGGATGTTTCTCATCTGGGGCAATCTTGATGCATGTCTGGGACTTAGGACATGTCCCAGAAAACAGGACAAGAGGAGTTCAGAGAAACATCTGACCTGCCCAGGAAGCTGCTTGCTCTCCAGTGTTTTGGTGACTGACTTCCTGGCTTGTGCACTGCGAGACACCTCTCTGTTCAGGCTGGAAGTGGCACTCAGCAGTGGGTCACAGGAGCTCTCTCCTAACACCCTGGCCCCTGGGAGCAGAGGGCTCTACTTGGCTTGTGGCAAGCTCAGGCATCCCTGTCCCGGTGATTGCTGGGGAGATAGCCTTAAAGTGGCTGTGCTGGAATCTGAGCACAGATCTGTGTAAACTCTCCCATGGGGGATTGTTTTTGACAGATGTGCTTTGGGTTATGTTTCTCCTAACACAGCGGTTTCAGCTTTCTGGAGACTCTTGAGAAGAGCACATGCTTACCTACTCCTTTCTCACTATCCCCATGCTCTAAATGTGCCCTCCTTTTTCTATCTTGCAGCTGTGGGGACTCAGGCAATGATTCTTTTCACCAAGGAGCCGTACTCCCAGGACGCCCTGCATGGCCGCAGTGCCATCCTCCGCTGTGAGGTGGAGGACCCAGCGGGTGTGGAGTTTGAATGGCTGCAGAATGGGCTCCCCGTTCAGGACACAGAGCAGCGCTTCAAGGAAGGCAGCAACCTCCAGTTTGCTTCTGTCGATCGGCACCGGGATGCTGGGGACTTCCAGTGTGTAGCGAGGAACTTGCTCACTGGGGAGGAGGCCCGCACAGCCAATGCATCTTTCAATATCAAGTGTGAGTGTGGGGCGAGGGCAGCCGGGCACATGCCACAGCCTGGTGCTGCGCACCGTGGGCAGGGAAAAGCGCTCTCCTGGGAGGGCCTGACACTGGAAACAGCTTTACCAAGCTGCCTGCTAATGCATGTGGGGGTGGTGGTCAGACAGGGGTCAGACGGCACGAACTGTACAAGTAGGATTCCTCTCCAGCTACCGTGTCCTCCATGCCTGCTAGGCCATTTGTATCTTCTGATATCCCCAAGGCTGTCAGAGATGCTTTCTCCTGACACCTTCCTCATTTGTATATATGAAACGGGGATGTTACTGCACCAGGTGTGTCCTGAGCACTGCAGATCCTTTCAGATCCCCTCTTATCCCTCAGAGAACAGCTGCACAGGGCAAAGTGGGACATTTGCAGGGTGGGTGTCCTTTTACTCCATGCTGGCTTGAGGGCTTATGTGTCTCTGAGCATGCTTGTGTCCTTGCTGCCTGCTCTGGTTACTGAGTTGGCATCCACCTGGGCTCTGTAGGCTTGGAGAGCCAGCTGTGTTGATATTCTTTGATCCCACAGGGATTGAGACAGGCAGTGTGGTGCTGAAGCAGCCGGCCAGTGTAGCTGAGATCCAGCCCTCCTCCACAGTGGTGCTGCGGTGTCACATCGACGGCCACCCGCGGTAAGGGTTGCCTCCCGAGGAGTGGACCCTGCCAGGGGTCCCCCTGCACCTTTGCTGCGTGCTCTTCCCCTCTCTCTCTCTGTCTCTCTCCTCTCTCCTGTGAGGATTCAGTAGAGTCTAGGGAAGGCAAAAGGCAGGATTGAGCCTGTGACTGAGCACCGGGGGAGAAGGCAAATAGCTTCCTCAGAGCCGCGTAGCAAGGAGCACAGTAAGGATGGGCTGTCACAGTCAGGTTGCTGAGCTGCTTGGTGTGCTGCAGTCACTCTCCGTTGCTTTCCAGTCATGTCCCGTCCACTTGGCTGCATGTCTCATGGCTTCGTGTCTGTGTCGGGGCCAGCAGTGGGGATGGAGAGCCAGGGAAATGGGCCATCTCTGGGCTGTCTCCTCTGCACACGTGCTCTCTGGGGAGCCCTGCTGGTGCCCTGCACCTGGTCACCCTCTCACCCCTGTCTTGCAGTCCCACATGGCAGTGGTTTCGGGATGGTACCCCCCTCCCCGATGGCCGCAGCACCTATTCTGTCAGCAACAAGGAGCGAACGCTGACCCTGCAGAGTGCCAGCCCTGACGACAACGGTCTCTACTACTGCTGTGCCCGCAGTGCCGTTGGCTTCGTCTGCAGCCAGAACAACTTCACGCTGAGTATCATTGGTGAGTTGTGTCCTGGCTGCTCAGGGCTGGGGTCTCAGCTGTTTTACTGCTTTGCTAACAGCCTCCCCTCTGCTGCAGGGAGGGAGCCAGGCTGCAGGAGAAGTGTCAGGCTGGTGTGACTTTCTCCGTGCAAAGCCTCTGTCAGGCCTGTCCCTGGGCACACCTGGCTGGGTTTGAACCCTACCCTGCCTACAGGTGTTAATTTGCCCCTCCATCTTTCTGGAGCAGGTCTATGCTGTCATCTCTGATACTGGGGCACCAGGGTCCTCCCTCCTTCAACAGGGTTTGGACCCTGGAGGCTGTAGGTGCTGCTGGTTTTGCTAATGCCAGTGCCACTGCGGTGCTGCATGGGTGAGACACCCCATTGGCTTTTGGAGGCAAGGCCCAGGGAGGGCAGGAGATGTTGATCTTAAAGAGGTATTTGGAATTGGACAAAGGTATTTGCAGTCCGGTGACAGGTTTGATCTGTTTGCTAGGATCCCAGGGTGCTCAGGGCCTTGCTGGAAGCAGAAGGGGCTTTCCCCAGAGCAGCTACTGCATGCTGTCTTGGGCTCTGGCTGCGTAACTACACCTGTGCTGGCATGTCTGTCTCCTTCAGACCTGCAGTGTGCTCACAGGGTGTGCCCAGCTCTTTTTTAAGCTTCCCCCAGAGCCCTGGCGAAGGAACACCACAGGCTGCTCTGCTCTTTTCACCCTGCTGTGGTCTCTGCCGTTGCAGATGAGAGCTTTCCTCAGGCGGTGATCGTCCCACAGGACCTCATTGTGACCAAGAATGAAGAAGCCATGTTTGACTGCCAGTTTGCAGCCATGCCCCCTCCCACGCAGGAGTGGCTCTTTGAAGACAGCCCCATCGCCAACAGATCCAAGTAACAGGGACCCCGGTGATGTGGGCAGGTCTGGGAGGAGGGGGGACGCTGCGTGCCATAAGCAACAGAGAGAGGCCAAACCCTGGCCGTGCCTGAGGGCAAGCGTTCAACATCAGGCTGGCCACTGGGATTGGTTTCTCAGCTTGGCTGGCTTGGGTTTAGCAGGGCGTTGGTACTTGTGTGTGGCCTTTATCTGCATAGGACTCAGCAAGCAGTTTGTCCTCAAATGAGTCTGTGGGGCTGTCAGTCCTAGATGCCCACACATGATGATCCCCAGAGATGGGGATGTCTCCCAGCCCCAGATGTCCACGTGTGGCAATTTCCTGGAGCCAGGGACAGCTCAAGCCCCATACACCCACTTAGGGCAATTCCCAGATTGAGGGATGTGTCCCAGTAGCAGATACCCACAGGTGGTGATCCCCAGACTCAGGGACACCTCCCAGTCCCCAGCATCTGCACAGTGATCACTGAGCCCATGGCTGTCTTGCACTCCACGTACCAGTGTATGGTGATCCCTAGAGCCAGGAATGTTTCTGAGCCCCAGACATCTACACATGAGGCAATTCCCAGAGCTCTGAGCTCCCAGACATCTCCCAGCCCAGGCTGCCCGGTGATGGTGATCCTGAAGCCCAGGATATCTCTCAGCCAGCCTGTGCAAGGCAAGTGGTGCTAACCTGGGTGCCAGATGCCCAGTGGCCTGACAGCTCCCGGGCGCCACCTTGTGCCCCCTACCCCCTTTCCTGGCTGTGCCAGCTTTCAGAGCTGGCCCAGTTTGGGGATGCATTTTTTGGTGGGAGCCAGCTCTTCTCCAGGAAACAGACTTCTGTTAGCTCATTTCTTCCACGAAACCTGTGTCCCACCATCTTCTTGTTTGTGTGCTGCTTCCCCTGCACTGGGAAGCTTTGACTTGGCACAGAATCTGCCTCTTGGTTCCGTGGGCTTATGTAGGACATCACGGGGATGTGGCTCTGGCCTGTGTCCTGCAGAGATGCCCACTGAGTCCTGCCTCTCCCCACGTGCCCAGGACCACCGTGTTCACCAACGGCTCCCTGCTGATCACCCAGGTGAGGGCTCGCAGCACCGGTGTCTATAAGTGTGTTGGCCGTGGGCAGAGGGGGAAAGCTCTCGTGCTGAAGGCGACTCTGCGGCTAGCAGGTGAGGTCCTGGGGCTGGTGGCAGGGTGGGCAGTGGGTTGCAGTGTCACTCTGGAGCTATGTGACAATACGGCAATGGGTCAGTACATGGAGAACTGCTTGGTTTATCTGTGAAATGGCTCATCCTCGCTGCCCAGATGAGGGGAGCAAACACAGCTTGCGCGCTCTCTCCCTTGGCTGGTACCTCCCATGGGAATGATGATGCTGGTGGGTTGTCTACACATTCCTGCCCTGTTTGATCCCTGCTGTCTGTTACTCCTCTCAGAGATCGAAGAAATGGCACCCTTCTCCCCGAAGGTGTTGACAGCAAACCAGGGGCACCGTGTGGCCTGCAATGCCCCACGAGGCATACCCACGCCCCAAGTCTGGTGGGAGAGGAACCAGGAACGACTTCCCACTTCTGGCAGGGTGCACCAAGAGGCAGAGCAGCTTGTTTTCACCAGTATCACCGAGACAGACGCAGGGACCTACACATGCCATGCTGCCAACAAGGCTGGAGAGAAGAAACAGGAGCTGAGCATCACTGTGGCTAGTAGGCAGCTTTCTGAGAAGGGCTGGGAGCAGAGAAAGGGGGTGGATAGGGGGTTGGAGTGAGCTGGGGTGGGATGGTGCATTACCTCACTGGTACAGAGAGGCACATCTCTCATGGCTGGGCTGCAGGGCCCCACGGTTGGCTGCACACTGCCTGTGTGGTCTGCGCTGGTGCTGGCCAGAGGCGTGGTGAGTGGCCCTGCATAACCCCTTGCCTCCATGCCCAGCGGTACCCAAGTGGGTGGAGATGCCCAAGGACAGCCAGCTGGAGGAGAGCAAGCCAGGATACCTGCACTGCCTCAGCAAGGCCTCCCTGAAACCCACCATCACCTGGTACCGCAACGGCGTCTCCATCTCTGAGGTGAGGTAATAGGACAAGCCCCTGCCACTCACAGACACTTCTGCCAGGCACCCGCTCAGCTCCTTCCTCTGCTGCTGCTGTTTCTCGCCTTGCTCCTAGGCCAGCATCCCTGTCACCCCAACTCTGGCCATGTTCCTGGCACCATCTCCATCCTACTGGTGTATGGGTACACAACTGGCTGTCTCCAGCCACTTGGCTGGCAGCCAGCCCTGTGCTTTTGGGGCAGTGACAAGAGAGATATCCCTCAGAGAGATGTCTCTGCAGCTTGTCTCAGTTCTCTGTGTGGGTCTCAGCAGGGCTGTGCCTATCTGAGGCATGGTGTGGGTGTGTGGAGTGTCAGGAGTGCCACAAGCTAGGTCTGAGCCCAGGGCTGGTGACAGTGTCGTTTCTGCCTCCCTCCCTCCCTCCCTCTGGCAGGACTCACGGTTCGAGATCTCTGAGAATGGGACACTGCGTATCAACAACGTGGAGGTCTATGATGGGACCATGTACAAGTGCGTAAGCAGCACACCAGCAGGCAGCATCGAGGGATACGCACGGGTGCATGTGCTAGGTATGCTGACAAGCACTCTGCATCCTCACCTTGTGAGGGACCTCTTCTGCTTGATAGGGTGTAGACATGGTATCCTCAGCTCCAGTGCCTCCAGCGACTGGGGGGGCCTAACAGCACATCTGTCTCTTGCAGAAAAGCTGAAGTTCACCCCACCACCCCAGCCGCTGCAGTGCATGGAGTTTGATAAGGAGGTTACAGTGTCCTGCTCAGCCACCGGCCGGGAAAAACCCAACATCCAGTGGACTAAAACAGGTAAGGGGGTCTCGGATGTGATGTGTCTGTTTCTGACCTGGGGACCCAGGAACTTTGCGTTGGCCTGTCAGCAACATGGGTGAAGCAGCAGTGCTGCGGCTGCCTGGGAAACTGCCACGTGCAAGCGCTTCATGCATGACTGCTGCATCCCTCTTCTTGTGTCCTGCAGATGGGAGCAGCCTGCCATCCCACGTCAGCCACAATGCCGGCATCTTGTCGTTCCACAAGGTGAGCAGGAGCGACTCGGGGAACTACACATGCATCGCCTCCAACAGCCCACAGGGCGAGATCCGTGCCACCGTGCAGCTCGTGGTAGCAGGTGAGGGCTCGACAGCAGGCAGGTGGATTTCCTGCTGTGCTGGCCTTGCAGTGGGTGTGCCTGGGTGGCACCCAGCTGGCATGTCTCTGCAGAGAGAGAAATGTCTGGCCTGACCCCAAGCTTTGCCCCATGGCACTTGAGTGTCTGGTTTGTCAGTGCTTTGCATACAGCTCCGGAGGGCATGTGCCACTGTGCCAGTGCTAGCCCTGCTCCGTTGTGGGAGCTCAGCACCCTTCCCAGGAACTGACAGCCTTTGTGTCGGCCTCTCTGCCTTCAGTTTACGTCACCTTCAAGCTAGAGCCAGAGCCCATGACGGTGTACCAGGGGCACACAGCCATGTTCCAGTGCCAGGCAGAGGGGGACCCTGTGCCACACATCCAGTGGAAAGGGAAGGACAAGATTTTGGATCCTGGCAAGCACCTGCCCAGGTACACAGCCTCCATTCCAAACTGAAATGTGGCGCAGCATGGCACTCCTCATGCCTGCCCAGCATGCGGGTACTGATGGTGTGATCTTGGGTTCCCAGCTTGGGGGGCACACAGTCAGTTGTCTCCATGTCCTGTGGCCTGGACTCTCCTGGCCCCAGGGTTACCCCTTCTGCCGCAGCCTGGCAAGCCGCGGTTGAGCTGCAACCATACGTTCTTGAGCATTACACAGCCTGAGGTTTAAGGTGATTGCACTGGGGTCATGGGGCTAAGGCATCCTGGGAGATGGGGCTGCAGGTGCCCCAAGCCTGCCTCTGCCCTCTGGTGCTTGCAAAGGGCTCTGTGTGGTTGGCAGGATTCAGATCATGCCCAATGGCTCCCTGGTGATTTACGACGTCACCACCGAGGACTCTGGAAAGTACACCTGTATCGCCGGCAACAGCTGCAACATCAAGCACCGCGAGGCCTTCCTATATGTCGTAGGTAAGGGAGGTGCCCAGTGTCGGGACATGGCCTCCTGGCATCCCCAGCAGCTCTAGGCCGTGCTCCTGACCCCACCAGTGGGTGCTGTGTGTCAGGTCATGCCTGCTAGGGACTGATGGCTGCATTCTATTGGGATGCAGCGTAGTGGCTGTGCCCAGCGTTCTGTGGCAGGCTGAGGAGGTGGCCACAGCAGCGGAGGAGCTTTTCACATTCCTCCAGCACATTTCGGAGTAGGATTTGGAAAATCCCTCTGCACCCTCATGGGTTTGATGCTCTCTGCCCCACAGACAAGCCGGCAGCAGAAGAGGATGGGGGACCTGGCAGCCACACACCCTACAAGATGATCCAGACCATTGGGCTTTCAGTGGGGGCAGCTGTTGCCTACATTATTATCGTGCTGGGGCTGATGTTCTACTGTAAGAAGCGGAGAAAAGCCAAGAGGCTGAAGAAGCACCCAGAGGGCGAGGAGCCTGAAATGGAGTGTCTGAATGGTGAGGCTGGCACCCCTGGGGGTGGGGGCTTCACTGCCGGCCCCTTACCCCTGGGCTGGAGAGGCTGAGGGGCAGGGAGCTCCCAGGGAACAGGGGACTCCTCCTTACCCTTGGAGTCTCTTGCTCTTGGTTTTGGCTATGGCTGGTGACGGAGACCTGCTGCCAGGTGAGAAATAGGCAAGTTAGTGTGAAGCCTGCATCCCAGCTCCACGTTGTGGCCATCTCTGTCTGCTGAGTTATGTACTGCTCCTGCTTTCCAGCACCCATACATGGCATCACATACATCCTTTGCCAAGGGGAGGGGGCTATCCCTATTGCAATGTAATGAAATAGTAGTACTCTGCCAGCCTGTTCAAATCACAGTTCAGCAGCTCCTGGTGCTGGAGGGAAAGACTTTTCACTGAACAGCCCTGAACTCTGCTGTGAACTCACCCTGTTACCTCTGAAACCCATATAAGCTTTGAGCATCTACAGCATCCTCCAAGAAGGACTTTTGGAGCATAACAGGTTATCTATAAACCCTCTCTTTGCTTTTCAAGCTTGTCACTTATCAGCTATGCGCTGGAACACACAGCTCTTCTGTATGTCTCATCATTCCTGCGAGTGCCTTTTCTGGTTGCACTGTTGCCTTTCTGAGATGGGGAGCCCCAGACAGGACTTGGTGCATCCAGCTTTGCAGGGTGACACAGCTGTGCTGTGTCCTGTTCCCAGCTCTGCCACTGACTTCAGTTCCCTGTCCACAGAACTCACTCTGGAGCGAGAGCAGGCAGCTCCAGGCTGAGCCCACGGCTGTGGATGGGACATCAGGGTTACTTTTCCCAGGCCTCATGTTGTGTCTCTGGCTACGCCTCCCAGTGCTCAGTGTGCCTCTGCAGCTGGCCACAGCTGGCCTGTACCTTTGCTGCTAATTAAGTTGGTGGCTTTGGCAAACAACTGCCAGCAGCACTGCTTCCATGTTGGCAGCATGTTGTACTACCCTGGTTCCTACCTTCTGTGTGTCCGTTGGAGGATGTTCCCTCCTGTCCTGTGGCAGCTGAGCTGCTTTTTAACAGTTGTTTCCATGAGACCCTGCAATATCCCTGCAAACAGACTAAACTGGGTCCCCATTGTGCATGAGCTACATGACTCCTTTGGTAAACCCAAAAGATCTCGGGGGCATCATTTTCATTGCCAAAAGCTGTTTCAGCTCTTTCTCCTGGCGTCATGGTTGTCCTTGCATCACTGATACCAGTGAGGACTTGTAAGTGATGGGGTTCAGTTGAGTTTGCTGCCCTTACAATCCCCTGGATCTCCCCCCACACCACTGTAAATGCAGACATGGTGCTTCCTCCTCTTAGTTCTCCAGCACACAGCCATGTTCTGATCACGTGGGGATTGCTGTGAGGTCCTGGCAAAACATCACTGCTGGTTTTGTCTCCTGTTTTTTCTCTTGTTTGGTACTTTGAACAGAGCCAAACCTCCAGAAGTCTGGCTGTGGGGAACCTCCTGGGAGCAGGGATGCAGGAGCATCTCTGCAGCTTTGTGCTCTGCTGCTGTCACCACTGTGAGCTCTTTCTGTGGACAAGTTGCAGGCCACCTGTGCCAGCAGGCTGTGGCCAGCATCATCTTCCTGGGAAAGGATTTGTTTTAATCTTTTTTGAGGTGGTCTCAGATTTTTACTTTGGCCTATATTTATTTTTCTTTTTATTCTGCCAGAGTTTGCCTCTTCTTATCCCCTTCATTTGGAACCAGTTTAACTGTCAGAGATAAATCCTCACTGCTACAAGCAGACGCAGCTGCCCAGATGTCCACACTCCTTTTTGGTACTTCCATAGACTCTCTGGAGGAGTGCTTTGTGTTTGCTGTCAGTTCCAGTGGAGTCACCCCCTTCACTATGGTCTTCAAAGATTTGGCTCTTTTCCTCCTTTTGATGTGGTCCCTCATTAGCTTGGTGACCTGAAGTATCTCAGCACCTACCTGATGACAAGTACTTCCTGGCTGGCCACCAGCGGCTTTTCCAGTGCCCTCAGGATCCAGACAGATTTGACCTTCCTATGGATTTGCAGTGGATCCTTCCTATGGATTTCCTGTGGATCAATGCACTCCTCACAAGTCACTCACCTTCCAAGGTCACGTCCTTCATGTGCCACATCCTCACTTAACAAGGGTGCTTGCTCTCAGTGTCCCTGACTGTGCTGCTTTTTTTGGGTGAACACAGACATAGCGTCTGGGGAGGTTAATGACTGTGGGGACTGAGGGGAGTATTTGATTTCTGTGTTGGTCTGTGCTAATTTCTCCACAGCAGCATGGCTGTGTCTCTTTCTCCAGGAGATGCTCAGGTGTTGCAGGCAAGTGGGCAAAGCAGGCAGCTCCTCTACACTTCTTGGTTCCCCTCTGGATTGCTGGATACATAAATTAAACTTCCTGTTAATTTTCATGATCCTTTTGTTATCAACTGTCTTGTCAAAGCTCTCTGAAACATGGGGATGTCCGTTCTCAAAAACGTCTGTCATTGTTGCCCACTGGTGCTGTCTCTCAGTGGTAGTGTACTAACTCTGCAGCCTTTGGTATTTTCTTGGCACAGTTGCAGCAGTCGTCTTGTATTATCCTCTTGGCTTCAAGCTTGTAGTCTTGAGACACTATCAGTCATGAGTGCAGACAGCACAGGGTCGGACAGTCTTGCTAATAGCATAAAGACAGGGAGAGTGTAAGTAGCATTGAGCTGTGATTTATAGGGTAGATGATGGTTTTTTGCTATGGTCTTCTGAAAATGTTAATCTAGCACGTGAGAGAGAACAGTTGTCAGTAGCCACAGTTCTTTAGTCAACATATCTCAGTCTTCACAGCTCCAAGCCTACCTGTGACAAAGCCACAGTCCCGGTCGTCGTGGCCAGACCTGCTCAGGGTGTGCTCATGGGGCTGGTACCTCTCTTGTATGAACACAGGCTGCTGTACAATACCCCTTGATGGAAATTGTGGGCAGTGGGATTCCTCTTGGAGCTACCTCATCTTGGGTCAAGTCTTGATTTTGTGATTAAATCTGTTGCATGGCCAGATGTTTCCGTAAGGCTTGCTCCTGGACTAGCTGAAATGGAGCGTGCACAGTAATGCAGGATGATTCTGCATGTGTGTCAGCCACCTTAGCTGGGTGCTGTGCCCCACTTTACATTCAGACTCCTGCCTTCAGCTTATGGAAAGTACCGCTTCCTAGTGCCAAGTCTGATCCAAGCAGTAAATGCATTCAAAATCAACGTTTGCTTTCTATACAACTACCTATACAGTCTTTCCTCTACAAGCTGCCTGTAAAATGCAGGGTTCTCTATTTTCTTAAGGCAATAGTGTTTTCTTGCTTCGTTTGGAGCTCAGAGGGTAAATGAGCACCATGCAGCCGCTCACTCTCCCCTTCTTCCCCCCAGCGCTGGGAAGGAGAAAATAAAGCAGAAGGCTGGGGAATTAAGGGCAGAGAGGGATGACTCACCCGTTACGGTCATGGGCAAAAGACAGACTCGTTAGGGGAAGAAAAAAAGACCATCAATTTAATTCAGACACTAACAACAATAACACTTAACAGACGGAGTAGGACAGTGAGAATCATTACCAGATCTTTAAAACACCTTCCCCCTACCCTTCCCTTCCTGGGCTCAGCTCTGTTCCCCATTTCTTTACCTCTTCTCCCCCAGCAGCACAGGGGTCAGGGAGTGGGGGGTGCAGTCAGTCCTGCCACTTCTTTCTCCTCGGGGTGGGGGGGGAGAACTCCTTGCATTCTTCCCCTGCTCCAGCATGGTGTCCGTCTCATGGATGCAGCCACCTGCTCCAGCATGGGGTCCTCCAGCAGCTGCAGGTTGGCATCTGCTCCACCAGTGACCTCCATGGGTGGCAGGGGGGCAGCCCTGCCATCTCACCACAGGTGGCAAGGGGGTCTCTGCGCCAGCACACCTACCCCTGCTTTCCTCCTCTTTCCTTCCACTGACCTCTGTGTTCGCCTAGGTGTCATCCTCGCAGCTCCCACTCCTCCTCCCAGGTTCCCCTGCTTAAATATGTTATTGCAGAGATGCAGCCACCATCGCTCAGCCTTGGCCAGAGGCAGGTCTGACTTGGAACCGGGGGAGCTTTGAGAAGCTTCTCACAGGGGGCCACTGCTGTCACCCCTTCCCCTGCTGCCAAGAACCCCCACCACACACACAAACCCAGCACACTTCCATTAATTTGTGCCAGGGAAATCTCTAGTGGAGTTCCTGAGCAGAAAGCTTGGTGGGGTTGATTGCAAGGACAGTGCTTCCTAGCACTGCTTTAACTCAGGCAGTAAAGGAAACTCCAGGCTATAAAGGAAACTCCAGGCTGATGTGGTCTGACAGGTTCAAGATTACCAGGGACATGAGCATTGCTGGCTTGCTGGGAATTGAGCAGGAGCAGGAGGGTCAGGCTGCAGCAGCTGGTGCCAGATAGACTTGAGAGTCTCTTGGGCATCTCTGGTTAGAGTGAGCAGCATCCTCTCTGCTCTCTCTCTGCCTCACACATCCAACCTCCTGCTGCTGTTCTGCAGAGTTTTGTCAATGGCAGTTTGGATGTAGCTGCCCCTTTGGGATGACTGAGTGGCATGGGATGGATGAGGTCAGATGGGGCTGGTTGGCTCTGAGACCAAAACCATTGCTCAGCATCTGATTTCAAGGGTGGCTGCAGGGCTGCCAGAGATGGGGTCAGACGTGAGCCCAGAGGGAACAGCTGTGTGGTAGCCACTCTGTTGCCTGGGGCTAGGTATCAAGCTCGGGTGCTTGGAGCCAGCTGGGGGTACTTGGAGTGTCAGCACCGAGAAGGGTGACATTCTCTGCACAGCCTGGCAGGATGCTGAAGCCATTTGTGCTTCCCTTGCAGGTGGTGCTTTGCTGCAGAATGGACAGATGACAGCAGAGATCCAGGAAGAAGTGGCCTTGACCAACCTGGGCAGCAGCTCTGGGGCCAGCAAGCGGCACAGTGCTGCTGACAAGATGCACTTTCCACGTTCCAACCTGCAGACAATCACAACCCTGGGTATGTTGGGCCACTGTGGCCTGACCCCACTCCAGCAGGAAACCTGTGGCTGAAACCCCAGCGTGTCCTAGCCAGAAATCTCAATGTGCTGGGGTACAGAGCTCCCTGCAGCCACTGGGCTGCCCAATACATATGCTGTCCTAATGTATGCCGTCTTCCCATGTGTTGCTTTACACTTCCAGGCAGGGGGGAGTTCGGTGAAGTGTTCCTGGCCAAGGCAAAAGGTGCGGAGGATGGCGAGGGTGAAGCACTGGTCCTGGTGAAGAGCCTGCAGACGAGGGATGAACAGCTGCAGCTGGACTTCCGGCGAGAGGCAGAGATGTTTGGCAAGCTGAACCACTCCAATGTGGTGCGGCTGCTGGGGCTGTGCCGTGAGGCAGAGCCACACTACATGGTCTTGGAGTATGTGGACTTGGTAAGGGCCCTGCCAGCGGTGCCTGCAGTGAGGAGGAAGAGGGGTGGGCATGGGGCCTGCATGTGTGACACAGTCCAGGCTGGCAGCACAGGGCAAGCAAAGCACAGGGAGACCAGGCTGAGCTTACCACTGTTCCCAGTGTGTGGAAGAGTCTCAAGGGGGATGGGGGTCTCCTGCAAGACTTGGAGGTGACTTTGTCCTCTTCCACATCCTCCTGATTCCTGGTTTATGTCCAGGACTCAGCTGAATAAGTTAAACTGCGGGACTCCACGCTCCAGAATGGCTGCGAATGCTAAGGGCTACTATGGAGAACCTAGAGTTTGTGAGAGAGAAATCAACTTGGGACATAAAAAAATCTCCTGGAAACATCAGGCCCGCTTGCCCTGATCTTAGCCAGTTGAGGCCCAGAAGTGAGATACTGGCTTGCCCTACAGGGCAGGGACCAGGAGGGCAGGCCAGGACTGTGGCCCAGGAGATGAGGATCTGCCACATCTGGGCACTGCAGGGACCAATGTGACTGGCAGCATGGAGAGGTGCTGCCTCTGAGAGTTGCTGTCTGTCTCCCAGGGGGATCTGAAGCAGTTCCTGAGGATCTCAAAGAGCAAAGATGAGTCTCTGAAGCCGCAGCCCCTCACTACCAAACATAAGGTGATAGTGCAGTTTTGGAAGTGCTGTGGGGCTGGGAATCCTGAGGAGGGTGGCCAGTGCTGACATCTCTCTGGGGTCAGGTGTCTCTCTGCACACAGGTGGCCCTGGGCATGGAGCATCTCTCCAACAGCAGGTTTGTGCACCGGGACTTGGCAGCCAGGAACTGCCTGGTCAGTGCCCAGCGGCAGGTCAAGGTCTCATCCCTGAGCCTCAGCAAGGACGTGTACAACAGGTCAATTGGGAGCCTGGCAGGGAAATGGGAGGGGAGGGGATGGTGCCAGTCTTATAGCCTGCCTGTCCTTCCTGCAGCGAGTACTACCACTTCCGCCAGGCTTGGATCCCACTGCGCTGGATGCCTCCTGAAGCTGTGCTGGAGGATGAGTTCTCCACTAAGTCAGACGTGTGGTCCTTTGGGGTGCTCATGTGGGAGGTCTTCACGCATGGAGAGATGCCCTACACCTCGCTGGCAGATGATGAGGTCCTAGCAGGTATGCGGAGTACCTTGTGCTGTCCCTGGCATTGTAGCCTACTTCCTTTTCTTCTGGTAGAGGGGGCCAGGCAGGCTGTGTGACATGCCCGCTCTTGACACGGTGCTGTTCTGGCTGGGGAGGCTCTTCCAGCCCATGTGGAGAGGTACTGCTCTCCTTGCACTCTGCAGAGAGGATCACACCTCTTCCCAGTGGCCCTTTGGACTTTGCTTTCATGCCAGGTCTGCAGTCAGGAAAAACGAAGCTCCCACACCCCGAGGGCTGCCCTTCCCGCCTCGCCAAGCTGATGCAGCGCTGTTGGGCCCCCAGCCCTAAGGATCGACCCTCCTTCAGCGAGCTCGCCACCACCCTCGGGGACAGCCCAGCTGACAGCAAAGCCTGAGCATCCTGGCCGTTGCTGGGGAAGGACGTGGCGGGGTGGACAGGGGTCTGTAGGTGCCTGGGGAGCCCCTGGCACTCCTGCGGCCCCTTGCTGAGCCCGACCCCAGTGCGCCCATGAGCAGCTCAGCACCAGCAGCTGCTGGACTCAAAGCACAAGCCAGTGTACCCCAGCCCCGCCACCCCTCTCCTCCGTGGGTCCCAAAAGACAGCCCTTGCTTCCTCTTGCTCTCCGCCTGCCCAGCCCAACGCTATTGGGCTGCCAGTGTGAACGGAGCGCAGCTCCCCCTCACCCGGCGAGAGCTGGGCTCCAGCATCAGGCTCTCCATCCCCACTCGCCATGTGCATATCTGCTGGCCTGGCCTGGCCCCTCTCTCTGTCCATCTGTGCTAGGCATGCCTGCCTCCCCCGTACCCCACGGGTACAGGCCAGCCAGCAGGAACACAAAAGTGCCTGGCATATGAAGGAGCTCACTACCTTTCCCAGCTACCCTGTGCCTTTTTTTTGTACAACGACTCTGGGCAGCGCCCCCTCTTCCTCTTCCAGAGCGCTGACTCCTCCCTACAATAGTATTTCTGTTACTGGAATGCAGCCTAGAGTGGGTTAGTTTGTTTGCTTGAGCGGAGGGTACCGCAGCCAAGAAGGGTTGGGTTTTGTTGGGTTTTTATGTGCTGCTCTCAATAAAGAAGGCTTTTTTTTTTTTTTTTTTTTTTTTTTTGTGGGAGGGCGGGGGGTGTCTTTGTAAGGCACTGCTGTCAGATGGCTGTTTGACTGTTTTCTTCACATGGTTCATGGGAAGGGTTGGGGGCTGGTTCCTCAGGCATCTGTCTCCTGTGTTTAACTCTTTTGCCCCCTTCTTGGCTGCATCTGAGATGCTGTTCCCAACCTGTTGTGCCCTGAGGGTTCACTTTGCCTCAGTGCTTACCGTCTCTCTGGGCAGTCATGGGTTGCTCTCCAAGAGGGACATGTGTCTCGAGAAAATATCCCCCTCAGACTCCCTGCAAGCAACTGTTTATGGACACGTTGACAGGCTTATCCCCGCTCCGGTTCAGGTAGCCAAGCTTTCCTAGCAACTTTTCTCCTTTGTATTTGGGTTTGTGCACCCACCCCTGTGGCCTGAGGCAGCTTTGCAACCAGCATTGCATTGTGTTTTTTCGCACAGGAGACTTCAGCTCTTGCTTCTTACAGGACTGAGGAGATAGTAGGGCCAGGCCTGGATGGGGCTACCGGGGGGGACTTCTGCTGTCACATGTGGACTGTAGCCCTCTCCCCTGTGCTGGTGACCCTGAGCAATGGCAGGGTCCTGACAGTCTCTTCTTGGGGAAGGAGGAGCGGGCAGGTGGTATAGAAGAAGCCCCAGTCCCCACAGCATGAACATGGGTCAAGCCAGCACAGGGTAGGCCTTTTCCCTTGGAGCCAGAGCAGGATGCTGGCTTTGGCCAAGTTGCAGACCAGCAGTTTTTCTTGCTGTACAAGTCTGGGTTAGGGCGTTATAGAGAAAGATCTGACCTTTTCCAGGAGGCCTACTGAGGCTGGACTTGTGATGGGCATAAGGGAAACTCATATTGGATATTAGGAAAAACGCTTCTCCCCAAGGGCAATAAAGGTCTGAGACGGTCCCAGAGAAGCTGTGGGATCTCCATCGTCAAGAGATACTCAACCCTGGACCAGGTAAGCCCTGAACAACCCAATCTAGTGGGTTCTGCTTTAAGCAGGGATGGACCGAAAATGTCCAGGATCCTTTTTCCCACTTCTGCTACCCAGAGGGCCTATGGAGATGCTGGAGGGTGAAGATGGCTCATTTCTGGGAATGTGCTAACTGGCTCTGAGCTCAGATTTGGTCCAGGGCTTGGGAAGGGGGTCAGCTGGGCCCATCTGGGTGCAAGCAAGTTTGCTGGCTATGGAGCAGTGTTACCAGAAGTGTGTGTCCCTTTCCTCACACTTGGGTCTGGCAGCTGGGAGCTGTGGAGTCTCCCCAAGCCAAGGTCTCTTGGCAGGCTAAGATGTGGCTGTGGCTGGCTGTTGGGCCCCTCTCTCCTCCTAGACCTGTTGCTACTTCACATAGTGGGCTTGGCAGCAGGTTATCGCCACCCTGAACCCTTGCTGCCTCCATGACCCTTCTGCAGATGGCCTGACCATCACAGCCTGGGGCTTGTGACTTTGTGCACACTGGGAGGAGGTGTTACTGGGCAGATGTCTCAGGATGTGCATTCTCTCCCCCTTGCAGCTCAATGTCCCTCTTGTTGCTCCCCCCAGTCCTTCCCAGTGTGCACACAACCCTTTTGAATTGTGCAAGTTCCATAGCACTGCTGTATGCATGCTCTCCAACTTGCAAGCGACCTCTCACGTGAATCTGCTGTTGTTTGATATCCTTTTGTTCCATCTCTCCCATCCATCCCGTTCCTGTGGACTTTGCTGCCTGCTGCCCTGCATCTCAGGCAGGACAGCTGCATGCTGTGGGCTGATTCCTGCAGCCAAGTTGCTAATGAATGTGTCTTGTCTTGCCTGCATGTCCCTGTGGTATTTACCTCTAGAGCACATCTTGCCCCAGAAATACTTCCAGATGGTTCTGCAACTGCTTCCTTGGGCACTTGTGGATAGATCATATCGCAGACTGTCACTTGATCCTTCTAGCTGGACTAGCATTCCTATGCTGCAGCATCTCATCCCTCAGCAGGGGTTACCTGCTCCATCCAGGTCATCGGTGCTCTTCTTCAGTGGTTGTCTGGGAGGTGAGGGGCAGGTCGGGGCAGTTGTACAGTATCAGCCAACAGACAGGCCAGCAAGTGACCTTGAGTCTCTACCCCAGGCAAAGGCCACCTGCTTATTGGACACAATGAATGATTCCTTGTCCTCCCGCCTTGCTGCCCCATGCTGGACATGACAGGCAGAGTAGCAGGGCTATTGCTGTGCTTGTTCGAAATGCTCCTGGGTGGGCTGGAGGGGGAGCCAGGCACCATCACTTGTGGTGGCCTAGCCAAGCAGCATCTCTGATCATCTTCAGATCCCAGGGCTTCTGAAGTGACATCCTTGCTCTGCCAGCTTCATGCATGCAGGTATCTCTCTCTGCATACTGCGAGGGAACGACATGGCTGCAGTGGGCTGGTTCTGTGACCAGTGTCGGGATGGGGTGTTTGGCTTTATCCCAATGCATCCTGGGGACTCGAGTGCCTGTTTACCATGGAGTCAAGATCTGGGGACTACAGGGAAGCAAGCAAATGGAAAGGCACCAAAGCTAGGACAAACTCCAGACCCAAAGGGTGCAGAAAGGCGAGGGTTGGGGATTGTGTATTTTTGGGAGTGATGTCATGAAAAAGTTCTGTATCCTTGGGGATGGGACAGATGTTGGCCAAACTAATTGGAAACAGCAAGCTGAGCAAATACAGTCCTAGCTAAATGCAGTGGAGGAGAGAAGGAAATCGGAGCCCCTGCAGGAGAATGAGAGGACTTGGGCAGTTAACAGAGGTGGGATCCAGTTGCCTCAGCTCAAATTGAAGGAACATCTTTAAAAAAACCCCAAAAAACTCAGGAAAGGAAGACAACCTGTGCTATCCAGGGCCACAAAGAACGGCTCTATCAGAGCTGGCACCAGAGCCCATGCTACACTGGAGCCAGCACAGGCAGCAGCTTGTCTGAAGGGATCCTTGGGGGTAATCAGATAAGAGGCTTTTTTTATGGCATAGTGCCAAGTGCTGTGCCCACGGCTGTGTAAGAAGAGGGTTAGAAATGTGAATTGTATGTCTGGGGTGTTGTAAATTCAAATAGCCGTGAAGATGAGATGGGGCTGTCAAGTGACCAGAAACCTGGTATAAGCTGTTTTCAACTGCCACTGGGTGCTGGTTTGGTTCTGGAGGTCCATTGTTGCTGGCAACTTGTGTCCTGTGGGTGATGGTGGCCTGGGGACAGGGCTTGGCTCTACAGTGTGCATCTGACTGGCTTGATGAGAGATTAGCATCCCAGGAAGCTCAGAGGCAGGCTGATGCTCTGGTCTCATTCAGAGCACAAGTGGGACAAGCGTCTCAGAAAGCATCCCTGAGATGAGGCTGGAGAGGGAGAGGATGGCAGCAGAAGGGATCAGACAGCCCAAAGCTCTCGCCTCTTGCCTGTTCAGACTCTCCTGCAGCCTGGGGAGCAAAAGGCCTCCACATGGCCCTGCAATCAAAAGGTGCAGAGGGAGGAGTAAGGAGGGAGCGTGTAGCAGCCCTACAGGCAAGAGGAACCCCAATCCTGGTACCTGCAGTGGTTGCACACTTGTGCAGAGCAGGCGGAGGGGCCTGGCTCTGGCTGTCAGATCTACGTGCTGGTTGCTGTCAACCTAACTGGTGCCTCCAGCCATGCAGAGGGTCTTGCTGACCCTTCCTCAGCCTGGTGTGACACAGCAAGGCCTCAGTCTCACCTGTGCTAGGTGTAGTTTATGCTCAGCTTGAAGGGAGGGTGGCCAGGGCATGTGATGGGAGGCATGTGAGTCCCAGCAGCCCTGCTGGGAGCTATAAATGGCATGTGTGCTCACTGGAGGAGCATGGCTGGCGGGGAGGAGGGGGAGGCGGTGGCGGTGAGGGGGGTGTTCGGTATTGCAGTTACTCCCTTGCTCTGTATGAAGTTGGCCCTAGAGAGTGGGAGACAGCTCTGAAGACTGGTGGCAAGCATGCACATCCTCTGAGTGATGAGGCAGATATGGAAAGGGCTTGTGCAAGCTGCAGAACCCTCCATGGGGGGCCCAGGAGGCACAATGGGTCTGTGGCAGGGCTGGTGCTAGCAGAGGTGAGGTCTTGCCCTGGGTTGCAGTTCCTGTTTGTAGGACAGTGTGGAGAGTTCTTTTCTCAGCCAAGGATGTGGCTCTGCCTGTCCTCACAGCTTCAAGCTCTGAGGCTGCATGGTCCCTCCTGTACCCTCGCTGACACACATGCAGCCTGCCTTGCACCCAGTTGTCCTGCCTGCATGGGCTGTCTCTGCTGTGGAGGTCCTGGTTCGCACCTGAGCAGAGATGGCCTATGCCACCCACTAGGAACCCTCTGAGCTGCAGCGTGGGAGTGGATGTGGGCCCCTGTCTGTGATCTGGGGCCAGCCCAGCCATCTCCCCTGGGGACAGGCGTACAGGTGGTCTGTCCTACTTGTGGATGGTTGTAGTACAGGACCCTATTCTCTCCTCCTGGGGCCTTGCCTATCCTGTTAAACAGAGACCCTTTTTCTTCTGACCAGTGGTCACCTTGTGCTTGGGCGATGTGTGTTTTGGTCACATCTGCCCAGTCCTGTGCCCTGCACACCCCTGAGCACCCACATGGCCCCCAGGCCCTCTCGGTGCCTCTGCAGCCCCTCCTCCAAACCCCAGGCAGACAGACACTGCAGCCACCGGAGACAAGAGGACAAGAGGGCAGCACGTTGTCTCCCGCAGGGTGTAGGAACAGCGAACAGTAGGAGTGGAGAGTTTCCCGGAGCAACGCCTGGTGTTACCACCACAAGGCAGGCAGGGTGGTGGTGGGCTGGAGCTCCTCCCGGCTGCACCCTAAGGATGGCGAAGCAGGGGCTGAGGGCAAGGCAGGGGGTCTCAGCCACGTGCTGTGTCCTCTGTGAAGGCACAAGTGCCTGGAGCCGGCGGCAGGAAGGGGGGAGCCAGGGCTCCAGGAGCAGGTGTCTCAGCCCAGTCTCCTCTGCGGGCCGGGCCGCCCTCGCCCCCCACCCCCGCGGCGTAACGCTCTCGGTGCTCGTCGCTGCCCGCCTTAGTCCGGTCCTGTCCCGCCCCGTCGGCGCGTCGCCGCGTGCTGCCCCTTTAAGAGCCTCCCTGCGTGTTTCAAGCCGTGAGTGACGCAAGCGCAGCCGGAACGTATGCAAATCAAACGCCAGCCGCCGGCCAATGGGTGCCGGCGCTTGGCGGCCGCCAGCCAATGCGGTGGCGCCTCCCGGCGGGGCGCCGGCTCGCCCCATATAAGGAGCGCCTTCTCCATAAAAGGCAACATTGTATCGCTTTATATGGGGGCGGCGCGGCGCGGCGGGGGCGGTGGCGGAGCGGGGCCGTGAGCGCGGAGCGGGCGGCGGGGCCATGGCGGGGCCGGCCTGACCCGACCCGACCCGACCCGCGCTCGCCGCCGCGATGTTGCCGAGCCAGGCCGGGGCCGGGAACGGCGCCGCCGCCGCCGCGCTGGCCCGCGGCTCGGGGCTGGGCCGGTCGCCGGTGCCGCGTGGGGCGAACGGTGGTGGGGCGGCGGCGGCGGCGGGGCCGCCCGGGGGCCGCCTGGAGCGGGAAGCGTTGTACAGCGGCAGCGAGGGCGACTCGGAGTCGGCCGAGGAGGAGGAGCTGGGCGGCGAGCGGCGCGGCGTGAAGCGTGGCCTGGCCGAGGCGGCGGCGGCGGGGCCCGCGGCGGGAGCGGCGGCGGCCGCCTACAGCGGCGGCGGCGGCGGCGGGGGCGGCGGGGCCGTGAGCGGTGCCAAGCCCGGGAAGAAGACGCGGGGCCGGGTGAAGATCAAGATGGAGTTCATCGACAACAAGCTGCGGCGCTACACCACCTTCAGCAAGAGGAAGACCGGCATCATGAAGAAGGTGCGGCCCCAGGGCTCCGGCCGGCGCGGGGGGGCGGGGGCGGCTGGCGGCTGGCACCCACCTGTCCGTGGCCGGTGGCCCGGCGGGAGCGCTGGCCCCTGGGCGGCGCGCCTCCGGGGCGAGCGGGGAACCGGCCGGCGGGGCCCTGCCCGGAAACGGCGGCGGCTTCCCGGTCCCGCGGCGGGGGGGGGGGGGTGGTGGTGGGGGCGGCCCGGCACCAGCTCCTTCCGGGGGGCTGCGCGGGGGACTCTGGCGGGGCCGGTTGTGGCCTGCGGCCGGTCCCTGGCGTCCGCGTGTCTCTGGGCAGGGAGGTGGTCAGCCGCGAGCGGCGGTCACGGTCAGGCAGCCCCGGGGCCGGGGGATGATGGTTGCGCCCGGAGGGGCCCGTCCCGGTGCAGCCTTCAGCCGTCGGGCGGAACTGACCGGAGCCCTCGGGGCCCCTCTCGGTGAGCCGCGGCTGGGTGCCGCTCCAGTCCCGTGGCACAGCCGGGCTGCCCTGTCCCGCCAAGGCCCAGCAGGACTGGCTCCTCCGGCTGCGGAGGGGGCCAGCGCCATGTCTCGGTCGGTCCGGAGGGCTCTCCGTGGTTCCCGGTGGCCAGAGCGGTCGTGCAAAGACAAGCTGAGAAACTTAGGGGGTTTTGTGTGCACTTGGGTGCTGCTGGCTCATCGGCATCCCCGTTGGTGTTAGTAGCATCCTCTAACCAACTGGGCAGTGCTGCATCCTAGCTGAGCTGGGCTTCACGCACCCTGGGAAGGTGGGAACGGTTGTGGAGTACCGCTGAGCACGTCCTGGTGCATGGGATGCAGAATGAGGCCATCCTGGCTGTGGTAGCTTGTGTGAGACCACTGAGTGTGCCATGGTGGCATATGAAGAGTGTTCTTCCTAGCCCACGGGTCAATCCTGGGGGGGCGGTAGCTTTGCTGCAGGGGTGCAGCTGTGCTCAGGACTGTGAAGACTGAGAGGGGTGTCTGGGTCCTGCCCTGGCTGGGGTGTCAGTGAGGGGAAATAGGTAGCGGAGACACGTGGCCTCAGTAGCGTCCTCTCACATGGCTCAGCAGAGGTGAGGTGGGGAGGGAGAAGCGAGTGGGATTTCCAGAATTTCCAGACAGCCCAGTGGCCCCGCGTCCTCATGCTACTCTCCTGAGGAGACCACTCTTTCCCTGTGGCCTCTTGGCCTGCACACCCCCTAAGGACGTGCTAAAGGAGATGGGAACACAACATGGGGCACTTTAACCTGTAGGGAACCAATCTTGAGTTGGTTTTAGAGGCCATAGCACCTCTGGGGCGACAGCCGGAGCCGGTATGAGCAAAAGGAGGCCCATGCTGGGAGCACAGGGACACGCCAGGGACTCTTGTCCTGCACCACATGTGTCCCTGCTGTCTGTGACTCCCCGTTCTTCTCTCGTGCTGCTGGCAGGCCTACGAGCTCTCCACGCTGACTGGCACTCAAGTCCTGCTGCTGGTGGCCAGCGAGACGGGCCACGTGTACACGTTTGCCACACGGAAGCTGCAACCTATGATCACCAGTGAGACGGGGAAGGCATTGATCCAAACGTGCCTCAACTCCCCAGATTCACCCCCGCGCTCGGACCCGACCACTGACCAGCGCATGAGCGCCACGGGCTTTGAGGAAACAGACCTCACCTACCAGGTGTCTGAGTCGGACAGCAGTGGGGAGACCAAGGTAACATTCCTGTGCTCAGCCACACACCTGGGCACTCTGGGAGGCACGGGCTGTGCTGGGAGCCCTGATCATCCCCAGCCGTCCTTGAGTAGCAGCTTGGGAAGCTGAGAATGGGTCCCCTTTTGCTGTGTGAGTTTGTGCCATGGCCTCTCAGGGCTAGCTCTTTTACTTGGCTGGTGGTAGTGGTGATCTGGAGAGGGAGGGAGGTGGGTGACAGGTGCCCTAGCCTTTGCAGCAGGGCTCCCCACCAGCCCAGCCCACCCCCCTGGCCAGCTCTTGGTGCCGTTATCTCTCCCCGGGCGTCTCCACGCTCTCGCACTCATTGATAAAAATTTGATTCTGCCTCCATGGCCTTATAAGGCCTGGTTTCCCTCGCCAGAGTCCCTGGCAGGGCCCCTCACATTCCTTATAAGCTGCAGCTGTCTCTTGCTTTGGTGCTGTTTTGGAAGGGGGCAGGGAGGACATGGGGAATGGAAACATTTGGCTGGACGGACCGTTTCTGCTCCCTGCCTGGTGTCCCTACAGGCGCCAGCCCTTGCCTGCCCGTATTCCTTGTGGCCTCTCGCCCAGGGTGCTGCAGAGGGCCTGCCCACGGGTACAGAGTCAGGCAATGGCCCTTTTCTGCTGGAAGGGCCTTGTCTTGTCCCTGCATTCCCTGGTGCTGTTCCTTGGAGCTGCTGCAAGAAAACTGGCTCTTGTATCCCTGCTGCTTCCTTTGCAGGCTGGTACTCAGGTCCACATGCGCTTGGAGGTGGGAAACAGGGGAGTTTGTGGTGCGAGGCTGGGACAACGTGCTGAACTGGGGGTTGTGCCACAGCTTCCCGGGCCTGTGTAGAGTGCCGTTGGGTGCTGCAAGTTGCTGCAGCTCTGCTGTACCTGTGCTCATGGCATGGGTACTGGGCTTGCTGCAAAAGCATCCTTCCGCATGAACTGTGGCCTTACTCCAGGAACCCTCCAGCCAACCGTACGCAAGCCACAGCAGCATCCTTGCCATGTAGTAGTCACTAAATGTTAAGCAGACAGAACATGGAGAAGGGTGTTGGAGATCTCTGTGCTGTAATCCCAAAGGCAGTGAGTGCAGCCCTGAGACATGCCCAGCATGTTTCCTGGGGCTTCAGGGGTGTTCAGCTGCATGTTTGTATCCTGTGGCAGCCCCACAGCGGTGTCACAGTGCTGCTGAGTACCCGGCAGCCATGATTCCTCCATGCCCTCTTCCCCACATGTGTGCAGTGCTGCCCCAAGCAAAAGGTTATCGTTGCTGAGCCCTGAGAAATACCAGCAGTCCCAGAGATCCCTGCAGGCAGAGGAGCTGTGGTGGGCCTGGCTGAAGTGAGCCTGTGCTGGAGCCCAGAAAGGTCCCTGGGAAGGCTTCCCACTGATGGGAGCTCAACAACAGTCCTGGCTGTCCCAGTCTGGTGTGACTCCCTGGGGTGCCTCTGATTCCTAGTGTGAGCTGTGCCAGCTCTTTCCAGTAGGCAAAGGTGTCCATTGTCACGAGCAATTTTTCCCTTGTGTAGCCTGTGTTTGTAAGGACTTGTGTCTCTTGGGCTTTCCCTGGATGAAAAAGCAAGTCCTGTGGGCATTTTGTAATGAGGCAAGTTGCCTGTGCCTGGAGTAATTTGGAGGTGCAGGAAGCACCGTGCATGGCAGATGACCTGTCCCTGGCATGGGGCTTGTCCGCATCATGTCCCTTAAAATTTTTCCTGAAAATACTGCTAGATGGCCCCAAAGGAAGTGTGCTCTTAGGGTACAGTTACTCTGCAGAGGAGATCTTAGCATAACTTCTTTCTGCCTGCTCTCTGATGCAACCCTGCAAGCTCCATCCCAGTACTCACAAGTGGTAACGCTTAGTGTGGTTGCCCTGTGGCCACAGCCAGCATGTGGTGTGGGCTGGAGGAGCCCTGTGTCCCTGTCTTCTGCTTGACGTCTGGCTAAACCCACCCTGGTCTGCTGAGGGTTCTTGTCATGGCAAGCCCTGGGGCTGGGGACAGTCCTACCCAGACGTTCCTCCTGTGCTTTCTGCAGGGCCGGAAGCCTGGTTTGGCGCTCTGACAGAGATCAGCCCAATTCATATAGATCAAGAAGCTCTCTGAGGGTGAAGGAAGCCTGTGGGTCAGCCGTGCTAGGTGGCTGACATCCTTGCTGAGGGGTGGGTGGTACACAAGGCTGGGTTATGGGTGCCTTATTGGAGGAGGTGGCAGGAAATTAAGTGACTGGACTTTCAGGTCCAGCCACATAGGATGCTCTGAGAGGGTTGGGCAGTTGCTCCCTGGCCTTCCGGTGAACTCTGCTTCCTGGACTTCTGTATGGACAAAACCTGCTTGTGTTCAGCTGCTGCAGCAGAGGGGGGAGCAATGCAGCCAGGCTGTT
The DNA here is from genome assembly GCF_031877795.1 of Strix aluco. Taxonomy (NCBI): domain Eukaryota; kingdom Metazoa; phylum Chordata; class Aves; order Strigiformes; family Strigidae; genus Strix; species Strix aluco. The sequence goes on from NC_133933.1 coordinate 15,628,516, forward strand.
ACCTGCAGTCAGCAGCCCGCTGGTATTCCTTTGTGCTACAGCCAGCAGCAGCTATGAGATCCTGCTGCTGTGCCGAACCCAAACTCCCTGCTATGGACCTGAGCTTGGACTGCAGCTGGCACTGGGGCATGCTGTACTTTTAAGAGAGCAGCTGTATCCTCACAGTGATACTGTTGTGCACTGACCTGTCTGATCTTTCGCAGGCCGCAAAGGACAACAGTGCCCTCATGTAATCTCCTGGGTGTGGTTATGTGGGAGAGGGGATTTTGGAGGGAGCTCAGGGGCTCTAGATTGGGATGAGAAGCATGGAGTAGCCCTGATCTGTTTATCTCTTTTTGGGGTGGGGGAAAGGTGGGACTTTCTGCCCCATGTGGAATGCAGACCAGGTGTTAGAGACCGGATTAGGATTTCCCATGTACCTCCAAGGCCAGTTGTCCCACAATATCTGCATAGTAATGTTGGCCTGGGGGTCTGGGCCATGCTGAGCAGCATTGTTCCAGGCAGCCCTCAGAAGCTATGGAGGGGAGAAGCTGGGATTGTTCCTGTCCCCAAGACCCTACTGTGGTCCAGGATGGGTATCAGATGGCCTAGGCTGTGCCCTGTGGTCCACTCATGCTGCATAGCATTTATCAGGCATCTCCTGCTGCTGTGCTGCACCTCTCCACTGCATGTTGATTCCCCAGGCACTGCTCTGCAAACTGGAGTTTGCACTGAGCTATGGTGGGGAATGGATGTACAGCTGGATCAGGAACGTAAGGGCCTTCAGGGTGGTGGTGGCTGCCTCAGGACTTGTCCGTGACCCCTTTGGTAATCTCTGCTGAAGGTGACCCATGGCTTGGTTCCTGTTGAAGGCTGGCCTTTGTGTAGTCTGGGCTTTGCAAGGTGGTGGTGGGGGGTAAGGTGCCCAGGGCTCAGAGGCATCACAGATGGGCATGGGGAGAAGGCAATGGGTGTCCAATCCTAAAGTCTCTTCCAGCTCTCTTTCTGTACTGGGAGCTATTGCTGCAGCCCAAGAAAAACACAGCAAAGATGGGAGGAATCCAAGTCTCACCTGTGGTAGAGTAGGGGGGACAGAGAATGGGGCATGCGTGGTTTGAGCCTGATGGCACAGCATCCCTCCTAAGCACATTTGCTGTTCTGAGGTTTGCTCTTGTGCTTCTAGGGAGTCCTGAGAATCCCCCTGAGCAGGGTGCTATGAATCTTCTGGGATGCATTCTCCAGCCCTGAGAGTACAGAGCGTGGGGGGATGCTAAATGCCCTGGCTGCTTGGGGACTGTATCTCGGGGGTGTACAGCTTCAGGGCTATGCCTGGGGATGAGGGAGCCTCACTTTTCCAGCTGGGAACAGGACCCACCCTGCTGTGCTATGGCTCCCATGGCCTAGTGGACTGGGGGGTACTCTGCCCTGTCACCCACGTGGGGAGGGCACCCACAGCCTCGATGTCCTATGTGAGATGGCAGGAGTTTGGTTGAGCTAATGGAAAGTGCTTCTGCTGGGCTCTGCTCTGTTATCATGTGCCTCTTCTAATTCAGACTTCAGGGACTGCAGTGCCAGGGCAGAGGGGCGTTGCTCTCCTCCCTCCCCAGGCCCTGGGGCACGTCTGAGTGCCCAGGATTGGCTCCCCCTGTCCAAAATGGGCTGCCTTCCCTTTTTTAGCTGTTCGTTGAGCTGTGAATTCCTTGTTCCTGGCAGCTTGACAAGCTGGGAACAAGGCTTAGCACGTGGGAGAGCAGGGCCCACCAGCCTGTAGCGGGAGGGGTGGGAGTGTGGTAGCCTTAACTCTTCCCAGGCATGCTGGCAGCCGCGGCAGGGCACGGGGACAGCGGGTCCCTTGTGGCCTGTGGCACGGTCTCCTGTGGAGCAGTGTATTTGCAGTCTGCTCTTGGCCAGCTGAGCAGGGCAGGAGAGGAGCCGCGAAGACCCTGGGTATCCAAAAGGGGATTTGGGGGAAGGAGATCTGTTGGGTGAAGTGTGACTGCCAGGGGCAGCAGGGATCATGCTGGGCTTGGTTGGTTCCTGCAGATCTAAGCCATGTCCAGCTGCATGCTTTGTGGCTGTGGAAACTGGGGTGATACGTGCCCTGCAGCCTGGCATACACGTTCTTCCCTTGTTCCCAGACCCAGGAGGCCAGCCTCTCAGGCTTGCTTTGCCTCAGCACAGGGCCCTTTTCCTCCTGGTGCTCAGCCTCCCTGGTGGCACTGTCCTCTGGCAGGCGTAAAGCTCCAACGCTCCTTGCAGGGCCGTAGTGCGTGCTGGCTGTACCGAACATGCGGGGTCCCTTGGAAATATTTGCCTCGTGCCCATCTCCTGCTAGCAGACTGGCAAATGGGTGCTTCCCCTGGCCAGGTTCTCCCCTTTGCTCCAGGAGATTTGCGGAGCCATTCCCCAGGGCCTGCCTAAGCAGCTGTGAGGGCTGGATTTGGGCCTCCCTGATGTCTGGGTTTGGCCTAACTCACCCCTCCCTTGCTGCTTTTAGGTGTACCGCTGCCTTTAAGAGCCAGTTCTCAGCTTGTTCTTGGCCATGTGTTTCCTGCCATAAGGGAAGTGGTGTGTGTGTTCCTGACAGGAGACAGTGTGTTTGCCTTTACGTCTGTCCCTGCAAGGACTGCTTTTGCCTGTTTTGTGCCAAAAAGAAGCTGCTCTCTTCTTAGAGGCTATGGGGACTCCTGGGGAGGGGAAGGGTTGCTCTGTTTCTTGGTGTCTTGCAGGGAAGTCTCTCAGGGGACCTGTGTGGCCCTGGGCTTGTATCCAAGGTTTACGCTGAGCTCCCTCCAGCTCTCCTCATGCTGCATTATTGGGCACAGTCCCCTCATGTTTGTACAAGCAACTCTGCTCTGCTACCCTGGCTCTGCTCCATGTGCTGGCACCAGGCTATGGGGGTATGGTTTAGCATGGGGATGCAGCCTGGTTTGGTCTCATGGGCAGATGTTGACCAGATCCAAGGGCTGGTCTGAATTGTCACAATCTCTTCTTCCCCAGGATGTACTGAAACCAGCGTTCACTGTCACCAACCTGCCGGGGACAACATCCACTATCCAGACAGCCCCCACCACCTCGACCTCCATGCAGGTCAGCAGTGGCCCGTCATTCCCCATCACTAATTACCTGGCACCAGTGTCTGCAAGCATCAGCCCCAATGCCGTCACCAGTGCCAACGGGACAGTGCTGAAGACTACTGGAGCCAGTGCAGTGACATCTGGGGGCCTCATGCCGATACCCACCGGCTTCACCCTCATGTCAGGTCAGTGCCTTTAGGGGCTGAGGACTGCATCCGTCCGTCTCTGCACCTGGAGTGTGTTGCTGCCCTCTCCAGAGGAGAGGAGACATAGTAGCAGGAGGAAGCAGAGTGGTTGCTGCTGTAGGGTGAACCTGGCTGGGATTCATTGCGTGAGCCCAGCCAGGCCGGTGGCTGGAGAAGGATCGTGTAGTGACTGTTCAATCCTTAGAGTGCTGCTAGCTGGCCCTGCTGCTGGGAAGGGTGTGGTGGCAGGGAGCTGAGCTGGGACCCCAGGGCAGCACCGAGAAGCCTGGAGGGAGTGAAAAGAGCTGGTGGTGACAAAGCCTTTCTTTCTCCCTCCTTTTGGCAGGTGCTTCCCTTTCTCCGGGGACCCCTACCATTCCTCTCACTCAGTTACAGTCGCACTCCCTGGCTCTTTCCAGCCAGCAGGGCCAGGTGGTCACGGGTACGGCTGGACAGCTGCAGCAGGCACAACAGACAGTCTTCCGCTTCCCTGCCAGAGCTGGAGGGCAGATTGTGTCGCTGACAGGTCAGCACTCGCTTCTCCTCCGCTTGCTTGAGGTGGGGGGATGGAGGTGTCTGTGGGGGTCCTGGTCCTGGCCAGAGAGCTGACCCCCCACTGAGGTGGGAGCACAAGGCACCCACCTGCAGGGGAGGAAAGATGGGAAGAGAGGGAAGAGAATGCTTGGCATAGGTGGCAGCAGCATCCTAGGGGATACAGACCATTGAAGCAGTGGGTTGTCAGTCTCCTGCCCCAGGGTTTGCCCTGTGATCAACAAACTCTGAGGAGGTCGGTCCCTGGTGCAGCTGTGCTGAGGCTGAACTGTGCTGCTAGCAGGACTGATGGAAGGAGACCGCAGGGGTTCAGATGCCCAAGGGATGGTTTTTGAGTGCTCGCATTTGGCTCTGAGCAGCTGCCCTTGCTTTTGTATTTGGATATGCAGCCAGTCACTGAACCACAGTGCAGATGATAGATTAGGAGAGACCCAGAGCAGAGGAAGGAGTGGTGCTGCTGTGCTGCCTTGTGTGCATTGTCCTTGGTAGGAATTTCTTGTTGCACTGAATCAGGGCTCTCCAGGTGTTGTACTAGGGCTGGACATGCTCCTGGCTGGAGTTTCAGAGCAGGGATAGGCTCTCCTTTGTGGGGACAGTTATCATCTGAGAGGACCAGCACTAAGAGTGAGACAGTGTTTCTTGCGTCCTGCCTGTTTGGGCCCAGGTCAATGAGTCTGATAGCGTGCATGCTTTCTTGGAGCCCTTATGGCTCCCATGGGCCCTGGCAGACAGCGTGATCCCATGAAATGGGACTGGTTTTCCCTTGTGATCTGGAGGAGCTAAGAGAATAATGGATGTGTGACTCTGTGGTGTGGTGCATGGGGACATGCCCAGTCTGAGCAAGGTGGCCGGTGATTCCTGCTCTCTGGCATCCCTTGCTCTTCCATCTAGAGACAGGACCTGAGACTGAGGGGAGCTTTCTGTGCTGACCTCTGTCTCTGGAGCTGGAGAGCTTTGCAGTGAGTGGGCTGGGCTGGAGGCTGTGTGGCTGTGCACCTGCAGCTCTGGGATGCACACCTTGTGGCCCAGTGATCTCTAATCCCTGTGTAGGGCACTGTGATGTCCTTGAGATCACAAGCTGGGTGAGATAGCTGTTCCCTGAGTGCTCTGTGGAGGATGGAGCTGGGCTTCAGAGTATGAAGACAACAGAACCCAGCTGGCCTGGGCATTTGAGCTCTTGCAGCTCTGCTTGATGCAGGGAGATGATCCTTGCAGGGCTGGCTAGGCATGGGTGGTGCTGGGGGCGTGTGCTGGGCCCTCTCCTCCCCACATCATCTGTGCTGTATCTTGGTGGAGCCAGGAATGGTGAGGAGGGCCCCAGGCATACTTGAACCATGCCTGGGGGCTGGACAAAAGCTGCTGTGCCCTTTCCTTTTCTCTCTGGAGCCCTGTAGGCCAGCTAACCCTTCCTTGGCCCCGTGTGTACCAGGAAAGAGCAGATTTTGGCCTGCTCTTTGGGGCAAGGCCTGGTTTCTGCCACATGCTGCTTTTGACTAGCCTCCCTGAGAGCAGTGCAGAGCCATGCTGTGGAGCTGTATGTGTCCAGAGAAGGACTGTGGGGGTCTTTCCCGTGGCCCAGAGTGCCTGTATCCTTGCTGAGCCACAGGCTCATGGGCTCGTCTCTCTCCCCAGGTGGTACCATGGCTCAGCAGGTCCCAGTCCAGGCGATCCAGGTGCACCAGGCACCGCAGCAAACGTCTCCCTCTAGTGACAGCAGCACTGACCTTACCCAGACCTCTTCCAGTGGAACAGGTAATCGGGACATTATTGTAACCATGTTCTGTCTTCCTAACCACTGCTGATAACAACCCACACCAATAGACCTCACACCTGCTCCCTGCCCAGGATCCTTCTCCAGACCAAGTCTATCCCAGCCTTTCTGACAGTTTCACAGGTGTATTTATTCCTCTTGCCAGCCCCTGTGCTATGCTTTATCTAGGTAGATGCTGCTGTGCATAGGGCACCTTACAAGGGATTTCAGAGCCTCTCCAGACACGTGATCTGCTCTTGCTTGCAGCATGGAGCTGGGAACAGGTTGCCCAATTCTCAGATGGTTTCTTGGGGAGCCAGCTTTGTTCCTAGCACAAGGCATTGGTTCACATCTACTTGAGACTTTTACTGTATATGCAGAGGGCTCCTCTGTTGTCAGCAAAACTGGAGTTCAGGTGCCTGGATGCAGACTGAATCCAGTTCAACAGCTTTATTAAAGGTTCATCAGAAAACATGTATCCCAACTTGATTTCAATTCTAGGATATTTGGCTACTGTGCTTTTCTGCCCTCATACTCATTCATGAAAGGAGAGGTTTCAGCTCTCCTGTCTGTTCCCTGGGGCTTTTCCCCAAGAGCTTGGGAGAACAAGATGGGTATCTCCATGTACCTGCTGCTTCAGACAGCATGCCAAGGGTGGCTGAGGGAGGGGTTCTGAGCAGGTGTCTAAGTGTAGCAGACTCCTTTCGTGTGGCTCACATGTAGTCTGTCCTGGTGCCAGTGACCCTCCCGGCGACCATCATGACATCGTCTGTGCCAACCACTGTGGGTGGCCACATGATGTACCCCAGCCCACATGCGGTGATGTACGCGCCCACATCTGGCCTTGCAGACGGTGGACTTGCAGTCCTCAACGCTTTCTCACAGGCTCCCTCAGCGATGCAGGTGTCCCACGGCCAGGTCCAGGATCAGGGTAAGACAGTTGTCTGGGTCAGTGCTCCCTTAAGTGCTCTGACACCCTGATTTTTCTCATCTCGCATGTATTTATGCTGTATATCAATTTCAAATAATTTTCTTCTAAGCAGTCCTAGTGGCTGTACAAAGGCCTGGCAAGGGTGATGCTTGATGTGCACTTTTAGATCCCACCATTCTCTATGCAAAGGATTGCATTTGCTGGGGAAAAAGGGTGAGGGTTGCTGGGATGGGTGGCATACGGGACAGGCAGTGGAGGGAGCTAGGAGACTGGAGAGGACATGTGGTTGCATGAGGGAGCATGAAGCATGCAGGCAAGACAGCTTGAGGGCTTGTGCCTGCTTCTCCCAGCATTTGGAAAACTAGCACATGTGACTTTCTCCTGGGATGCCTCCATGCATGCAAACAGGCACCTTCATCCTCATGAAGCTTCATGGAGTGCTGAGAAAGGGCCCATGGTGGAGCACTGTTTAAGGGATGGTGTCATTTGTGCGCTCTCTTTCTGTGGCAGGTGGCGTCCCCCAAGTGTTCCTGACAGCCCCATCAGGCACCGTTCAGATCCCAGTCTCAGCTGTCCAGCTTCACCAGGTAGGCGCAGAGTGGTACTCACAGGTGTTATGCGGCTGTCCTTGCTCTGTCCCTGCCTGCACACCCTTTGTGGGTCTGGGCAGACCCGGCCCCTTGGGAAGGGCCAGTCCTCAGCTCTGGGAAGGCTGTCAGTGCCCCTCACCCTTGGGTGAGGAAGTCTTGCCCTCCTTGGACAGGTGCCCAGAAAGGACAGTGTCACCCTGGCTGCTGGCACACATGGTCTCAGGGCATGCTGTCCCCCAGTGCTTCCTCCTCCCTTTTCTCTCTAGATGGCTGTCATCGGGCAGCAGAGCAGCAGTGGCAGCAGCCTCACGGAGCTGCAGGTCGTCAACTTGGACACCTCACACAGCGCCAAGAGTGACTGAGAGGCCTCTGCTGCCAGCCTTGTGCTGTCCCTGGCTTGTCATGCCAGTGCTGGGGCTGGTGGCAATTCCTTCTCGTACAGACTGCACCAGTTATTTATTGTTGCCTTTTCACGTTTCCTTCATCCACACATGCACACACACACACACACACATGCACCCACACACATACACACAGGCATGCGCGTGGGGCTGCAGGACCTACCTGCGGTGGAGCTGTGCTGGGGCCATGCAGGGCTTGGGGACGTTTGGATGCTGCGATAGCTGTGCTTGTCTCACGCCAGCCAAAGAAACTTGTCTCTTGAGGGGAGGATTGCTCTGCGCTGTAAATAAATACTGCGGGCCATTCCCAGCTGGAGGCTCTGGCTCTGGGTGCTCCAAGTCACCTTGCCCATGAGTGTTTGCTCTGTGTGGGGCTCAGCTCGGACCCAGAGCCGTCCTGCGGATGCAGCTCGGAGCGGGCCGAGGCTGTGCTGCTGACCTCAGCAATGTGCCTTTGTGGGGGTGACAGGTCCTGGCTGCAGCAACTCGCCCTGGGCTCTGGACAGGGGAGAGTGGCCACCTTGCATGTACATCTCTGGTTGGGCCTGCATGCCCTCCCTTTGGAGGGCAGGGCGCAGCCTGCGGCACGTGGCCCCGTCCTTGTATGCACTACAGTGAGCCCTCTGCCCTCAGTGCCTCCTCGCTGGGCTGCCTGGCGGATTTGCAGCCTGACTGGCTCTGCCCCGGCGGCCACCCTTGCACAGCTGAGGTGGTTGGTGGATGCCCAGGAGCACAACAATTCCCTGGAGAGCTCCTGGGGGGCTCTGTGGCCGGCCCAGCCCCACACTCTTCTCTCAGCCCTCACACTGCTTGCTGACTCCGTACACCCAGGGGAACATGGCTGGGTCTTTCCCAGATCCCCCCCCCTGCAGCTCCAGCCAGCGCTTTCTAAATTTCTGTCTGATGCAAGGTGGAGAAACAACTCAAGTGTCAAAAGGAAGAGCCCATGGGGCACTGAGCTGCTGGGCAGGTGGCAGGGTCTTCTGAGCACCAGGGTGACCTGCAGGCCATCCTGGGCTGTGGAGGAGCAGCCGTGATGCCTGTGCAGGCTCAGCAAGGCTGGGGAAGAAGGGCTGGAGCATGCTTGGTCCTGCATGGGAGTTGCTGTGAATGGCTCTGCTACCTAGCCCTGTCCCTGGAGGGAGAGTGAGCAAGTGAGAGAAGCTGCTGAATCCTTAGGGGAAGGAGCAGCTACTGTAACTTTTTTTTTTTAAGTTAAAGACGAAGCCTTGGAGAAAAAAGAAAAAAAAAAAGTAAAAAAAAAAAAGAAAATTACTTTATTTTTCTAAGTGTTAAACTCAGTATTTATGTAATTCTTTAAGGAATAAAAGTTTGGCTCCTGTACAGTTTTCATGGGGTTTGTACCAGGGGGATGGGAGAGGGGTGGGTGGGCATGGAGGCAGGAAAGGGGCCTTGCTTTTGAGTTTGTATTGTAACCTTGGACACGTTCCCTCAGCATTAGCGTTTAAGCTGCGTTCTCCACCCACCAGCATGTGCCAGGGTTCAAGCTGAACCAAGTGGGATGCTTGTTTCCCACTTACCTGTACTGAGGACTCCATACCCATCATTTTGGGCTTAACGGGCAGAAGGCAAGTGAAGCAGTGGCTGGTCTCTAGAAGTGGGGAACCCATTCCTCAGGAGCAAGGGGCTTGTAGAGTGCTTGGGAGCCAGAGATGGACTGGGTTTTCTGATGGCTGCCCTGTTCACCTCTGGTCCTGAGGCCTGCGGCTGTTCTCCGCACCAAGAGCAGTGTCAGAAGTGCTACCTGTGACTGCCTAAGGGATATGGGTATCCCCACTCCTCCCTGGGTGGCAAGTGTCCAGCAGTGGCTGATCCCTGCTCACTGTTCAGGTAGCCTCTTCTGAGCTCCTAGCTGATGATCTGGGCTGTAGTTCCCCCTCTACAGCCGTTCCTTAGTGCACAGAGGTGGATAGGTCCCCTCCAAGGCCCCTGTGCAAAGAGCTCCCAGAACCGTCTTTCAGCCCTTGGTCTATTCATTACGCAGCCTGGGAAGGACTCGTGGGGAGTGGGGTGGCCCATCCAGTGAGAGTGATGTTGCATGCTGCCTCCCCTTAGTATCCTTGCTCTAAGAGTGATGCGTACCCCGCAGCTCAGAGCATGTGGGAGTGCTGTGCCATGCCCTGTCGCTGGGTGTTGGAAAGCTGCTCAGTGATGCTTCCAAAACAAGGCTGGGTACCTAGGAGTTCGTCTGGGGAGAAGGATGGGCTTGGGGTTTGCATTGTCCTTTGCCCCAGCGCATCACTGTGTCCTGGCTTTGCTCCGCTTTGCTTGTGCTAGCACTGTGGAGCAGAGCTGTCGGGCCGGGATGGCAGGAGAGACCCTGCTGCTCAGGCTGTCTTGACTGCATCCCCTCCCTGGCTCCCCAAAGGCAACTGCTGGTTAAACGCTAATGGTGTATTTTATTTAAGTGCAGACTTGTAAGAACACTTGTGTATCAGGGATGAAATGGCATTTATTGTGTGGTGACATTTTTAGTTCATTTTACTAGTTTGAGGGTTGTGTGTGTGTGTGCGTGTGTGTGCGTGTGTACGCATAAGTGTGTGTGGGATTATTTTTTTTTTTTCCCCTCCAGTTTCCAGGGTTGTGTTTCTGGAAGGATGTGGAAGTAATCACAGTACTATGTACAGAGCTTTCTTTTGTATTAAAAAAAAAATTACTCTTTCAATAAATGTTATCATTTTGTGCACAGATTTGGGATCTTGGCCGTGCTTTGCGGGAGGGGATGACACACACCCTAGAGCTAATACATGGGGATCAGAGGCAGATTCCTGCCCTTGTCTGTGTGCTGCAGAGGGTGGGGGGCTGTCTGGGTATGATGTGGCAAAGAGGGGCTCTTTGCAAAAGTCTCCATCCCCGCTGCCTCCTGCACGGGTGAGACCTGGCCAGCTGGACATCTACTCTGGGAGTCCCAGAGCCAGTGGGTGGTCCAGAGGGGGCCTGTGGTGGACAGCAGGGCTCTGAAGGCTGTCCCTTCTGAAAGCTCAGGAATGGGGCTGGTGAGCAGGGCATGGTGTCAAGTCAAGAGAAATGAAAACCAAGAATGAGGAGGAACAGGGACTTTTGAAAAAGAAAATAATTGTTCCAATTCATGGGTGTTGACAGGAAGGAGCAGGAAGACCTCAAGCAAGAGTTAAAACAGGGAGGACAAACAGTCTGTGTTGCTTATGGAGTAGTTACACAATAACTGAGGGTTAGGAAGAGCAATTTCTGCCATTGTAACATCAAAGAAAAGATGATCCCTAGGACTGACCCCTATATTGATAAACTGCCACAAACCAAAGGAGGACAGAGAGATCTTTTAGTAGTGACAGAGGTATTTCCAGGATCGAAAAAAGTTTTGAATGAAAACGCTGCTGTTAAGGTAGTGTTTGCCTGAGATGGGACTCAACAGACAAGTGATGCCGGCCAAGGCCCTGCCATCGTGGGAGATGTCATGTGGCTGGCATCTCAGCATCCAGACATGCTGGTTGGTGTGTGCAGTACCATCCCCAGGCCTCTGGACAAGGAGAAAGAACAAACTGGCCTTCAGAATAAACCAGTTGAAGGGCTGCAGGCAGAACAGTCTCCTCTGACATTGACAGGCATCTGATCTGGGTCTCAAATAAAAATGAGGTTGTTTCCCCTCACCTCTTCCAAGTCCATTACTTTTGGACAGCTGCAGTCTTTAAGGATGGACTTTAACTGTTGTCTTTATGAGGCAAACACCAAGACTGTTAAATTTCCTGTAAAAAAAATGCTATGAGAAGATATGGCAATATTCTAAGGCCAAACTGGAGAAGCATTACCTAAAGTCAGGTCAAAGGTGGATGCCTGTAGGCCTCTAGAAACCAGGTCAAGGGCACATGGGAGCTCAATAAAGTGCCTAAAGGTGGGAAAGAAACCAAAGAAGGACTTGTTACAATCATCAGTGCTGCTGAGTCAACAGTATGCCAGCTAAAAACGCAACTACATAGTTGTTGTTTTGTTCGGCTTTTTTTTTCTGTTTGTTACAAAATTGCAACTACATAAAAATGTTCTACATAGCATCAGGTTCCTGGAGCAGATACCAGTATAATGCAAGGAAAGCTTAGCACTGATAAAAGTGTGCAGTGGAGGGACTGCACGATACCTCACAGTACAATCTGGAGAAAATACATCTCAGTGTAGCAGGAGAGAAGATTGTACAGGAAGTGCTTAGTAACAAGACACAGCTCAGGAGGGGAGGTGCTTCACCTTCACACATTACACCACAGCCAGCCCATGTTCAGCATGCCTACACAGATATGTCTCGTGGTTCAGCACCACAAAACCCATACCAGCACAAGTAAGCCCATGTTACTTGTGCATAGGGCGCTGTGTATGACGTGTAAAACTCCTAACATGCAGCAAGGTAACACAGACATAATCTTTAGGAGAAATGACTAAGCATGGTATCAAGACCAGCACAGCCAAGACGTAAGCAGGGCATATGAATACCACAGAAAGCCTTCCAGCATCACAGTCAAGATGCCTGTGTCCTATCTGGCCATTGCCATTTATTGTTGGTGACAGTTTTGCTTATGGGATGTTGCCAGCTGATGTTACCAGCCAGGCTGCATTTCCCACTGGAGAGCATTATCACCACCTCAGGTTTGTGACATCAAACACAGCAGTGTTGCAGGTGTAGTACCTGCACAGAGTAACAGCTGACAAGAACAGAGGAAAATAGCAATGGTTGTGCATGTGGTATCAGCTTTTATGTAGCTGTGTGGCTTTCAGGAAGTTACTTTCCCCTTAGTGCAAATATACTGTGTTTACAGAAGACAAAGGGACTTTGTAAAGGCAAAGCACGATATAACTAAACACCACTTCAATCCTCAATCCTTGGGAGTTAATGGGGAAGGAAAATGACATGCTCATGGAAAACAGAGATTTCAAGAGCATCAACAGAGGTTATATGTGCTAATGGAGAAATTGAGAAGCTGGCTTGGAAACACAAACATTTACAGTCCACCATTGGTGCTACAGCTTTAAAGGACGGTCCTCACAGACTGATGCAGCACTGCACTGATTTATCCAGCCTATAGTCGATTGCAGTGATATTGTTTGTTAATTGCTGATTGTGGTTTTAAAACATGGGAATTGTCTAATCAGTTGTATTAGTGTCAAGAGTAGAAATGAGGTTGGACACACACACGAAGTTGCTCCAGGATCAAATAAGAAAGCACTCTTCTCTGTTTAGCCTTTATTTTTTTTTTATAATTTAAAACAAATGTCAGCCCTCAGAGATCGATAGAAACCTGCACCTACTGGATTGTAGCTAACTGTCAAGGAAGAGAAATATGAGCAAATGATAAGAATTTAGATTTTATGTTACGGGCATTATAGATCATGATAACACCAAAGCAGGAAAGGAACTGGAAACAGGCCAAACTTGTGTGCAGTTGCCTCTTGTTGTCAATCGCCTCTCTAGCAACATCGAGAACGGGGCAGTCTTACAACCCAAAACCTGCCGAGAGCGAGCGTAGTTCTCACCAACGCCAAATGAGGTGGATGTGGGGTGGGGTGCAGGGCTGAAATTACCCCAGCACCCCAGGCCTGATGAAGTTGCTGCACTGTAATTTTTGGTTAACACTGTGTTTGCAGTAATGTTAGTGCTGACATTACGGTTTTAGTCTTCCTTGCACCTGCCCCGCAACAGTCCTTAACAAAGTTCGTTAATCATCAGAAAAACCATACCGACACCCAGTGTACCACAAGCATCTTGAGCTCTTGCAGACGCAGCCTTCAGCTCCCAACCTCAATTTTTTCTCGTTTCTAGTATTAGCTAGGAGAGTCAGAAGATATTCCGGTTTTTCACAGTTTTCTGTCCCTCACACCCATTTCTGTTGTGCAGGCAGCAAGAGGGGGGAAGCAGAAGCCCTGCGACACACGGTTGCCATGTGCCACCACAAACAAGCCCCCGCGCCGCCCTCACGAGCCAGCCGCGGCCGGCGACCCCGCCCCGAGGCGCAGCAGAGCGCAGGCGCGGAGCCCGCCACCACCCCGCCCTCTCTCGCGAGCGCTCCTGGCCCTCGTCACCACCCGTAGTGGGCGTGGCCTGCGTGCCGTGTGCGCCCGGCACCCGGAAGTGGGGAGCGGCGGCGGCGGCGGGTCGGTGGGAGCAGGTCGTGGTGCGGCGTTCGGTCCCTTCGCGGCTGTGGGGGCAGCGGGGCCGGGCAGTGCCGCGTCCTCGCCCCGAGCTGTGAACGGTGCGGGAGGAGAACCGGAACGGCGGCGGGTGGGGACAGGACCTTCCCGAGGGCTGCCTCCTTTTCCCTGTCTCGGGACAGATCTGGGGCGGGCTGCATCCCCGTGCGCCGGGGCCGGGCCCCGTTGGCTGCGGAGCGCTGCGGCAGGCCTGGCTGCGGCTCCTGGGGCGGGGGTGGCGCGGCAGCGGCGAGCCAAGGGGCCGCGAGGTGGAGCAGGGCTTGCTGAGGTGTCCGGAGCGGCCCGGAAGAAAACCCGTCTTTTCCGCGGCGGCCATTGCCGAGGCAAATCGTTTTGGGCGGCCTTGCTGCTTTCCATGTGCAGGCCGGCCCCCCCGCCCTGCCGGCCCCCCCGCCCTGCCGGCCCGGGGTGCTGGGGTGCTCTGCCTGCCTGTGCGCAGGCCGTGTTGGCTGCGCTTCTCCACCGGGGGCCGTGGGGGTTCATGGACTCGGCATCGTAGCTGGCATTCTCATTTGCCACAACTCTGAAACTCACTGCAGTGCATGTATTTGTGCACTCTAACAATTTAGCTGAGAGTTGTCATAGGCTCTGGTGTGCCTCCTTCATCATATGCGTTGTAGCTACCTCTTAAGATGCCCTAAATCTAAAATCTCCTCTACCTAGTAGCTACAAATCCCTTTGGGCTCCTTCTGATAGCTCTGCTCTAAAGAGGTTTTTTCATGCTAAATGCCATGATGTGGGGATGGGGTGAAATTATCAAATAAAATAATGCTTCACAGAGACTTTTGTTTTACTATGATTACCACATACACCTCTTATGGTAGGGTTTTTTTGAGTTCTGTACAAGTACAGGGAAAAAATTGTTTGGCTTATGTTGTGGCATCTAAATGCTGCTACAAAGCACAGGAGAATAACTTGGTCCTCTTGTTACAGAGAGACTGTGGAAAGATTCCCAGCTGGCTTGCTGCAAACTCCAAGGAAGGCACAATTGAAGGTAGGTATGAATTTCTCGGGAGTTCAGGCTTCTCTCTGCACCTGGGAAACATCTTTAATGCACCTATCACCATCTTTGATGGTTGGTATCTTCTTCAGTTGTACATGGATTGACTATTTGCTGTGTACGTTAACTCCTTTTTTAAGAATGACTTGCGTTACCATCAGCTGAACAGCATGTTGCCTCACTGCTTCTCTTGCTAGTATGTGTCAGTAACAAGGAGAGGGCCTGTTCATGTGTTTCCACTACCACCTGCCTGAGCTCCTCTGAGAACTTTCTTATCACACTCTGATCTGACATCCTTTGTAGTAATGAAGTCTGTCCGTTGTGTGTGGTATTGTTTACAGTTGGCCAGTTGATTGCTGGCACTCAGTCTCAGACTGCAAATTATTTCATGCTCCTCTTTCAACAGATGAAAACAGAGAAGTGTCATGGGTTCTTCTTTGTAGTCCTAAAATGTGCAGAACAATCAGGCAGCAGAGAGTAGCAATCTTTTAATTTTGTTGAATTTGCCCATTGTCTGAAGATTGTAAAGGCAAAAAATATCTGAGAGGAGGCCAAGGAGGAAATACTGAGTGGCTTTTAGATAGTGACCTGATTTGATGTATATGAACTTGATCAGAGAAATTGCTGGTTATTTTCTTCATGGCCTGGTGACTCACATTAGGTCCAGCTCCACAGTGAGAGTGCCTTGAGCTCTAGGTAAACTTGCAGTCTAGAGAGATATAAATGGTAAATAATAAGAGGGAAGACAGAAGTGCAAAAGCAGCAACTTGCACAGGGTCGTGTTATGGACAGTGGCAGAGATGAGAACAGAAGCCAGGTCTCCTGTCATGTGCTGTCTTAAAAGAGGATTTGAATGAGCCATTTT
Source organism: Strix aluco (assembly GCF_031877795.1). Taxonomy (NCBI): domain Eukaryota; kingdom Metazoa; phylum Chordata; class Aves; order Strigiformes; family Strigidae; genus Strix; species Strix aluco. Next base: position 15,644,035 of record NC_133933.1, read on the forward strand.
GCCTTGGCTTTTTTTGAGGAGAACCTATTTCTGTGTGTGCCATTAATGCTGGGAACAGGTTTTGTATATGAAACACTGGCTCATTTTCTTGGAGGGGGTATGTGAGCTTCCTCAAAATGGGTTTTTCTTCAGAGCTTTATCCTGGGTGCAGGATCTCAGGATCAAAAGCCTCAGCCACTTCTACTGTCAAGCAACTGAGGTGCTTATTCAAGCTTTCACTGGCATGCAGCTCAGAAATAAAAGCTTGCCTCTGTTTCCCCTCTGTCTCTGCAGGCACGTTTCCTGTCATGGTGAACGAGAAGCATAACGGCAACCTGCTTGTGCACCTGGGAGCCAAACTGCAGGCCTACCCGGAGGAGCTGCTCCGGCAGCGGCGAGGCCACGACGGCCAGCCCGAGTACCTGATCCAGTGGAGCATCGTCAGCTTGGAAGAGAGAGCAGCGGGAGGCAGCAGTGGCTCCTCTGCAGAGACCAAGCCGGAGAACATCTCGATGTGGATGTCTGCAGAAGAGGTCTGTGCCAGCTGCCCGGCGCTGCTGGGCAAGAGGAGGCTGGAAGGGCAGTGGGCGAAAGAGGAGAAGGCAGCCAGCCCGTTCGCTGCAGATGTCCCGCTGGATGAAGCCTCGCTGCTGGAGATGAAGGCTGATGTCAGGAGCCTGGTGCAGCGAGCCGGCCGGCAGATGGCCGAGAGTGGTGCCCCCGAGTCCTCCATCCTCAACACCATCCACGTGCTGAGCGCGTATGCCAGCATTGGCTCGCTGGCGGGTGCCTTCAAGGAGACGGGAGCCCTGGACTTGCTGATGAAGATGCTGTGCCACAAGGAGAAGCAAATCCGCCGCAGCGCCGGCAAGATGCTGAGGGCCCTGGCTTCGCATGATGCAGGTGGGGGCTGCTACTGCTCAGTGCCCCTGAGGAGGTGCTGCTGGGCAGCTGGAGGGTGCCAGTCCTTTTGCAGGCGTGGGATGCCTGGGAAGAGTGTGTCTTGGGGCTTGTTGGCAAAAGGGGAAGAATCGGAGTGGAGCTTCCAAGCGGCTCCTCGATTGTAGTTATCTGGGGTGCTCTAAGACTTGGGAGCTCTTTTCCCCGACGGGCTCCTGAGCTGGGACGCTGATTAACTGTTAGGAGGACTTGTGGCAAGAGGCTTGGCAGGGCATTGGGGTGTCTCTGCTGCATGCTTTGATTTGGGAAGGCTCTGGCCTGTTCTTGGCAGGGAGCCTTTTGTTAGGCCCTGGGGGTAGAGCCTGGTCCTCACCCTGTCCTCTCATCTGAGAGGAGCTGCCAGAGCTCGGAAGTGCCGGGTGAGGCTTGGGTGCACCTGGAAGGTTGCTGGTGCTGGTGTGTCCCTCGGAGATCCGGCTTTCCCTGTCCTAGTGCCCGAGTTCATGTGGCTCTCCAGTGGGGCAGATGGGGGGCTGATTCAGTTAAAGCTTAACTTCTTTCTTCCCTGGAACCCTGTTCTGGAGCCAGTTATTTGGGGCTGCTGCTTTGGGGGAATCTTGCAGCTTTAGGGGTGGAAAAAATGCGATGTTATTCAGTGGAGCAAAATGTTGCCAATCCAGATGAAAGGACAGAACATGGTTCTAGGTTACAGTGAGCAACAAAGCTGTTCATTGCCTGCGAGTCTCTCGCACAGGCAGGGTGGGGTGAGGGTTATCTTTATGGGGCCTGAAGAGTTTGTCTTGTTGTTGCAGGGAGCCGGGCCTATGTCCTGCTGTCCCTGAGCCAGCAGGATGACATTGAGCAGCATGTAGACTTCGACGGTCGCTACACCTTGCTGGAGCTGTTTGCTGAGATGATGTCTTCTGAAGAGCACTGCATGTCCTTTGAGGGGATTCACCTTCCCCAGGTAGCGTCAGGCCCTGCCAGCCCTGGGCCTGTGGGCTCTAGGGGTCAGGAGGGATGAGAGTGGGGGGCCAGAACTGGTGTCCTTGTTTGGGACAGGAGGGTAGTTGGCAGTGGGCAGCTGGGCAGGACTGGGTATTGGGAGAGGGGGCACAGGATCTGGGCCTGGCTTGAGGCTGGGGGTGGTGGAGAGGCATGTGGAGAGCCTTGTCTCTGAGCAGGGAAGTGAGGGTGGGCTGTGAGGTTCCTGCTGCTTCTTGCTGGTTCGGAGCTATCATGGGAGCCTGACTGTGGACAAGCTGGTGGCTTGGAGAGAGCTGGAGGCACTCTGCAGGCTAGAGTCTGACAGCCGTGCTTGTTGCAGATCCCCGGGAAGCTGCTGTTCGTCCTGGTGAAGCGCTACCTGTGTGTCACTTCTCTTATGGAAAAGCTCAGCAGTGGTGTGGAGCAGGAGGACTGCGCTGTGCCCAGCCTGCCCACTGAGGAGAGGAGCCGTGTGAGGCAGGAGTTTGAGTTCAGCATGGCTATGGCAAACCTCATCTTGGAGCTGGTGCACGTGATGGGCTGGGACCACAGCCACAAGCCAGAGCTGCTGCCCCAGCAGGAGCTGTGGCCTCACACCACCCACTCCATCTTCCAACCCAAGACTGCAGACTGCACCCCTGCCCAAGTGCCTGTGCTCACTTCAAATTATGGTCCCCACAAAAAGCAGGGTCATGCCTTCCTGACCCCGTCAGACTTTGCAGACCGCAGTGGCTATGTGGAGTACTTACAGGCAAACCTGGTGCGCGGAATGAGGGTGCGCTTGCTGGAGGACTGCGGTGATGTTAAAGCTGGGGAGGAAGGCGAGTTTCTTCAGAGCACTAATAGCATGCGCACAGTGCAGGTAGGTCACTCGTGGAAGTAGTCTGGCTGGGATGACAGAGGGGAGTGACGGGGGTGACTGAGGATTTTCTAATGATGTCTTCATGTGCAGCAAGTTGGACAATAGGTGTATCATAATTAGGATACTGTCTACATCTGTCCTAGCAAAGAAGTCACCTTTCAGAGCTGGAAGTATGGGTCCTTGAGGGTCTGGTTCAGTATGGGCTGTCCTGCTAAGATTTCTTAGCCTATAAAACAGGTGGTTATATCCTGCTTCCCAGAAACAGTCCCTAGCCCTGGTTTGATCTTGGGGGTGGTCTGGGAACAGGCTAGCTAGCACAAATGAGTAACACAGCAAAAGGTGCCCGAAGGTCTTAAGCCTTGGTATGTGGGTGACAGGACTTGTGGCATACTGTTCTCACTGGGATGGACACAGCCTACATAGCTGTTTCTTTTGATCTGTGAGTATATGCTGGGATCTGTTTCCATTTAAAATGCCCTTTGGGTGAGTAAACCTTAAATGAGAGCTTGTGTTGAAAAGAGCTGTTAGAGCTGCATATTTGCAGCTGAGTTGCTAAGATTGTGCCAGAGATCAGGGAAAAGGCCTCAATATTTGAAGAGGGGGAGGAATCATAGAATAGTTTGGGTTGGAAGGGACTGTTAAAGGTCATCTGGTTCAACCTCCCCACAATAAGTGGGGACATCTTCAACTAGATCAGGTTGGTCAGAGCCCTGTCCAACTTGACCTTGAATGTTTCCAGGGATGGGGCACTTGCCACCTCTGTGGGCAACCTGTTCTAGTGTTTCACCACCCTCATTGTAAGGAATTCCTTCTTTATGTCCTATCTAAATCTACCCTCTTTCAGTTTAAAACTGTTAGTCCTTGTCCTATTGCAACAGGGCCAGTTTCCCACTGACTAACTGCTTGAACAGCTGGAAGTTTGCTTTCCTAAAATTCAGGGTCCTGACTTTACTCTTCACCTCTCCCATATCCCTCAGGGCTGTGAACTCCACCAGTGTGTGATAACTGCAGCCCAGGCAGCCTCCAATCTTAGTGTCTATGATTAGCTTACTTGTGTTGGTAACCAGTGGGCCCAGTAATGCATGTGCTCTGGTAGGGCGGTCTATTACCTGGCCTAAGAAGTTATCCTCATCCAGCAGATGTCAGGGTGGTTGAAGTCCCCATGCAGGATGAGAGCCTGTGAGCGCAATCCCTTCTGTGGCTGGAATAAGAAGGCTTTGTCAGTAGGCTCCCCTTGATTGGGCAGCCTGTAGTAAACACCAACCACAAGGTTCCCTTTGATGGTTTGACCTGATTCATGGCCTAAGGCATTCAGCTGTTGCCACTCCCAGAACATCCCTCTAGTCTATGGGTCAGTGCTGGAGCAGCAGGGTTTGCACTCAGGCCTAGGGGTGGGAGAGCACTTGAGTGCTGTTCCAGCCTTTTTGTGGGCATGGGGAGGTGTTTGCTTGTGCTTAGACTTTTTTCTTGAGACTTTCTTCTCAGTCCTGAAGGCTGGCCATGTTCAGTGAGAGCTGAGATTTTGTTTTGACTGTGCAGTAGGGAGCTGGTGGGCCTTGTGCATCACACTATGTATGGTTATTTCTGCAGGCTGTCTGGTGATCTTGTGCTTTGGTCTTGCTTTTGAGCTTCCCAAACACTGCAGCTAGAGGCATGACTTCTGTTCTTTTAAAAATCAAGCTTTACCTGGCTGTCATCCATAGATAGAGGGCTGTCTGCTAGTGTCCCCTGCTCAGTCAAGCATCGTGTCTGCTGCAAACAGGGCTATAATTCACTTCATGAAATCTTTATTAAATTGAGATAGTAACCAGTAAAATGAGAAACTGTAACCACTGCACACATGCTAGTGTGTGCAAATATGGATTTGGGATTTTTTAAAATTTGTTTTCTCTCCCCCAAGTAATTTGCAAAAGTTGGTTATGCTTTGGTTATGCAGATGATAAATAAGGAGTCTGAGGCCACTTCAGCTGGTCGTAGCTGTACTTCAGGTGCCACTTCAGCCTGTGCTCAAAGGCTTTTACTCTTTTTCCTGATTCTCTCCCCCATCCCCCTGCGGGGGGGCAGGGAGTGAGCGAATGTCTGTGTGGTGTTTAGCTGCCTGCCAGATTAAACCATGACACTACTTCAAGCTGATTTCTGCAAATATAGATGGTCTGCAAATAGACTTAAGTGCCATGTTAGTGCAAAGCTCTGTGTTGCTGATATTCAAAAATCAGTAGCTGAAAAGGCTCAGTCTGGTATCTATAGAAATGCGTGATTTCCAAATCTCTCATGCTGTATTATAAAGTTCGTTACCAAACTTTCCAGAGAGGAGGTAGAGAATTTGACATTACCCTTCTGCATGTTTGAAGACCATCTCCTTTCAATCTGTTTTCAGCTTTTGTTAAGCATGAGATTCTCTAGCTTTCTCGGACTACAGCCAATTTTATTTTGTGTAATGCCATTGTTGTAATTTACAGCCAAATATAAATTAGCCAGTTAAGAACACTGAACACCAACTTACTTCTTTTCTCCTATTGTCTCTCTTTGCTTTCTTGTGCACAGGAAAATTGTATGAATATTCTTTTGTTTTTTTTCTTCAGCCAGTTGCGGACTGCTGCTTCCTTCTGATACTCTTCTGTTTATCCAGTGAAAACTGGTTTTGGGATGAATTTTTCCAGTTGCCTTTCAGTAACTTTAACTTACTCTGGTCCAGTTCCTTAACTCCTTTCTAGTCTTGGAGCACTTCTTGCAGGTGTAATTTAAACCAGCAGCTTAAAATGCCCCAAAATGTGCATGTGCAAGAAGGATGCATTTAGCCTTATCTGCTTGTTTGATGGTGGATATTACCAGTATGTGCTTGTATTGGGAGAGCGTAATTGTTAGGGCACCATGTGCTGTGCAAATATGGCTTGCCCATCTTATTTGCACTTTCTTCTACTCCCATTCATACTCCTGTTCTTGGGTTCTGCTGAGCAGATTTCATGCCCACAGTTGCTCTAATAAATCGCTCTCTTCTCTGGTTTAATAATTTACTGTTTGATGCCCTGTGCTTTACTGAATTTGACAATTGAAATCAATCTTTTTTTTTAATCTAGAAAATTGGTTACTTCAGTGAAGAAAGCTAATGCATCAATCTGTCAGAATTGAAACTTGAAGCAGGTTTACCTGTTAATTCAAACATATTGTTTATCTTGAACAGTTTTAGTTGCTCTTTCCACTAAAATATACTTTAAAGGTTTGCATAGTACTGAAGTCAAAGTAGTGAAGCTGTAGTGATGATTTATTTAATCAATTTTTTTCCTTAAGTTAGAAGCACTGGCTATAGTGTTTATCAGTCACATGGAAACACCACTGAATAATGTAAATCCTTCCTGCTTTCCAACTGTGCTTTTGGCAGATTACTTGGCATGTCTTTCATCTCTCTCCTCCAAACTAAATTTTGCTTCTCTCTCAGTTGTGGCAACTTCTGGATTTGTATTCCTCTACCTGTTATCAGTTTGCTTTGCTTTTTGTTGTGTTTACTCAATACACCAGTAAAATACTCTTCTAGTTTTGGACCATGCATAGCTGATTTTTCATTGCAGGCCCCCTCAATTAAATAACTGCTCTACATCTTAATTTTAAGTGGTCGATAAACCTTTTGTCTTTTATAACCCAGTCTGTAAAGATAAATTGCAAAGGAAATATGTTTGCTACTGATACTCTTTTTGTCCTTATGCTCCTTGATTTCTAAGATCTGTGTTTTTCTAAAATTCTGTTTTCTATTTCTTACAAGCTTGTACTTGCTTTCGCTCTTAATGTAACTGGGCACTTGAACACTAAGATCCTTTCACATTTTTCTCCTGTTGTCTGTGATATAAATTTCAGAGGGTTTTTTTTTTAATTCACTGTTGAGCTGAAGTGTACTGTTAACTTCCATTCCTTTGTCCAGTTGGTCCCTTGGGTTCCTTCTCCTGTTTTTCTATTTAGTTAGGTTGAATGAACTTGCAGTTGCTTCATCCAGGCTTATTTTCAATAACAGTCCTCTGTAAGGTTCACACTACTGGCAAAACCAGATCTAAATGGTAATAAATATTCAGTGAAGAAGTTTGTTGTCTGTTACATTTGGAAGTACTTAATTTCTGCTGCTATTAGTGCTCTGTGCCCTCCAGTCTGTCTAGGAAGTTGGGAATGTACGTGCGGTCTTTGGGGGTGTTAATTTTTACCCTGCTCTTTATGTTTATATCTGTATATGTGTCTGCAGCAGTACCCCAGTTATGTGAGAAACCTGTGAGTCAAACCATTCAATGAGTGAGTGACATCTCAAAATCATCTTTGTAATGACATCTCTTGATCATCATTGCTTTTCTGGGCTTTTACCATCAGTCTTTGAAGGGAAACTTGATTTTTATCTCTGTTACTCTTTCTTATCTTGTGTATCACACTTACTTTTTATTGACAGTTTATCTCCTAGTGACTAGTGAGTTCAGGTTACAAGAACCGCTTCTTCCTGGTCTTTGTTAAAATTTTGATCCTTTCCTTTCCAATTAGTTCTGCTGTTGCAGCTCAACCTGCTTGAGGCTTGCTGTTGGTTTTAACCGTGCAAAATGCAAATTCTTGTGCATTTTTGTTTGGGGCCAGTCCATCATGAGTCTGTCTCCTACCTCCTGTCATCTTACCTTTGTTACTCTGTTTTCTGTTGCTTTCTTTCCCTCTCCAAAGAAAAAGTGTCACTGTTGTGTCTGGTCCTTCAGTCCTATCTTTCCATGACTCCTTTGAGATGATATTTGGTACATAACTAGTTTAGGTCAAGGATTCATTGAAGATTAGTTGGTGTTGCGCGTAGAGTTTAACTCAATTTCCTTCCATATAGTGCTTTCTTGAAGTGTCTTAGCATCTTATCTCTTTAGCTTTCCAGCGCAATGGAGTCCTAGTAGCCCTGGTGTAACTCCAAAAGAGCTCGGTGAATCAGGCAACCCATATATTTTTCTGCTGTTTAAATTATTGACATGTTGTACTTGCTGTGTTGCTGGGTCCTCCTTCTGCTAGAAGGTTAAATGTAAATCTCAAAAAAACCCCCAAACAAACAAAAAAAAAAACCCACAAAAAAAGCTTACCAAAAAAAAAAAGTATGGGAAGCCATAAAAAAAAATCCTTTTGATTTTGAGAGGCATCTTCGACAAAGCGCAGGAGACAGTTGCCTTCTTTGAGACATGTTTGTCAAGAGCCTAAAACCTGTCTGAGACGGTTGGTGAATGACCAAGGTGTAGAAGTATAACCGATAGAAGGTACAGTCAGAGTAGCAAAAATAGTTTTCTTTACACTTGCATTCATTTGGTTTGTGTCTCAAGACCCCTTATATACAACTCATTTGCCATGAGGTAGTGTTGGTTGTGTTCTTCCTTTGTATGCTTTTCCCTGCTGCTGGGCGCTTTTGGAATGGGCATGCTTAACTAGATGCACTCCTGTCACTGCTGCTGTGGTAGATGATATCTCTAGTGGTTGCAGGCAAAGTTGGTGGTTTTGGTTTTTTTTAAAATAAAGATCCAGGTGTAACCAGGGAACAAGTTAATAAAGATGGTACGCTTAAAAATTAGACAATGTGTGTGTTGAAATCTGTATGTGAATTAGGTGGTCTTCTACTTGAACAGTACTCGCTATCTCCATGTGTTTGGGAAATGGGAGGGCAAATGTAGCATGAGGATTGAATGAGTGAGCAAATCTGATCATGTAAATCTGTTTCACGCACAGGTTTTATGGCAGTCAGCAGGTCAGATCTACTGGATGCGTTGGCACATGTTGGAGATTATTGGCTTTGGAGACCAGTGGGAAGATCATGCTGCTCAGGAAAAAGAATATAGTCTGGTAGAGAGCTTTAATATAGACACAGGTGAGATTATGTGCTGCATGTGTGTGTCTGTATCATCTCTTTCTGATTCTGCTGTGGCATTTTTTGAGTGGTTAAGTTTATATGGCTAAGCATATAGGAACTAGTAGGTTGATTTAGAAAGCACTATGAGCTTTTGGTTTGTATGACCATGTAGAGCTCATTAAGTAACTACATGGCTTGTGGTTGCATGGAGTGTTTTTGAATCCTAGACTTCTGTCATGATATAATGAAAGTCATGATATAAAAAGCATAAAATTTGACTTAAACCATGACTGTCAAAAATGTGTGTTTGAATTAACTGAACAAACTGCCAAAATAAGAATGTAGAATCTCTCTGAGATGAAATTGCTTTAGGGACCCGCAGATCCCCTTAAATAAGAGATGTGGATTTTTAAAAACATAAACATGCCAACAATTTGTTTAACTTCATACCTCTCAGTTTTGGACAAGGTGAGCATTAAATGCACCATTTCCATAAGACATCTGCAGAATCTCCTAGAATCCTTTGACATTGCTCTTATACTGGGAGAAGATAAAAGGGAAAATCCAGCCTCCAGATACCCCTTTCTTGTTCAGTGTTTGACATGACTCTGGCCAGGGAAACCTGTTAAAGTAACTCTTTTATCACACCTGCAATCTTATAGGACATCTTTTGGGTAGAGTGATTTGGTTTTAATTGCTGCAAGAGACAGAATATACATGGAATCAGCAGCTAATTTTCCACTTCAAAAAATATTCTTATTGCCAGTTGAAAAGATAGCTTCTTTAATAGCTTGTACCTCTTTTAACTAAAGACCTAACTGCACATTAGTTTGAAGTGGCTAACTTAAAACAAACTTGGTTAGACTTTGCCTTTTGTCTCGGTCTCTCTGATTTTGGTAGAAGCATGGGCTCTATTTCACTTCTTTCTAGTCATCATATCCCACATAGAACTTGAATTGAAAAAGTAAATGCTTTCTGTTTTGGATCTTGACAGTTGAATAAATGAGCTCGTGTTGACTGACTGTTGGTAATCAGCCATGTATGTAGTTGCTCTTGGCATGCTTGGGCATCTTAGAGTGAGTTTGGCCCTCTTCTGTTGAGTCTTGAGGTGGTGAATGTCTCCCACCTTGCATTTTCAGAGAGAGCTGCAAGTTGTTGCTTAGCAGATACCAGCAAGTGTTGATTCAGCTCTTATTTCTAAATTATGTAGGGAATATCTAACCTACATAATCGATTTTTATCTCCCTCTCTTGATTTTGGATGCATTAGCTAAAAGGAGCGTGATAAATGTTCAGTCTCGTTTTGCTTTTGCCTATAAGTATTTGCCCTGTTAGCCAGCAAGAGGTGTTTGGAAAAGAGAGAAGCTCATGGCAGAATTAACTTCCTATCCATTGACTCCTCTGTCAGCTGGGCCTGCAGCTGTTCTCCCCACCCTTCTACAGCTGCACGGGGGCACTGTGGATTCTGCTGGTGCTGGGTGTCCAAGTGCGTTGCCCTGGCTGGCCCAGGCACTGTGGGAACAGATGTGGGGAGCAGTGATCTAGAGATGCCTATTTGGAGCATGTGCTTTTCCTGTTCTACAGCCCAGAGAGGCTCAAGTGAAGATGGTAATCCCCATCTCTACAGCTTCTGGGGTCTCCTCCCAGCACGCTCCCTGTCTCTCGCTGCCTTCCTGTCACCTCCCTGTCTCACAGCCGGCAGTGGGATAGTGGGGGCCTCTTCTGCCCAGACAGTCCCCATGAGCCCTTTCCTTGGGGCACGTGGGGTGTGCAGCAGAGGATGGGGGAATTGGCAGAGCTGACAGTGCCCTTCCTTGCTCTGCTGTCCTGCAGTTGCGCAGCCGTTTTTCTGCAAGCCCTCTGGGGGGCTGTACTCTCTGCCTTACCTGGGAGAGCAGCCGAGAAAGGCTGCAGAGGCGCTGAGCCGTGCCGAGTGGTGGGAGCTGCTCTTCTTCGTGAAGAAGGTGGAAGCACAGGAGCAGAAGGAGATCGCCTGTCTCATCCAGCAGGCCCAGGGAGAGCAGGTACGGGCCAGAACCTGTGGTGTGGAAATGGGAGAATGTTAGGAAGGGGACTGGGCCCGAAGGAGGAGATGGCGAGCGTGAGCTGTGCAGGGGCAGCCTGACTGGAGCCAAAATGGGACTGAAATGGGAATGTGAGTGAGGGATGGCAGAAGTGCGGGGAGCTGGGCACAGCAAAGGGGTGAGGCGAGATGAGAGGAAACGCAGCCTGCCATGACCTGGGAGGAGTGACTGTGTCCAGCGAGGTCTGGGTAGGTGAGGCAAGGCCATGGGGTGACTCTGCCACTTGCGGTTGGGGGGTGAGTGCAGGCGGGAGGTCTGGGCTGGGTACAGCCAGGGGAGTGTGGCACTGGGGAATGGCCCCGGGGGCCTCTGGCAGTGCAGCCTTTCTGTCCGTTTGGGCACTGGCCATCACAAGGGGCGTGGGATCCGTGGTGAGTCCGTGAGGGTTAACTTGACCCCGTCTGTCCAGCTGTCGGAGGTGGATGAAGAAGCCCTGATCCAGCTGTCGGTACCTGCAGAGCTGGCCCAGAAGGTGCTGCAGGTCTTGGAGAAGCGGTGCCAGGGCAGCACTCGCCGTGACCTGTGTGGCTCCCACGTCTACGCCAAATACTTCCTCAGCAGGGGGGCCGAGCAGGACGTCAGGGGGAGCGCCGCGGTGTGCTCGAAGGGTGCCGGCCGCAGGAGCGCTGGCCCTGAAGCCGCGATGGCCAAGGCAGCGCAGGAAGACCTTTCCACAGCCACAGTGCCGCCCCGAGCCCCCGCTGCAGTGGTGAAGTCGGATAACCAGCTGTTCAGCGAGCTCCTTGAGAAGGAAGGGCTGTTCTTCCCAGAGGTGACGGAGGAGCAGATCAAAGGTAACGGCCTGCTACGTGCTGGGGCACATGCGTGGTGCTGGAGGCGGCATCGTTGCCTCTGTGGAGGAAGGCTCTGGGCAGGGCACGGGAGGCCAGGCACCCAGAGGTTGCCTGGGGAGCGGGGGCGGGGGGTGCCTGTGGGTGGTGGGTCTGTGGGTGCGTGGCACTGTGGGAGGTGCTGGGGGTGTAACTGCTGCCCTGACACCCATGTCCCTGCCTCCCTCCCGCCAGTGCTGGGCAGCTCCAAGGGGATGAGTGAGACGGGCTCGCTAGCCAAGGTTGCAGCTGTGGTGGACGTGATCCAGAGCAGCAGCTCAGAGGTGGGGCTGCGCTTAGCTGGGCTCAAGCACATCATGGAGATCCTGGAGGAGGAGCCTGAGTCCGAGGAGCAAGTCAGCAAAGCCCAGGGTGGGCTCGGGACCAGGAGTGTTGGGTGAGCCGTGGGGTGTTGCACACCCCTCCTGCTGGCTGTGTGGGACAGTACTGGAGGTGGGAGTGCAGGAGGTGGCAATGGAAGTGTAAAGGCCGGCATGTGCCTGCATGCTCGGCCAGAAGAGGGGTGGGTCTTGTGTCCTCTGGTCCCAGGCAGGCTCATTCCTGGGGCTGACCCAGCTGCTGTGGAGCCACGTGGGCAGGGAAGAGGTGGCTGACAGGGCCCTGGATGTCAGGGGTAGTGCGAGGAGGCTCCTCCTGAGGTGTCCTGTCCCATGCAGGGAGAAGCTGGTGAAAGTGGCAGTGGAGCTGCTGAGCGCCGAGGTGGCAGAGAAGGCCCTGGTGGTGGTGACGCTGCGGCTGCTGGCCATGCTCATGGCGAAGTACGACTGGCGCGTGGCATTTGCCATGGAGGGCGGCGTGCGGGCTGTGCTGGCCTGCATGCAGCAGCACGCCGCCTCCGCCCTGGTGCAGCAGGCCGGCCTGGCAGTGAGTGTGGCGGGGGGACGCTGTAGGTGGGCGGTCAGGGTGCAGGCTCGCCCGGACGTGGCAGGGATGCCCGCTGCCCTCCTGACTGCTGTTGGCCTTGCAGGCCCTGAAGGTGCTGGTGGGAGCTGTGGCCAGCGAGCCAGGAGGTGCCGGTGGGAAGCCCTCGCCCCTGAACCACGCCGATGCGCAGATGATGCGGGAGATCTTTGCCAGCATCGGCTCTGCCTCCAGCGAGGGCTTGGCGAGCCTGCTTAGTGTCATCCCTGCGGCCGTGAGCACCCTGCAGAGGGTCCCAGGGTAGGGGCAGAATGAGGACGGCAGCTGGGGGCGGGGAGACCCTCGGCCAAGGCAGGCGGGTGGCTTGAGGGTGCAGGGGAGGCTCTGTGCTGGGGGGAGGCAGGCGCCCGCATTGCTCTGTCCCTGCAGGGGCTCGTCAGGCGTGCGGAACGGCTTGCTGGTGGTGAACATGCTGATCGACGGCCACCGGGGCCTGGCGGAGCAGCTGGCAGGCCGTGATCTCGCCACGGTGCTGCAGAGCTGCTGGTGGGATGGGCAAAGCTCCAGCTGCCCTCACGCGATGCTGGCCCTCGGTGTGATCAACCGCCTCGCGGAGCACCGGCTGCCCCTGGGCCTGGAGACGGCAGGTAGCTGCCGCCCGCGCCCCCCGCTGTGCTACAGCCCCGTGGGTGCAGCGGGCAGGGCTGCCTCACCTGCCAGGGCAGAGCACCCCACTGGTGCCTCTCCTGCGAGCGGCTGGGCCGGACCCGCGCGTCGTTGTCCTGGCAGGCAGAGAGGCCCCGCTGGACCTGAGGGACGTGCGGCCGCTTCTGAGCAGCGTGGGGGATGGCACGTTGTCCAAGGACGTGGTGGTGGCCCTGGATCGGCAGCTCTGCAGTGAAGGTGCCGTCCCCTCTGGCGAGGCGTCCCAGCTGCTGCAGGACCACAGATGCTTCAGGCTGCTGCTGCGCAGCTTTGAGCTGCTGGGGGCGGAGAAGGCCGTGAGCCTGAGCGTCCTCAGGTGGGTCCGGGGGGATCTGTCGGGGGTCCGGGGCCTCCCCAGCAGGTGGGGGCGGTGGGGTGGTGGTGCTGGAGGGACAAGGCGCACGGTGGTGGGTCCTGGCGGGGCGGCTGTTCTTCAGCAGGGGCAGGTGCCCCCCAGCACATATGCAGGTGCTGACTGGGGTCCTGGGGCACAGGGATGTACGGGGGCAGCGCAGCACACGCCTGGGTGCTGGCGGGAGCCGTGGCTCTCTGTCCCTGTGGGGTGCTGGCCTTCCAGGTGGGGCAGGTCTGCCTGTGGCGCTGCTGTCTGAGTGCAGCGGCCTGAGTGGGCCCCCTCTGCCACTCAGGATCCTGAACAAGTTCCTGGACGCTTACCAGGAGGGTGTGCTGCCCTGGCACGAGTGTGTGGAGCCCTGTTTGTCCTCCCTGAGTGCCCACAGCAGCGACCGGGAGGTGAGGGGGCCCCGGGACTCCCAGCAGGCCGGGGCGGCTTTGCTGGTTGTGTCGTGCGTCGTCTGGGCCCGGCGCTGGCGAAGCTGCAGCCCGGCCTCATCGAGGCCGAGGTGCTGGGAGAGGTGGGGGGTGTTGTGGCTGTGGCCGCGTCCCGGTGGCTGGCGTGCCCGGCCAGGCTCTGGCAGGCACTGTTGCAGCGTCGGGGCGGAGGGTGGGAAGGGAGCACTGCAGCACCCTGCTGCTGCGGCCTGGGGGCTCCCAGCACCGGCCCGGCTGCTCAGGGCTGCCCGCTCCGCAGGTGGTGCAGGAGGCGGTTGGCTTCCTGCACCGCCTGGCCACCGCCAGCAAGGACTGCGCGGTGGCGATGTGCCGCGCGGGCGCCCGCGAGGCTCTGTCCAAAGCCCTGGACAAGCACAGCACGGCTCTGTCGCTGGCGCCGGCCCTGCTGGACCTGGTGACTGACTGCGAGAAGTACGCCAGCCTCTACAAGAAGCTGACGACCAGCATCTTGTCCGGCTGCATCCAGGTGGGCCTGGGGAGGCCCGGCCGTGCTGGGGCTCTGGGTCCAGGGGCCGTCCGGCTGTTCCCAGCGCCGCAGGGCAGCCTTCTGCCCTCTGCCTGCCACAGCCCTGTGGCGGGCGAGGGGAGGAGGCGCCAGGACCGCCGGTCAGAGCCTCGCCCTGTCCCGTAGCTGGTCCTGGGGCAGATTGAGGAGCACCGCCGGAGCCACCGGCCCATCAGCATCCCCTTCTTTGACGTTTTTCTGCACAACCTGTGCCGAGGTGAGTGCAGGGAGCGGGAGCTGGGCCCCTGTGCTCAGCAAGTGTTGGCCGGGCGGCTGGAGGCTCCGGGCGCTCTCCCCACAGGCTCCAGCGTGGAGGTGAAGGAGGATAAGTGTTGGGAGAAGGTGCAGGTCTCCTCCAACCCCCACCGAGCCAGCAAGCTCACGGACAGAAACCCCAAGACCTACTGGGAGTCAAACGGCAGCACCGGCTCCCACTTCATCACTGTGCACATGCAGTGTGGTGTGGTGGTCAGGTGAGGCGGGTCCGGGGGGGAGCCTTGGGGCCGGGAGGGCCAGTGGCTGCGTGGGGAGGGGAGGGCTGTGGTGATCAGTGCGAGCCCTGCCCCAGTGGTCCCCATCCTGGGGGTCGCTGGATGCGGGCATCAGCGCGTGGGGCTGGCGGGGGCTGGGGCGGGGAGGTGGTGCCTGCTGGGCAGCACCGTGTGTGCTGTGCTGCAGGGAGATGAGCATGCTGGTGGCCAGCGAGGACTCCAGCTACATGCCGGCCCGTGTGGTGGTGCTGGGGGGAGACAGCCCTGCCGCCATCAGAACGGAGCTCAACGCGGTGAGTCGGGCCTGGGCTGCTCAGGCCCCAGGGCCCCACGGGAGCGGTGGGCTGGTCCTTGCTGTGCCCTGTGAAGGTCTCGCCCTGGTGCGGGGCCCTGGAAGGTGCCCCCCGGGGAGGTGGGGATGGCAGGAGCTGGGCTGCGGGAGCCTCCTCCTGGCTGTTGGCAGCAGGTGCTGGAGGCTCGGGCACGGGCAGCCCTGCGGCCCAGGCTGCAGCAGGCTGGTGTTGTGGGGCTGTGAGCCAGAGCGGGGCCCTGGCGGCGGGTGCCCTGTGGCTGCGTAGGGGCTGCTGGGAAGGCGAGAGGCACCGGCTTTATCGGGGGGTGGCCAGGGGAGCGTGCGGGGTGGTTGGCGCTCTCTGCCTGGCGTGCTGAGGGCTCGCTGTCTGGCTGCAGGTGACCATCCTGCCCTCGGACAGCAGAGTGATCCTGCTGGAGAACATGACCCGCTTCTGGCCCGTCATCCAGATCCGGGTGAAGCGGTGCCAGCAGGTAGGGGAGCAGGGGGCGGGGCCGGGGAGCCGGCAGCGTGGGGCGTCGGGGCCGTGCCTGCGGAGCTGAGGGTCACGCTGTCCCGCAGGGCGGCATTGACACGCGGGTACGTGGCATCGAGGTGCTGGGTCCCAAGCCCACGTTCTGGCCCATCTTCAAGGAGCAGCTGTGCCGGCGGACGTTCCTCTCCTGCACTGCTCAGGCTCACGCCTGGTGCCAGGAGATCTGCCGGGACCGGGGGCAACTGCTGCAGCTCTTTGGCAGGTGAGCTGTCTCCTGGCTGCGCTGTCACATCCCCAGTGTCCCAGAGCCTGGGGGCACGGTGCTGGCAGCCCGTGAGGGGACTATGGGACTACAGGGCTGGGAGAGGAGCAGCCGTGTGCCCTGCCTGGACAGGGAGGGGCCCTGGCTCCTCCCTGGCCACCGGTGGTCCCAGAGGGCCAGGGCCACCTTGGGGTCCCCCAGGTTTAAGCTGGGCACAGGGGCTGGCGCATCCTGACCAGGCAGAGGTGGGATCTCGTGGGTGCAGGCACCGCCCAGCCCCCCAGTTTGGCGGGGGCCGCAAGGGCCCCAAGACCGAGCACGGGCAGCGAGGGGGCCCTGGCTGCTGGGGGCAAGCGGGGCTGCTGAGCTGTCATGCCTGGCAAGGGGCAGGGCAGGGAGCGACCGCTGTGCTCTGCTTTCCCACGTCCGCCCCAGCCGTCGGCAGGTGCCCGGCAGTGCCATATGCTGCCCGGTCGCTGTTGCAGGCTGAACCGGGCGCTGCGGCACGAGCAGGGCTTCGCTGACCGCTTCCTTCCTGATGACGAGGCAGCCCGGGCCTTGGGCAGGACCTGCTGGGAGGCCCTGGTGACCCCCTTGGTGCAGAGCATCACCAGCCCAGGTACCCTGCGCTCTCCCGGGCCAGTCGGCGCCGTGCCCCAGGCTGAGGCACCCCGCTCTGAGCCTGGCTGGCCTCGCAGACCCCCAAGGCGTCAGCCCCCTGGCCTGGCTGCTGAGCGAGTACCTGGAGCGCGTGGAGCTACCCCGTCACGCCCCGAGCCGCGGCACTGCCTTTGGTTCCCGTGTGCGGCGCCTGACCCAGCTCCTGGTGCATGTGGACCCCGGCAGCCCCAAGCCAGAGGAGGCAAGGGCAGCTGGTGAGCAAGGGGCTGCCCGCCGGTGGGAATGGGACTGGGTCGGGGGTGGTTCAGAGCACCAGGCCGTGGCCGTGGGGATGCGCTGGGGAGCTCTGGGGACTGCCCGGTGGTGCCTGAGCCGGGGAGGGCTCGTGGCCGTGCCCCCCCAGTGGCATCTCCTCTGCTCGGTGCCCCGCAGGCAGAGGGGGAGGCTGCTGTGGGTCAGGGTGCAGGGCCTGCCCACGGAGCTGCACTGAGCCCGGGGCTGTCCCTTGGCAGGCAGGAAGGAGGGGAAGAACAAGGAGGTGCCGACCAGGGCTGCGAAGGTGGCAGTGGAGAAGCCGAGCGGCCTGTGGGACATCTCACGGTGCTGGCGTGGCGTGGTGCAGCAGCAGGTAGAGCTGGGAGGGCTGGCTGTGGGGGCCGGGGAGGGCGCGTGGGACCCTGCCCGGGGCGGGTGTAGGGGGGAGCGGGGCCTGACGGTGCACAGGGAGGGTGCGGGTCTGTACCTGGCCTCCGTGGGGCTGGAGGGGTGTGGAGACAGCCCTGCCGCACTTGCCACCCTGGCAGGGCTCAAGTGCCAGCCGAGGTGTCGGGCTACTTCTTTCCTACCGGGCAGTTGCTGGGCTTCTGTCCCGCCCCTCAGCCCCTGCCCAGCCCTCGGGGCTGCGCTCTCGGCTCTCCACCAGCTGTCGGTAGTCGGCGAGGACGCTGGGGCCTCTTGTCGGCCCCTGGGTGGTTGGTGGTGGCAGAGTGAATCAGGGACGGTGGACGTTCCCACGGGACAGGGGCACATCCCGTGTCGGGACTCACCGCTCTCATGGCGCGTCCCGCAGGTGTGGCGGTTCCTGGAGGCGGCGGGGCAGGCGCCGGACCTCGTGGAGCGATACTGCAGGCTGTACCAGCGCCTGCGCGGCGCCACGGAGGAGCTCTTTGGGCAGCGGGCCGCCTTCGTGCTGGCTCTGGGCCAGGGCTTCGCAGGGGCTTTGCTGCAGCTCCCCTTCCTTGCTGCCCTGCACGTGAGTCAAGGCAGTGGGGCACCAGTGCCGGGGTCCTGCTGGCCCTGGGCCCAGGCTGGGGAGGCGGCCCCGGCCCGCGGCACCGGGATGAGCTCCGGCTGGGCGCTGTCCTGGCCCCCAGCGAGCCCCGGAGCCCGGCCCTGTGGTGGCCCTGGATGGTGCCCAATGGTGGGTGTGCGGCGCTTGGCACGGCACGGCCCCAGCCCCGGTGCGCTCCTGCCTCGGGCTGGTGCCTGGGCACCCTCAGCCCCTGCCCGAGAGCCCCAGGGTTTCCCGGCTGCTCCCTCCGGGACGTTCACCTGGCCCGGCCCTGCGGCCACCCGGCGAGCCCCCGCCGCAGCCAGCCCTCTCTCTCCGCAGGTGAGCGAGCAGTTTGCCCGCTACCTTGACGGGCAGGTCCAGGAGCTCCACGGGACTGCGGGCAGTGCAGAGCCGCTGCAGCGGCTGCAGCAGATCCTGGAGCCCTTTGTCGTCTTCAGTGGGCTGGAGCTCGCCCACACCTTCGAGCACTTCTACCGGTGAGGGGTGTCACGTCTCCACGGGCCAGAGGGCCTGGCGTGGCAGGGGAGGCACGGGCGGTGCTGGGCCGGGCCTGACCTGGCAGCGGTGCTCCTGCTTTGCTTTTCCCGGTGGCTCGGGCATGTGGAGGGAAGGGCCGAGAGGGCCCGTGGGCGCTGCCCGTCTGCGGAGGCACGTTCCCTGCTGGCGATGGGGCGGGGAGGCACCGCGGGGGGAGGCCAGAGCCGGGGCTGTCTCTGTCTGCCGGCGGGTGGCCGATGGCCACGGGGCTCAGGCCGGCCCCTGACCTGACGCTGGCGGCTGTGGCAGGCACTACCTGGGCGACCGGCTCCTGGCACAAGGGCCGTCTTGGCTGGAGGGAGCCGTCGTGGAGCAGATTGGGCTGTGCTTCCCCAGCCGCTTCCCCCAAGAGATGCTGAGCAACTTGGCTGAGTCGGAGGAGCTGCAGCGGCAGTTTTACCTCTTCCAGCTGCAGGAGCAGGACAGGCGGCTGCTGGAGCTGGATGTGGGCCTGGACGAGGTGAGAGCGCTGCTGGGGGGATGGGGGGGAGGCTGGGGGCTGCCCCCGTTCCTCACAGGGGTCCTGGGGGCTGTCCTGAGCCGCCCTTGCATCCACGTGCCCAGGCAGGAGGGACGGCCTCGGTGGCAGATGTGCCAGAGGTGAAGGTGCTGGCCCTGTCCCCGCGCTGCTGGCCCGTTTCCCCGTTCTGCTACATGGATGAACCCAGGAGGTTTTTCTCGGTGGCGCTGAGCTCCCCTCTGGACGAGTTTGCCGACTTCTGCCGGCAGAGTGAGTGTGGTGGCAGCGGGCGTGGGTCTCACCAGGGAGTGCTGGGGTGTGCTGGGAGTGCCCGGCAGGGCTGGCCCCCGGCCCTGGTGCTGACGCTGGCTCTGGTAGGCCAGAGCCAGCAGGGCTGGGGGTGCACAAAGCCACGGCGGTTGCAGTGGACGTGGCTGGGCCACGCTGAGCTGCATTTTGGCGACTGCGTCCTCCACGTGTCCACGCTGCAGATGTACATCCTGCTGCGCTTCAACAGCGCCGAGGTAGGAGCCGGGGCCGCGGTGGGCTGAGGGAGGCCGCGGGTGCTGGAGCGCGGCAGGGCTGTGCCCTCCCTTCCGGCGGGGTCTCGGGCGGTGTTTGGGGCACAGGCCCCCCCTCGTTTGGCTGGGCCTGCAGCTGGCGGGTCTGGGCCGGCTGTTCCCCTCCCATGCCCTCCCGCAGGAGGTGGCTGTGGAGGCCCTGCTGCAGGCTACGGGGCTCCCTGCTGAGCTGCTGCACCACGCGCTGACGCCGCTGACCCAGGGCGAGGGCGTCCTGGTGCGGAACTGCGCGCCGGGAGGTGAGCGTGGGGCTGGGGCATCCCGGGGAGGTGCTGGTCTGAGCCCCGAGTGGGTGCTGGGGTAGGGGGGTGTGAGCTTGTAGGGGAAGCGAGGGGCCTGGAGTGAGTCTGTCGGAGCTCGGGGCGTGGGTCTGCGTGTGGAGCATCTGCGAGGCCCCACGTGGGGCTGGGGGTGGCGCGTGGGGCTGGGGCATGGGTCAACGTGGGGGGTTGGGGACCAGGGCCAGGGGTTGCGAGTGCAGCTGCTGCTCGGGGCCATGTGTAGGGGGGGAGGACGGGGCCGACGCCTGTGCAGGCAGGGTTGGGTCCGGCAGCCACACGTGTGTCCTGGGGCTCCTTCAGGGCCCAGCTCAGGGCTTGGCTGACCCTGGGTCGGGTGCCAGCTCCAGGTGCGCTGCGGCTGAACCAGGCGGCCCTGGCCCGTGCCTCTGGCCGCCACCTGAGGCTGCTGCCCCGGCAGAGGTACCTCCGGGCAGAGAGGGCTGAGGTCAGTGCCCTGGAAAGGAAGAGGAACGTCCTCTGCTGCCTCATCACCCGCATCCTCAAGGTGGAGAAGCAGCTCCACACTGACAACCTGGTGTTTAGGGTACGAAGGGCTTGAGGGGTAGAGAGGGGCTGCCTGGGCGCTGCGCTGCACTGCAGTGTGGGGCTCCCTTGGTGCTGTAGGTGATTGATGCCTGTCAGAAGGGCGAGTTGGGGCCAGGGCTGCAGTTCCTGAGCTTCTGCTGCCACAGCGTGGATGTGCTGTCCTGTGTCCTGCACCTGCTGAACCAGGGCTATCTCCGGCGCCAGGAAGAGAGGCCTCATGTCTTGGAATACATCTCTGCTGAACCCACAACACCTCCTGGGGGCCAGGCACAGATGGTTTTCTGGAACAGGTCACCAGAGGCATCTCCGGATGAGGACAGTGTAGACTGCCTGCATTGGTAGGGATGCATGTCACCAGGTGTGGAGGGGTGTGCATCTCCACCCTGTATGGACATGACACATTTCTCCATATCAGGTTGAATCCTGGCATAGGCAGGGCGGAGGAGTTTCTCCTGGCAGCGTTGCAGGTGCCAATGGGGCACACACTTAGTCCAGAGGAGGCGAAGCTGCTCATGAACCAGACAGTACAGCAGGTCCAGGTTACTCTGAGCATCCCAGAAGATGTTGCTCGGCACCTCCTCATGCACTGCAGGTGGAATGTGGATTTCCTGATCCAGTGCTACGTGGAGAACCGTGAGACCCTGCTCATCTCCTCGGGGCTGCAAGTGCAGGATGCCGAGCCTGCCCTGAGCCCAGGAACCCATTGCCCAGTCTGTGTGAACCAGCTATGTCCCACTGAGAAGGCACCAACCCTCTGTTGCATGCACTACTGCTGCAAGGTGAAGGTCCTGGGGTCTTTGGCTTCTGTAACTTTGTAGGGAATTCCTTCTGCCTAGTTGGAGCAGCTGTTCTTTGTCTGAAGCTGTTCAGGTGATTTTCACAGAGCTCATATGTTCTCTTTTCTCAGCTCCCTTGTTTATTGTGATCTTTCAGTTCCTGATTAGTCTGTTCCTGCTTTTGTGTTTTTGAGTGCCTATCCAGGGTTTGTGGTGGTTTTGTGCACTTTCTGCTGAGGGGGGTGGGCTTCCAGGGTCACATGACCCAGGTGGTGCAGCTCCTGTTTAGCTCTGATCTCTCCTCTTCTGCCTTCACAGCCATGTTGGAATGAGTATCTCACGACTCGCATTGAACAGAACATGGTTGTCAACTGCACCTGTCCCATATCCGAGTGCCGTGCACAGCCAACTACAGCCTTCATTTGTTCCATTGTTTCCTCCGAGGACATTATAGCCAAGGTGAAGTAGGAGAGGTGGTTACTGGGTGTTGAAACTCTGTTTCATTTTGGTCAGCACTAGCAGATAATCTTGCTGTTGCTTTTCCCCTTTCCATTATTAAGACTGGCAGTGTGATAATTGAGGCAGACCAGATTTCTGCCCAGTGGTGTCTGTTGTCACAGATCATGGTCAATATCAGCTATTCAGGAAAGCATAACATCAGCAAAAAAGCACAGTGATACTTCCTCTAAATGTGTCTCCAGCAAACAACATTTCAGGTGCATCCTTAGTTGAGGACCAGGTGAGAGCTTTGGTAGCAGCTCGTGACAAATATCCTCTGCTGGTGTGCTGGAAGCAGTTGTAAAATCTAGGACAAATGAAGAGAAAACATTTGAAGAATTTCATTTTATTGCTGCATCAGTGACCCCAACATCATTTCTCTTCCATTAGTCTCTGTCTTTGAGCACCTCCAGCTTTTTGTGAAGATGACAGAAGTTACCACATCACACTTAATCTCTTTTAAGTCTGTGTGGATCTACAGACATCTCTAGACCAGGCTTCCTGAGCTCTGCTCACCTTAGTCCTCAGTCAGCAGGGGGTAGCAGAAGCTGCCTGTTCTGAGGCAGAAGCTACTTTCCTCCCTATTCTTTCCGTTTTTAGTTATTACTAGAGCTGAATGCCTGCCCCACCAGAGCTGTGGCTGTCACATGACAGACTGTTGTTAATTGCTGGACAGAACAGGTGTCTCATCTGTTTTCCACTGCTCTGTTACTTGACAGGTCTCCACCAGCAATTGCTTTTCCAAAAATATTCTTCTCCTATTCCAGCTCGTTGCTGTCATTATGATCCCATGGGAACATTCATAAGGAGAAATAAACAGTAGTCATAAAGGCTGCTCTATTTTATAATTTTTCTTTAAGATTGCATACTGGCAACCAGAATGGTCAAGACTACAGAAAAACATTTCCTTCAATGTATCTTTTGTATCTTGTTTTCTAGAAGTGCTTGGAGAGTTAGTGCATGTATCTGGACAGTTCTTACTGGCTTTGCAAATCCTGTAGTCGTGCCTGTCTGAGAGCAGGGTTTAATATCCTGTTGCTATGGCTATTTTATAAAAAAAAAAAAAATAAATTATTGCAGGTCAACATAAATTGCAGCCACTTTTAACAAGTTGCTCTGCTCTCACTGAAATGTTACCTGTTTCCTTTTACCTGTTACCTGTTTCCCTTTTTGCTCAGTAAGTGGTATGGCTGGAGTGTTAATACCTTGTGCAAAGTCACACATACAGTCACAGAATAATTTAGGTTGCAATAATCTGTGAAGCTCTCTGATTCAACCCTGTATTCAAAATAACCAGATTATTGTGTGAAGATCTAACACTGAAGTTAAAACGTACTGCTCCAGGTTCAGTCTGCTCTGCATCTTGTGTTTAGGTAGCTCTAGGCAGTGGTAAGATCCCCCTCTGTTGCCTTTTCCTCATGCTGAACAAACCCACCTCTCTCAACCTCCCCTCGTACATTCTGTGCTTCAGCCCCTGACTGTCTTGATGGTTTATGAACGACATTTTCTCTAATCTGTTAATGTCTGTCTTGTACTTGGAAGCCCAAACTGTTCCCGGTATCCAATTTGTCACCAGTGCTAAATAGCTTTGAGAAATCCCTTCCCTTGCCTGCTGGCTGCAATCTTGATGATACAAGAGTAAGTTTAAACTTTTCTTGCTTGTATTTCTACAAAACATAAACCCTGTCATGTTTCTGAAAGAGGTTTTCTCTCAACCTTGTTTCTCTCAAGTTCTGTGAGAGGCTGTTTTCAGAGGTGGTCTTCCATTCTGCCCCCAGGGATTCTTTGCTGGGAATTGTGCCGTAGGCTCCCTACTTGGATTAACTCCAGTGTGTACAGAGGTTCCTCTAAGATCTTGATCAGTGTCATGTGGTACTTGGCAACTTCTTGATTGAACCTGTTTAGTTTTCTTCCCAGACCTTTATTGGACACTTGTTCCCTCTCTTTTTAGGCTTCTTGTGAGCACCTCTTTCTCATACGGTTCCAGTAGGAATCCTAGATCAACTTCAGCAGTTGCATCTCTGTCTCCTCCTCAGGATAGAGCAAAACCCCAAACATCAGACGTGAAATTCATCCTCTGTGAAGGCTGTGATTTGGTGCTGTCTGCTGACTCAAGTACCTGTTTATCTCTCTGTGTACTGGTGTCTGGGCAGAAATGGTCCCACAGCCTATCAACAGGATGACAACAGACATAGATGTAGATTCTCTAAGAAGAATGAAGTGGATTTGAGACTTTGCCTCCACCAGGCATGTTGCCATGACACACAGGCTGACATCCTTGCAGCCTGTCAGCACACACTCTCTGGTTTCAGTTGCTTGAACAAGAAGGAATAAATGAGAGAGAGAAATGAATGAGAGCCCTGTCTGAGCCCTTCGGTGCTCTCTAGTGCTTGTTGTGACCAGTATTGTTCTTTCTGTGCCTGCTGGCTCTCCTAGTGCAGCTCTCCAGGTATGCAAAAAAATCCTTGCAGGAGGACTGTTTGACTACAGGATTTCTTCTGAACTTCCTCTAGCTTTGCGTATGTTTGCAGAGTCCTTGCCCTATAGTAACTGAGCATAGAAAACTAAGCTACTCTGTGTGGTATGATTGCATCCCTGGGTCCCTATCCTACTTATCTATTGATAACCAATTTGCCTGTCCTCTGCAGTAATGTCTAGAGGGTGTGGGCAAAGCGAGTCTCCTTCCCCTTTGCACATCATGTAAATAAGCAAAACTCTGCAGAGGAAGTTAAAATCAGAAAAAGTTAAAGAGCGCCTGATAGCTTTCTGTGGTGAGATGATTGGCTTGGTGGATGAGGGGAGATGTTGTTTATCTTTGCTTTAGTAAGGCTTTCTACACCATCATCCACAACATCCTCACAGAAAAAACCTGATGAAGTACAAACTGGATGAGTGGACAGTGCAATGGCCTGCTGAGCTTCAAGGGTTATGATCAGTGGCAGAAAGTTCAGCTGGAGGCCAGTCACTGGCGTAACCCAGAGGTTGAAGCAATGTAACTGAGGTTAACATTGTTTAACAACCTCGTTGATGACCTGAATGGTGGGACCAAGTGCACCCTCAGCAAATTTATAGATGATCAACAGTTGGGAGGACTGCTCGATGCTCCAGATGGTTGTGCTGCTGTTCAGAGGGACCTCAACAGGCTAGAGAGCTTAGCAAACAATATCACCAAGTTCAATGAAGGGAAATGCCAAGTCCTGCCGTTGGGGTGGAATAACCCAATACAGCAGTATGTGCCAGGGGCCAACCATCTGGAAAGCAGCCCTGCAGAAAAAAAAATGGGATTGTCATAGACAACAAGTTGAACATAAGCCATCAGTGTGCTTTCGTGGCTAAGAAGGTCCACTAGCATCTTACATTGAATTAGGGAGAGCATTGACAGCAGGTTGAGGGAGGTGATCATTCCCCTGTACCCAGTGCTGGTGAGATGACATCTGGCATACTATGTCCGTCTTGGAGCTCACTAGTACAAGACTGGGGAGAATCCAGCAAAAGGCCACAATGAAGATTTAGGTTTTGGAACACCTCTAGGAGAAGCTAAGAGAGCTGGGTTTGTTTAGCCTGGAGAAGAGAAGGCTCAGGGGTGGATCTTATCAACACATGTAAATACACAAATGGGATTAAGGAGCCAGATTCTTCTTGGTGATACCCAGTGAAAGGATAAGAGGCAGTGGACATTAATTTAAATGCAAGGAATTCCACATAAGAAAACTTTTTTTTGTTTTGAACAGTAAGGGTAATGGGACATTGGAACAGGTTGAGCAGAGAGGATTGTAGACTCTATTCTTGGGTGTGCTCAAAACCCAACTGGACATGGTCCTGAGCAACCCTGCTTTGAGCTGGAGGAGTTGGACTAGTTTTTATCTCCAGAAGTGCCTTCCAACCTTAGCTGTTCTGTGATTATATGAAACAGCATCCAGATATGACATGAGCAGGGGGGAATTTAGACAAAGAGAATGAAAGAATAAACTAATTTAGTGCTGTTTTGTTGTGAGATGTAGAGCCCAGAGGCACCAGACCCCACTTGTGAGGCCTAACCTTGCAGCTTCTCTGCCTTAAATCTCCTTCCTGGCTTCTTATTACAGTATGAAAAAGCCCTCCTCAGAGTCTATGTTGAGTGTTGCTCCAACCTGACGTGGTGCACCAATCCTCAGGGCTGCGATCAGATTCTCCTTAAGGATGGACTTGGCTATGGGGCAGCCTGTTCCAAGTGCTCCTGGATATCCTGCTTCAGCTGCAACTTCCCAGAGGTGAGGCTGAGCTGAGTCATGGGTAATACTCTCTTGGGTTTGGCACGCACCATTCTGCTTTTGTGTGGTTGACTGACTCTCTCTTTCAGGCCCATTATCCTGCCAGCTGCAGCCATATGTCTCAGTGGGTGGACGATGATGGGTACTATGAGGGAATGACAAGTGAAGCCCAGAGCAAACATCTGGCTAAACTCATTTCGAAGCACTGCCCAAGCTGCCAGGCTCAAATAGAGAAAAATGAGGGGTGCCTGCAGTGAGTATCCATTTTTGTTTGCTACTGGAGACAGGAGAAGGCAAAGACACAGTTAGGTCCATTGTGCTTCTCTTTTTTTGGCTGTGGAGTAAAAATTACAGCAGGTCTGTTTTATAGTTTCAGAATAATAAGTGATTGCTTTTAATTCCTAGGTAAAGCAAAATGTTCCCCAGCATTCAGAGTTAAATTCACTGATAGCTCTGTAGGAGAACCAAAACTCATTTTACGGTACCTTTTTATAGCACACACTTGTCTGCTCTCAGAATCCCCTATAAACATACAAAAGTGCAGGTTAGGGGAGTGGATAGCTCAGCACCATTTTCTCTTGGATGCTCACCTATTCCTGTAACTTTAAGCAATTTTCTTTTAACTGCCCCTTTTGAATTGTCTTGAATCTCTGGCAGCTTTTTACATGATTGGGAAGCTCATTCCAGCTTTGAAGCCAGGGCTTAAGAGTTGCCATTTATTTCTTTCTTGCACTGGCAGAGCCCTTAGTGCCCAGCTGTGATTTGTCCCCACATGTTGTGTGTGGCCCTAGGGCTGTGCAGTGCCTTTCTGCACTGTGGAGTGCTGCATTACTGGGGGAAGAGGTGAGGTGCTCATGCAGATCTTGCTCCAAACTGGAATGCTTAGTTTACCCTTCGATTACTTGGTAAGTTGGTACTGTGAGACCAGAATTCCAGTTTACCCAGCTCATTTTTGGAGACACAATGACAGATTTTAAGCATCATCTGCTTCCAGCAAAGGCTTTAAAAAAAGCCACGTGCAGGGAGGTGCATAGTACTGAGTGAATGGGAGTGACTGGGTCACACATTCCAGCCCTGTCATCTAGGGGAGCACTGGGAGGAACTGTCTGCAAGTGGCTGTTAAGACTGAGTGATTCCCGTTGTTCTTCTGTCATGCAGTATGACATGTGCAAAGTGTAATCATGGCTTCTGTTGGCGTTGCCTCAAACCCTGGAGGCCGACTCACAAGGATTATTACAACTGCTCTGCTATGGTGAGTAGTTTGCTGTATGCTTGTGTTCAGATGCACCTAGCTTTCCGAAGAGTCTGAGGATGTCCACTTGTGCCCTTTACTCTGGACTTTGTACGCTTGCCAGTAATATTGATCGTATTGTCAAAGTCTGCATGTGTGGTAGCCATTTCCAGACAACCCTGGTACTTGAGGGAAATTGCTACAGGTTACTTCTGCCTTTCCTTTCAGGTGAGTAAAGCAGCTTGGCAGGAGAAGCGTTTCCAGGATTACAATGAGAGATGCACCTTTCATCATCGTGCAAGGGTAAGGCCTCCTCTTTCCTTTGCAGATGCTGACTCTGTTGTCTTAGCCCCGGTGAGCAGGACAGTTCCTGTTGTGTCTCAGTGTATTTCATGTGAAGTTGAGAATTGGGCTTTGGATCCAGGTGGGGATGCCTGGTCATTTCACCCTTGCTCTGATGCAAGGGGTAGTTCTTGGCCTGCTTTCTTCTATCAAGTCTGTTGTGGAAACCGAGCACCTAACTTGTGTTTACGTGCTCAGACTGATGCAGTATTTGGAAGCAATGGTGACTGAAGGCTGAACCCTGTCTAGAGCTGAGATACTGTAAAAGGTTGAAGTGATGGCACAGTAAAGATGTCATAGCTGGATGCAGTAAGTGCTCTCCTGCTGCCTGCATCTTCTGGAATGGCCCTTCAGGATGCTTACCAATTATCTGTGGGGAAGGTGCGATTTTTTTTTTTTTTTTTGGATCTTGTGGAGCTTGACATCGACTTTTTTTTTCCTCCTTTGATTATTGCAGGAATTTGCCATGAGTCTGAGGAACAGGGTTTCTTCCATCAGTGAGATGCCAAAAATTAGGACTTTGACCTTTGTTCTTGATGCCTGCAAAGTGCTAGAGCAGGCACGGAAGGTAAGGCTGGATAACAGACTTGCTGAGGTTTAGGCCTAATTCAGTTGGTGTGTTTTATGCCTTTCTTAAAGTGAGGAGATGCTAACCTTGCTCTGCTCCAAACAAGGTGAGACAGAAAAAGCTTGAGGGGAGGAATAGCATCAGGACAGGGGAAGAGCTCATGTCTGCCTTTCCCTGCTCTCACTCTGAGGTGGGCTCTGTCTTCAGTGTTCATCACAGTCAGGTTGTAGGATTTGGAGCTTAGCTCAAGTTGACACCATGGAATCAGCACAAGGATCTATATTTAGTGTTTTCATATACTGGGTTTGGTCCATTCCAATTTGAAATGCCCCAGTGACGGTACTTACCTTTTGAAAGCTCTCCTTGATGCTGTGTTATAATCAGGAAGTCCCTCTTGATGCTCATGTTATGATTTTCCTTTCTTAACTTCATTTCATGAGCCGTAGGTGTTTAGGGAGCACTGAGTTACCCACTGCCTAGCCACATTATGAAGGATTTGCAGTGCAGCCACTGGATGTGTGCAATAAGCCTGTGACAGTGTAGGCCTGCAATGTCTTCTGTCCCCTGAAACACAGGAAGGAGATGGGAATTGCCTTTGCAGTACTGGCTTTGCAATATATACCTTGTTTGCACAGGCAGATTTGATTTTGAGAGAGACGTGGAACAAGGGTGTATGTCCCTGTCTTGTCTCTTCAGTATGGTAGCCCCTGTGTTTGCCAGGATACGTATCACTGTTGCTTGCTGCTGCTGGCTTTTCTGACCCTTTTCTTTAAATGGAAATGGTGGTCTTGTTTCCTGCTGAGTGCCTGGATGGCTTTAGGGGTCATTTATTCATAACAGGAGTTTGTCAGTTGTTGAAATGCCTTTGTCATGGGCTCTTGGTGCTGTATAGCACCATGCCTCCTTCCCTTTGGGCTCAGTTCTCTCAGTTCAGGGCCACTTGAATCTAGGGCGGCTCAGCAACGTGTAGATTCTGTGTGCTGGTTCTTTTGACGCTCTGCCTGCTGGTCAGTCATGCTTGTTATGCATTTACAGTCTGTGTTCTTGTGATGGTTCGCAGATGGGAACAATCAGTTACTTCAGACTTCGGTACAAAATAATTACATGTTCATTTCCAATCCTACGAGTAGCTCTAGGTAGCCTGGCACTGCTGTCACTTGGCATAATGGTTCACTGGGCTGTTGCCACAGACTAGAAGCACTGCCAGGCTTCTCTCAGCCACTGATACGTAATGAAATCTGGAAAGATGTGATGCTACTCTCTTCTTGCCCACTCTGAAGCTGAAGGTGGATGTTTACAGTGTGATCTGTACTGCTGCAGGTGCTGGCCTACTCCTGTGTGTACAGCTACTATAACCAGGACACTGAGAGCATGGATGTTGTGGAACAGCAGACTGAGAGCCTAGAGCTGCACACTAATGCTCTGCAGATCCTTCTGGGTAAGTCCCGCAGCCTCTCAAAGTAGAGACTAGCATTCCCAGCTGTCTGGTTCAAAGGGTGGCAGCTCTGGTTCAAAGGGGGCAATAGCATACACACCAGCACCCAGCTGGTCTCTCTCACTTTTCCCAGCCCATTTTTGATGTCATTTCTGGGAAGTCCACTGAAGCAGTTTGGCTGCTGGTGGAGATTGATGCAGCAAGGAACAACATGTTCCCTTCTGAAAGAGGAGTGTATGTGCACAGGAGACCTAAGTAGCTGTGACTGCTTCATAATCGGAGCCAAGGGATTGCTTCATAATCAGAGCCAAGGGACTTGGTCTGTGCTTAGGAGTGTGGGAAGCAGCGTGACTTTGTTGGCTTTAAATTGCAGAGGAAACCCTGCTGCAGTATCAGGACCTGGCCTCTTCTCTTCAGCTCCTGAAAGCAGAACATTTCAGTGCTGGTTTGGAGTTGGTACATCAGATCAAGGAGCGTCTCTTTGCAATTCTCTGGTACTCCACACAGGTGAAGTCCACATGCCCTTTGGCTGACTATCTTGCTCTGTTCTAGTTTGATCTTGGGCAAACTTAGAAGGGGGCTTGATCAGCTGAGGGGATAGACTCTGTGCTGTGTGTATGTAGGGAAGGGGTTTGCAGCGCAAAAAACACCCCAAATCGCATATTGTCTCTCTCTTCTGGCTGCTCTTCTGTGCTAGCAGGATTTCCATGTTGGACTCCAGACTTTGACAGATCCTGGTCAGAGAAAGGTGAAACTCTCCAATGTGCCTACTTCAGCCCCTGCCTTTATAGGGTGAGTTTTCCTAGCAGGGTGACAGGGAAGGGTGCGTGAGTGCAGACAAAAAGCAGGTGACCAGAGTTTTCTGCTGTGCTCGCTGACATACAGAAGAGTTAATAACACATACTCATTACTTGCATTCTGTGTTGCGGTCTGAGGTAAATGTAAGTGACACAGAGGTGTAGGGAGACCAGCAAAAGCTCCACTTGGTCAAGAAAATGCCGTCACTGGCTTACCTGGTTATATAAGTTGCTCTCCCTGGACGCTCTTGAGTTTCTGTAGAGTGTCACACTCTTTCTTCAAAGTTGTATCTGAGGTCTAGGAGGTGTCTATGTGAGAGAAGCAAGAATAAGAACATACATGGGGGGAGATGGAAGAGCCTGACATTTATTTTAAGAAGGGAATGGAGAAGAGGTGACACAGCTGTAAAATAATGTGTTGAGAGCTGAAATGGATGGTTTGTTGTTTCTCTGCCTAGAGTACTGAGCTGGCAGATGTTAAGTATGGAAGGTGATGAGTTTGAAACAGGGTCTATTCCTGTAAGACACACTGTTTAAGCCAAGAAACTGCTATCCCAGTGTGACCAATCCCCCCTGACAGCTGCTGTATTTCCAGGAGCTGAACAGGGTGCTGAGTGTTGCAAGAAAGAATGACAACTGAGTCAAGAGACACTGTTTCAGAGCAGGGTTTCTGCTCTTGGGATGAGGCTGAGACAGCAGAGCTGGTGGCAGACTGCAGCTTGTTGGCCCAGTCACAGGTGTCTCTCTGACACAGCCCTGTGCTGCATGCATGGATAAGGCCATTTAATCACCTTCTCTGAGGTGCATCTGCATGGCTGCTGTGTCCCTGAGGCATGGCTTTGGAGGGGGATGCTGAGGTGATGGTAGTAGGGAGGACGAGGGTGGTGTGAGGCTGAGTTGTGGTTGCACAACCAGGGCTCTGCTCTGATGTTCTCCTCCTCAAATAGGCCAAAACGTACCATCTTGTGTGACTCCCCCAACACAGACGAAGGTGGCAAAGAGGCTGAAGATGAGGAGTATGAACCTCAGTGGCAGGAAGACTATGATGATGATGATGACCTTGATGAAGACAACTTTCTGTTTGATGATGAGTCGGATAACCTTGACTGTGATTCCTACTTTGATGATGATGATGCCTATGACTAGAAGTGGGCTGTCACCCAGCCTGGCAGCCTGGACCTCTGCCTCTGCTCTGTCTTGACCAGTTTGTATTAATTTCTTTCCTCAAAGACAGTGAGGAGCTCTCAGGCAGAATGAAGAGATGTTTCCTCTGGGGGCTACTTGCTCAGTGACTCTCCTTTAATATGCAGAAACATCGCTCTGGACAGATGGGCTGTGTTACTGTGGCCGCCTCTCAGAAAGACATCTCCTCGCCTTTCTTCCTTGTCTCCATTTCTGCCCATAGGTATCTAATTGAGTTAGAAAGTCACAGTCCAGCTGCAAAGTGAGGGCTGCTTGCCTCATGTTGAAGGACTGTTTGGTGTCCTTGGGCATGCTCTCCCCAAGGGTTGGGCACAGGTGAGCGTGGTGCGTGTCCTAACATGGCACTGTCTAATCCAGCCAGTGTCTAGAAATACTGTAAAGTGACATGTTTACACTCAAGTCAAAGCCTTCCATCTGGAGCTGGTGGGATTCTCTCCAGAGTCACAGATGGATGTGGTTCAGTGCGTTCCTCTCGTTGAAAGGGGCAGCTTTTTTGCTGTTTGTTGGAGTTGTCTTCTCTGCTATGGAGCAGGATGGGCTGCGATGCCTGGCACAAGTTTGCAGGGCTGTTTTTAAGTGTATAAATGTATGTGCGCACACACACACATGAAATAGATATAGAGATATATATGTGCAGAAGTTGTTGAGATAATACTTTATCTTTCCAAAAAAGGAAAACCCTGAGGAACAAGGGTTGAAAAAAGTTCTGTTTAAAAAAAAAAGTTTTCTTCGAGCACAAGCCTCCTGGTTGTCTATGTGGAACGTGGTTGTGAAGGGAGAGCAGGACATGCTCAGGTGAGGAGGATGTGACCTGAATGTCCTCATCCCAGGAGTCATTTGTGAAATATGTGTGGGTTTGGGATCCTCACCCAGGCCACGCGGTCATCCCTGCAAAGTGGCTTTTCCTTCCTGGGCAGTTAGAGAACAGTAAGAGGTATGGGAAAGAGGGCAGGGGACCAGGCCAGAGTGATGGGGCTGGTGTTTCTGGGAGCAGGTGCAAGACAGAATGCCTGTATATTGATGAAGATGGTAACATCTGGTGCCCTGCAGAAGGCAGATGTGGGACTGCTGTGAGGTGATTGGGAGGTTTGTGGGATTGTTTTGGAGATACAGGGCTCTTCTCAGGCCTAAGGTATCATCTGGGAGGGATGTGGGGTGGTTAGGGGGATGCTGGGCAGGGGACAACTGCCAGGGGCAGACCAGGGCAAGAGGACTGGTTTTTCCAGTACCCCCCACCCCCTTGCTCCCAGTCCTGCACAGTCCCAGAATCTGTCATGGTGGAAGTCCCAACCCTGCTCCCGCTATGTGGCAAAGGGGTTCCCTGCCCCACAACCAGAGACAGACACCTCTCTGGGCCCTTTCCTCAGGGCCACTATGGGTAGAGATGTGGTGGGGAGGCCTAGACATCCTCATCTTTCCCAGGGTGACCAGTCCTTGCAGGAACAGCCTCAATTCCCCAGGTTGTTGCAGGACAGAGCAGAGCATCCTGAATGCCCGAGCTCCTTGTGTGGAGACTCATCCAGTGCCTCCTGGATGCCTGCTTAAAAAAGAAGGATTATGCGGCCCTGCTTTCATGGACGATATTTATACTGAAAATCAAGATCAAGCCTTGATCTTCTGCTCTGCAGGAGGTTTCTGAGCTCGCCTTTGGACACCTGTGTTACAGTTTGACAGGTGTACTGCCCCAGTCAAACTCCCCACCTAATACTGTCCCTGAAGCAGGTTGTGCCAGGCACTTTGGGGCTCACCCCCAACACACATCTCGCTGGGTAAGTGGAAAAAACGATCGGTTGTATTTCACTGGCAACTGGACCGTGGTCTTGAGTTGCATAACTGCAGATGCAGGGCCTCCCATTTATGCTACACCTCTGATGTCTCCTCGCAGCACCAGACTAGAGTCATGTTCAACAGCGTCTTCTTTCCCTGCTGATTCCTTCAAGCCTATTCTCTTGGCTGTGGTTTCACTGTATAGGAAGCAGGGACAGTGGGAATCTCATTCATCCATTCATGCACATCACTAATTGGATGGATGGTGAGGCACTTGGGTACTTATTGATCACACATAAATTTTCCGGGCTATGTAAGGTTACCTCTCCACCTGGGTACATCTGGTTGATTTTGTTGGCAGATATGACTATGCAGCGTGATTACCAAGTTCCCTTCTATTTCCTACCTACTATCCCTTCTACCTCTGTTACTTCTGATGAGCATCCATTTCCCTAGATCATGACAACCCGTAAATGTAATTTATTTACAGTCAAATGAGTTTGCACTGGCAAAGATATGTACAATATCTACAGCTGTGCTACCTGCCCTCTTTCCACCTCCTCCTGCGTTCCTTCCACCTCCTCCCCTCCCTTTCTTCCCCATAATTTTCCTTTCACCCAGCTCCCCTTCTTCACCTGGTGTGGGTCTGCAGCCTTGAGGGCTCACCCAGGAGTCCACTGCAGATCTGTGCCCATCTACTGGGGGACTGGCAGCATACATATGTGTATGTGTATTTCCCACTAACAATTCTTCATCCTGATCAGCCAATGAGAGAAACAGGATGAGGCTGTTGGTGCTACTTGTTTTTGTGTGAATAGTGTTTCTGTATTATTTATACTCCTGTTTTATACTTGTCTGTGTGCCTATGTGGAGTACATGCTTAGCCTTACTACTGGTTGGACTTGGGGGTGTGGAGCTGCAGCAGCCTTGTCTCTCTTGGGCTATCAGATGTGGCTTCACCTAATAGACAGAAGGTAGAAGCAAGGGCAGACTACTTGTGAGGTTTACAAAGACACTCTCCACAAGGGAGTTATGAAAGTCAAAGCTCACTTTTCACTGGTAAGGCTTCCCAGGTCCCTAAGCCTCCTAGCAGAGTCTGTAGGAGTGAAGCAGTACCCACAGTAGTGGAAGATAAAATTAGGGGCCACTCAAGTCCATTAGACATTGCATTAAGTCGATGGAACCAGATGAGATGCATCCCAGAGTACTGAAAGGGCTGGCAGATGCCATGAGGCTGCTCTTCATCATCCTTAAAAAGTTGTGGTGATCAGGAGATGCTCCCACTGACTGGAAAAAGGCAGACAGCATTGTCAAGAAGGACAATCCAGGAAACAAGAGGCCAGTCAGCCTCACCTCAGTCCTTGGGAAAGATACAGAACTGCATATTGGCTGATGACACCATAAAGCAGATAGTTGGTCAAGAAGGTATTGAGAATTAATTTAGAAAGTTGTGGGTTGCTCCAGGAGGAAGGGAAGAGAAAGTTCTATAAATTTGGGACCCAAAAGCACTCGTGGTGAGTCCAGAAGCAGTTTGTGGTGAGACCCTAGTCTCAGAATGGAAGAGTTCTGCTCCAAATGCCATCTTTGAGACCTAATGACTGGAGGAAGGAAGAATTTTTGCATTGGACTAGGTTGCCCTGCCAGAGCCATGGAATTGCCAACTTTGAAAAAGACAAAATTAGTAACAACTGGAGTGAATGTTATAGGGGCATTCCCCACAAGAAGCTCATTAATTCCTTACCATTAAGAGTGAGTGTCTATCCCACAAGGAAGCTTCTAGCATGGGTATTAGTGGGTATTGCCCTGCAGATCAGGAAGCCAGGATCAGAACTCATAATAAACAGTGTGTTCTACTGGCTGAAAAACTCAAAAGGATTGGCAAGATTCTAACAAGCCACTCCTAAGAGATCACCAAAATGATCCTTCAGGGATCCCTGCGCAGAGGACAGTGTTACATAATCCCAGGCACTGAAGCATCCAGCATCAAGTCCAATCACGTGCTGGTGGGGCTGGGGGATGCCTGCCCATCAGACCGTGCTGGGATACTGCAAGCCTCGGGGGTCACAGTCCCAAGGATACATAGCCACGTGCAAAGCAGGGTGCCCTGGCCTGTTGTAGCAGCAGGACTTAGGGACCCTCCCACAAAACACTATGCCCAGCACTGGTGTACTGGCGGGGCACTTAGGCTGTTGAAAATGCCACCTCCCTTGGGAAGGAAGTTAGGGTTAGGGTGAAGCAGTTATTTACAGTTTGGGTTAGGGATTAGGGTTACAGTTTGGTTTAGGATTAGTGTAAGGGTTAGGTTGCAATTAGGGTTAGGATCAAGGTTAGTGTTGTGGTTAAGGTACTATTAGCGTTAGGGTTTGGGTTTAAGAGTTCGGGGCCTTAGGTTTAGGATTATGGCCATTAGGATTAGCGTTAAGGTTAGAGTGAAGTTGTGGGGGTGGATGAAGAAGAATACACGAGAACTCAACAGATGAACTTGTGGTTCCAAGACTGGTGCTACCGTCAGGGCTTCGGATTTTTTAATCATGGTTGGTATACAGGATGCCAGACCTTCTGGCATTAGATGGGATGCACCTGTCCTAGAGGGGGAAAAAGATCTTGGGGCAGGAGTTCGCTGGGCTCATTGACAGAGCTTTAAACTAGATTTGAAGGGGGAAGGGGGCAAAACATCAGCCCATCTGAAGTGCATGTATACCAGTGCACACAGCATGGGTAACAAACAGGAGGAGCTTGAAGCCATGATGAAACAGGAAAATTATGATGTCGTGGCTATTACAGAAACACGGTGGGATGTCTCCCATGACTGGAGTGCGCCTGTTGATGGCTACAAGCTCTTTAGGAGGGACAGACAAGGAAGGAGAGGTGGTGAGGTGGCGCTGTATGTTAGGGACTGTTATGATTGCTTTGAGTACAAGTGTAGTGAAAACAGGGTGGAGTGTCTTTGCGTTAGAATCAGGGGGAAGGCCAACAGGGCAGATGTTGTAGTGGAAGTCTACTATAGGCCACCCAACCAGGACAGGGAGGTGGATGAAATATTCTATAGGCATTTAGGAGAAATCTCACGGTCGCTTGCCCTTGTTCTTGTGGGAGACTTTAACTTCCCAGACATCTGCTGGAAATACAACACAGCAGAGCGGGACCAGTCCCGGAGATTCCTGGAATGTGTGGGAGACAACTTCCTGAGGCAGCTGGTGAGTGAACCGACCAGAGAAGGTGCCCTGCTGGATCTCCTTTGTGAACAGAGAAGGACTGGTAGACGATGTGGTGGCTGGAGGCCGACTAGGGCACAGAGGTCATGAAATAATAGAGTTCTCTATTCTTAGAGAGGCCAGGAGAGGGGGCAGCAGAACTGACACCCTGGACTTCCAAAGGGCTGACTTTGTCTTGTTTAGGCACCTGCTTGACAGGATCCCTTGGGAGACGATCCTGAAGGCTATAGGGGTCCAGGAACGCTGGGCACGCTTTAAGAAGGAAGTGTTAATGGCTCAGGAGCAGGCTGTCCCCAGGTGCTGTAAGAGAAGCCAGTGACAGAGAAGACCACCCTGGCTAAACAGGGAGCTTTGGCTGCAACTCAGGGAGAAAAGGAGAGTTTACAGCTTTTTGGAAGAAGGAGCTAACCACTCACAGTGATTACAAAGAGGCTGTGAGGCTATGCAGGGCGAAAATCAGGAGGTCTAAAGCCCAGCTGGAAATTAATCTGGCTTCAGCAATCAAGGACAACAAGAAATGTTTCTGTGTCAGCAGCAGAAGAAAGACCAGGGAGAGCCTCAATCCCCTGCTAGATGCAGGAGGAAACATGGCAACGAGTGATGAGGAAAAGGCTGAGGTGCTTAATGCCCCAGTCTTTAATAACAAGACTAGTTGTACTGAGGGAATCCAGCCTCCTCAGCCAGAAGACAGAGACTGGGAGAACGACCCCCCCGCAATCCAGGAGGAGATAGTCAGTGACCTACTGCATCACATAGACACACACAAGTCTATGGGACCGGATGGGATACACCTGAGGGTGCTGAAGGAGCTGGCTGGGGTGCTCGCCAAGCTGCTTTCCAGCATTTACCAGCAGTCCTGGCTGACCGGGGAGGTCCCGACAGATTGGAAATTGGTCAATGTGACGCCCATATATAAGAAGGGTTGGAAAGATGATCCGGGAAATTCCAGGCCTGTCAGCTTGACCGGTGCCTGGGAAGCTGATGGAGCAGCTCATCCAGAGTACCATCATACAACACATGCGGGACAACCAGATGATCAGGCCCAGTCAGTATGGGTTTATGAAAGGCAGGTCCTGCTTGACAAACCTGATCTCCTTCTATGACAGGGTGACCTGCTTATTGGATGAGGGAAAGGCTGTGCATGTAGTTTACCTTGACTCTAGTAAGGCCTTTGACACTGTCTCACACAGCATTCTCCTGGTGAAACTGGCTGCTCGTGGCTTGGATGGGCACACGCTTTGCTGGGTAAAAAACTGGCTGGATGGCCGGGCCCAAAGAGTTGTGGTGAATGGAGTTAAATCCAGTTGGTGGCTGGTCACGAGTGGTGTCCCCCAGGGCTCGGTTTTGGGGCCACTCCTGTTTAACATCTTTATTGATGATCTAGACGAGGGGATCGAGTGCACCCTCAGTAAGTTTGCAGATGACACCAAGTTGGGTGGGAGTGTTGATCTGCTCGAGGGTAGGGAGGCTCTGCAGAGAGACCTGGCCAGGCTGGAGCGATGGGCTAAGGCCAACTGTATGAGCTTCAATAAGGCCAAATGCCGGGTGCTGCACTTGGGCCACAACAACCCCCAGCAGCGCTACAGGCTTGGGGAGCAGTGGCTGGAGAGCTGCCAGTCAGAGAGGGACCTGGGGGTGTTGATTGACAGCTGGCTGAACATGAGCCAGCAGTGTGCCCAGGTGGCCAAGAAGGCCAATGGCATCCTGGCTTGTATCAGCAATAGCGTGGCCAGCAGGGACAGGGAAGGGATCTTACCCCTGTACTCGGCACTGGTGAGGCCGCACCTCGATGACTGGGTTCAGTTTTGGGCCCCTCACTGCAAAAAGGACATTGAATGACTCGAGCGTGTCCAGAGAAGGGCAACGAAGCTGGTGAAGGGTCTGGAGCACATGTCGTACGAGGAGCGGCTGAGGGAACTGGGGTTGTTTAGTCTGGAGAGGAGGAGGCTGAGGGGAGACCTCATTGCCCTCTACAGCTACCTGAAAGGAGGGTGCAGAGAGCTGGGGATGAGTCTCTTTAACCAAGTAATGAGTGATAGGCCAAGAGGTGATGGCCTCAAGTTGCGCCAGGGAAGGTTTAGACTGGATATTAAGAAGCATTTCTTTCCAGAATGGGTTCTTAGGCGTTGGAATGGGCTGCCCAGGGAGGTGGTGGAGTCCCCATCCCTGGAGGTGTTTAAGAGTCGGGTTGGCATAGTGCTGAGGGATATGGTGGAGTTGGGAACGGTCAGTGTGAGGTTAATGGTTGGACTGGATGATCTTCAAGGTCTTTTCCAACCTAGACGATTCTGTGATTCTGTGAAGTTAAGTGGTAAGGCTTAGTGTTATGGTTTGTGTTAGGGTGATCCATCACCCTCACCCAGATCCTAACCCTAGCTAGAGCCCAGGTCCAAAACAGACACCTGTCAGCAGGGCCTCACACAGAAAGTGGCCAGTACTGATAGCTTTTGTGAGCCCTCACCTTCCCTTTGTAGTCCCTTCATGTATGGTTTAGTTTAGGGATCATTAGGGTTAGCAAATAGGCTTAGGGTTATGGATAGGATTTAATGTTTAGGGTTTGTGTTATCCCTCACCCTCACCTGGACACTAACCCTAGACAGAGCTAGATCCAAACCAGACACTTGCAACCTAGGTTTAGGGTTAGGTGGTAGGGTTAGTGTTGTGGTTTGAACTCAGCCAGTAGCCAGTCGCCACGTGGCCAGTTGTTTACTTCCCCGCCCCCCCTCCCTGGTGAAATAGGGGAGGGACAAAAGAAGAAATTCGTAGGT
Organism: Strix aluco; assembly: GCF_031877795.1. NCBI lineage: Eukaryota > Metazoa > Chordata > Aves > Strigiformes > Strigidae > Strix > Strix aluco. Next base: position 15,683,125 of record NC_133933.1, read on the forward strand.
TGAATAAAAAAAAAAAAGTTAGTAATAGTAACAAAAACAACAGTAACAATAGTAAGTCCAAAATGGGTAAAATGCAGCAGTGGCTTACCGAGCGGCGACCAGTACCCAGCAGTGATCCGACCGCACCAGAAAATTCCACCACAGTGACCCGGAAACAAAAAAAAAAACCAGGGCGTGAGGGAGCACGCATCCACCTATACACTGAGCATGATTTCACATGATATGGAATACTCCAATGATCGATCTGGACCTGGCCCTCTAGCTGTGCTCCCTCTCAGCCCAAGGAAAGTTAACTCTATCCTGGCTGAAACCAGGACAGTTAGGATTAGGTTTACAGTTATTTTGGTTAAATTTAGGATTAAACTAAGGTTTAGGGTTAGGTTTAAGGTGAGGGTTTAGCGGTAAGGGTTAGGGCTATAATTTCTTTTAGGGTTCAGGGGTGTTAGAGTTACCTTTAGGGTTGGGGTTATTAGCATTAGAGGTTAGGGCTAGGGTAACTGTTCACAGGGTTAGGGTTAGGTGGTAGGATTAGGTTTGCAGTCATTTTGGTTAAAGTTTAGGGTTAGGGTAAGAGTTAGGGTTAGGTTTAAGGCGAAAGGTTAGGGTTATGGCTATTATGGTTGGTGTGAGGGTTAAGGTTAGAGTTAAGATTAGTTCTAAAGTTAGGGTTATAGTTTCAGTTAGAATTAGGGATTAGGTGTTAGGATTAGGTTTAAATGTTTGTCTTAAGGATATGAATACAGTCATTAGGGTTAATGTTACCATATGGTTAGGCTTAGGGATAGGGTTGGAGTTTCAATTGTTAGAATTAGGGTTTAGGGGTTATGGTCATTAAGGCAAGGATTAGGGTCTTTTCTGGTTAGAATTTTTGTTAGTGATAAGATTAGATTTACAGTTAGTTTGTTGGGGTTTTTTTTTTTTGGTGGGGTATAGTCTAAGTGTGATTGTTGAGTAGTATGTGAGGTGAAGGTAGAAGAACAATCCTACTACTGAGAGTATGGCAATGACTGTGGCTGTTGTCATTTCGTGTTTATTAAATTCTTTGATGATAAGTCATTTAGGCAGGAAGCCTGTTGGAGGAAGTTCTGCTAGGAACAGTAAGGAGGAATATTAAGGTTATATTTAGTATGTTGTTTTTTTTTTTTTCTTCATGAGGTCACTGATAGTTTTAGAACTTTGGTTGTGTTGAGGGTGAGAAATATTGTGGCAGTTGTTAGGAAGTATAAGTAGAAAGTTAGTAAGGGGAATTTGGGATGATAGATAATAATTACGGCTATTCAGCCTAAATGGGAGGTGGATGAGAAGGCTAAGATTTTTTGAATTTGTGTTTGCTTTAGTCCTATTCAGCCTCCTAGGACTGCTAAGGAAATGTCTATGATGGTTAATAATGTTGGGTTGAGTGACTTAGGAAGAGAATGGGAGGGGCAGAATTTAATTACTGTTGATAGTAGTAGAGCAGCGATTAGGGATGAGCCTTTGAAGTACTTCTGGGAATTGGCAATGGAATGGCACTAGTACTAGTTTGTTTGCAATTGCTATTGTCAGTAGGAGGCAGGATGTTGGGTGGCTTAGTTGGGTAATGACTCATTGGCCTGTGGCTCAAGCATTGGTTATGCTTGAAAAAAATGACTGATGCTGAGGTGGCCACTTGTACGAGGAAGTATTTGATTGCAACTTCAAGGGCTTGTGGGAGGTGGGATTTCGAGATGAGGGGCATGATATTGAGGGTGTTAATTGCCAATCCTGTCCAGGTTGTGATTCAGTGGTTGCTGGAAATTGTAATGGTTGTTACTAGGAGTAAGGTTAGGGAGAAGATTAATTTTGTATGTGGGTTCATTAGTAGGGGAAGGGGTTAAACCATCATTTTTTATATATAGCTTTTTAGCTGACCCTACTAGAAAATAATATAGTGGAAGTATGGAGAGTTTTGAGCTCTTCTGTCTAGGTTTGAGTTCTATTTTTCTAAATCTTTCTTAGGAAAGGAGAGGGCTGGTATAGCTCTATGTTCACCTTACTATAGTGATCCTTTATATTCAGGCACATTTCCTTGAGGAGTGAGGCAGGCCTGCATAGCAGGTTGGTATGCTGGCGTGTCAAAGGCTAATGTCAGGAGCAGGAACTTTCTTCAGAGGTGTATGAGTTGCTTGTAGCACAGTCATGGCCAGGAAGTGCAAATTCATAAGAAGCCTGAGGAAAGGAGCAGGACTTTTGTAGCCAAGGCCTCTTGGAAAGAGTTTGGAGGGGGCGGTTTAACGAACTTGTGTTTAGAAATAGGATAGTAATTAGTGTACTTATCAGTATGATATTTGCATATTAAGCTAGGAAGAACAGAGTGACTGGTTCTGCAGCATACTCTATATTGAAGCTTGATGGTAGCTTGGATTCGCCATGCAAATAAGCTCCTTAATGAATAGTTTTACTCTGCTACTGGCTGTAATAATCCAAAGAAGGGGCCTACAGTGCTCAGGCCTTTTCAGGCTTGTATGTAATTTAGGATTTTTTTTTTTGTTGTTGTACTAATGTTAAGAAGGCTACAGCAATTAGAATTGGGGTAGCATAGGATAGGGATATGATAAAATATTTTAAAAAGTAGAGGGTCAGGTCATGAGTAGATGTGGTGGGGAAAGAGGGGCTCTAGGGAGAAGATCTGAGAGGATTTGAACCTCTGGGTAAAGGGCTTAAGCCTTTTGCATTTGCTGAGTGCTGCCGCACTAGCAGTCCTTTTCTAGGACAGGGGATGGTATGGGTGTTCTCTTGGTAGTTCATTTGAGTTCGTTACTTAGAGGGCGGCATGCTTGTACTATTGGCCCCACGTTTCCTGTCTTTTTGTACTGGGGAAAGTTCATTATAGATAGAAAACGACCTGGATTGCTCCAGTCTGAACCCAGGTCACGTGGGATGTGAATCATTGAACAAATGAACCCTTAATAGCAGCTGCACCTTTAGGACCTTTAAGGTCATAAACTTCCTTGTCTGTATGGGCTCTTGGAGGAGATTGCCCTGTTATCCCTGAGTAACTTGGTCCATTGGTGACCTCTATTGGGTCTGGTTTAGTATTTTGAGGGGTTGCTCTTGGTTAAGAGGTGTGGTCTTACTGTTGGAGGATTTGTTTTCCTCCAAGGTCGCCCCAACCAAAAAAAGGCAGGCCAGCATTTTGGGATGGGGCAGGGGATCGTGAACAGGGTGAGCTTGAGTTGGTGTGTAGTGGCTGCTGATTTTTAGGTTCCAGAGGGTCTTCTCATCTTATCTTAGTCTGCTTTTCCTCATCTTATTCCTGCTTTTGCAGGGGAAGATCAAGGTCACGATCTGTAAGAGCTGAAGCCGCCCCCGGGCTGCAGTACCCTCGTCCGGTCACCGGGCGGCAGCAGCGCGCAGGACGGGGAGAGCCGCCGCGCACGCGGGGTGCTGGGGGTGCGCAGCGCCTGTCGGACCAGGGGCGCAGCGCGATGCGCGCAGAAAATCACACGAAACGGGCAACAAAACGACCCCTCGCGCCGCGCCCGGGAGCAGTACAGCCGCCCCCCAGCCAGGGCCGCAAAAACTACAGCTCCCAGCTTGCCGCGGGAGGCAGCCTTCCCCCCCCGCCCCGTTCTGACCTGGCGGGGACACCGCTCCCCCTCCCAGGGCTCCCCCCCGCCCCGGGCCACCCGTGCCCACACCGCCCTGTCCAGCCCCGGCGCACAGCTGGACCCCAGCAGGAACAGGGGGCGACCGCCCGACCCCCACAGCGCATCACCCCTGGGATCCCTCACTGCCCCTCGCCCGGAGCAAAGGAAGCACGAAACACAGCCGGGAGACGGCAAGCGTTTATTCAGCCACACACAGAGCAAGTCCCAGGAGCGACTCTGCTCCTGGGACACCCAGCGCTCCCCCTGCCCATGGGACACCCCGGCAGCTGTCGCTGGAGCCGTACTCATCGGTTGCTCAGCTGGCTCCTGAAGCGAGGGGCTGCTGGGCACAGGTGGAAGCTGCCAAAAAGGAGGAGCAGGGTGCAAGCCACGAGAAGAGAAAAGTGGCAGCCAGCTGGACAGCATGCGGCAGGGAACAGGACAGCAAGAGAAAAAGGACAAGAGAAAGGACAGAGGCACAGCGAGAGGGGAGCAGGACAGAGACAGAGAAAGAATCCGCACCACAGAATCGTTTAGGTTGGAAAAGACCTTTAAGATCATCATTAACTAGCACTGCAAAGTCCACCACTTGGGATTAAAAAAGGATAGGGTCAGAGAGATACAGGCACAGGGAGCCAGACAGAGCACCGGAGGATAACAAAGAGAAGCATGAGAGAAATGGGGCGGGGGAAGAAGGATGAATAAAAGGAGCAATGGAGGAAAAGAGGATCAGGGAGCAGGACACAGAATGAGAAGGGGCAGCGAGCAGAGTGGTAAAGACACAAGAAGGACAGAGGGATAGAGAGACAAAGAGGAAGACAAGGACAGAGAGAAACTGATCAGAGGGGAGAGAAAGACGGGGCAAGGAGCAGCAGGGAGGGATGGAGAGAGACGGGGATGGGGAGCAGAGAAATGTAAGACAAGGGAGAAGGACTGAGGAGCAAAGAAAGGTACAGGGAAAAGGATGGTGAGATGGAGGAAGAAATAGGGTCAGGGAGCAGGACAAAAGGTCAAAGGAGACGAAGAAGGAAGGAAAGCTAAAGATGGGGATAGGGAGTGGAACATATGGAGAGAGAAAAAGTAAGATAACAAGGGAGAGGGATTTAGTAATACAGAGAGAGATGCAGATTGGGACAGAGATGGAGAAGGTGAAAACAGCGATGGGCTGGAGGACCTGCTTCTGTCAACCTGTCACTCCTGATGTAAATTCCATCGCCTCAAAAATGGGACATGGCACAAGACAAGACGAATGGGGGAGTGAAAGAAAAGGCACAGGGAACTTTTTAAAAAAATAGGAGAGAGCAAAATAGTGATGGGGAACGGGATGGGGAGCAGACAGAACAAGAGCACAACCAGAGACACAGGACACCAGACAGAAAGTGAGTGGAAAACAGGTACAGAAAGATGGATGTAAGGATGGAAGAAAAAAAGGAACAAACCCCATCATTTATTACACAGCATGTCTAACGAAAATGTAAATAATCTACCAGCTTGAACAGAACTGCTTACACTAGTGGCTTAGCCTGTATCTTGTCTAATCATCTGTTTCTTGGCAAGATATGCAGGAATATAAAACTCATGATAAAACACAAAGGGCAAAACATGCTTACACAAGTAAGTTAAATGGATTATGTGCACAAGATTTAATATTACTTAGTCTTAATCCTAGCTTGTATGGTCAATACTCAGATCTCTGAATTTCATTTCTCCAAGTTCCATATTTACCTATGCTCCTCCATTAAAAAAAATAAAACTTCATTATCTCAGTGTTAGATACAGGGTTGTTTGAAGACAGACTTCTCTTTTGCAGGTTATTTGGAAAACCTAAACTGGCCTTCCCCTGTTGTGTTTTTTGGGTATTGTACAGAATTTTCATTGTCATGAATTGAATTTGAAGAGTTTTTACTATTACTGACTTCAGGTATTTTTGGTTTGAAAGAAAACCAGGAAAACACCATACAGAAAGTAATCCATTTTAATAGTCCCTGAATTTTCAGTATTTTAAAGGAAAAATCATAGGGTAAGTACAGGAGTATGGAGCCATTACCAACAGAAGCACCATTAGTAAGCTTCTCAGTATTGCTTTTTGGTATTTCATGAGGTAAAACATTGAGCCTAAGCTTTTTCATCTACAAGTTTTGGGGGGATAGGGGGAGAAGGAACCTGACACTCTTAGTAAGTTGCCTGAAGAATCACAGCTTACAGTTACTCAGTATCTTCTGGTCTCAGAGAATGAGGCAGAGGTATAACTGATTTCTTCTCCGTATCTCTGGAAAGAGCTTTTCTCGTATCTGTGGCAAAAGAAAAAAAAGGTACTGTAATAAGACAGTCATTGCACAAAACCGTATTAAATGAATTCTCTATTACAATAAGATCATTTTTAATCAAGATTTCCTAGAACCATCGAATATCTCAAGTTGGAATGGACCCATAAGGATTACTGAGTCCAACTCCCTGCTCCTCACAGGACTACCTAAAACTAAACCATATGACACTCCTTGAACTCTGGTGGGCTTGGTGCCATGACCACTTCCCTGGGGGAGCCTATTCCAGTGACCAACCACCCTCTCAGTGAAGAACCTTTTCCTTCTGTCCAATCTGGACCCCCCACCCCCCCCAGACTGGATCACCTCGCTTATGAGAACAAGCTGAGAGAGCTGGGGTTGTTCAGCCTGGAGAAGTGAAGGCTCCAGGGAGGCCTTATAGTGGCCTTCCAGTACTTAAAGGGGGCTACAGGAAAGTTGAGGAGGGACTCTTTATCAGGGATTGTAGGGATAGGACAAGGGGTAATGGTTTTAAACTGACAGAGGGCAGATTTAGATTAGATATAAGGATGAAATTCTTTACTGTGAGGGTGGTGAGGCACTGGAACAGGCTGCCCAGAGAAGCTGTGGCTGCCCCCTCCCTGGCAGTGTTCAAGGCCAGGTTGGACGGGGCTTTGAGCAGCCTGGTCTAGTGGAAGGTGTCTTTGCCCATGGCAGGGGGGTTGGGACTGGATGATCTTTAAGGTCCTTTCTAACCCAAACCATCCTATGATTCCATACAATATTTCATTCATCAACAACTATCTGAACTTGTTTCATATAATAATAATTTAAAAAAAGCCCAGGAACCCTCAACAGGAGAATCTTTCCATTCAACTTGAGGCAGAACAAGCATCTGTCTCTCCACTGCTAGCAGAGCAGTACTCCAGTACCATCCGGTACACACCATTGCCTAGTTGCTTATACGTATTTACTGCAACCTGATCTGATACTCTCAACAAAGAGGTTGGCAAAAAATCCACCTTCCTTTGAAAAAGTAAAAAAACACAGTAAGGAACAGTAGGTGAATGTATTTCTAAATAAGAACCCATAACTTGTAGTCAGACCAAGAGGACATCTGACGATGTGGTACACTAATCAGACATCTTTTATGCTGTAGTAACAGATGCATTTCTTTATCAAGGGACAAATCCAGCATAGCTATGTTTTTAATTTTATTTTTGTCACATGACCATTCTTCTACACCTGCCAGTGTGTCCAGAATTACAAACAGAAAGAACAGGACAAGCTAAACACCCACACAAGCTTTATATCCATAAGAGATGATCTAAAAAAAAAACCCCAAAAAAATCCACATTTCACATCGCTTTGGCTTCGGGACTGCCTCCTTCAAAGTGCTTGGGGGCTGTGAAATCAGTCATAAAAATCAGTTGCCTCTCAGGAGACAGTCCTTCTCCTCACAAGGCAAGTTTTACAAAATATCGTACTATTTTCTGATTTTACCAAGCACAGTGGGGTAGCCCTTCCAGCATGATTTGGGGACATTTCCCTGTGGGTTCATTTGATGCTAAATTAAATTTTCTGCAGGTACAAGTATCAATGATGGAAAGTAAGCCAAGATACTATCTGTCGTACAAAATTTGTTCAAGTTTGTGCCTGAGAGAATCGCACAAAGCCCACGATTACTGAACAAGTATGTTGGAGGCCCTATGGGAAACAGTGTTGACGTTTCGTGAAGCTCTTTTCCTGTCAAGAAAAGGACTTTTATACAGTATCTCTACCGGAATTCAGGCTACTTCCTACTCACTCCAGCAAGTTAGCTTTCAGGGAAATGCTGAGATTTTAAACCACTGAGCAACATTCGTAATTTTTGTTCTCTAACTACAGGGACTTTCAGCAAATCAGAACACTACTTAAAGTGAAATTCTGGGTCTGTTTTACACAAATCAAGTATCTAAGCCACGGACAGGTATCTGTAGAAAGATTACTTTAAAGGATAAATTTAATGGTAAAGTATTGTACTCACTTTTCTGAAATTTCTTCCAGTAGTTCCATCAATTTAGCAGCCAAAACCAGTCGTCAAAATAACGGTGCAACAGAGCGAGCAGTCCCCTGTCCATGCCACGCTTCCCAGGCCACAGCACCTTCGGCTTCAGGCGTTCCTGTGAACACAGAGAGCACCGGCGCGGCAGCACCTCGGACCTAAGGGCCCACCCGCAGCCAGACATCCGGACCGAAGAACCAGGGTACGGGCAACCATCGCGACGACTGTGGTAAAGGCTCCAGCAGGGACCTCTACGTTATCGCTCTGGGACTCCAAAACCACGAAAAATGTCATTTTGCTCAAGTATTACAATGTTTCTTGACTAGTGTAAAACAAAACAAAACAAAAAACACCCAACTTTTTAAAAAATCGTTGAGGCGGGACTTCAAAACGCAAGTTTTAAGCAGCTCTCGGAGCTCTCCCTTACAGCCAGGGCAAAGCGCACCCCGCGTTGTTACTGACGGGACCAGCGCGCCGGGACCGAGCTCCAGCAGGCCCGGAAGGCGCCCGGCCGCGGGGGAAGCGCGGGGCCGGGCGGTGCAGGGGCCGGGCCGAGCCCCGCGGGGCGGGCAGGGCGCGGGGTGTCAGCGGGCCCGGCCGTGCGGGCGGGGAACACCGCGCACCGCCCTCCCGGGGCCGAGCAGAGGTCCCGCCCCGGCCCCGCCGGCCCGGAAGCGCTTCCGCCGGCCGAGGGCCCCTTCCGCCACCGAGCGGCACGGCGCGGCGGGGCCCGCAGCGGGGAGCCCGCGGCTCCGTCCTCCCCTCCCGAAAGGGAGGTGTCTCACAAACTGCGTTCTACGGAAAATACAACCTTCTCCCTGCTTCAGGAGCTTGATTTGGGTCACTTTGCCTTACCCGCCTGCGGCCAGTGCGAGGAAAGCAGTACAGTAACTTTGTTTTTGTTCAATCAGGCTAATCCAGCGGGCTGTAAGCACTCCTTAGTTTTCTGGAATTACAGAAGTGGCCATCCCCACCCCACGAGGGAAGCCTCAGCCGGTTTGTGATGCTGCGGCTCCAGCCCCGAGTGCAAGACTCGCCCTGGAAGGCTGAGACTGCAGGGAAGGCTGATGGCCTTTAAGATGAAAAATAAGAAAAACAAGGTGGGGAAACGATGACAAGAAGTTAGATTTGATTTAAGCAGCTGCAGGTGGCATTTTATGATTTCACAGTATGTAGTTCCTGTGAATTCACTAATAATCCCCTGATGTAGTGTTAACTTTTCTATTAAGCCTCTTTTATTAGTAAGATTTAGGGATTTATTAGCTCCAGCTTTATTTCCTTTAGCCTTTGCAGTTACGTCTCTATTTCAAAAAGGGGGTAATAAATAAAGAGACCACTTCAACTATAAGCTTCTTCATGCTTTTCAGTATTTCATAACATCAACTACCTCACATTGGAGAAGACTGAATAGCTTATTTTTACAAGTCCAAATTCCTTCCAAAGTTTTTGTATCATCATTGTGAGTGAGAAGTGTTTTGCACAGCACAGTGAATAAAATGTTCTAGTTTTCAAAAAAAAAAATTTACAAGAACAGACAGCAGAATCATCTAGAGGTGGTTTGGGTACGTTTCCCTGTTTGCACTCTTTGCTTTCCTTTGTTTCACCCCTGAAACTGAGTTTTTTAATACTTTGCCTCTCTGCCCCAGTCTTTACCTCCCCTAGCAGAGCCACCATCATGAAAATAGTGCAATTTTCTTCAGCCTGCAACTTTGCAAGAAATGGTTCAGCAGTCAAGACACCTGCCTGCTTCTCATACTGACTATTCAGGTCAAGCATACTAAACTAGGTAATAATGTTATTGCATCCTTCCTTTGCAAAAAGTTTAAAGTGGGCCAAGCAGTATGAAAAGCAGCAACATCTGAGTCTACTGATACACGTGTGAACCATTTCTTACAAAAACCCACACCCCAAAAACCACAGCACACAACATCCCAAATTATAGTTCAGTATTACAATGTATTATTATGTGCAAAACTCACCATTTACAAAATGAAATACAAACATGTGCCAGGGGTTTCAGATACATGGCAAACTGACAAAAATGCTACAGATCTCTGTATGTACATTACACATGCTGCTCGTGACGTTTTTGTAATCATCTGCCTTGTGTTACGCTGCTCACACCAGACTTAGGGTGAACCCCGTGCTCTGCCAAAGACAGTAGCCCTCACTGATTTAAGCAGGGTCCAGACATCACCCACAGCATCAACTGTCTTGGACAAATCTATAGAACACACACATTTAATACCATTTTATCTTTGCATATGTAGGACTGACTTTCACATTGCACCGACTGAGTAACTTAGAACCATGAAATGCTACAACACATTCTTTTGTCCAAGAGGCATTTTGATGTTGGTGACAGACTATACAAAATAGTGTTCTCCTTCAACCTGATATATTTAATCCTCTACTAACACAAATAGTATCTGAGATAGGTGCTGTCAAATCCCTCTGCAAATCTACAACACTGCTTACATAATACATAATCCTTACCAACCTCCTTTGCTTATTTTCTGCAAGCAGCCTGAACCAGCAGACTAACACATTTTAATCCTAAATTAGGTTCTCTACGTTCTTTCTCTGCTCCTTCTCTACATCCTTATCTTTCAAATTCCTCTTCCAACCCCCTAGTTCTGTCTAAAACAATGCATATAAACAATAATCCAATAACCATACATCAAGTTCAGATAAAGGCACTGAAATTGTCAGTGCCAACGTTACAATCTTCTTACAGGTAACAGAAGTTTCATAAAAACTTTCCTGTAACAGGAAAAAGAAGAGAAACCACAGAGACTTTTAATGCAATACTCTAAAACCAGCAAGAGATTTATTCTTGTATATTAAATGTTAAAATCACATGCATAATTATAGAATACTTTATAGTTAAAAAATATTTCAAAAACCAACCCTGACAGTTTACCTGCAACTGCTATAAAATTTCTATGATATATATATATATATAAAAAATGGCGATTTTCTGTAATTAAAAAAATTAGGAAAGGATGCAATCATCCAGGTAATTATGAGTTAACTGATGCCCTGCATCGGACAGCCTTGTCAAACTCATGCTGGTGAAACTGAGCTCATACCAGCCAGTTTACTGAAATACTTGTCTAGAGTACATATATTTAAATCAAAATGACATTTGGCTAAAGGATGAGTGTAAGAAAATAGATTTTTGCACACTACAGCAAAAGACCTGCGGAGGGCCACAGTATAAAATGCTTCAAAAGAGTCTGTGGTACAAGAAATTTAGCCTCATGGGCTGTTTACTCAAACACGCTGGTGGAATATTCTGCATAACTGGCCATATGCATGGTTTACGTGGGGTTTTGTAAGCAATGCTAAAGTGTCTGCACGTGTTTTATTAGGCATTTATGGTTTAAGACCTTTTTTTAGTTCCTAAGGCAGGCAGCCAAAGATGTTTTCAACAGTTAACAAGGAACAGAAATGAAATGACGAGTTGCTGGTTTTACGAAGCTGAGTCGTCACTGTTTTGAAAAATGGCACCATATGGATCACTGTTAATGCGCTTGTAGACAAAGTGAAAGACCTGGGGTTGCGGACGGCTGTGCAACTCTGCCTTAATTTTCTGAGGGTAGGTATCCTCTGTCAGTTGCTGCCAGGTGTCATCAACAAAAAGAAACAGGCTATATTCTTCTGGATTGTCCACTTTAAACTTTTCAGCACAAAGCTGACATACATCTTCAGTAGTGATATATGGTCTTACTAGTAAGGTCTTTCCTGTACATCCACTGTTAACTTCCTGGAATGCAACACGAAGGTAGTTCTGTAGAATGAGAAAACAGACATCAGAAACTCAAAAACCCAAAACTCATCCTCTGAAGAGTCAGCAACAAACAGCAAGCTTCTCCACGTTCTAGTTGTGAAACACACACCGGTGATTCCTGTACATTTATGGCCACCTTGTGAATTGCAACGTTGGTGGTAAAACTGTGGCAAGACTGTGGTGGGCATAACAGAAATTCATAAGCCAACATCCTCTTTTCCTTAGCTTACATTCTAACCCTGCAATTAAGAGTGAACAGATACAGCCTTAAAAGCCACATGGAGAACGCCAGTGGTTTTAACAGGACTTGATGTTTGGCCTTACTAGGAAAAAAAATGCTGTGAAGCAAACTAAACATCTGAGACAACACACCCAAGAGATGATGCTGCCATTGCTGGGTCAGTACTACAGAACAGAAGCTTCATGCAATATGTTAGTCAGAAGAAAAAAGAAAAAACAACCCTCTGCTAGCAGCACACAAACATGTTGATCCACAAGGTACAGCACGATAAAGTATTGGCACTCTTATGCTGCAGTATGCAAAAGGTAATCCATCCTCACACAGGACATTTTCATCGCGTTAACTAGTGGCAATTTGGTGTCTGAGCCTCACGTAACCAAGTTTGTGACAGCATTTTCTTTTTTTAAATAAGGCTTAGAGTGATGCAGAAAGAAAATTTACTCTGCAACATTAGAGTAAATCCCTATGATCTTAAGGCAAAAGCTGGATCTTTCTTCTCTGTTGAAATCAACACATTCCCACAACTCTGATAACATGGATAAATATGCCTACAGGTTCTACCTTTCAAAAAGCATTTAAAAAGTAAAAGCAACAACTGGGAAAAGAACAAACACAAACCACTTTTGGACACATGAACAAAACAGCCTGCTGTCACATGCTTTTTTTAAAAAGAAATTAACTGCAATTAGAAAAAGCAGTAAAATTAAAGTAGGTAGAAAAAAAAAAAGACTGTGTGAAAGACCTGTTTATCGACTGAGCTGGTACCTATGTTTATGCTGAATAAATTAAGCATGCTAAATCACAATGGTAAAAACTTACATTTCATAAAAACAAGGTGTTAAAAGCTAAGACTGAGGAGAATGTTCGTATGACTTAACTTCCAGAGAGCACTCTTGTCTTTAATAAAGTATTTTTTGATAGCTTGCATACAAAAATACTGAAGCTTTGCAACAGCATTTAGACCATTGGGACTGAACCTGACTGAACAGAACTAATCCCTTTTTGTTACCCAGCGTGAAGACATTACAAAAAAAATCATCCCTAGATAAGGCAAAACACACTACAGTTTTAGTTTCTAATGTAGCTAACACACATAAGACCTGTTTTTAAATGCATTTGCTTTAGACGGACAGGATTGCTTCAAGGAGAGGCTGAAGTTTTTACAAATGCCTGTCACTCATATACTAAGTATCAAAATTATTTATGCTATATCAGAAAGTTGTATTTAATCATCAGCAAAATACGGGATTTTTTTATTTTCCATCCTTTTGAGGGAGGGAGGATGGAGGCCTTCCAGGGCCCAAAAGTTGATAAGGCTGTGAGACTGCATCTCAGAAATCCAGTGATCACATCCTGGTTCAATGTAGGAAAGACGAGTTGAGCTAAAGTTGTGTTACATGTTGGTTGTCGGGAAGATGCTTCACTTCAGGACATGGAGAAAGGAGATGAAAAACTGGCATTCTTAGCAGGCAGCAAAATGCTTGAATTTGTGCCAAGCATAGCCTGGAAGTGCTGTGATATTACTGATTCAAGGCTTTCTTTTGAAAGAAACAACAGAAGCAGCAGCACTGGACACACTTGGTGTCACCTCTTCCCCTGCCCCCCTACATCTTCCTGCATCCAGCATGGCATCCAGCTGCACATTTAGCTTGGCTGAAGTTCATTTGCTGAGGAAGAGAAGGTGAAATGGAATACAAGATCCTGCTGAAAGAATCTTCTGTCATTTAGTCATCCAGCAGAAACACAGGGTAATTAATTTTCCTATGAAAAGTGTGTGGGTTTTCTAGAAAGAACAAAGACTCAAGCTACTTGAATCTGACCCCTAACTACAAGTAAGCAGAATATAAAATGGATCCCAATAAGATGGATCTAGCTTTGTGCACTGGCCATAGTTTGGGATTTCTGTTAATCAGTTCTCCTCTTCAAAGGAGGCTAATTGTGGAAGACTGCTTCTTTTCCCAACTCCTTCCTGTTCAGTGTTGTGCTGTAGTCATTTGCATGAACACCCCGATAAAGCAAAAGGAACCTCAACTGAAAGGTTTCATTATCTCTTGATGATCCCACACCTTCATTCCTCAAGCTCTTAGCTACTTCATATCTAATTGATGGTTGTCATTAGCCTCTCTGGCAACTTTGTGCTGTGGTATGAACTGTAAATAACTGAACACAAAGGAGTAAATCCCTTCTTCTTGACTCCAACATCCTCCTTGCTTCAGTCCACAAACTGATGCATCTGAACAGACAATTAGCAGCATACTATATGAAAGACATGCAGGCCTGGTGTTAAAAGATGAAGTAATCCCCGACTGTTTTGTTATTCTTCAATTGAAGTTACTGCCCTACTCTGAAAGAGCGGTAAGAAATGGAGAGAAAAAACACAAACAAACATGAAGACATCCATAGTATAGAACTCTACTCCTTGCTTAAACTTTAGAACTATAGGCAAGCTTTTCTCCCACCTCTCTATTACCTGCTGTATGCCACCATTAGCTACTGGGGAGTAGTTGTGCTGATGTATGCCACTGATAATCTGGATTTGTTCTTTTTAACAGTAAAGCATAAAAAGAAGCTGAATATAAGATACGTTTCAGTTTATCCTTGCTCTGCATGATTTAAATAGAAGGGAGAGTGGGAAAGCTCCATTATTTCGTGTTTTCTTTAGACCATCATAATCAAATTCTATTATAAAGTGCAAAGACTTCAAAACAGAGGCAAATTTGCCAGCCATAGTCTCAGCACTGCTTCACTCTACTTACCTTGTGGCCCCAAGGGAATTGTTATGAATCATACCTCTAAAATGGGGATTTCCAACAAAACAATCATCCCCTGTTTTTTTAATTCAGCCCTAAGCTCTACCTGAAAATCATCAACTGAAGGTATCGTCCTGTTAGTTGTTCTCCTCTTGTGCCATTGCCGGAGAGTATCTCTGGCTTCTGAACTTAGCAGTCGGGCAGCTTGTTCTTCCTGGAAGTTCTTGATCAGTGAAAGTGCTCCATAAGCGCTTGTCAAGTAATAGCCTCCTGTGAAAGGCAGCAGGGAAAGAACTTCTCAGAGTGGTCACAAACACCACACTAGTTCTGCCTGGTTACAGTCAGAAGCACAAACACTTTTTTTTTTTCTTTTTTTATATATATGTACACACACACACACACACACATATATATATATGAAAGTCCCTGACCTCTATTGCCAAAATATTTATAAAGACAAACAGCTCACTGGCCTGAAAAATGCTGGATGGTGTGTTCTCAGCTACTAAGAGCCATGCAGCGGTTGCATGTGCTCTATATTATCACGTGGTGCAATAGTATCTAACTCTGGGTCCACTAGTGTTGGGGATAACCGGTTACTTAAATGACTGGTGTCACTCCTTTATTCCTGAGTGTTTTTACAAAGCTGGAACATGAGTTCTTAACAGTTTCCAAACAGTGATTGGTTTTCTTCCTGAGCTTCAAGTGTGGATGAAATAAACATAGTTGTTTAAACAAAGTAAAAGACACAACTACTGTTCAGGAACTTAAAAGCAACCACCCTTAGTGGCAATAAGGCAACAAAAGAGTGTGAGATTTGTACCCTGGAAGCATCCCAAAGAGTTTGCTTTTGTTTTTAGAAGGAAGATTCTGTTTGTCACCTTTTTAGTGCTCCTCATAATGTCCAACTAGTTCAGGAGGAGAGGTGTATAGTCCTCCATACTTCATCTTTATTACATGAGTGGAGAAAAAATTAAAGGCGTGATAGAGTTGCCAATGTACAAAAGAAGCTCCAGGTCACAAAGGAAAAGGAGTCTCAACAGGACGTAACAGTCCTCAACAACCAGCAGAAACAAAACACATGCTGTCATTGATTTCTCTCATTCTTTGTCTTTCATTTTTTGTTTTGTTTTTTGTTTTTTTATTTTAAGTAAACTATTTGAGTGGGAGAGTCCATTTAAGAGGCAGCACAGTCTATTTATGAAGTCATTCCAAGATGCATTCTATGCTCATAGTATTTTCTGTATTACTGATAGCATCCTCTTGGCATTTAGCTTTGCAACAAGTTTAATACATAAAACACATGCAAGACCCATGATACATATTGGACAATATGTTATTTTTGAACTGCACAACCCCAAAGCACTAAACAATTTCTCCTGCACAGTATAGTTCAGCTGGTGCCGAAGACAGGGCCAGCCAATAGACAGACTTCTTCTGTTGCATTAAAACCAACTTGACTTAATAGTCCAGTAAATGTTTCTGCCTTTCAAGCATGTTAATGATCTCCAGCTTCACATCTCAAGTATTTTCTGTGCTAAGATTCCTGAACAATGCACTAGAGGATGCTCTGTACAGAAAGCAGGGAACAGACTAGTGCCAAATTGGAGGAATCCTGGCATGGGTGTCTCATGCATACTATTATGTCAGAGGATACAGCAATTTCAGCAAGCCAAGAGATAGCAGGAATGGGAAACATACACATATACTTAAACTCACAGCTGAGCTTGGTCACAAAACCCTTTAAACTTCCTCATAAACTGGTAGATTCTGGGGACTACCATGGGCTCGCAGAATACCTCTTTGTTAAAAACACCACCATGAAAACAGAAGGGAGGGAGATTTCCTTGCCTCTAGCAGACTTTTGCCATCATTCAAGAGTGCCTTAGGAAACATATTCCTAGGGCTTATAAAAATACTTTGTGAGAAGTAAATAC
This sequence comes from Strix aluco, assembly GCF_031877795.1. Lineage (NCBI taxonomy): Eukaryota > Metazoa > Chordata > Aves > Strigiformes > Strigidae > Strix > Strix aluco. Next base: position 15,699,762 of record NC_133933.1, read on the forward strand.
TGGGAAGAAGAGAAGATCATGAAGGGGGGCAATATTCTAAAAAGCACTGCCCCCAGAGGGGCAGAGAATTCCCCCAGAAGTTTTTACAAAGCATCTAACCCAAGCCCTGTTATGTGTCTCCCAATTTAACTGAATGCTGCAACTCTATAAATACTCTCAGGATATTTTCAGGCACAGAAGGATAATCACATTTGGCACCTGCACAGTGTATCTGCTTACTTGCTAAGTCATGATGCCTCCCCTTTTTGGCTGAAAACAACGTATTCCCTTCATAAGGTAGTACACATCGGTAGATTCCCAGGTCACTCAGGCCTGTACTGGGCGAGCTAACCAGCTTTCTCTTATTTTAAGGTGGAAATAATGAGATTCTCTTGTTATACTACCAACATTGCTGACTTTAAGACTCCCCTTGAAAGGATTTCTATTCAAACAGGGTTAACAGCAACTGCACTGTGAGGAAGCATCCCCCTTCCCTAGTCCTTCACTCAATTCTAATAAAAATAAATAAATAGATTACCTTCTCCATGCAGCAAAGATGGATCCAGCAATTCCATCATGTATTCAATTTCAGTATCCAGCTCCAGCATATCACACTGGGCTAGTACATATGTCAACACAGGCAAGAAGTCATCAGCTCCATACAGCCTCCCTAGGTTGAAGGGAACACAATGATAGACAAACCATATCCTTTTACCAGTTTCAGTGTTTGAAAGGAACGCACATTTTGCTGCCTTCACTGACCAGTGTGTTTGTATTTCTCTAGAGCCTCCTGTTACCAGTGTGCAGCAGAGAGAACATCATCTAACACTTGCTGGACAGGAGGCCAACACCAGTTTCATCCTGTACTGCTAACAAGCACAAATCTGATGATGCACACCTTAAGGCATGCAAGGGAATTTAAAGACTGGGCTCACCTTGGCATCAGCTCGACTGGTGAACTCACAAAAGGCTGACATGCCAGTCTGGCCTGACCTCCACCTGCACTTCTATCACTGGCTAAGAGATGATGAATAGGCATTTTCTTTATACATGCAGGGACAACATCCACTTTCTGGAAGGATCCAGCCACAAATACCAGTTTTTGCGTTCAAATCCCAGCAGAGAAGCCTGAATATATAAGCATGTTAGATTTGACATGAAAACTCAGCTCATTAAAAACACCAGTGAGCAAAGCCTCATATCATTCCCAACTAGCTGGTGAAGCATCACTGGCAATGGCAGCACACAGCTAACACACAGACTACGCTGTACCTAGGTCTGTCTGTGCTCCTATCACTTTTATTGCATTTAAATTTTCTGTTTAGAAAATACTATGTGGCCAAATCTCTGGGTTTGGCCAAACTATGTTCATTGCAGAACTGGCCTGATGGTCACTTAAAACCACCAAGAAGAGGAGCCAACTTAAACCTTGGTGAAACTCCAGATGACTGAAGGGCTGATATCTAAAGTTACACCAGCTAAGGCATACCCTCCAGGTATTACACTGTTATCTGGCTGAGAGTGGATACTCAAACAGCTGCTGGCTCAATGTCATATTTTACAAACTTCACATGACAAAACAAGACAATTCAAGGAGCATTTGCCACATCTTAGCCTAAGCCCCTCAGTGCAACAGTGAACTGGCAGCAGCCTCTCAATATTTTCCTTCTGCATGTTGGAAGTCCCTTACTCAATGTGATAACACAGCATGGACAAAAGAGTTTACAGGACTTCAGGCCAAGACCCCTATATCCATTTTAAAATGCAGGATTTTGCACAGAAATAAACTAGGCAGGAGCTCAGACCTAAGTCTTGCAAATGTGCCTGGGGGTCTTTAACAGCCACAAGCTTTCACCGTTCATCTCAAATCTCAAAAGAAAGTAGGTGTCTTGATCAGCACTGGACCCAGCTGCACATTCAATGCTCACTTAGAAAATTGCCAACCACCTGCAGCAGCTTATACTTGCTTAGGGAAAAAATCTCCCACTACCACCAGTGTTGTTTCACCTTAGCTCATGACCTACCACAGCAGTATATGCTAAGACATCAGGGAACAGAGTTGCACCTATGAATTCATGCCACTATGAATGCATGTGCCACTGACTACTTAGCTGGTCTTAACTGGTCTGTAGTTCCATTTAATTATCTAGGTTTCAAGGTCAATTTTAGACTCTTGCTATAGTCTAGAAATAGATGTTATTTGTGTTCCAAAGTGTCAACAAGCCAAAAATACTGGATCAGAGGCTGCTTTCCTCCACCCTATAACACAGAGCCCTTGTAGTTGTCATACTGCATACATGCTATTGAAATACTATAGCTAAATACAGGGTGTTACCTCTATTACAATTTCCAGAAAAATACTCATTTAGAACCAGGGTGAAATTCAAGGCTCACAGGACAGCCTTTCTGGCAGCCAATTTCAAAAGCCTACAGTTAAGCAAAGCTGGGTTTTTTTTAAGCTGCTTCACAACTCTGCTTCACACTGAATCTGTAAGATGTGCCAGCAGATACATCAGAGATATCAGGAAAGAAGCGGAGAGGAAGAATCCCTCTCAAAAGGGCAAGGAGATGCTACAGGAGCTCCAGGAGGAGACATGTCTGCAGAATCAGGTGGTCTGATTTCCTCCATCAAAAGACAACCCCAGGTTTGGAACATCAGTGAACCTGAACCACGAGAAGCACCATACCCGAGTTATTCTCCATAACAGTGTAAATCAATTTGCAAACTCTCAGCAGCAGCATGACTTTCTTTTCAGGTGAATACATCTTCTGCATGGTCATGAATTTGACTTTAATCTTTTCAACGTCCACAAAGTCTGGTGTTGGAACAAACACGCCCAGTTCCTGAGGATCCCTCTGCCGCACCAACTGCAGGTTTTCCTTTAACTGTTTCCAGGATCCATCTGCGGTATGAAACTCTTTCAACATCGCTTCAATGTGGCCCTTCAACGGCTTCAGAATGCACTTATGCATGGCCTTCTCCAGGACAACATCTGCAACGGGAAAAACACAAGTCCAGCTGACTTCCTCCTCTAGAGCAGAGCCAGTATTAATATAACCATTCCCAAAAGAGACACTGTAGAGCAAAACCTACTTGCTAAGGCCTATTTATTATACAAGCTGAATTTCCAGATGTTTGTTAACAAGAAAACAAAAGGCAGAGCAGAATCTGTATTCCATTTTCATTTATGGCAATGTGGTAAATACAAAAACCCCCAAAGAAACTACAGACTGTCACAAAAAAAAAAAAAGAAAAAAGCAGCAATCTGCGGCTCCAGCTAACTTTTTCTTTTGTTGGTCAGAAGTCTCTGAGTTTTATTTTACTTTGAGCTTAGACTTTAACTCTGAAACTTAAAGGAAAACACAGTCAAAACCATAACTTCTGTCTGCTTTGGCACAAAAGCCCATCCTTTTTGCATAGTTTCCATCAGAAACTAACTCAACCAAGGTCTCCTAAAACTTGGCTCAACTTTGTCAAGATCTTTATGAAGTTGGATGGATTATGGGCTTTAAACTATAAATGAAAACCAAGCTGTGTTTGTCCAGCTTCAGATTTCATCATGCAAGCTTACATACAGCTTTGTCATCAAGTTTGAAGTTCTTTGTTTGGCAATAGTGTGCACGTGGCACAGCAACCACTAACTTAGGAGGTTTTTTTATTCTTGTTCTACTCAAGTTTTTCTTTAACAGTCATTCTCCATTTTCAAAGTATGGACCTCATCAACAGAGAAAGCTCTTTGCTAAACATTTTCTCTGCAGGCCTTTACTTTATATGCTAATTTCCTCTCCCACACAGCATCCCTATGGCAACATAGCTTTACATTAATAATTAACTCACATCAATTCTTTGTACCATAGTGAACTCCCACAAGCACAAAAGAAACTGGGGACCCTTCAGCCTTGCCACTACACCAACATCCTGGTGAAGCAGGACCAGAGCCTAGAGTAGGCACGTGTACTAGGTGAGTGCAGGGACTGAGAGCAGGAAGAGGAGAGACTGTGTCACTGCTAGATCACACATCACACACACAAGCTAGCAGTGGATATCCCTGCTATTAGTGACTCATTAGAGTTTCATTAAACCTCATGCCCCTTCCAGGTTCTTTGCCTGTTCTTATGTGCTTTTCTTAGACCACAGTCTGTCTTCTTCTCTCGCCCCCCACCCCTCCCCTTTTTTAAAATTGTTTTAAATTGCAGACTATTTCTAAGGCTTGGGATTTACACACACATCCCCTCCAAACAAGCATTACCTATTTCCGTTTTCTTGCTTTTGCTTTATGTTTTCATTTATTTTATCCTTGTGTTCAGCCATGTTTCCTTTTGGGTCTTCATACCTCCCTTTCCCATACAAACACACCCTCCACACACTCCTCCTCTTATGGTGCCTTTGCTTCATATGTAGTGTTTATTCTGTGTTTGCTTGGCATGCAATTCCCAAACGTCCATCTCCCATCTCCCCTACACCCTATCCCAATTCTGTAGCTCCCAATTCTGTACCTTCTCTTGCTATTTTCCCCTCCTGAGACCCTGATGAAGTTGGCAAAGCCATGTCTGCTTCATTCCCAGATGCTTTAAAAGCATCTGTGCTCTCTCTCACAACCGAGACTGTAAAAGCTGCTGGAAGGGAGAGAGTGAACATGAGAAGCGGTGTTTGCTCTCTGATTTTCTAGATTTCCCTATGGTCACCAGTAAAGGCATAAACAGTCTGACATGTGTTCTTGATGGCCTGTCACACAGCGTGAAGGGTGGCATCCAGCTCCCCACCGGATCAGAGCCATAAATTATACGTAACAAGTGGCAACATTTCAAATGACTGATCCTTATCTATTGTACTTGATAGATCTGCACAATCACTGACAGCACTACCAAACCCAGTCAGGAAAGCAGAATCATCACCCTTCTGCACAGTGACAGAAACTGCCTCTCCCTGCAATCGAAGCTATCCTTGGGGCTCGTGGGGTAGAAATATTCTTCCGCCAAGAAAAATGCACAAACTTCACCCATGGGTATGCTAGCTAGCTCAATTTCTAAAGGGTACGCATAGTTCCTTGCTAGCTTCACTAATGATTTTTTTTCTTTTTTGACAATTCAGCCTACTTTATTTATTTCCACTGCCTGCTTAGTTTTTTAAATAGCAAAAACACCAGCTGCTTTGCTTGTAAGCAGAACACCTCTGCAGTTTGCATTCCAACCGCCTGGTCTCATTTAAGTCAAAATTAAAGCAGTTGGTGCTGCCAAACATTACGTTAAGCAACAGAACTCTCTATCTCCATGAAAATTTAACTCCTACAGGCTTCCTCTGGAAGTTCTGCACAGGAATAGTTAGCATCAGCCATCCTTCATCTTAATAAAGCACATTTGGTCACAGTAGGTTTAATAAATTGTAAAGAATTCAGCATGGATCTTCAGACCCCTTGGTCTGCTAATAAGGGAGCACTCAGCCTGGGATGGGAGATCAGAAAACTCAGTACGTTTCTGTGACTGATCCCCTATAGGCTCCAGGCCAGAGCTGGTTCAGCTGCTGCCTGCAGTATCAGTATGGAGGGAGCTGCAGAAGCAGTCCCTCTTCAGAGGCTACAGGAATTGGATGCTTCCAGGAGGGAAAACTCCTCCACAGAGTCCCAGTCCTTGGCTGGGGCCAGGCTTGTTATCTGAAGGCCAAAAGTGGAAGCCTTAAGTCTTCTGCCTTCAACCCGAAGTTAGTGCCATTCCCACGGCTTCCCATACAGATGAATTGCACAGATTTTTACGGCTGTGCAAGATGGCGAGGAGGCATTCTTTCATATTTGCAATTCGTCACAGGCTCTAAAAGCAGTGCCTGGAAGTTACTTTGAATTTACTTGATCACATTCCACAATTTCTCTGGGAACTTAAATTGATTTGAAGCAGCACAGAGGAAGAGAGCAGATAACTCATGCCCTAAGCTCTGCACAGGGTCCAAGTACTTATTGCTGAAGGCTGTTACTAACAGTTTTTGTGCTGTTAACATGATTAGGTAAATAAAAACCGGACAGGATATTTAGTAAAACATCCTTCAGTGCTGTTCAGTGACTATATTACAGCTAATAGGAGACAAATTAAATAAAGGACATACAGCTTTGATTCCAAAGGGATACTAACTGCCTCAGCTTGGTAAGGTTAGACTGAAACTCATTTTAATGCTGCATGTTTGCACAGAACTAGCCAGCAAACAAGGAAGTGACTAAGATATGACAGTGGTCCAAGGTTTTTGTTGTTGTTTTAAAAAACAAACCAAAAAAAACACCAAGCCAAACCCAAAACAACACACAACTTTTTCTTCTCCCTTATGAATTCTTGGCATAGACATAACCACCACATAGTTCTGCCTTCAAATTAAAAAGTGGCAAATTCTAGCAAGGTGATGAGGCCAATCACACAGCAAGATTGATAAGGACTAGACTTTTTTTAACAGTCAATAACAACACCCATATGTATCTAATTAATATAAAACTTATATAAATATTTTATTGTTATTATTAAAGCCTGGAAGGACAGCATTTCTTGTGATACGGGTCTTAGACCAATATTCAGTGTCACAAGACACCTCTAAGCATGTTTGGGGTCAGATCATGCAACTATTTGCCCTTTCTTTTGAACTGCTGTTACTGGCCTCTTTTGGAGAAAGGTGTTTCTGGATATGATCCCACAAAACAGTTCCCAGCCAGCAACAGCTTTCACTGTTTAACTTCTAATAGCCACAAAAGAATACAGGAGGGTCTCCCAGGCAAATCAGCATCTAAATTGTGAATGGAGGACTGATTCTTTGCGGTAACATCTCTGTATGTTTCTCAGATCCAAATTGCCAACAAAACCTCCTCCTTATTTCAGCATATGCAAAGTGTTTTCAAATATCCTCCCAAGATGCTTAATACTCCAAAACCAAAACAGACACTCTTTGGATTTATCATTTGAGCTGAGCGCCATGTAGTGTTCCTGAAATTATAATTAGCCTCTAGCCTCAGAATGGGAACTGGAAACGCTTTGATAAATGAATTGTAAAGGCCAGCCAGCTAGTTTCGTTGTGACTTGTGGAAACACATCTGTATCCTGTGCTGACATGCTGTTTTATTTTGCTGCAAACCACGCAAGTCTGCATCTAGAGAGGACAACATATTAGTCATCGCCAGTGTCCTCACACAGCCTCTTTACAACCCTCACTGCCTGAAATTGCAGGCACGCTCCCACCTTTTCCAGGCTGTCAGTTTACCTGTTACTGTTGTTGCTCCACTGAAATTACCTGTCAGATTCTAGTCCCTGGATTTACACACAAGCCCTGTTTGTCATCTATGATTGCCAAACCATTCATCACTAAAAGAAGGGCTCAGAAAGAGACTGAGCAAACCTGGGAACCATCACAAAAATACAGTCCTGAACAGGTAACATTGTCTGAGAGGCTGAAAGCAGAAGGTTGCTTTGAAACACCATGGCATGTATGTGCAGGACACCCAACTTACACTGTGTTTGCTTTGTTTTGGATTTTCCTAATATCTTGAATGTTCATAGATGGTCATGACTGATATGGATCTATTTTAAGACAGCTCATGTTGGCATGGACAAGTGTCCAGTTCTTGGTGGATGTCTACAGTGGCACATGCCTAGTCCACCATGCAGACAGGGGCATCTCCTCCACAGGAGCAAGGCTTGAAAGTAAGACCTCATACAACCCACATACCTTGATAATCTGCACAACCCTGAAAACAGAGGTAAGACTGAGGTGGGCGATGGATATGCAGCAGTGGCAGAAGTTGAGGAACTAGGGAAGAAAGGTCTCTAGGGTAAACCTCCCTTCATTTTACCTGCATAAAGCACACCAGTGAATCACAGAACTAGCTGTGCTAGGTTTGTTTTGCTTTAATCAGCTATGGGTTAATTAAAACTCACACTATGTCTGTGTGGTAAACATGTCTTCTCTTAAAGAAGTAGTAATAAAGGAGCAGGGAATAAGTAAAACAAAGGGATGGTTGGAAAAGGGAGAACCAAATCCTCTGCCTTTGGCTCAGCACTTTTACCACTGCTTCTTATTTGCCCTATCCCCTCGACTTCTGTAGTGAAAGGACAAGTGCTGGGGGAGACACCTTGGTCAGCCTCAACTTTACATGAAAAAATACTAGGATGAATGACAGGGTAGGGGAATGGGACACTAAAACAAGTGTACAAGCACCTAAGAAGTAATACAGTGCTAAAAAACAGCCAACGTGTTTTTCAAAAAAAAAAAAATATAGTGGCATACCATTCTTATTCCTTTAAGAGGATAAGTGGATCAGTGAAAAAGAGGAGAGCAGGGGGTGGGCTGTATCTTAACCTTTTTAAGAGCCATAACCCTGTTCCATGCAACTTTCTTAAAGCAAACAAGGGAAATATTGTCTTGCTGTAATTACCATAAGGTGGGTGCATGAATGGGTGCATAAAATAATGTACTGAGAATCAAATTATCAATGGTTGACTGTCAAACAAAACAGATATTTGAAAAGAGGTACCATGGGCGTCAGCCTTGGGCTTCATTCTATTTAGTATTTTCATTCAGAATCTGGATGATAAAGCAGAGAGTTCACATACAAAATCCACATGTGATGATATGGCGGGGGTGGGAGAAGGGCATCACCAGTCCTTTGGAGACCAGGTTTAAAGTTATTTTCGTAAGTGGGAAACAGTCCTAAAGCTAACATGATAAAATCTCATAAGAACAAAAGTAAAACATTGCTTCTCAGCAAGAGGAATACAAAGACAAAAGCACTGCTCCGAGAAGCTCCCTCAGAGCAGCTGACATACCGGCTCCCATGTACGCTCCTCCGTACAGCCTCCAGCTCCGTCTGCCTGCAACCCCTCCATAGAGACCCAAGTCCCTGAGACAAGGCATGTCCTGCCAGTAAGGGGCCAACGCATTCTTTCCAAGCTTCTTTTAACATCCAACATTTAAAAATCCATTATGGATTAGAAATACCAAAACAAATAACAGACAGTATTGTTTAGGCACCTTCCCACATGATCAGTTAATACCATATTGCCAAACTATTTAAACCAGTCATTTCTTGGGCTAGGCCCAGATTCGGGCATTGAGACTGAAGTTGTTCAGGTGTTAGATCCCACCTGGTGAAGCAATGACAGTCAACTTTACTCCTTTCTGTCTACAGCCAGGAAAAGAAGAAACACAAACCAAAGCTCCTGAACATTTGCTATTCAAGCAGCTGTGGACTATCAGGGTCTCCTCTGACCAGTCCAGGTCTTTTTTCTGTGGATACATATTCAGGTGTGGGTGACTTTTAAAACTATACTTTGTATTCTTTCTTAAACAATAAAAAGCCATGTGCCTTAGTCTTGATTCTGCCCCAATACTGGGAATCCCATTGTTTCAGGAAGGGTTAACAGTCTACGGTGCTAAGATTAGGAGGCACCTGTCAGGAATAATCAGAAACAGTGATGCACATTCTCCTGATGATTTGGCAGAAGTTAAACAATTTGATATGCCCCCTGTCTGGGAAACTTAAAAGATCTCCCACAGAAGTCTTTTGCTTGGAAGAGTCTGGGAAGTCTGTGATGCAGTTCTATAAGAAAAGCTACATAATCACAAAGATCATTACACAATGAAATCCCAAACAGTAGGGGCTTTGCTAGGCCGGGGTAGAGGGTGATGCTCCAGCACCAACCAAAATTCAGGAGACAACAGTGGGATAAGGTGAAGTCTGGCAGCCCCAGAACAGGCAACCAGCAGCAGCAGTTCTGCTGGGCAGGAGAGGGAGGCGAGGACTGGCTCCAGCTCCTCTCCACAGAGGCAGGACTGGCCCAGGGAGCTGACAGGCCTGAACATTTTCTGCTACAGGCTCCCTCCCTGCCCTGCTGGCACCAGCAGCGGCGTCCAAGTCGCAGGGTGAAGCTGCCACTACACAAGCGTGCCTGGTGCCTCTTCTTGCGAGTGCCCAGCTGGGCACGGCCACTGTGGCCCGCTCTAACCCAGCAGTCACCAGGCCTGACCACAGCGTCTGAGCTCTGACACTGACTCGCCACTGCTGTGGGACAGTACATGATGAACAGAAAGGAGTATTTTCCCAGCAGCACACATCCAGCCCTAGGCTGACATGTCAAGAGGAAAACCTGCACATAAGAGTGTAAACTGACAGGAGAGGATAAATGACTACTCACAAAGTTAAAATTCAGGATGAATTCTGTACTGAAATAGTCAAGCAAAACCGGAGATAATAGGCAGGGCTGCATCAGAAGTAGTTCTCTATAGGGATGACTAAATCTTGCTGTTGCATAGTTATCTGCTTAGATCAGCAACATCTGATGCTCCTGATCCACTGTGGTTGTTTGCAGGCTCGAGCCATAGGCAGCAGATGATTCAAAAGCAAGTTCTTCCTTTGTTTAAACTACCCCACTTTACAATTAATTGCATTTGATCACATGATCAAAGCCAGACTTTCTGTCACTGAGGAAAACCAATGTAGTTTAGTTATTACATTTCATAGTTTATGCTACTCCAAACTACTGAAACATTTAAAAGCAGACAGCATTTTGCCAGTCTTCAGAGACTCACAGTCCGATTTAACCACACCCTTACAAAGTACAAGTCAAACCAAGCTTTCACAAAATTACAAGCAAACTAGATCTGAATTTCTTTGTCAACTATCCCGTACTCTTGCAGAAATCCTGGCAAAAATGCGCCTGCACCACTGCTCAATTTATTGTTCTTTCTTCCATGTAACAGCCACATAATATTCTTTATTATTCTAGTGAAAACATTACACGTCTTTGAAAGAGTCTTGATTTCGAGGACACTCTTTGTAGTGTTATATTTACTTTAGCAGTGCCTGTTACTTTTGCTTGACTTTGTGTAAATGAAGTTGGTTACGTGAGAATACTTCCTCTTGGTCAAGGACAGACAGAAACGTCAACATAAAATCTCCCTCTAGTCCCAGAGAAAGAACTATCTGCCAATTTTGCACCGGGCCAACTGTTGGGACACTGTGGTATGGAAGAAAAAACAAGCAAATTAGGACTGAAGTGAGCTCACAAGAAAAGTATTCTGCCCTGAGGGATGTTTACCTCCTAAATGTGGCTTATACACTCTTTTACAAATACTGCTCAGACTCGGCAAGATAGAGGGGCAGTGAGATTTTATGCAGCAACAATGATTTCACTTTTGTGGATACACAAGTCTCCCTTTGTTGTTAAAACACATATTCAAACATATAGCTCATCTGCAACCATTTATAAACATGTACATTAACAGAAAGGTATAGAAAACCTGAGATTAGCAGCCTCTTCTCTCTTGCACACATATGAGTTTAAAGGAAAAAAAAAAACCCAAATATCTTTTTATTTAGCTTCAAGTGCAGGGCCAATGCAGCTTTGCTAGGAGTGAATGAGAATGTTTGGAAGAATGAGATTTATTTCAGAAGTTGTTATGAAATGTTTCTCTGCTCTTAACTGTCACTGGTTTCAAGTAAATTCTAGTTTTACGGCTACAATCCATAAGGTAAAAATTCACAGTTTTGGTCCAAACACTGAGAAAGAACTATTTCAGCCCAATTCAGGGAAAAATACATGTGTGCCAGCACATAAAGGAATTTTTAACACTACAGCAGCTAAAAAAAAAAGTAATAATCACAGGTAAAAAGTCCACATTGCAGCTATTTTAAGGATAACTTTTTATGAACAACTTTGTAGCATAGGTCTTCTAAGTTGTTAGGGTGATTGGGGGCAGAGGGGTGTGTGGGGTTCTTTTGTTTTAAGACTCAAATACTCAATGGCCCAAACTCTGCTAGCAAAGTCAACACCACCTTTCCAAGCTGGGACAAAAAATATCACTATAAACACAGATACACTTTTTCACTTTCCCCCAAAACACAGGCCAGTGTTTCTTACCTATTTGGTCCTCGGGAATCAGCGATTCAATTGGGGGATCAAGTTCGGAGCTTTGGGACAAATAATTCTTGACTTGGGTCATGAACTGCCGAATTGTTTGCAGCATATCAGTGCTCGAAACATGGCACTCCTTGTTTTCCTGGAGAAAACTGACATAGTCCTGCACTAGGCATCCAAAGTAAGTGCGTTTGTCCCGGGACATCTCTGCAATTTTCTTAATCATCCTCTTTTCAGGGGTCATGAAGGAACTGAAAACTCCACTGACTTTCCGTAGCTGAGATTTCACAATCTTGGGGAGAACAAACGAACTGTTTCTTTTCTTCTTGGGCTTCAAAGGGGGTGCCATGCTCTCTTGGTCGCTTTCACCCTCAAAATCCTCCAGGCTGCTGTTAGTGTCCCCCTCATAGCCAAACAGCGGCATGCTCCGATCGAAGTCCAGCGAGTCAGACGAGGAGGTGGAAATGCTCATGTCGCTCAGTCTCTGCCTGCCTCCATTCCACGGTATGTGTGACTCAGAGCTGGTAGCTACCGTCTTTTTGGCAGCTGCTGGAGCCAGCTCAGGCAGGGTTTCACCTGGAACGCCAGCAGCTTCAGGCACAGACACTGAGCTGCAGCCAGGCTGAATTACCCCTGTGGTCTTTGAGCTACCTTCCACTTCTGAGCAAACAGCCTGCTTCTTCAGCCGAGGAGGCGGAATAGGGGTTGGTTTATTCTGCAGCAAATCCAAGCCTCTCTCTTTCTTATGGTTGACTGTTTCTGGCATGCTCGCCTGCTTTATAGTCCTGGAAAGCTGTGGACTCGTGAGGATGCTATTAATAGAAGGAGGTGGCGGCCGGGGCGGGGGGGAGCGAGGCCTCGCTGTGCCATTCACGTCTTGAGTTCTCGGGCTCTGCCTTTTCAGACTTCCACTGACATCCTGGCTGTGCACTTTTAAGAAGAGAGGATTAATGAAACACAGCGCTCCGTTGGTCTGGCTGCACTCCAGCTCTGAAGGCGTTCTGGTTCGTATAGAATGCACTCCATTTATAAGGCAGAGCTGACGCGAGTCTTTACAAGCACTGTCCAAAGGCACAGGCCTACGGGGAGGTGAAGGATCCGGGGGGTTGCTGTTAGCCAGGGAGCTCCAAAAGTCTGAAAATCATCATTGCATTAATGTAAGAATGCAAAACAGCATGCAGATGGCTTTCAGAACACTCAGCTTAACATCACCAGTTTAAAGTATTAAGAAGTTTAGACAAGCTTTTATTAATTCAAGGCGGAAAAAAAAAAATTCTGAGTGAACCTCTTAAAGCACCACCAGACATAACTGCATCTACACTCCTGAGGCTGCTCTTATTCGTTTATAAATACCATGACCAATGCACAGCTTCAGATCAGCCCACTGAACTAGGCTTAAAAATAAACTGAGAATCAAAGGAATGGAGACTGTGACACAGTAATTCTTCTCAACTTGAGACTGAAATGAACATAAACTACTCACTAGCATCTCACTCAGGAGAAATAAGCCTAGATTCTCAGCTGATATTAATAAGCTCACTCTGTTAAAGACAACAGTCAGGCTGATTTATTTCAGCTGATGGCCACTTATGGCAACTCAACAAAAATTTTGGTTTGGTTTCTTTTGATAGTGAAAAAATGAAACTCCACATGAAAAGACAGCTCACATTTTGCTGTGGTGGGTGGACACAGAATCTTTAGCTACACAGACCAAATGCTCACGTCTCTAAGAGCACTGGCCTGCGGCCTTGCCTTTGCAATGGTGACACAGTTCGCCTGAGGTTTTAGATACTCAGCAGCACATAAATAGACCAGATGTGCAGTCCCACACCAGCAGTGAGGAAAACCTGTGCTAAACCAGCAAGTTTCAGCTGCAGCCTCCGCACTTGTCCCAGCAAAGTGTCAGCATGTTTGTGAAACTGAGTCAACAGTAAAACCCATCAGCTCCCGAAAGTACAAAGACTGAAATCTGACAAGCCCTTGAGGACAACAATCTGACTAAAATGAAAGGAATACCAAAGGAAGGAGATTTTAAAATTTGCCAGTTTTGACAGGGCCCCTTTTCCTGTAGTGTCAAGATGCCTCTTTTGGGCTGTTGAGCAATGACACCCGGGCCCAGCTGCATGAATGCCAAGCACTGCATAACAGGGTCCATGCCCAACAGCTGTGTCTTGCCTATGGGGCAGAATGCAGGAAATGGCCCGTGGTGACAGGCCACTGCCACAGAACATATGTAGGCACAGACATATTTCTCTACATAGTCATGCGACGCTGCTGTTTTCTTCCACTTCCATGACTTCACATCCTGCCTGCAGATCCCTCAGCAGACTGGCCAGTGCACCTGGCACGTGGGCAGTTGCAAATGCACATGATGTAAGCACCACTGCAGGTGAAACAAGAGACACAGAGTTGTCTTATGTTCAGCACATGAAACCTTACAGGTTGGCAACAGCCTTGAAACCTTCACCACCAGTTCTTCCTGATGTGGTTTGCTGGGCTATGTGCTGTTAACCTGCCTTGGGTAGTTCTCCCTCTGAGTCTACAGCGTAACAGAGCTCCGACAGCAGCTACAACCCTCTGTATTCAGACTAGGGTGCTTTATGTCTACGTGTTGCTTAAGGAAAGCTCACACTTAAGAGGAAGGGCCCCTGGGAGTTTTTAGGCATCTCATGGGTCCACAGCATTGAAGAGCTGACTTACTGGTGTGCTCTTTTGCACACACACACCTAAAACTCCATCAAAATCTCAACTTTGTTGTCTGGTTTTTGCTCACAGAAACCGTGATCATAATTTGGTGTGTAGTAGGTAATTGATCCCAAATACACCAAGTTAGACACTGATCTATCAGTCTCCTCCTCAGCTTTCAAATGTATTAGCTTAAAGAAACAATACACACAATGTAGACAGAGACTGTTCAAGAGCAAGACTAACTCTACAGCAAGTAGGCCATGGCACTTTCAGGTACTGTGGACAGTGTAGCCAGTCTGGAGAGCTTGCTTGACAGCACCATGATCATCTCTTATACAGTAACTCACCTAAAGTTACTTCAAGGCTTCCAGGTGGCACTGGGAGACTGTCTCTTCACTACACTGTATCCCAGACCGACATTTTCTTCCCCCCACCCCGCCCCCAAACACTCAACTAATCTATTCCCATGAAAATCCATACTTTCACCTAATTACCTAAACTTGCAGATAAGCAGTGTATAAATCATTTGTCTCCTCTCTAAAACAAATTCCTTAACTGCATTGCCACTGCATCAAAACAAACTGCAAAGCAGTGCAATATTTCCCAGTGTATGGCTTTGCTGCAAAGTCCCACTAAATAGTTCTAGAAAGCCTCACACTAACATTCTGCTTTAGTGAGGATCCACTTCTAAGGCAAAGATGATTCAAAAAATCTACTGGGACAAAGACTGCCAACAGTCCACCCTCCCTTCCTGCAAAAGGAAATGAGGCCATTCAGCACTTTGCAGGAGTTGCTCAACGATTCATCTGGGTGGAGCCCATGTTTGAAATCCCGCCAGGCTTTTTGCATTCTCCTGCAAGCTGAAGGTACGTTTTACAATGAGCCGGTATTTGGTTGTAGCAATCAAGTGATGCAAGGTCATGTTCTTGCATTTTCTTTTGTTATTTTAAAAATTTCACCAAATGAACACACATGGATACATTCTGCAGATCCTACCTATACTCTCCTTTTATTAATATGCTACTGCATTGAGCCACTGATCTCAAAATCACCAGTCTAAGATCACATGTCAATCTGAACACAAGTTTTATTAACAATGAACAGCAGCTCCTACATTCTCCTGGCAGCTCCACAAGTTATCAAGCTAGTGCCTGCTATGTGAGCTTGCAGCCAGCATCAGCCCTTAGAGGAGAAGCTTCATCAAACCTCTGCCTGGGGATTGTAAGACTTGCTTTGCCCAAGGGCTGCCCAGAGAGGAGAGAGGAGAAGGAAGGAAGGAAACAGCACTAACAAATCACAGAAGACACAGAAGGAAGGAAGAGCACCAAGGTCACTGTTTGGCAAGTACAAGGTTTGGCCTTCCCAGTAAGAGAAGTTGCTTTTCTAAATGAAACCTGTATCATCACTGACCAATATGAACTGCTTACTGATACAGACTTTTTTGTCAAGCTTACAGCAAGGCTACAGGGAATGACATCTATATAGAGAACTACTTACTCAGTCCAAGCTGAGCAATCTCTTCAAGTTGAGCTTCTGTCTTTGCTGCAGCAATAGCATGAGGCAGCTTCAGGGTGAAAGGAAGGACATCCCTGTTGTGGAAGAGAAACAATTACGGTTTTCACAAGAACATTCATAGTTTTAAAAGCACTTGTTTTCAGCACTGGCAGTGGCTGAGCTCTGAATCTAACTTTCTTCTTTAGCTGTGGCAGTTAGCAATAGCCTTTAACACACAGCACACAGTGAAAACATTACCAACCCCAGGGCTCCTTTACATTGGAAAGTGGTGTGAAGTGCCCAGGACTCTTTCAGTTGATTTCCACAGAGCCATCCAGTATTTTCTCCCATTATAGCAGAAGCTTTTACACCTGGTCTTTCACAAGCATACCAGTGAGATGCAAAATTGTTATCTGCCCTTAACCCTTCAACAAAGCATCATATTTTCTGAATGCGCTGTTGATTGCTCTCAAAGTTGAATTGCACTCCTTGGAATACAAATTTAAATGGGTAGCTACCATAAAAATTTCTAAGCTAGGATGTTTTGGTATTACTCCGTCCTAGGCTGAAAACGCACTTCATTTAAGAAAGTCTATAATTTTTTCTCATATGTGGTTTCTCTTCCCTGCTTACTAGAAGTTCAATGGGTGTTTACAAAGAGAGATGCATGAATGCATGAACTACAGCATAAGCCAAATCCAGTGCACAAAACTTTTAGAGATTTTAAGGGACAAAACTACTTAACTATATGTACATTGTATGAGTACTACCATCAACAAATACTATACCTTTTGCCTGCCCAGTTGGTACCCTCAAAAAACAGTGCATGCTAAACTGGGAAATCTGTAGTAGAGGTACCTACGTAATTCGGAGTAAATGAGAACAAATGGAGCACAGGAATCCTACATACAACTGGTGTCAGCGTAATTTTTTTTTTTTAAGATTGAACAAGCCAACCATCTGTTGTAGCACAGATAGTGGATTTTTATAATATTAATATTACCTATGCTGTATGTTAACTTGTTGAAAAAACAGGATCTCAGAACACCAGTCAAATTCAAATCAAGCATATGTGTGATACTGATACACTAGCTAAAAAGCATTTGAAAAGACACTTTCAACATCATACCACAGATTATGTAGAGTCTAGAACATCGTCATGGACTCAATACAAAGACAGGTAATGCTTGACTCCTCATACAAACTGACTGGGTATCTATTGCAAGAAATTCCCTCTGGTTTTAGGAAATCCTCCTGGTTTTGCTGAGATGTACCAAATGGCACACTCTCTTTCTCTAGATAGCTACCCATCTGCTTCTTTAAGAAGTCTATACATTTTCCTCTTGCACCTCCAGCAATACTAGACTACTGCCTGAAGAGGACAAGGGTGCCGGGTAGATGCTGTCACTTAAGAAACATTAGGCAAACAGAAACACTTATGACGTTTCTCCACTGAATGGGGAAATACGCATCCACTTCCTAAAGCATACCCACAATCAAAGAGTGAGCTTCATTTACTGAAATCTCTGGACAGGTTTGCAGCCGAAGTTGCATTTATTACAGGTATCCGTGGATGGGTTTGCAGTTAAAGTTGTGTTTAAGAAGATGCTTTAACACCACGTCTAAGTTATGACCGCCACTTTTTTCACTTCCTTCCCCTTCCCCAAAGGGCAACAAGAAAATGAACAGAAAAATAAAGAGATGAAGAGCCTGGTTACACAGTTTTGTATGTGATTCCCGAATGGGAGGCCTGACTGCATCAGGATACTAAATTCACACTTAGCTAACTGAAATACCATTAAGAAAATTAAAGCCACTTTCCACAGAGACACTCTCAAGTTATGAGACTCATTAGCATGGCAACAAACTACTGTGCATTTGTGAGCTTAGTTTTAGCAAATGCAAAGCAACTTGGAGCCTTCAGTGAAAGAAAAGGGATAAACTAATGCAAAGAAATCTACATTTGCTGCACAGTCCCTGTGGGCACTTATGAGGGCATTTACCAGAGCCTGGCTAGTGTGCAGAACTAAAAGGGTGACAAGATAAGGAATCTGTCATCATTAAACTGCTTTTAAATGCAGTTTCAGCTCATTTCTCATCTGAGCGCTGACCAATTACTTATGTGGTATAAACGCTTCTTTCATCACATTTTTGCACAGCTTGGCAAAATGGAGGCCTGCCACAAAGAGGGTCTAGATGCTTTTCCACCACAAAAACTGTAAGCACAGCAACCTAAGTGCATCTCTAGTGAGCATTCCCCACACCAGAAATCACCACTGTGGGCTCTAATTGGCAACCTTGTTGCAGTAAAAGGACCAGAACCATAAAAGTTGCCTCTCCCCTCTTATTTCAGAAAATGTGCAGATGTGCAGTTTGGCCATATTCTATCTGTGGATAAATGTGAGGCTTGAGCATCAGTCTGCAAGTTTGCACCAGTAAACTAAAGTCAAATTGAAAACAACTTCAAAGATAAAAAACACCAGCTATTTCTTTCACTGCATAATATGTGGGAAAACAAGTTGGGCAACCATAAACTGGAAAGCTGATGAGGCTATTTTTGTTGTTCACAATTTATATTCACATCTCTCAGTTGTCATATTCTACAGTGTGATCTGACTTTTTTCCATTATACTCCAAAAATGCTTTTTACTAGCAATTCCAAGAAATGGACATTGCAAGATAGTTTATGGTGCTTATTAAATGAGTTACAGAGCGGTTAAAAAAGCATTACAAGATATCAGCTAAAGTAAAGTTCAACTCGGCAACACCTCACAGTTGGGTAGGTAACGTAACACCAGCCTTCCAATAATCTGTACCAAATAAGACAAAGACTTGCTTCCAATTCTCATCTCTTATTTCTCCCACTACCCAGGAATATTTGTAGGTTGGCAACATAAATATCATGCTGAACCAAGTTCTTGAGACTCTTTTTTTCAAGACAGTCAGCAAATGTGACTCAGAACTTAACACCGTCTTACCTGCTAATACAGTAGAAAGCAATGAGCCTGAATAAATCAGCAAAACTTATTCCAGACCCCTCCAAGGAAAAGGCTGCAAAGAAAGTTACAAAAGGGAAAGAATCACACATCTATCCACTGTTTCTTAGAAAAGCTCAGATTTTTGCATAAAATTAATAAGTTTGCACCTTCAAACTAGATACTGTTTGGCTAAGACAAAACAACTGTGTGGCGGAGTACATGTCTCTGCTAAAGGCATTTTCAAGCATATACTGATAATCTTGGTGGTGGGTTTGTTTTTGTATTCCAAACATACAGTCTAATTCCTGGGGAACAGATCAAGCGTAATTAGAATTGCACAACATTTTGCTAATAGACAATAAATCAGTAACAGAGGCTTTGTTTGTGCAGTATACTAGCATATCTAATTTTAAATCTTATGTTTCCTCCTCTTGTATTCCATTCTACTCACCTGTCTTCTCCCCAGATGTGTTAGCACCTAATGGGAGATGATATATTTTCATTCACTTCAAGAAAACCATTTAACATGAAAAACCTTTAAAAAACCTCAGACAATTCTGCATTGTGCCATTGCCTTGCACAATGGGGGAGGAAGGCAGGCACAAGCAATGCCTTTCATTTTTTCCCCGTTCCATACCATTGCTTCTTCTTGATATAAATACTTGTTCAGAGTAATAATGACATAGAAGTGATTGCCACTTGGCTTACATTAAGCCCTCTCTGATTCCCGTGGCAAATCTCACCTAATGATCAAGCAGAAGAAGCTCATAGAGTGAAATGATCTACATCTTTTGCCTCTGGACATGACTGAGACCAGAACAGAAGGAAGAGTGTTTATGAAAAGTAGCATGACAGGTTCCTGAAGCACATGAACGCTGGGCTCTTGCAGCCTCGGACAACTTCTACAAAGGAGTGAACGTGAAGTCTGTGATTGTTTCAGCCCAGCCCTGAGGGGGTGAATCGCCAGCTGGTGTGGTACACACACTGTTGATGTTTCACCAGTGGAGGAATACTTTTGAAAGTCATCTCCCAAGGAGAGTACTTCCACTGCTATGGATGCTTCAGACATCTGTGCTGAAACGAGGCAGACTCCTGGGTTTGGTGGGGAAAGCCAAAAGTCATGCCGCAGCTTTAGATACCTCAGCAACACCTCTCGTTGAGTAGCAAAGGTGTAATTTTATCAGTACTCTGTGCTCTAAGGCCAAGGTTCCAGTTCTACTGACTATAAAGTCTGCCCATGAACCAGAGTAAAAACTTAAGTCAGGTACCGATCTTTTATCCAACCTTTACACTGAAGGACAGGTCAACCTGGTCATTTATGTGTCTGGAAAATGGGATTTCTTTAAGAGAGATGCTAACAATGCAGACAGTAAGCATGCAGGTGATCTGGGGGCCGACTAAGAGAAGATGAGTGTTCAGATCCCTGACTACACTTAAAACCTCAGCTATGACTGGTGAGTAAAAACATCAGTAGATACTTCCCCCTTGTGGTAAAATTTTATTCATGAAAGACAATATATTATTTTATTTTCTAGATGTGAGAGAGGGAATTCAGTAGCGTAACAAACCTACAAACACAGTCTTAGATCACACTTAGATCAACTATCACTGATAGCTTTCTCTTCTCTTTGCCATGCCTTGTTTATAACTGGAACCAAAACCAGACACACAGAATTAACTTTTTGTTGCTGGGGGCAGGGAAGGGAGAGGTAAAAAGGAAAAACCCAACTAAAATGATCTCAGTTTACTAACAGAAATAGCAGTTAACTACAGACCCTCTGCTTCAGGGAAGTTTAACTGAAATTGTTGCCGATTTTCTCCAGTTTTCACTTTCTTGTTGAAATGAACCATTTGTTCCACTTGCAGTTTCTGCACCACATACACTCACCAGCTGCAGCTTCCTTTTTTCATTCCTGTATTTCAAACATATTTTTCACACCCTCCACTCTAAAGAGATGAGGGCAGTATTGTTTTGAAACTGACTGGAACTCTAACATTTGCTCATTTCTATTAGAAAACAGGGAACAAATATAGTTGAATTAGAAAAATCATTGATCTTGCATCAGAAACAGTTCCAGAGGGTTAAAACCCATCTAGTTAGTACATTAAAAAAACCCCCAACAAACACCACACTCAAATTTGTAGTCAGAGAGTGCTCATGACAGAGTTGCATCCAAGAACAGTCCCCTGAGCACAAGAAAATGCAAGGACTTTTCATTGACGGCAGACAGGATTATAGACTGTGTTTCTACAGAAGAGGATAACTACCCATAATGCTCAATGAATCCTGGATTCAGCAAGGTACATAAAACAAGTATTCCAGCACAGACTTAAGCATTTCTGTGTATCTTCTCTTCCCCAGGATATGCCTGACCCACTCGCAGAGCCCTCCTCAGAGAGCACTGTAGGCAGCCTGTGACACTATGTGCATGACTTTGGGTATCTTCTGCCGTGGGTTTCATCAAAGCAGAGTGCTCCTGGCTCATACAGGGTGACAAATAACTGAAAAGTATGTAACTCACAACTTACTGTATGTGCTTTCCTTTATTGCAAATTCTTTTAGGCAGGACCCACAGTCACTGGGCAGACGCAGAGAGATGACTTTCTTTTGCAATCTTGCAGATTTCCTAACCAGAAATATCTGTTGCGAAGAAGGCAAAAGGACATGGTTTTAGCTTCATCACAGATGCCTTAATAGAGACAAATTATAGACAAAAGGAACCAGAAAAACTTAATGATCTCTTATCTATATAAAACATCTCAGAATTTTACTCAGTTATTACTGTATCAGGTCCAACAGCTTGGTGTGAAATGGGAGCAGAACAATTATAAAAGCATCACATCCTTCTATAACACAGATACAACACCAAGTCCATTATGCTCTCCACAGCAAATCCCAAGCCTTGAGTCAAGCAGCAGAGTCTGGAGGAGAAAGGGACACTGATGGTGGCATGCTCCTGTGTCCCACTAGCCCATTTATGCAATCCTCCTGCACCAGGATGGAGGCAGCATTATAAACATGCTATCAGCCTCATCAAGCACACAGGGCCTGGTTCCCATCACAGCAAGTTTAACGCAGGCACTAGTGAAGGATAAAACGCTGACATTTCCCATTTATCTATTGCTTTCTCGTTATGGGGGCAATATATTTGTTACATGGTCCTGGTTAGCAAGGTCCAGCTTTGGAGCTGTAATTGCAGCAGTCCAGTTCTCAGCTCCAGAGGACCCCAAACTAGTCCTCCGATGTATCAGCCCAGGTAATGGGTCACACTCCAACTGCTCCAGCTGCCAAGCACTCAGGAAGCCCTCACTTGGATTATCCAAAGAACAGAAGAAACAGGGGTAGGATGTTGGTTGGTGTTGTTTTGGGTTTTTTTTTTAAAACACTTGCATCAAATAAATTGAAATGTAATTTCTTACCCCAGGAGGCTGGGCCTGAAGAATTTCCATGGCTTCAGCATCATTCAGACCAAGCTGCAGCCACACAGGGTGAGTATGGAGGAGCTTGTCCAATATGCTTAGCTTGTTAGATAGGCTGTCATATCCAGAGTCCCGGGGGCAGCTTTTTACATCATTTTTCTCAGGAGAGACATTATCCATGTCCTTTACTAGACTGTGAAAATTTTTTAAAATATTAAATTAGACATGCTAACCTACTATAAACAATCGCTCAGTTCAGCAAACAGACTTATCACAAAACTAATGGCGCTGCTGGCACCCTGGACTGGTATTTCTCCTACTGAGAACTCATATAATTAGTATACACAAAAATACTCTTATCATAAGATTTCTTTCTTTCACTTGTCCTCAATTTAACAGCTAGCTTTAAGATAAGCCTTAGCATTCTTTTATTAGCTTGTTGAAATTCAGCAATCACTTCAGATGCAGGTGTATATGCATACGCAGTTGGGTGAACATTTCACCTCCTTTCTTTGTTATGTTTACATTTGGAAACACTTCTCTTCAAAGGTATTTATGCAATTCAGCTATTTTTATTTCCAGATAGACTGCAAAAGCTGCAACACACAGAAATCTTCCTCTGTCCTGCCTGCCAGAATAGACTGTTCAATACTCTGACAATGGAGCAACTCACTGTGTGTTGGTGATCACTGCACCAAACACAAGCAGTTTCTCTGTTTGCTTGTAGGGATTTTTTCCACAACAGCAGCCCACAAACTAGCATCACTTCATCTTATCCCCAGACTACTATCTCTGCTCCACTAGTCCTGTCATCTTTGCAGCTGCATATCCATCTTTGTTCCCCTCTGCTAATGAGTGGTCAGAGACCTCAGTCAGTAGAAAAGGGAGACAGAAAAGAAAAAGAAAAAAAAAAAAGGTGAAATCCATCAAATAACCCTCCCTTAAGGCACAGCTCTGTTAAGAAATCGTCCTAAGTGGTAGTAATTTTTTATGATCCATGCTCTAAATATCTACATTTTTGCCACTTGGCCATAAAAGGTCCTTACTTCACATTTTAGTACTACACTTTCAAGGATCAGAAGCAAGTAAGGAATTGTAAATTTATGCTCCTAATTCCTTTGGCTCTGGATTGACTCCTATGTGAGGAATAAAGGCTAAGCTAAGTGTGAATGTGGCAAGCTAATGTAAGGTTAAAATTTATTTGGGGCAGGGCAGCTCAAGTTACTGCTAAATTCAGTAATGAAGTACAGTTCTTTCAGGCTACAGATACCTATTATGCATTAAAAATCCAAACAAACAGAATACTTTGAGAACTCCTTTTGTTATGCAAAGTTTTGGCATCATTCATATGATACAGGACACCCAGTTTAACTGCATCTGTGTTGCTGGTTCAAATTCCTCATTTTTGAGGTAGAAATACATCCTGTGATACTTCCAGTGTTAGAAATCACTACAGAACAGTTACTCTGGTAACAGCTTCCTGATGACAATATTTGAGCATAGACAAAAAACCCCTGCAAACTCAAGATCTAACTCGCTAAGATGTCAGATACAGAGGTTGCATTCTTCCTACAGACCTTTTCTGATGGCAGAAGAGGCCCTGAGCGGCAGAGGGCAACACAGCTGCATTTCCCCACTGCAAACTATCTCACAGCTCTTCTGAACTTGTGTTCTGGACAGGCAGTAAGCATCATTAACAGCATTTACCACCTTTATTATGCTAACCAGCTACTGTACCCAGAGCAAGTGGGTAGAGACTTCACAAGCACAGGAGCACCGAATACTTAAAAAAGCAAACAAAAATCCACCCCCCAAAAAACCCCAACCCCAAAACAAAACCCACCAAACAACAAAAACCCCCAAACAACCAAACTGCTTTTTTCTAGCTTTGGTCAGTAATTTGCAGCATCTCTGGACAGTGCTAGGAAAGACAGTAAATGGGAGTAGAGAACTTTCACTACATGATCAGATAAGAACAGGCAGACATTCAAACTTTTCATTACCTAGATCAATTATCACTACCAGATCACCTGCGTGTCTCTCCGTTCCTTTTTGTCCTTCTCCTCTGTTTGCTTATTTATGAAGCCTTTTAGATTTGCAAGACATCTAAAATGCAGCTGATATTCCCTCCCTGAGTGTCAAAAGCTGTTAGTAACTCCCAATATGCCTTCAAGGGGCACAAAATACACAGAAACATGTTGTGTGCAGAAGGGAAGTTGCATTTACATCAGTTATGACAGGGCTCTGAAACTGCCACAATATGAATCCTGGGTTCCCCTTTCAACCATGGTCCCAGCAGAACCTAGTGTTGTAATGTATGAATCTCCACAAAAGTCAAATCATGAATTACAAAAGTGTTTTCATGAGCTGCACCTCCAGTAAATATTGCTCAGAAACTTTCCATTCACCTTCGGAGCCAGTTAGCAACGTTACAAACCAAAGAGCTGTGGTGAAGTGCAAGTTATACACTGACACTGGCTGAGGGAAAAATTTTTTGCCTACAAAAGAAAGTTATATCACATGCAAAAGAAGCTGCATGACTGGTATTAGCTATAAGGCCTGGCACTGCTTGCTTCCTTGAAACAACCTAAAGCTATTAAGAGTTTGCATGTGTATGTAGGGTCACAGTGTTCCTCTTCAGCATGCCTGCCTTAATGCTGTCAAACACTCCCAAACTGTTATAAATCAGAAGACTGATTTGAGTAGGGAGCTGTTGGTTTTTTGGAACCTTCAGGTACTTATATGCACAATCCCTCCCACATGCTGAGATCTGAGGAATGCAACGTATGAGCCCCCATCCTACTGACCTAGATACACAGGGACCTCCTTGCTGCAGCTGCTTCTGTCCCCTCAAGAAATAAGCTAAAGATTACGAGTATCTGATCATGATGTGACTTTCTGCCACTCAAACACTACTAGTTCAAACGACACCGATGCACCTCAGCTAGAGGACTACTACAATCCGCAGGAAGGTAAACTAGGAACAAACAACACTTAAAAATTATTTCCTATCCAAGTAAGAAAGAAAGAAAGGCGGAGAGAAAGATCAGACCTGGTGAACCCTGGCAAGGGCATAACTTGGAAAAACCACATCTGGCAAACCACACAACCTACAAGAAACCACTTCCCAAGGTGCAGGAGGTAAACGCAGTCAAAAATCCATTGGTTTGTTTTGACAGCCTATTTGCAATGGTCTAGCACTACTGAGCATCACAGTCTGAGTTTGTTTGTGATCCTTAAAATTATTTTAATTAGTGATCTGAGCACTAAACCCTGACACATAGGAGTTCTTGAAATTTGTCACATCTTAGACTGTAAAATTATCTGGGACTGGGATGCACACGTAACAACAGCATGGAAAGAAGAACCATTTGAATTCCTCATGATCACCTGATTAATTTAAGTGTACAGAATAAGAAGTTGCTGTAACCTAAGCACTAGCAAAATATGCTGCATATTATGCAACAAAACTAAATTTCTCTCCTGGTTTTACTTTTGGGGATTTTTGTTTGGGTTGTGTTTTTGGGGGAGGTGGTGGTGTTTGTTTTTACAGTGGCTCCCTATAAAAGACAATCTGACTAGGTCACGTTAAACACAAAATTGAAACACGAATCAACCTCCACATATGGTCTACTTTAATGCAGGGGTACTACACTGGTTTCTCTACAGTGGGAGAGAAGTTTCAATGCAACTCACAATGAATTAAAGAAAATACATGATTCATGAAAGTTTCCTTAGATTGGGGAAAACCCATAAGTGTATGGGAAGTAAACAGAGATAACTGCCAAGAAAAACAATGCTGTGCTGCATCCTGGTTAGACTTAGCTCACAGTGAAAAGGACAAAGAACAGGTTGAAGATTGAAACCAGGATGATCCTCTCCCTCATGCCTACAGGGCTGTAAAATACACCTTAATCATGTACCTACGAAGCAAATGCTCCTGCCCTCCTGCTCACTACAGCAATTCTCTTTTGGTCTCTCAAATCCTACCTATGCCTCTTGCTCTAACCTTGTAAAACCTAAACTTTTAATATTTCTCCCGTTTTTTTGTGGAACTTGGGACAATGAGCTGATCTGCTCTCCGAAACTACCGCTAACCTCCCCAATCTCCTGTACTGACAAACACTGGCCTGAGGAATGGACTTTTCTCTCTTTGGGATGACAGACACACTGAAAGCACATCATCTTGTGTGCACATCCTATCAGGATGACCAACGCTGTTCCATGGGCTTGCTATGTTAAATTAAACTAAACCAGTTGCTGCAGGATTTACACACACAACCTCCTCTGTGGAAGAACTTACCCACCCTTCTGAGGGCATGAGAGGAGTTGTAGGAAGGACCTAGATGACCATCAGCATTTGAGGGATTCAGTCTGATCGCACACTATGGAGAGGTTGGTTATCAGCCCAAATGGAAGAGCAGCCCTGGGTTTAGCCTATCATCCCAGATAAACTCACTAGCCAGGAGGAGGGTCATAGCGAGAGACCAGGTTTGATACTATAATGATGATAAAGACTCTAACTTGCGCTTGAGTGTGTCTGCATTTCCTCACTCCATTTTTTTGCCTGGATTGGTCTCTGTTTTTAGGGTACTTGCACACCAGGACCATGTTACCCAGGGGGAGGGGGAGTGAGAGAAGTCTGCTCTTTGCTTATGGCAGTAGGATGCTCAGAATCTCCCCAGTGATGCAACTTAACAGGCCTTGCTGTCAATTCTTTGCCACGGTTTGCAAAACACAGCTCTGTGTCCAGATTCATTGTTCTCCCACTCCACTGTTACTCAGCAGCAAGGAATATTCCTCTATGTTTCTTTCCCAGTCATAAGGGCAAAGAGACCAGCAACAGGCAGGTAAAGTGAATCTGTCTAAAATTGCAGATGAATGTGAACCTTGCTCCAGTCCTACCAAAGGCTCCCCACATTTAACCCAGTTTGACTCCCCACTGCAGAAGTGCCTGGATTTCTCTGTAAATCCTGCAATCTAGCAGGCCTTAATCGGACCAGCCTGGCCTATACAGCCATACTGAGCATCAGCTGAGAGAGGGTGGAAAGCCTCTGCTGAGCACTACCTCCACTCCTCAGCAGATGGACTGTCGCTTTCTTCTCTATCCCATTACAGCTGAAGGGACAGGACAAAGCTGCTGGGGAAAAGGTTGTTAGGTACTTGCCTACCTGTCAACACCAACAGAAGCAGTTCACTGTGCAAGACACAGAAGACGACTCTACTTAACTGCTGTGGAAAAAATGTAGAAGACACAGGCCAGAGGGCTGTCCAGTGCAAAACATGAGGGAGGGAGCGAAGTTCTGCCCATGCTTCTGTCATGGTAACAGAGCAGGAAGGAAATAAGCTGCAGCAGCTGCCACCACTAGCAAAGCATCCCCGAATCATTTCACAGGCACCAAATGCTCCAGGAAGACTGGCGCTTTACAGCCTTCCCTACAGAGGGACAGCAGCAAGCTTTCTCCCCTCATGATCGTTCACAAAGACAACAGACACAGGGGTCCTAGGGCCCTCAAGGGAGGCTGAGTGCCTCCTAAACGACCATCTGGATGCCACCAGCCATGTCATGCATGCCCCCCCATCCTACATGGACCTAGGCAGCCATTGCACGCAGGAGCTCTCTAGTTACCATTTCACAGGTCACCACTACAGTGCAGGTCAGAAATTTGTGCCCTTTTCTGACAACTCCACTCATTTGCATTACTGAGGTATGTGTCTGCGCTAGGAAAAAGTCCAGGTATCAGACACCATGGAATATTGAAATAGATGGTGTGAGCAGCCCACTTAAAACACATTTTTACAAGCCTCTTTTTGCCTGGCTTTTATATGCATACAAGCCAAAGTTGTAGGTCCGGTTATTTGAATCATTCTCAGTATTACTTGGGCCACAGGTGTAAACCAGGGAGACGAGTCCAAAATATAACTGGGGGGAGCAGTATAAATCCGAAAGTCACCAGACAACCACAAAAAAAACCCCAACCCAACAACAACACAACCAAACAAAACCCACACACCACAACACTGAAGTTGCAGACGTGATTTCACGTACTTATTTTTCTGAATACAGTTGAGAGCTCTTGCAACTGCTGCCTTTCTAAAACTGTTCTAGGTGATGCCAAGGTGAAAAATGAGAAAGGAAGAGACATTTCTTTTAAGTCAGTTTTCTCTAAATGCAAATCCAAATGCCACATCAAAATACAAACTTCTGAACAAAAATTCTGAAATTGAATTCAGTTAAGTAGCCATGGAAATTGCATTATTCACTTTATTACATTAGCTTTACTTAGATATTTTAATCAAAATATATTTGTGCCCAAAATTAACAAATTCAATTTAAAAATCAGTTAAAAAACCCCAGCAAATAAATCCCCTGGATCTGTAAAATGGGGAGATTTAATTGTTTCCACCAAGATTTTAGAACCAGTAGATCTTAAGTCTTTCATGCACATGGTGTATTCAAAGATACAAGAAACCTTTTCTTAACGGAAGATTAGCTAATGATTGTTGAAATTAATTAGCTGAATCTACCGAAATTCAGAATGTATCCTTTCTGCTGCTGTAAAAGAACCGTGCTTTCAAAAGCTTTAAAACCTGAATAATGTGCAACCAGGGGCACAGGCAAGGCTTTAATTAGTTCAGCTGTCTTATGTTCTGTACCACTTGGGCAACAAAGGTGCTGCTCAATCTTCTATTTAAATAATTTAAATATATATTGTAGTAAGTTTTAGCACATTTCAGAAGTATTCATGAAAGAAAAAAAAGCTAAAAAACATGGATGTAATTCTAAATAACAAACTATTATCCACTTCATTAACTCGATGCCTTGAAGAACAAAGCCCATCAGCTCCAGAGCTGGCCCAGACTGTGCAGTCAGATAAAACAGAATGACTGCATGGGTTGCCTTCCTCTTGCAACAAATATTTCAACATTAAGTAAAAAATGTGTTCTCCTGTTGACACAATGATTAAAATATTGAATATCCTCCAGATGTCAATTTAACAGACATTACCAATCAAGCACAACAGCCATAGCAAAGCCAAAATGCTGGGGTCCCACTATGCCCCCTTAAAAGGTACAAATCTAACATTACAAATTTCCACAGTCCACATCTACATGGCATGATCTATTTTAAAAAGCCAGAACTTTTATCTGCACTGTAATATGCATCTCAAATAATTTTAAGGTTAAGGAAATGCCCCTATCATTTTTTTTTAAATGTGCAAGATACTCACATACAAATGAACTTAAACACATAACCCACTTAACCATCAGCTCATAACAGTCAATATTTTACCTCCTAACATGAGAACATAAATAAATCATGTTATTGTATGTTGAATCTTCACAGAGCCACTGGAAGCAGCGGACATTTTTAGTCTTTACAGTGTGAAAGCAAAGTTCATTGCCATAGACGATGGGAATAACACTAGTAGTTTCCCGCTTTACATATTCATCAGTATCCAAGTTCATATTCTTCCAGTATACTAAGTTATTAGAAGTGAAGTTCAGCTGCTTTTAGAAGATATTGAGGCAAATACACAAAACAACTGAATCTCTGGGCACTCTTCCTGCACAAAGGCAAACTCCTTGAATCAAGAGCAAGATTATCTACTCCCCCTATGTTGCTAGGATGAAAAGTGCTAGGACATAAGCCACCCAAGAAGAGAGAACAGTGAAAACATTCCTGTCATGGTATACCTCCAGGCAAACTATGAAAATAAACATTTTAATCACCTTCGCAAATCAGCAGATTCATCTTCCACTGTGAGATCTGTCTGTACCATCTCCTGTTTCAGTTCTCCGATTTCTGAGGCAATTGTGTCAATGAGCTAGAAAGGGACAAAAATAGTATGACGTCAAGTGAGTGGAAGAGGCGTGGAAAAGAAGCCAGGGCAAGTTTAGTCACCAGAGATTACAAACTTTTTTTTAAAATCACATCCTATTTGAACTTCCCCTTGCAAAGGAAAAAGTTAGGGTTGGGGCCACTTATAATCGTTCTTGGAGGAAGAATAATTCCTGTTTTGTGGCTCTATAAAACCTTCCAGGTTGGCTAGCTTATTTACGTTAAATCTGCAGCTTCAACATATTACACAACAGCTTAAAAGAACTAAATGATTTGATCATTTGTAGCATTTACTTTCTCAAATACAAAGAAAAAATATAATTAGAAGAGTTTCATCTGCATGAGTACTTCAGAAGCGACACTAAGCCAGCATTACTGTATCGTGGTGGATGAAAAGTAACAAAGCAAGAAGGAAATGGGTGGCTGCTTTTCACATTAGGTCTTGGACTGCACTCGAACAGAACTCCATTAAGTGAACTGCCTTGTAACACTTCAGCTCAGGTGGAACACAATCCTAATTTCGGACAGAAGGGCAAGAACTGATTTTAAAGTGGGCAAGATTAGCACTAGGGCTGTATCCTGAGAAATACAGCATTTGCTAGCCAGATGTCTGTGAAACATTTTGTAGCAGAAATCAACTATGAAGTTTGCAAGGCATCCTGTCTTGGACATTCTTTGCAGCAAGTGCATCAAGTTTACTTGACGCATCACACCATGACAGTATATAAACTCCGGCAGTGTTCCCTCTCTCCTGCCCATAGTGAAACCTAATGAAAAGGTTTGCAGTGATGATATCTCACATCTCCTCTACCACCACCCCTGCACCTCAGAGCAAACAAACAAAAACCCTGGCAGATGAAGTAAAAACAGCTTTCCACTCCAAGTTGGAATAGTCCTCATAGTCACCCACAAGACATGACCCTGAGTCCCACTAGTGTTAGTTAGTGCTCAGTACATCAGTGTTTTCAAACAATTGCATGCAACATTTTCTGATGTTGTTTTATTGGAAGTCTTCCTCTACCTCAGAAATTCACACCCTCCTTTTCTGTGCAGCACTGTTCTGATCAATTCCAAAGAAGTTTCAGTCTCTGCTTACAATAGGCCAACTCCATTAAGTATACTTTAAGTGAGAGTGAATTACCATACACTGCATCCATACTGTAGGCTTCTTTCTGTCAAGGTCAGAGCTCCCAGTCATACTGTACTATTGGCATTACAGTTTACAAAGATCTTCCACCTGCTGATTCTCAAACACCCCCTGAGTCACTGTGGCGAGACGTGAGCAATGCCTTCCTGACCATGAGAAAGAGCAGCAGGAGGAACTCTCATCATCCCAACGGAGCAGCCTTGCACCTCCGAAAAAGCGGCCAGTGCCCTGATCGGCACAGGTGAATTCATTCCTCCTTTTGCGTAAGGGATGAATCCAAGCCCCACACTGGCTTTACATGGTGAAAAATACACAAGACACCACTGTTGGATGAGCCTTACTAGGAAGCCATTGTGTCATCATGCACATCTGACAGTGGTTTTGGGCAGCGGCATCGCCTTAGAGGGAAGCTTTGACCTGGGTGCTCAGAGCGCAGTACCAGGCTCTAGCCAGTACATGGCTGACTGCATCTTGCAGACCACACTGCATTGTTTTTTTTCTCTTTTAAAGCCTCTACCGCCTTAGCATCATCATCCTTAATACATTTATTCTTGTTATCTTCTGAAATGCCATACAGCTGCAATTCTCTGATGGAGGGGGAGTTTCATGCTATGGTGTGCTGCCCCTAAGCAGGGAGGTTCCACGGGCTGGCTTGGCTGTTCATCTAGCCCTATTAGCTGGTTCAACTTGCTAAAAGGTTGGAAGACTTTTTCACTTTGTATTTTGGTTAGTTTTCTGCTGACTTAACGACCTGAACCTAATCTCTGAGAGGGTCAGACAAGCTCCAGAGCCAACACCAGGAAACAGAGGACAGCACCAGGCTGAGAGTACGTCTGCCCCTTTCAGATCCCGTCACCCCACTGTGAAATCATGTCCTGTTCCTCAGTCACCCCAGTAAACAGCCCAGGGTTTTGGGCTGTTTGTGCTGACCTTGGAACAGAGAACCTATGTCCCAGTTTAGGCACCCAAAACTAGCCAAGAACTGGATCAGCCACCCAAAACTCTGCAATCTGACCAGGACACCTCTGGAATTCAGACTACTCAGGTCTTCCAGCCATCTACTCAAGTAGCAGGAAACACGCTTTTGGGCTGACTCTTACTAATGAAAAAACTAACTACCAACCTCCATAGGGAATAAAAAGCTGAATACCCCTATCATGCACTGTATTCAGAGTGGGCGTGTGCATGTGACAGTCTAGGAAACAACTCCCAGGACAGCTAAATCAAATATTTTTCTTTTTAAAATAACACCTGAAATTATGACAAGCCATGCCAAGATTTCAAGTCAACCATTAAAAGAATGAAATTTAAATAAGTTTTTTGATCACATGGATTCCTGTTCAGGTTTTAAAGAACAAGCAAGCAATTGATCTACGGAAAGTCTTTGGCTACAAACCCAAACTACAGCTGATGTACTTGAATTTTTTTAACAGCAATCCTTCTGCACAGTAGTCCTTCTGTACCTGTAAAGAAGAGGGGCATGGGAGGAGAAAGAGAGAGAGAGATCCACCCACTAATTCAGTTCAACACTCAATTAATTCAAAAGAGAGAAGCTGACTACAAGTGTAAAAAGACAGAAAAATTGTATTTCTCTTCCAAGCCATGACTAAACAGTAGAAGGATCAGCTCTATTAGGCCTAAATCTCTGATGAGCAATCCATTACAGTCTCTAGTTACAATAATCACTCTTAAACTATTCAATTTGTTTCAAACATAAATGTGCCTTCTTAAAGTTAGTTCTAAATAAGTAATGGCATTCTAAAATACTGACACAATGCATTTGTTGCTATTTGTATCAAGATGTACAAAACACCAAAAAACCCTAATAAATACACATTCAGAAAGAAATACAGGGTTCAAAGAAACACACAATTTGCCACTTTTAAATAAGGAGTGTGACAAGTATATGGAAAGAACAGAGCACACCTTTGGTGAACAAAATCCATTCCAGGTTTAATTACAGCCTATCAATTACTTAAATTAGGATTTCCTCTTCCTGGATTAAAATCACATTTCATAAGTGTTGGTGCTTCACAGTGGAACACACACCCAAGGGGCTTTCTTTATTAAAGACAAGAAGTTCAGACATCAAAACAGAAGCAAAAAACATTCAGTTTTAAGTACCTGCTAAATTTCCCTAGTCTTCATTCATTACTAGGTTTGCTAAGTGCAATGAGGTAGTCAAACACGACCATACAAGTTGTTACTGCTAAATAAGATACACAGTGTCATGCAAGTCTTACAAGGTCTCTACTGCTTTTATAGCCTCCTTATCCCTTCTGGTTCTGCTGAAGCTTTTCATTTCAGTTCCTTAAAACAGCTCATAATTGCTCAGTACAGTTTTCTGTTAGCTTTTTTTTTTACTCCCTTATCCTTCACATCTTCACCTACATATCTTGGCATACATCTCACCTCACAACTTTCCCTGCCCTATATTTTCTACCCTCCATTCAGGAGTGACATGTTTCAACTTAGCCCATTTTTCAAGTATGCAAACGCAAGACTTGCAAATTTTAATTGACATCAGTGCCAGGAAATGAAACTTTTCAATTAAGTAGACAGACTTAAATTAAGGCGATCTGCTTCTCTTCCCAGCCACACTGGGCACCAGGTTTCCACCTTCCATATTAGTATTCAAACTAATTGGTTTCTTAGATGAAATCTTCCCAGTCTCTCTGGCAGCTGAATGAATAAAGTGGAATTCATTCTCTGTCTACTGTGAAGTTTCCAGTGTTTTCACACCTCTTAACCTCCCAACTGCTGCAGTAAGGTAGCATGCAGCCCTTCCTTGCTGGAGCAACTCTCTGACACTGTTAAAATCTTTCCAAAGTAACACCTGAACACAGCTGAGAGTTGAATTATTATTTGAACTGACCAAGATTACGGCCTTTTCTCTTTTCCCACCAGATAGCCACAAAGGCTCTAACATTGTCTGTGGAGTCACGAACGCAGCCAAGTCAGGAACAGAACCGCCTTATGTGCTTCATCCTGCAGTAACAGCTGAAAAATTAACTTTTCCAATGGATGAAGCAAGGATCAGTTTTTCATTTTAAGTCACAGCACTCCCTGAAGATATTGCCTATTTACTGTGAGAGTGTGGACTTTTTTCAAGCACCAAGTAGCTATGAATGTGAGCAATTTAGCCAGCTGTAAATATATTCGGGCTTCCTGTCACAGCTTGCCTGGAGCCATCTCAGAAGAAAGGCACCACTGGTCACCTACCAGCACACAACATGAGTCAGCGCCTGGAGTCTTATTGCAGATGGCAACTGATTCACAATGATCTGCAACTGTATTTGATCGTTTAAAATATGAACTCGTGATGGAAATCATTACCTGAAGCTCAACATGCTATTAAATGCTACTCAAGGATTTAATCTGTTAATGAAACCGATCTACTGCAGGTAAGAGCTCTGCCATACACAATAATGAATAAGGTCAGCAGAGCAGCCTTTTCATTGAGTTAGCAATGTAACTCTACTCCAGAGCTACATGTGCTGGTCACCCTGTCTGATCCCAGCTGCATGGGGGCATCACAAAGGGTCCAATCACCCCTACCCCCACTCCCAGCTCCTTCCATTGCATGGAGCATGGTAAAACCAAAGGCAAATCACACAAGCATCTTAAAGACAGTCAATCTCAGAATAATCAAGCTGGAATTGACCATCTATTAATTTTCAAGTGATTATGGCAAACTGCTGAAAGGGATTATGTCAGATCTGCCTGCAACAGATGTGTCTCTTTCAGTCTTCCTTCAAATGTCAGCTGTTTGCTTAAGATTCAAGCTGAGCAGGAGACAGACTGCTTGGCAATCCCCTGGCTTCTTCAAAGAAATCAATCATCCATATAGAGAAGCTGATCAAGAATAAGGGGAGGGCGAGCCAATGCTCCACCCAACTCTCAAAGTCTGCCCACTGTTTACTTTCCCTGGACCTGCACTCAAGGAGAGGGAAGGGAGCTGAGATGCCTCAGGAACAGTGGCGTGTGGCAGTCCAGGCTGGGCACGGGAAGCAGATTTGTGCATAACAACTTGTAGAAGCTGTAAGGCTGGCAAGGGGCAGGCAGATTTTGGCAGCTGGTTGGAGGTATGGAGGCACCAGATATCAGGAGAAGCAGCATGGGAAGCCCGTGCTTCTGCTTCAAAGAACAGAAAGGGGAAACGGTAAGCAAAGTGGAGCAACCCTCTGTTACATTAGCAGCTGCTTTTGAATCATAAACTGCCAGCACCACAGCCCAGACTTCTTTCCTTACAAAACTTCCTATACTGGCAACTGCAGGAAAGCTAAGCTGCTGTTTCCCATGAACCATCTGCTAGACACGACAAGATGAATCAGCTCTCCTTAAGTAGCTCCTCTTCATGAGCAACATCACCTTATTCTTTGCACCCACAAAACCAGTTGGAGCCATAAAGAATGATCATAATAGTGAGTGTGCCCTGTTCTCTGACACATCTACAGAGAATAAGTGGCTCACAGGCCAGTCTGAGCAACAAAAGAGTTTTTCAGCATCTTTCCCTGAAAAGTATACAATACAAGGCGCTCTCCACAGAAGTATCTATCAGCCACTGCCTCAACACCTGCCTTGCTGTGCTGCTATCTGGCTGTTAACTGACTTAACTGTGTTAACTGGCTTCAAGGAGAGTCGAAAATAATAAAAAAAAATTCTCATGAAACAACTCCCTCCCAGAAAACAAAATCTCTGGGCACTACTGCAAAGAATTCTAATCTAATGTGTACTAACAGCGCAATAACATGCTCAAAAATTCAAGCTGAGACTCCACACTTCACACTATCATTTCATAAATCAGTCCGACCCTGGAAGATGGAACAGACCTACAATGCAATGGAATTTAAATACTGTATAACCTTCCTACACTACAGTTCCTTGGTTAGCTCTTTTGTTTACTTATACCTAAAATCTAACCATGGCAGCATGTTTTCCGATATCCAGTTTACGTTTGAAAGTTATCTGTAGTTATTTTTTTGTGGCTGCCATGTTTGGCTTCTCAAACACAACTGTGTTTTACATCTTTGTCTGGGAAAGGTACTTGCTTATATAAGATTAAAGTTCTTGAAAACAAATATTTTAAAATGGGTTTTAACTTATAAGCACTTTAAATCAGAATAGCGCAAGGCAAGAATTGCAGAACAGTTTTCTCTTGATGATGTTGTAATCTTAACACTTTTTAATTTGTACATCTGCCTTGAAGACAACTTGTCAGAAATGGTCTTTCCTGAGATGGATTTTTCTGTGTTTAACAATATTATTCTTAATTTTTCTAGAGAGAATTTAAACAAAATAGCACATTTCAAGCAGTTTTATGCTCACATTCTCTTCTACAGGCCAAATTTCTTGGGTATACTACATATCCTCCATAACACAAGGCAGTATTTTCTTAGTCTATGAAAAGTCGGTACATCCTGGACAAGGAAAACAGGTTAAGTGTTTAGCATCAAACCTGAACCTGACCTATAAAGTCCCCCAGAGCAGAACATACTCTGCAATCAAACTGTTGCTCTTCAGCTACCAGCAGGTACTGCACCTGAACTAAAACACTTATCTTTAAGAATAAAAACCTCTTTTTTAAAATAAACTGCCAATATTTTCTGCAAACAGCAACTAATTTTCCTTAAATTTTTTTTCATGTAGAAAAAACAAGTTACTCTTTTTCCGATTTAAAAAAAAAAAAGAGTCTTTTGGAGTTGCATCATTTGGGTATTCTTGCAATTAACTGACACATACAGTCACAACAGCACCTGACAAATAATTTTCTATCAAATAACATAAGGTGTACTCATGATTTTTTGACATAATTTCTGAAGTATTTAGGGTCAGTGAAACTTCTGGTCATTATACAGTGTACGTGATGCTTGCATGATTAGTGCTATACAAGATGAGCTGTTAATAATAAGTTGCTACAAAATGCAGGAAGGATCCTGGGCAAGTACTATTATTAGATCTAACCCTGAAAAAACAAGCAGCAGCAGAAGGCTGCCTTCTTAGCAGAAGGCTCAGAGTATTTGAATTCTTCAAACACATTTCTCTATTTGCAAGGAATGTGATTGCTATTTTGCTGGAAATAATGGGAAAACTCACCCATTGGTTTCAACAGACATGAAATCAAGACCATAAGTGGCAGTTTCCAAAGGAAAATACAACGGAAGTGGACAGATATATTTATCAGAGTCCCCTGTTAGTGTAAAGCAACTTACATGAGCCCCAAGACTTAAGAAGTAATCTGAAGAAGTCTGTTGCAGTTTATTTAGGACTATTAAAAGGAAACCTTAATGATAAATAGCCATTTTTGTATCTAATATTTATTTCTGACAAAGCACTGTTCTGTAAATTAAAAAAACTACAATACAACCACTGTAAACCCAAATAATAATGACGACAGCATGAATTCACATAGCAGGCCAGTACAGCATTCCCTAACCAAACCCATCCTAAACATTAGATTGCCACAAATACCCATGTACTAACTGTTTACATTCCTAAAATCCATGAACTAAAATAATGAAATGCAAACATCAAACCACAACATTTCCTTTCATAACGTATCACACTATGCTTATTGTCAACTGATTCTTAGTTCAACAAGACTAATCTCAGCTTTTAGAAGCTGGCAGGGGTGACAATGTAATTCCTACATACAGACCACAAACATAACTCATCTCAGCTCCGCAGCAATCTCTCACCAGAACACATATATTCCATTTTTATGTTTTACATCTTTCAGGATATCATATAAGCAGCAAAAATCAGAGCAAGTGTGTTCACTAGAAGGAACACACTCCCAAGGAGCTACAGTCACCTTTCTGAAGCTGCTCTGTCTATACAAGTATCACTGCTGTACATCAGGGAAAGCACATGCCCAGGACCACACACAGACTTGTGCTTCCCTCAGAAGTCCAACACAGCTACCAGGTCTTCTTACTCATTCAACTCATGAAGGGTTTCCTGGTCCCAAGAGGAAGACAGGTGGCTTTGACTTGATGTCTGTTTCAGCACATTTTTAGAAAAATCACTCATCCATCATTGCATGGCAACTGAGTTCCTGTTTTGTGTGTTGAAATTTAAATAAGCTTGTACAGAGATTTAACGAAGCTGCCATCTTTCTGAGAGCACATTGAACAAGTCAGCCAAGGTGACCACTGCAGAATGTTTCCAAGCCCTGAGATTTACAACAGCTAAAGAGGAAAAGGTAAGATCAGTGCTTCTAATCTGGCAAGGGAACACAGGCTGAAGACAGCAAGGATCAGTATCAGGCTGGACAAATAAGCCTCAGCACTTACCACCCCCCCTTCCTGCCAGCATCTCATTTTTCATTCTTTTTGGAGACCTGCATCCTCTCTGGCATCACATCTTTTCCTTCCTGTTTTGATAAGCAGAGCATAGCAACCCTCAAAGAGCACCCTGTGTGACGGGGTGGCCAAGTGCCAGAGATGAGCCATTTCTGGATGAGCTATTTCTGGACTTGTCCAAATGTCTGAATACAATCAAATATTTTGATACATGGCTACAGCTTCTGCTTATTTTGCACAGTGAGCTATGAATTGTCAAGACCACTAACATTATTCAGTGTCTTATTCATCAATAAGCAATGAAGTTTTACCTGATGTTTGATTTTGGGACAGAAGAGCTTTAGTGGTGTAAAACCTCTGATGCCAGTTCAATAAAGATCGAAACATTTTGATGATCAGGAAAAAGGATGTTTGTCAGAGACATATATTCAGTTCCTTGCTTTACCACAGACTCCCTCTGTAACTGCTGGCAAACTATTCAGTCCCAGAATTACCCAAGCTTAACTCCACCTTTGCTTCATTTTTACTACTTGCTGGCTCTAAGCCTTCATCAATTGCAAGGTATAAAGACTCTGGAGAATTTAACCTATAAAACTACAGACCTTTGCTCTTTGTAAGATGGGGACAATACTGTTTTGCTGGTATACTAACAGTCAAAAAAAGTATGTGAAAAAACTAAGAGATGGTTAGATGCTACAGCAATGGGAACTATTTAAGAACCAGAAAGAAAAGTAATATTGGAATTTCACACTGGTATTTGTCAATGAATTTTCTCATAAATGTTGCTGATAATGGTAAGATAGTCTTTATAAGGATTTACGTGCCCTGAGAAACTCAGTTGTGCCGGCATGCTAAAGGTTTCTTGGGCAACTGTAAAACAAAATGCACAACATGAGAGCCATATGCAGAAGTACACTACTCAGTCCATGCATCAGAAAGAGCATTCTGACATACAGGTCAGCATGGGTAAAAGGCTCTATCTTAATTACTAGCTCTCCTAAACACAGACAGACAAAGCAAATTAAAATGATGTAAACTGAAAAAAATCTGATGTGCCAAGTGTTTTCTCTGCTCACTCATCCAGCTGTAACAAACATAACTGTTGTCACATTTTTACAAATGTGGGGGAGGGAAAGAAAGAGAGGGTAGTTTCACTGTACACACAAGTGCACACACACAGGCTGGATACACTGACTGCCTGTTTCCAATTCAATGCTTAGGTCCAACAGTGCAACTTCCCAGGGATGGTGAGAGGTCTGAAAAGGTAGCTTTGAGGCATCTTTTATTCCAACTATTCTCCAGGCCCTTCCCCTGCCAGGCTGTCCTTAGGGAAATTGAGGACAACCTTATCTTAACTGACAATGTTTCTTATGGCCTTATGAGTCTGGTGTCTTGAAACTGCTCAGGCATACTCCATTTCTAATAATTTTGAGTAACTACAACCACGACATCACAAACAAAAGGCACACAAAATAACTATTCCAGCATCTATTTTCCACACAAGAATTACTTATACAAGGAGATACCAAAGGACTGCAGAAAATGACATGGGCACTTACTTACAGTCCCACTGACATCATGATTTCTTCAGCTTACATGTAAGTGACAACCTAGAAATAGTCCTCATAACTGAGACAGTTTCTTGCTATGATTTGAAAATATGACCATTCTCCCTATATGGCTGTGGACTGCCATCAAAGAAGGTTCATGTTTGTGCTTATGAGATAGAAGACATATCAGAAGTGTGTTGCAAAACTGAGTCCCTGTCCTCAGAAAACCTTGTTTATCGCTGACCACAAAGTTGATCATTTGTTTGCTAAAGACTGGCCTGGCAAGATTGCCTTAAGATAAAGAAAACATGAAACTCATGTAACAGACACTTTAAAGTGTTTGTGTGTCACTACAACAATACTATGAAGCTGCTGACACAGAAACTGGTCCTGCACACTGCACCGGTGGTCCTTATAGCTAAATGCACCAGCCACCACTTGCTTGGTTCCCCTTTGCCTGCAGCCCATCATGAGCGTATCTGCTGGAACACTCACCCCCACCCCCTACCCCTCCAAGCATTAGGGTCAGATTCAGGCAGCAAAAGCACAGCATTTCTGTCCCAGAGGAACAGAGGGAAAGGAAACAGCAACACCTGAAATGCGTGGCACAGGACCCATGAGGAGAGCACGGTGCACTAGGAGCAGCAAAGGAGGCAGGAGCTGGGAACAGAGCTTTGGCTGGTCAATCACATTTGCTGCAGTACTAGAAAACGAAAAGCAGCATGCTTTCTCTTAGCATAAGATGAGATGGCAGCAAGTATTAGCATCTTTCACTGGAAGAAGCTACAGCAGGTGACAAATATTCTAAGAGAAGTTAATCAAGGTAAGTTAATTCAGTGCTCAGAAAAACCTGTAAATTTTGATGGCTGCTTAGAGCAAAGCCTTGCCCAGCAAGATTGCCACTGTGACCCTGGCATTATATAAACAGCAAAATTCTAGTCCAGAACAGACAGGTTCAACTCTGTTGTATTTAACCTTGATCCCAACCTGGTCTATGTGACAGTTTACTCTCTTCCTCACATCAGAAAAATATACATATCATCTGGCCAGTGGTAGGACACCACAGTTTGATAGGTTTCCTGCTTGACAAACCTGATCTCCTTCTACAACAGGGTGACCTGCTTATTGGATGAGGGAAAGGCTGTGGGTGTTGTCTACCTTGACTTCAGTAAGGCCTTTGACACTGTTTCTCACAGCATTCTCCTGGTGAAAACTGGCTGCTCGAGGCTTGGATGGGCACACGCTTTGCTGGGTAAAAAGCTGGCTGGATGGCCGGGCCCAAAGAGTTGTGGTGAATGGAGTTAAATCCAGTTGGTGGCTGGTCACGAGTGGTGTCCCCCAGGGCTCAGTTTTGGGGCCACTCCTGTTTAACATCTTTATTGATGATCTAGACGAGGGGATCGAGTGCACCCTCAGTAAGTTTGCAGATGACACCAAGTTGGGTGGGAGTGTTGATCTGCTCGAGGGTAGGGAGGCTCTGCAGAGAGACCTGGACAGGCTGGAGTGATGGGCTAAGGCCAACTGTAGGAGTTTCAATAAGGCCAAATGCCGGGTGCTGCACTTGGGCCACAACAACCCCCAGCAGCGCTACAGGCTTGGGGAGCAGTGGCTGGAGAGCTGCCAGTCAGAGAGGGACCTGGGGGTGTTGATTGACAGCTGGCTGAACATGAGCCAGCAGTGTGCCCAGGTGGCCAAGAAGGCCAATGGCATCCTGGCTTGTATCAGCAATAGCGTGGCCAGCAGGGACAGGAAAGGGATCTTACCCCTGTACTCGGCACTGGTTAGGCCGCACCTCGATGACTGGGTTCAGTTTTGGGCCCCTCACTGCAAAAAGGACATTGAATGACTCGAGCGTGTCCAGAGAAGGGCAACGAAGCTGGTGAAGGGGCTGGAGCACATGTCGTACGAGGAGCGGCTGAGGGAACTGGGGTTGTTTAGTCTGGAGAAGAGGAGGCTGAGGGGAGACCTCATTGCCCTCTACAACTACCTGAAAGGAGGTTGCAGAGATGGGGGGAGGAGTCTCTTGAACCAAGGAACAAGTGACAGGACAAGAGGGAATGGCCTCAAGTTGCACCAGGGAAGGTTTAGACTGGATATTAGGAAGCATTTCTTTACAGAATGGGTTGTTGGGCATTGGAATGGGCTGCCCAGGGAGGTGGTGGAGTCCCCATCCCTGGAGGTGTTTAAGAGTCGGGTTGACATAGCGCTGAGGGATATGGTGGAGTTGGGAACTGTCAGTGTGAGGTTAATGGTTGGACTAAGTGATCTTCAAGGTCTTTTTCCAACCTAGATGATTCTGTCAGCATACTTTCAATACAGTGGCACTGCATGGACATTATTCTCTCTGTCCCGTTCTGTAGAAGTACGTGGTGTTCGCAGCTGTACTCACACAGTGCACATGAAGGCTTTGTGAACCACGTTTCAAATGAAATAATCCTTTTTTTCTGAAAGGAAATGTTAACTACAGCC
Organism: Strix aluco; assembly: GCF_031877795.1. Classification (NCBI taxonomy): domain Eukaryota; kingdom Metazoa; phylum Chordata; class Aves; order Strigiformes; family Strigidae; genus Strix; species Strix aluco. The sequence continues at coordinate 15,742,514 of NC_133933.1, forward strand.
TTCTCTACAATTAACTTCAGCACTGTCTCCAGACCTCCTCCACTACGCATGAATAAACCACAGTTAATGGGATTCAGTTGTCTTTTGAAAACCGAACTGATAACTCCTACTGTACCTCTGCTTTTTGTGATGCCAGTCTGAAAGATGACAGTTCTCCACGGTCTCTCCACTGCATAAAGTCTCTCTGTCATATAAAAAGACCAAAACATGTTCCCACATTTCTCTAGAAAACAGCAAGCTCACTGCAGCCCTGAAAGCCCTCTGGCTGATCCCCCAAAGCCTTAAAAAAACCTCACATAAAGCAGGAGGCAGAAGAGAGGACACAGTGACCCATGCTTACTTTTGCAGTGTCATTGTTCATGCCTGAGCTAAGATACTACTGCTGAGCAAATCTGGGGCCAATTGTACAAGTTAACTGCAGGAAATACTGGGAAAAAGCAAAATTAAGTCATCAAGTTTAATCCTTGACAGAAGTTCCCAGAGACAGAATGATTTATAACTATGTAGAAGTGAAGATTATCACAGAAGATGCACAAAACCTAACCACTACAGGTAGCCAATCTGAAGTACATCCTTTCATATGCAGTTCTCTAGGTTCCATTTTCCAGCTGTAATGATGTTTGCAGGACAAAAGTTGGATATTCACACCCAGGGAAAAATGCATTTCTAGAGAGTTCCAGGGAGTATTTGGAAGTGCTTAAACTGATGGCTCTACCTCTCTACAGCTCTGAGCACCACCTCATGTCTGGAGAGGCCTCCACCTATGCCTGTACTCCCAGGTGTTTCCCAGGGGCATTAGGAGAACCTCTGTTGCATCCTGCCTACTGGCCCCTTTTGTACATTGCCATGCATCAGCTCTATTCCGTGATGGAATCGAACTGGGGGGAGACAGAAGGACTCTCACCCAAAACATATTTCTCACTAGAATATGCTGTATTAGGTGTGCTGTAAGCCACACGACATTTCAAAACAGCCCCAAGAACACTGAAACATTAAATGGAATTTTTTCTGTTTTCTCTCTCTAAGCATGCCTATGCCAGAAGAAAACTACTATCTTTCAGTGTATCCAGGAAGCTGGGCTGAGTATCTTAAGGGAGGAAGCATTAGATCCTTTAAAGTCTGTAGGCACCCAAAGACACAGACATCTGCCTTGCTGGATTTCTGAGAGTTTGGTAGTGAGCTAAGCACCAGCTTCTTGTTGGTTTCAAACAAGATGCACTTAGGCTTTAAAAAACCAACCAACACCTACAAAGCAAAACCACCAGAACAGAAAAAGGACTGAAATACACATTGAGAATACAAAGACAGTATTTTTGTGGGTGTTCAGATTACACACAAACAAGGAGCCTCTGACAATTTTTCTTAAAATAGGCAAGGAAATAAAACCAATTTTCAATCCAGTAATGGAAATCATAAACCTGTATCGCAACTTTAAGCTACACAAATCCAGTTTATGAAAGCTCTAATAATTTTATGCCTGTGCATAATAAAGCTTATGTTCTCAGCATTAGTGGCAAAGAAAGTCACAAGTTGTTTTACACCAAATATTCTATTCAGTGTACAGAAAAACAATATACACATGAAAAAAATGGTTGGTAATCTAACCACGTACTTTATGTTCTGTATAAATATTCCATTTACCTTAAAGAAACTTCCTCTTTTGTCCAGACAACGGGCTTTCATTGTCAAAGACGACATTTTCCCTGGGAACACTCCACTGTATGCCTTGAACTCCTAAAAGTAGAGACATTTTTTTAATGGTTAGTCCAGTCTGTAGGAAATTCCTTTCTAAGCCACAGAAACGGTCACAACAAGCCTTCTGCCAAAACCCTTTCCGTCAACAACATGGTGCCATTTATTTCCTACCAGAGTTCTTACATATCCCTTTAGCCTATTATTTTTTCCATAAATTTGTTCAAAAAGACAGTGCTACTTGGAGTTCCATGTTTCGCTCTTCTCTTCACAGCTGATCCTGTAGCTATGAGTAGATTTTAATGTGCTCATTAAAAAAAAAAAGCTAAAGCATAATGATTGCTGTGTTTGTTTGCTTGACCTCAGCCTAAAGTACAAATAGAACAAAATGTTAGATGTCACTACAATCTGCTCTCAAATATTACAGTATTAATGGGACTGACAATGAGGGGAAAAAAAACCCCCAACTTTAAAATCACCCACAAGGGAGAAAACACATTACCATGAGTGTAAACCCGCCCCCCCCCCCCAACAAACAAACAAACCAACCCCAGACACCCCCAGAAAAATCCTGCTTGAAGTTCCTAAAATGCAATTAAGTCTGAGAGTCATGTCCAAGTGAGAAACTGAAGACACAGTTAGGAAGAAGCTGCATTTTCTACTATCAGGTAAACTGAAGGAACAGTCTAACACCCAGAAGAATATAACAACACATAACTAGAAATATCAGGGGGGTGATCTCCAGCTGATTAACAGAGTTCCTCCAAAGTCACAACCAATTCACACCAGTAATTTGTGAACAAACTTCTGAACAGGAGCCAAATTCCATGGCTAAAAAGTCCTTCTAGGATTTTTAACAGTGAGCTTATAATTGCATTTAAATAGCCTAAACTTTTCTCCTCGCTCACACATTTACTGACCACATAGCAAGTACCTGTGCTGAAATTTTCAGTTACCTAAATGGCAAATAATGCAGGTACAAATTATAGACTAAGACAGAGGCACAGCTTTTGATTTGATACAAGCAGAAATTAAAATATAAATGGCAGAGAACAGCAGTGAAAAACACGTTTAGTGGCAAGGCTGCAGATAGAGCTTGAGCAAAACAAAGCAGCTGGGACAGGGAATGCTGACAGATAAAAAAAAAGTTTGACACATACCCCCATGCCCCACCTCGCACACATACACACATGCTTCTGTTTCCCTCTAATGCCTTACCAGAGGGCATCGACAAGGGTAAATAGGACCAAGAAGGAGGGAGGAGCTTAAAAGAAAAAAAAAAGGTTAAATTGAAAAGCCCTGGCAAGCACGAGTACTGGAAAAGGGTGAAAGGTAGAAGCAGGAGAAAAGAAACATTTTTCTCGTGGTTTTAATATGTAAGCAGGAAGATTTAAATTGTTTACCCTGTTTCCAGAGGTCATACACACCACAAGAGCACTAGAAAAGGTTACATTTTTCCACTTAGATTTTGGTTAAAAAGCAGCCATGCGAGGAAGCTCAGGAACCAGCCTGTTTTCTAGGCAGAGTTTGCAGACTTTAAAGGTTGAAAGAAAAATTCTGAATTCTGTGTTCTTGTGAAAGTCAAACACTAGAGGATGACCAAGACAAAACAACAGTGCTGGGAAAAAAAATAATAAAAACCCCCCCAAAATTTTCTTTGTAAATCAGCCCATTTAAAGGAATACATTTCCTGACAAGGCTCTAAAGCATTGTGATCTGTGTTGCTTTACTTAAAAAGTCTGTCTAAATAACTTGATTGCACTAATCCTATAAGAGATTGAAGTTCAGTGAAGTGGGTGGGTTTGCAGGTGCTATGAAATCAGTTGAGCTCTATGTCCTCATTTGCCACATGCACACAGGTACAGAACAGTTGTTCCACTCTGGGGAGCATCAGACATTTTAAAAACTTTTGGTATTTGATATTGGCTATTCTAAACAATCTAAAGGTTGTCATATAACAAGAGTTTTTTAAATTATAAAATAAAAATGTTTCATTTCAGTGAAATCTGAAGAGGCAACCTGCACCTGAAAGACTTAAGGTGGAGGGAGTCTCAAGAAAAACAAAAAGGAATTAGAATAAAAATCCAATTTTCCAAGTTAATGCCCCTTAATGGCAACACCAAATTCAACTCCACAGAAAAAAACTCAAGAGATTTTAAAATGAGTTCTATTAGGGGCTTATGAGCAAGATCATGCAGTTGTAATGTCCATCTCTAGTCTCAGTCATTAATCATTCCATTTGCAAACAACGACCCTGTCACAGGAAATCTAATGTTTTTAAGGTTGGTGTTTTTTTTTTTTTTTTTTTTTTTTTAATTTAACCACAAGGACATCTGCATGCAATCCTATTACCAAAATAAGACCATGCCAAGATTTTTATGTTCATCTTATTTCAAAACAGAACAGAAGTTTATAAGCTTCCACACTCATACAGAAGAATGCAAACACACAAACACAGTTTGCCCTTCAAAGAGTAGTATGACTCAAGTCAGAAGAAAGGCTCAAACAAGACTCACTGCTTATTTTACTTGTAAGAGGTTCTGAAGCTCTAAACTTTTCCATCGCTGTAATTATTGGTACTGTTTATGTAATATTATTACTATCTGAGCCACAGCTGAGCTCAAGTCGTTGCTCTTCTCAGGTCTCTCCATAGCCATTCCTCAATCCACAGTACCCTCATGGTTACAGTGTAATTTCAAATCGATTTAGGGTAACCTAAATACTGTTCCACCTTTGAGTGGCTTTTAGTATTTCTGATTAAAATCAGCACAGTGAGAAACATTGTTGCTAGGGGGTTTTGCCTTTTTTTTTTTGTGCATATACTTTTTTTTTTTAGGCCACCCAATATGCAAATAGACATTAAGACCCACTGGTAAAATGGATGGCCAGGGGTGGGTGCAACACTCCAAAAACTGAGGGTGGGCCACCACCTGTCTCCCCCCTGGGAGTTCAGAGGTGGTACACAGAAACAACTGCAGAAAAACAAACCTAGTGTCAGAAGGTCTTATTTCTCTACACAGCTGTCCACATCTGATGCTTATTCAGACCCAAGACAGGCTGAAAAACCACCGCTCTAAAGTTGCCTTTATTGAGTTAGTATGAGGCTGTCAAAGGAAAAATCTCCCTTCTTTGATTGTGAAGTCAGGTGGAGAAAGACAGCAAAGATTGTCGCCTTCTGTACATGCTGTAGACAAGCATTTTCTCCTTCCTCTGTGTTTTTAAGGACTGAGTCTAGATAGATTTGCTTAGGGATTGCCTGGGTGATTGCTCATAAACCCATCTGAAAATGTCATCAAGCTGCAGGAGCCAACTCACTGTATAATTCATGTGACCTTTTGTCTAGCCATCTGGAAGGTAGCCTCTTCTGTGTTTAAGTGGTCAGTACTTTACATACTTAGCAGTCTCCACAGCTCTTAGCTCTCAAAGGGCAGCAGGTGCTAGGCTACTGCCTGCTGCTCTGTTTGCGTGGCTCCCTTCCAGCAGCACCAGTCTCTCCCGTAAGCAGTGTTGTCTTCCCGCAGCTCTTCAAATCCAGGAAAAAGCTCATGTGTGTGTCAAGGACAACACAGGGCAGGGAAGAGGAATGAATGTCTCCTTGGCAAATATCTCTGAAATGTAATGCTCCTCCATGGATGCTGACAAGTTGTATGTTTCAAAAAAACTGGTGCTTTTCATCTTTTTCCTTCCATTGCCTTCTCCTGGTTTTCATTTACACGGGAATGCCAGAGCACCATTCAGGTGCCTGCATGTAACCGAGACTTCTGACCTCGTGTCAAAACAGCTCCTACTTTCCTCCCTCCCTGGACTTCTCAGGACTCTTCCCTTTAATCCTCTCATTCCAATCCTGCTTTCACAAGGCAAAACATCCTATTTTCTTTAGCCTAGCAAAGAGGAAAGAGTCTGTATTCCTCTCCTCAGCTGGAAAGCAAAGGCCACAGAGATCTGGAGAACCTAAAGAATCCCTGCATACAATCTTTACATCACCTCCACTTAGTTTCCTAAGGAACTGAGGCTATACAACTGCACCAGCTTTCTGTTCCTTAGTTCCAAACCATGATTTCTGATCTCTTGGCCAACCTAACAAGATCTGACTAAGGAAAAGAGTATCTGCTTACAAATAATGACAAAAGGATAGAGGGAAGAGACTGCATTAATGCCACCACTGAAGGAAGAGGAGAGATCCGCAGCCTTCCTTCTGCTGGCCGACCAACAGAATTAGCAGAACTCACTTTTTTGTATCTTAAGCGTAAGTTATCCCACTGAAGGAAGCGGCTGTCCTCTTTCATTCTCAATCTGTAAAGGCCACGCAACCACTGAGCACAGACACAGAAACTACTTTAGGCAAACAAAAAAGGCATTTTACTATTCTGCAGCCAAGGAAGAACAGAAGAAAATATGAGTCCAGACCTGAAGTATAAACTGGCAAAAGTCAGCTAATGTTAGAAGACTAATGCTGATTGACACCTGTCAATGTAGTCCTTATGCCATCCACTTTGCCAGTAGTGGGGTACAGTAGAAGAGCTGAAATACAATCCCTACTGTATCATAACAGAAGTGCATGGAAGCTAGGTAGAGCCTACCACATATGTACTTGAAAACCTATGGTGAATTAGCATCATACTACAATCAAATTATAACAGCAATTTATAAATAATAGTATTAAAACAAAAATTACAATTAATTCAGTAAAACCTTTTTCTGGTGGATTAAACCGGAAACCAGAAACAGGAAGAATAAACACTTTTTATTTTAAAAAGGTGAAAAAAATACTTCTAAAATGCAATCCTACACTTGAGAATATGCTAAGAGATATACACAGAACTTCAGATTTTCAGCAAATTTAAGCATCCTTATGCATTTCATTTTCCTGTTCTCCTAGCACATTTGCACTATCCCATGGAGAGGGTTGTGTTCATCTCTAACCTACAAAGCTCTGGTTTGTCTAATTACTCTGACCTTATCCGATTCTTGGCAAAATTAATCTTTTCCTTTTGAAAGTATTTCCTCTGAGAAGTTAACTGAAAGCTTACTTCCAGGGACACAGATACAACTGAGCACAGTATCACTTTGAAAATCTATCAAATAAGAGCCTCAGTCTGAAAACTATCATTGGTGCCAGGATTTTGCAGACCTCTCAACTCAAATGTTGTATTGTGTTAGCACAGCTGTATCCACAAGCAAAAAGCGAGGGGATTATGCAAAAAGGATTCTAACTTCCATCATTCTTCTGGCTGCAGAAAGGGTTTACAGTATTTTTTTTTTTCCTTCAAATAATGCAAGGGCACATTACTTGTAGAAAACAAATAATGCATGCACCAAAAATGACAAGTCACTCTTTACACAGTGTCATATTTCTGTATTTTGTGATTTTAGTTAAAGCATTTGAAAAAGCTTGGAAATAATAAACATTCCCTGATCAACCTCCTTTTTCTTCAAGTACTATTTTTACTTTTGTCTCTGCTACCTGAACATAAAGAGTTTTTGTGAGCTACTCCCCTGAAGAAAGCCTGGTTGCCACCAGTACTATGTCACTGAGCAACAATATTTCTGCCCAATAATAAGCTAAAAAAAAATCTTACAAAGATAGACACTCACTACACATGTAGGCAAAACGGCCACGATTGACTGTTTGCCAACCTTTTCAGGAAACAATACTCTTTCAAAAAACTAAAAAAAGCGCAGAAATATGCAATACTCACTAACTTTTCAAAAACAATGAGAAGATCACAGGTGAACTATGCCTACTACTCCCCCAATGTGCCTCAATGCATTTTGCAAAATTTGAAATGCAACGTCACTTCATTTACTGCCAGCTACCCACCTCTCATTGATTCTACCAAGGTAATTATTACTCTTCCCATAAAGAAGAAAAGAAGATATAAGGTAGTTAAAGGCAACCAGCAGTATTAAATGATGTGCAAATATTCTGGTCAGTGAAACAAGGTCCAGTTATGTCCCAACCGCTGACATACTATCTTATGCTTCTAAGTTTTTTCAGTTGCTACATTTGTCACATCAGGCACTGCCACTCTTAAGCCTTGTTTCTTAGCACGAGCAGAACAAGGTACTGTATATCCCCACAGCAATGGCTGTTGGACCATTACAGCAGGGAGCAGTCTCATCAGGGTACGAACCTCCTTCTGTAGGACTGCCTTGCCACTTGCTCTGTTTTGTCCAAACTCTGTGCCAGGACAATCACTCAGATAGGCCAAGTACTAAACAGGAGTTACAGAAAAGCAGCCAGGTCATGGACTTCACTACAGTCCCATTTTGCAGACAAATCCTTGTCTCTCATTTTGCTCACAATGCTAATCTGAGACCTGAATTTCCATGGGCTGGGAGAGGACAGGACTAGTACAATCACTGAGGATCACTACAGTGACATCTGACATCATCTGTGCAGAAATCCACTGGAAGCTGGCAGAGTAGGTATCCATGCAGGGTCACTGCCCCATGGCTTACAACAGGGACAAGAGGCAAGTGCCATGCAGGCCTGCTCTGCTCCACGAAGGCACTGCCTGGAGGACGCCCCAGCTCGTGGCTCCAGCAGCCCCCTGGAAGGCAGAAGGCATGGCAAAATGGTTGATGTGAGAGAGGAATGGCTGAGTCTTGAGACCTGGCCAATTGATCCAGATACTTCGCAAATCAGAGGCTTTCCCCAAGCTAAGACACAAAGTCAGTGCCCTTCACCCTTTTCCTACTGATGCCTTTTCAAGGCAGGCAGGCAGGAGATCCATCCCCCAGCGCACAACCTGCACCAGAGTGTCCCTGTCCCTGGGACATACCTTGCATGCCTGCGGTGGAGGCAGCTTGGGAAGGCCACTGAGCACTTGCACACTCCTGGGCTGGTAGCCCCAGCCCAGTGGGCCTTCCTGAACTTCTTGGAGGCCCACACAGAAGAGGCCAGAGTCCAGCCAGCAGTGCAATCCCAGAGACTGCAGTAGCCTGATCTCCTCAAGCAGATGAGCTTTTGGGGCTCCTAGCACTGGTCCTTGGGGACAGTCAGAACTCAGCCAGGGCTCAACACAGCCTTGGCTCATGTGAGTGTGAGGGGAAGGTGTGGTGCAGTTGTGAATCTGGAAGCAGAAGTGATGCCTTAAGAGTGGGAAAATAAGTTTGAGGTGTAGCATCTGGAGGTGCAGTGAAGAGTCTGCAGGGTCACAACCTCATATCCTCTTCATAACCAGGAGGATAATGGGCTAGATAGACCCTCACTTGGTATGGCTGCTCTCTTCCTAGTAGTCCTCCTTTCTACAACAAATGGCTGACAAACTGCCCTCCCCTCTCCCTATTCGTAGCTTTGACTTACAGAGAGTGATGTTATAGAAAAGAGAAGGCTCTGAGGAGACCTTATAGCAGCCTTCCAGTACTTAAAGGGGGCTACAGGAAAGATGGGGAGGGCCTCTTTATCTGGGAGTGTAGGGATAGGATGAGGGGTAATGGCTTTAAACTGACAGAGGGTAGATTTAGATTATATATGAAGAAGAAATTCTTTACTGTGAGGGTGGTGAGACACTGGCACAGGCTGCCCAGAGAAGCTGTGGCTGTCCCCTCCCTGGAAGTGTTCAAGGCCAGGTTGGACGGGGCTTTGAGCAGCCTGGTCTAGTGGAAGGTGTCTTTGCCCATGGCAGGGGGGTTGGGACTGGATGATCTTTAAGGTTCAACCCAAACCATTCTATGATTCTATGTTCTCCTAGATATCACTGTATCATGTAACAGTTACTCTTCAGCTCCCAACCTTGTCAACTTGCTTATTTATTACAGGTCGCAGCTGTTTTCAGTTTCCTTGGCTGATCATTTCTAACACCTGTATTTGCATCCTGAAGTATCCGTGCTCCTCATCCTGGTTAACATTAACAATGCTGTTAAAATCACAGCCATCTTTCCAAGGACTCCTTCACCTCACTATGTGTTAAGCCATAAAATACCAGCAACTGCTTAAGGAATTACTACCTGGACAGACTTGGATCTTCAGGGGCTGTGAACCAGTCCATGCATCAGGCTGACTTAATCTAAAGTGGGAACATCACTGCCAAACTTTGACCTGATCTTTTTACATCTGGTTTCAGCTAGTCGTCACTCCCGCCTCAACCAACCTTTTGTCTGCAGGCTTATTTTTACCCCTTGATTCCAGATCCTACTCACTGGCAGCCTTTTAAGAGAATAAAGGATAAACAGGAATTACTTTGAACGTGTTTCAGCATGACACTCTCAGGAGAGGTTTTCAGTCCCATTAGATTTTGGATAGATCTGCTGTCTCACAGCTGTCTACCCACTTATTTTATCTATGCTGAAGTAATAAATACAGAAATGAAAGCATCTGAAAATCCCATCTGAAAAGTGCACAAGAGTTGGCCTGACTCTGCTTCCACTGACATGAACAGACATTCTATCACTCTTTGCTACAAGAGCATACAGTTAGGCAAACACTGAATGCCTCGGAAAATCCAGTCCTTAAGCTTTGCTGAACATGGCACACCACCAAGATGATTATGTTTGCTGCTAGTGCTGTCTCTCTGCACCCCTTCCAAACAGTTTCTTCTTCCTCTCTTCCACTACACCACCTCTTCCTGCTTGCTCCCATGGCATACTTTCCACATTACCAAAAAGGAATAAAACCCCAAGTCATTTCCTTTGGCATAGCATTTAATCATGAAAGATACTACCACATCTCTTATAAGAGAATGATTGTGTGTCAATACATTCATGTCTTGTTTTGCCTCTAGACATGTCAGAGAAATACATTTACAAGACTGGCTTTCATTTGGATAACCTTTCAGAAGGTTCATATTCTTCCCAAATTCCCTGTTCTGGATATCTCACAAAACTAGATTTTCTTGCTGTATTTCAATAATTTCCATCTATTATTCCTGCCAAAACCAGTGAATAATAAAAGTGAAAACATGCAGAAATATGTTTTCAAACCTCTTAAAAAATGTTTCACATTGAGCTGCAATTCCTGGAGGAAGGAAGAAAAGGTAATCGCTTGAATTACAATATAGCTTCAAGGTCTGGAGAAGCTTCAGAATTCATAATGAAGCATGAAGTCAAATGCAGAAGAAAATGGGTTACAGCACCTGCATCTAGATGGAGATGCACAAGATAACCACCTGCTGGGCTTCAGTTGGTTATTTTAGGCACCTGGGAAAAGCATCTCTCAATCCCAGAGAAGGATGAGGGTTTCAGCATTCATGTCATAACTCCTGCCATCTTGTCTGACAGAGGCACTAAGCAAAGCTCTGACCATACCACTGCCAGAGATAACATTCCTCCATACAGCAAGTGGGAAGCAGAGACCTGGACCTATTGCTGGCTCAGTGAGCTTAAACACTTCTACCTACTCAAATACTTCCATGATCTAGAGTTAAGTGATGAGATACGCTTATTCTGATACTAGATAGCAGTACAGCATCTTTTTCTACAATTTACTCTTTTGCACCTAACAATTACTGATACACACTATAATTTCTATTTCATCAAGTCTGGAAAAAAAAAAATACAGGCATGCTGACTCTACTGAAAGCCAGGTAAGGACACTGCAGCATGCTTTTGAAAATCAGCACCTGAAGTATATGTCATTGTTTTTTAAAAATACGCACGCAAAACTTCAGAAGACAGAGGAGAAAGTATAAATAAGATTTTCCTGCTAAAATAAACTACCTGATGGAAGGAAAGGGATCCTTTCACCTACATTTTTAAGGACTTGCCAAAATGTACACCAACGTTCTTAAAATTACAATATGGTAATTGTCTATTCTCCAGATCTGTAAATTTTTAGGACTACTTCATGATCAATATTCTCCATTATCACCATTCTGTGCATCTGTAATATACAGGAAAAGAAATCCTGCAACACTGTAATATAGCAGATCAGACTTGAACTTACATTCATGGCAAGAGGGTTCTTGCATACAAGGTATCTTTACCTAATGGTTGAGGTATACATGTTTGAAGCAATGATAAATTCAGTACTAGACATGAAAGATGCCTTGTAGTTTACCATTTATTTGCTGAAGTTTGTGGGTCTTTCCTCTGATGGATTAATCCCCATACACACTCTACTTTTCCTGTTTGCAGAGTTTTATATTGCACCAGTAGACAACAACAAGGACTACCTTTATTTCAGAGAGGGCCAATCTCTCTTGGGTACCCCTCAGTCAGTGGAGAACGGGTAACTCTGGAGAGGAGGACGCAGAACAGACACTTACCAGAGGTCCTCTAAATCTGCCTCTAACCCTCCCTTGCTACAGGGAGAGCCTAAGGACAGAAGCTGCCCTAGCTGAAGTTAACCTTTGCCAGTTCTTCCACTGAAGCACAAAGATGCTCTTTAGAGATTAGCAGGCACATATCAAACCTTTTCAAATTCAACAGAATAAGCCAGGCCAGCCACACATAAAAGTCAGGATGATGTGGCTGATGCTCCGTGCCTATGATAACTGTTTTTAAACCAAAATGGACTTCTGGTACCTTGAATTCACTGGGCAACTTGAAACTTCACAAAACATATCTGAAACATCCTAGTGTTCACCTGGCTCAAGAAAATAAACCCTCAACACACTCCTCTAACATTGGACATCAAAAATTCACACACAAAATACTCTTTTGTTTAGATAATTTCAATCTTAAACTCCCCACACGCCACTGAAGTATCCCAGAGACTTACGAACAACAGACAGGAATTAAATTTATCTATTTTCTTACTCTGATAGCAGAAGCACAACTTCTCTGCACAGACAAGTACGCTACCTTAGAGCATTCTCCACTTGCACATCCTCCTCTCAGGTCCACCAAGGGCTAATACATACTTCCAGTGTATGGTACCAGAGGCAGTGAAACAGGCACCACAGACTATGGCTACTGTCCTATAACATTACTCAGGTTAGCATAAGCAGTAAAGATTGCTTCTCTGCAGTCATCACTGGGTCCAAACTGTTTTATAAGTGTCAGCTATATTTCTTCAGTGCTCTAAAATGCATGACTCCCATTTTAAAACATTTCTCCAGTGTGGCAGAGTATTATGTCCTCAAAACTCTCACTCTTGCTCAGTGTTTTCAGAAATATTAAGCAGTAAGTTTCAGCTGATTTCCAGTAAAAGCAATTCCCTTTTCAGAGAGAGGGCAAAACAAATTGCTTTTGAAATATTCTCCTTCCTATAATCCATTGAAAAAGATTCAATTTTTTTACCCAAAGCAGCACACAGAAGGGGTGTGGGTGTAGGAAAGGTAGACAGAACTAAAAGTTGTTTGACCTTAAAGTAAGTTAGCCACGGATTTGCAAGATAGAAAAATGACCTTAAGAGAACTGTAAAAGCTGCATATTTTTTTCAATTAATAAATATCTTTTAGGCTCTTCACTATTAAAAAAATAATAAAATCAAATGGTAAATAGTTTGTACACCACTGAACAATGACAAGACATAGCTTCTTCTAATTACAATGCAATAGCACTTCCTAGTTGTCTTTGTTGCATCACTGATCTGCTTAATAGCTATCTCCCTATAAGAAAATAACTATTTTACAGTTGCAACTGTTTCATTATTCCCTAATAAATTTTTTGCAAAGATTATTTTTTATTCAACTCTGTAGTTAAAAGAACTAAACTATTGCTCAGGATGTAGCCAATGCCTCAGAAGCTACACCCAAGAATTTCCATCAATGCCCACAAGTATCGGAATGAGGTTCAGTATAGAAAAACTAAACAGTATGCAAGAAGAGACTATAAGAAACCCACAAGTCACTGAGCATATCCGTTATTCCAAGCTCTACTTAAAAGCTTGTACTGCTCACCCCAAGACTGTTGAATACAAATGCGAAAAGTGGCATTTGCTGTGCACCTCAACTTCCACACAGCATGAGATGTCAAGGTCATGATTAACAAGGGAACAAACAGCATTGCCCTCATTCTGGTGCTGACCTTAGGCTCCTCTTCCATGTGACAAAAGAAGATATGTGAATTGCAGCACTGAATCCCCACTGATCTAACATTTTACCTATTAGCTATGAAATCAGGTCATCAGAAATGTACTGACACTTGACATCTTGTTTTTCAGATAGCTCCCAATGACTGTAGCTGCTACTCTTCAGTACACAGGTTGCTCTTCCTCCAAGTGTAATAAGTTAAAACAGTTAAAGATACAGTAGCTTTATTTCAGCTGAGTCCATGCTAAGGACTAATATTTTAATTTCTTGGTAAAAACTGTTAAGACATGTAACTACCTGGGCCACTTCTCAGTTTAGCCCTCAGTATCAGGAACAATTTCATCCTTTTTTCTTTATTCAAGCTGTTAGCATACTACATGAAATAGCAATTTGATATAAACTCAGGCTGTATACCAAAAACTATGTTCAGCGTATTAAGGAGCTGCACTGTAACACATCCCAAGACACACATCCCACAGGACACTATAGCTGTGCAAGTCTATACTCAACACTAGTGTCCTCACAGTCCTTACTTAGGTGATTGCATATTAGCCAGCAGGTTAAGTTACCTTAACAACACAAAAAGCAGCATCAGTGCAGAAGTGACAGCCTTCACTGCTTGCAGCAGTGGAGAAAGGTGCCATCACATTCTGTAGCACCGGCTAGCACTGACACTCACACTGCTGCACCCCAGGTTGGCTTGCTTTGCAAATCCTGTTGATATCTCACCCTCCAGCCACTTTTAAAAGAATTAGTCCAACAGCAAGGGGAGCATTTGAATCACTTTTTGGATTACATGTGTATCTAAAATGAGACAAATTAAACAGTGTAGCACCATCTTTAAAAAAGAAAGATGTTTTTGTGATTTCAGGAAGCATATGTGCCCTCTCCGAGCCCATGCACAATTCCATTAAGACAAAAAGTCCCACTTGCACTCTCAAGATTTAAGAAACCAGACTCAGATTCAGTGAGAACTTTGATACATAACCAGTCTTCACTCCCCATGAAAACTGGGAACAGAACTGCCCTACCTCACAGGGTTTTGTCCACTGAGTAAACCACTTAGCACTGACAGAGTTTCAGATACTGTAATGGTGGGGGTTGTACAATAACCCTTTACTGTCATCAGTGCATATATAGAAGAAAGCAAGCTATGACCAGAGGAGCAGAACATACCACAAAGAAATGGGAAGAGACCACATAAAAGAAGAATAAGTATCAAAATTGCAAGTGTAGGAAACTCAATTCCACTGACAGACACACACACATTATCTCCAGACTACAAAGAAGTGCTACACCTATTTGGCTCCTTTCAATGAAATTTTCTTTGTTCTGTAATACTCTGCTAGGAGAGAGATTAATGCCATCTGCAAGTCCCTAATGGGAGGGCATAGAGAAGAGTGCCAAACTCTTCTCAAAAGCACATTACTAGAAGGACAAGAGACAAAGGGCAAAGTGGAACACAAAAGCTTTCGACTCAACATAAGAAAAAAAAGATTTTCACCACAAGGGCATTCAAACACTGAAACAGGGACCCAGAGAGGCTGAGGTGTCTCACCTTTGGAGATACTGAAAACTGAGTGGGCCAAGGTCCTAAGCACCCTGATCTGACTGGAAGGAGGGCTGGACTAGCTGACCTCTGGAACCCCCTTCCAACCTTCAGTTTTTGCCAAGTCTTCACAAAGGTGTGTGTGTTCCCATTCACCACTGGAATACTTTCTTGAATTTCTATGTAATACACAATAAATAACAAAATTAAGTATAAGACCTCATGTTCCAGATAGCCAAAAAAAAAAAGGCAATTTTGTTTGGTGCTTTGAAAGAACAAATTATCAGAAGAAAAGCATTGTTTTTTCCTTTCTCAGTTTCTCACAGGGGTGGGAGCCCCCACCCCTCCAAACCCCATTTTTACTTTTTATCACACAGGAATTACTACATTTGCATACCCCAATAGAAAGCACAAAATCAAAAAGCATCATATCATAATAAATAAATAATAAATAAAAATTTCATCTTTATCTTTATTAATAAATGGTACACACCCAAGTATACAAAGACATAGCCTGGGTGAGAAAATATCTCCAAGTGCAGAAAGCTCTAAACTCTGAACCAACAATTTCATAGAACCATAGAATCATTCAGGTTGGAAAAGACCCTTGGGATCATCGAGTCCAACCATCAGCCCTACTCTACAAAGCTCTCCCCTACACCATATCCCCCAGCATCTCATCTAAATGACCCTGAAACACATCCAGGGATGGTGACTCCACCCCCTCCCTGGGCAGTCTATTCCACTGTCTGACCACTCTTTCTGTGAAAAATTTTTTCCTAATGTCCAGTCTAAACCTCCCCTGTTGCAGTTTAAAGCCGTTCCCCCTTGTTCTGTCACTAATCACCTGTGAGAAGAGACCAGCACCAACCTCTCTACAATGTCCTTTCAGGTAGGTGTAGAGAGTGATGAGGTCTCCCCTCAGCCTTCTCTTCCTCAAACTGAAGAGTCCCAGCTCCCTCAATCTCTCCTCATAGGATTTATTCTCCAGGCCCTTCACCAGCTTCGTTGCCCTCCTCTGCACTCGCTCCAGCACCTCGATATCCCTCTCATATTGAGGTGCCCAAAAGTGGACACAATACTCCAGGTGTGGCCTCGCCAGTGCAGAGCACAGGGGGACTATCACCTCCCTACTTCTGCTGGTCACGCTATTTCTAATACAAGCCAGGATGCCGTTGGCTTTCTTGGCCACCTGGGCACACTGCTGGCTCATGCTCAGCTGCTTGTCAATTAGAACCCCCAGATCCTTCTCTTCCAGACAGCTCTCCAGCCACACCTCCCCAAGCCTGTAGCCATGCATGGGGTTGCTGTGGCCCAAGTGCAGGACCCAGCACTTGGCCTTGTTGAAGCTCACCCCATTAACGGTGGCCACCGATCCAACCTATCCAAGTCTCTCTGTAGGGCCTCCCTATCTTGATGCAGATCGATGCTCCCGCTTAACTTTGTGTCATCCACGAATTTACTGATAATGCACTCTATGTCCTTAACAAGATCATCAATAAAGATGTTGAACAGAAATGGTCCCAACACCGAGCCCTGAGGAACACCACTTGTGACCGGCCGCCAGCTGGATTTAGCTCCATTGACCACCACTCTCTGGGACCGTCCATCCAGGCAGTGCTTGACCCAGCAGACCATTCATTCATCCAGGCCATAGGCAGCCAGTTTTTCTATGAGAATCCTATGGGGAACTGTGTCAAATACTTTTTGAAAATCCAGGTAGATAATATCAACAGCTTTTCCCTCATCCAATAGTCAGGTCATCTTGTCATAGAAAGAGATCAGGTTTGTCAGGCAGGACCTGCCTTTCATAAACCCACGCTGACTAGGCCGATCCCCTGGTTGTCCATTATATGACTTTTAATGGCACTCGAGATGACCTGCTCCATGACCTTCCTTAGCACCGAGGTCAGACGGTGTACTATTGGAGCTAATGTACTATTGGAGCTATGTATTAGCCGGAGCAAGAAAAGTTTGGATGTCCATTTTCTACAGGGACAACTTGACTAAACAAGCCACAACTATTATTTATCTACCCCTGGAAAATGCATACAAAAAACTGGCAGCTCAGCTAGTGAGTGATATGTGAACATTTATCTAATTTTAAGTAAATGGAAAAAAATGAGAGTGACTGAACTTCATTTTTCCCTCCTAAAATACATAGACTAAGTGTTCTGGGTCAGCTAGTGTAAATCTGCTGAAATTCTTGGATCTTGAAAGGATCAGTTTTCAATGTTTAAAAATGCAAAGCTTCCTACATACTGAATTGCATCAGGTCAGCACCAAGTGACTAACTGGAGTAGACTCAAGCTATGCAGTTGTCGATTTGCTTTTTGTTCAAGAACAATTGTATATGCATGTCATTAGCTACCTTTCCCCTACTGCTTTCTGATCAAGAGGCTACAAACAGCCTATATGAGAAAAGTCACATGCAAATTTTTGTGGTTGCACTGTTCATTTTAAACAGTTGCATATCATAGACATTACAGTTTGCTGCTTTATTCACTCAGCACTCACTAGTTATTTTTGCAGAACACTATCAACTGTTTTAAGCACCACTTTTTGTGCCACACTTCCAAAGTGGTTATCAACTCTTCTTGTAGAATCAGTGCGCAGACACAGCAAACCATGAAGCTGAGTACCAAGTAAAAGATTTATTTCTCAGTGAACAAAAGAAAATATTTTTACTAGAAAAGCTTTAAAAGTGCTTATGTCTTGGTCTATTTATTTTGTTTTGTGCACAAAAAAGACTGCAAAAAATCTTTCACTTCATTAAAACCAAACTCATTGTTCTCCATATGAAGACCTCCCATGCAAATATACTACATAGCAAAAGACTTATGCCTACACCAGAGAGTTTTCACTGATCTAACCTAGTTAGGATCCACTAGCAATGAATAGATAAGCTACTCACTGTAGAAAGCTTGCATCATTGCTTGTCTTGTCTTTAGAGACAGACTGGTGAACTGGGTTAGCCCACTAGAGACTTCACACCTTCTGCACTATTACAACACAGTGCTGCTAACCTGTATTACGTAGAGGGAAAGCTATCATCAACCTCAGAATGTGTAATTTGTTCCTGAACCACACTTTGACTATACAGAGTGGAAAAAACAAACTGAGCCATGTCTGAGTCAGTTCACTGTTGTACAAGCGTGCCAACACAGCAAGCAGGATAAACCCCAAAGCACAGCATTCTCATTGTCCTTTCAGCTATGCCATATACACATCATAGGAGATGAAGTGCTTAGACTTACTTCATAATGTTACTAGGAGTTAAAAAAAACAAAACAAAACCAAACCACAGAAGATCCCATGGAATTTGAACAGTCCTTACTTCTTGCCTGCTTGACAATTTGGTTGGGGGCAGGGGAGAGGCGTAAATAGGGCACTCTAACAGTTCTTCAGAACAAAGTCTGCAGATAGCTTAATACAAGGTATTGTCCCTACCTGACCTATTTGGAAAAATTAGAAAGTTAGTTTAAATCCTCAAAATCATTTAAGGCACCTGTACATTTCCCATAAGGATCAAGACTACAAGACTGATTATAAAGAGTGATTGTTTTATGAGAAAATTCACCCACAACTTTGACCAACTACGCTCTGAAATATTATTTTAATTATGTTTTTTTCATACAACTGAACTACTGCTTATTTGGGGGGCTGCAGGAATTCACTTGTTTTCTTTTTGAGGGACAAGGGAGTTTCAGATACTGAAATATTTAGAATCTACAATTTAGTTTCTAAATATACTTTCACCAAATGAGAGAAGCCAAACTATTCTGATAAACACTGTTTATAGTTTCTTTTTCCATCCTATTTATTTATGGTAAAAAATATTAAATAGTGAAAACAAAAAGGTTATGACATACACCAATGGAACCTAGGAAATTCAAAGCTGAAGGCTGTTGAAATATCTGTCCCAAGTTAATTCCACTCCTCTTCCTGTTTTTTATATAGACACCATGGGACTGACAGTGTTAGTCTCAACCAAGTTTCCTGGCTTGGGTCTCAATCTGTATAACTTTGAAGTCACACAAACACAGGTCATCCTTCCTGTCCTCATGGTGCTCTTCTTGATCCTCCTTCAGAGGACAATTGTTCCCTCTGACCTCTCCCTATAACTTTTCCCCACTGATAAGCATCTCGGGTACCTCCATCTTCTGCTGTCACTGCTGACTTGCAATTCATCAACAATGCAAAGGTTACTGCTGCTTTCCTGGCCCTCTTCCCTTTTTCCATCAGGTTGTCCACCACTAGCTCTCTCCTCTCACTGTTTATCCTGACCCGCCCCAGTCTCTCCTACTCCAACCCCTACACGCAACTTTCCCTCACTCTTGCAGCTGAACCCCTGGGGATGAAACCCCATGTCTTTGCCACCTTTCTTCCCTGTACCTGTAAGTTTTCCATCCACCAACTTGACTCTCTTCACATTTTGCAGTTTTCACTATTTTCTACTTCCTAGTAAAGTTCTTCTCCTTTTCTGCCCCCTTCTCCCTAGCCATCTGCATAAGGATCCTAGAAAGACAGATGTATTTCATATTATACAACATTGCCAAGATCTGGCATTTTACACAGGTTTGAGTGGCCTTCTCACCCCTCCCCCTTCTTCCAACATCACATTTGTATTTGAGAAGGTGGTCCAACACCATCACCCCAAAACTCACCTATCTGCTTCTTTCCCCAAGTCCCTCAAAAGACCAGGACATATAAACTCCCACATATAAAGAGGGAGGTATTGATGCTACAGCCACCAAGAGGCTCTCACAGTAAAGAAAAAGGCTTAAAGCCTCTCCCAGACTGCCTTCATCCAGACACGGAAGAAAGAAGGTCCCCCTCCCTAGATTTTGGGATGAGCACTCTTCCCTTCTCTGTCCAACCTATTTTTGACCCCCCCCATGGTATAGGGAATACCATCATTGCCAAACTTTGTTTCCTCAGCAGCATCAGCAGTCACATCAAGACCTATTTGATTACTACTAAGTTTCTCTTTCCTTGCTGGATTTATGAGTTCATAGAAACTACTAGCAGGGGAACTCCTGAAGAAGTAGTGTGGGTGTTTAATTCTTCACTATTAGTTTGCTTGTGTAAACAATTTGTTTTCTCTCCTCTCTCCTGGGACAAAGTGTTTCAAAATAAGTGTTTTAGAAGAAAATAAACCTCATTTGAAGAAATGGTGAAACTGGGTCAAAGAACTGACAACAGCAAACCATTCTGAAGTAAAACACATTGGTGACCCCACATGTTTACTGTATCAGGGGGTTACATTATGTACATAGGTCAGGTAAAGAGTTTGTTAGTGTCACTTTTTTTTTTTTCTGATCTGACCCAAATGTGATCAAACCCTGAAAGCGAGGCAGCAGCCAGATGACAAGATATTTCCTAGGTTTAATTCTTGGTGACACACTGGCACCAGAAGATTCCCATGACTGCTAGCAACAAACATTGGCAATCATTGTGTATGGGGAGCTGGGACTAAACGTACTGGGATACAGGTTTACTTGGTCCTTTTAGAAATGAAAAATTAAATTGTTTAACAGGTAACAAATTCCATCACTCTTTCTGCAGATAATGAAGAGAAAGCTGCCAATGGGTGAAAATAGTTCTTGTGATTACATACCACACTTTCAAGACTTAACACAGCATTATTTTATTGCTTCTACATCTGGTGACAGTTATTTTTATACAGCTTCTTTGTATAAATTCAACAACATAAAAGAAACCCTTCAAAGTCTATCTGCAACTCTTAAAATAAACACCAACAAGTTCATTTCTCTCTGTTCTTCTGTACCTCAGCTATGATGTATCCCCTGCACAAACACAAACCCATGTCTCTGGGGAGTCACAAATCTCAAGTGAGTAACTTGACCTGCTGTGACTGAGCTAGGGGAACTCAATCCACCCCTAAAACTCATTATTCTTTTCCATTCTGCTGTCCTTCCAAAACCACAGCACAAGAAGGCACATCAAGGAGAAAATAAATCTCCTTCTTTCACAGTCGTGGACCATGACCTCACGTGGGCAGGATCACTGTCCTGCGTCTCCTCCTACTTGCGAAGTCCTACCCCAACTCCTCCCTACTGGAGAGAGAAAACAATGCCCAGCAAGGACCTGGTATCAGCTTCCTGCTAAAGACAGAAATCAAGCATACTCCATTATTTCTCCCAACGCCTCACATAGGACAACAGAAAGACCCTACTGAGGCCAACACCCCCCACCCACCATGTAATTAGCTGGCATTTGATGCTGAGTACCCCTTGATAGCCAGGAAAGCATAAGCCTAGAGGGACTGCTGGTCCCCCCCCTTCCCATCCCCTCCTTCACCAGCCCAGAGGGGCCTGTTACAATCAGCTGGGCTTCCTAATGCCACTACAGGGTTCGAGCAGGAGCCTGCCTTTACAGCCCAAAGTGTAACAGAAGCAGCTGCTCTCAGCTGCCAGTCTGACTGCATTCAGCTCATGTTTCCCACATTTTTTCTTAGTTTGAAGGGCTAGAACCAAGTTTTTTCCCCTGTCTCCCCTTCAAATAAAAGCTATGTTCTGCAGAATATAACTACAGTGGTCCCTCTCTTGTTCAGGGAATCTATTGTTCAGCAATGCATAGCTGAAGAAGACCCAGATTGGCATCCAGCTTTAAAAACATCTAAATTGCTTTTCACTCTGCAGTTCCGTTTCTCTTTCCACACTTTGCCCATCCTGCCAGTGACGTTAATCGAAGTTTTCTACCGTTGCTTCTTTGTACAGCACCAAACACTGACCACCCCATGCTTTCAGAACTGCAGAATTCAGCAGCAATAGCTACTTGTTTGAAGTCTACATGTTCAGTGAACTTTTGACAACTTTTGCTCGTTAATCTCTTGATCAGAAATTCATTCCAAGCCCACGAGCACCTTCAAACAGCTGCCATGCTTCTTAGCTGCTTGCCACAAAAAAGCACCTATCTCCCATCTCCTCAAATGCATAAATTCACACTGAAACATACCTATCCTTGCACTCACACATTTCACACCTACATAAATATTACAACGGACACCACTGTATCATATTCAGGCCTGAAATAGTAACAGTTTAATTTGCCATTTCATGACCACCAAGATTGGAACTTAAGAGACTGCCCCTGGAAACGATGGCTTAGCGCCTTTACAACAACCCAAGACATTTATGTGTAGCCTTGGGAGGTCTGGCATCTAAATGATGATCATCTTATGTGCAATTCAGAATTAGAATACACATTCACATCATGGATCCAGAGACTCAACATGCTAGTGTGGCACTGACTCCAGTGCAGGTACTTTCCTGAACTGGAGCTGAAAGAGGAAGGTCTAAGGCCTTGCTGGGATTAATGACTGTTTGAAAGATGCTAGCCTAGAAATGGGTTCAAGTAGCCAAGCAAATAACCATATTGCCTTCAGTTAAAACCTAGCAAGCTTGAGACAAAAAGCTTTCAACTGACAACCAGCTTTCCATGCTAGCCACCAGACAATGGATGAATAAAAGCAAGGGATTCCATAAAATGCTGGAAGAGTCGCCCTACAGGCATCATACATAATGAACGTTGCCAAAACTTTACACAACCCATCTTTCTTTGGAGATTTTACAGTCAGACTAAATAGGGCTTGACAGATGTTAGGGACAGTGTATACAATCTGTAAGTTGCTAGGCTTGGTGTTTTATTTTTGTCAGGACCTTTACCATAGTTTCAAGATTTAAATGGAATCTGTTGGCCTACACTGCATTAGCACTCATTTAACAAAGTGTGTCAATTAGGAAAAGCACAAACAGAGGAAAAACTGATGGACCATTCATAGCAAAAATTATACATACATAAGCACCTTGCTGAATGGAAAGCTTACTGAGCATGAGCTCAACCTATGATCTACCTTTCTTAAATCCGTTGTCCTTTTAATGCACCAGATTCCGGTAAAATGTTCCTAATGAAGATCTCACCTAGCAAAATAAAGGCTATCTTCCCCTTCTCTTGGGCCCAAAGGGCACGCTCTGCCTTGACACAGTGGAAGCACTTGTAACCAGTGTTACAAGCCTGTCCCTGCCTGGAAAGGCAACATCCTCACAGACACAACTGTGCAGGGTACGCGACATCCACCCATGCATAGGAACTGGAAAGCCCAATAAAGTAAAAACCCAAGAAGTCTTCCCATCACAACTGATGCATTGCCTCCTAGCAGGAGTTTTAACATCAATGATAACCACATGCCTTTGTGAAGGAAAACGTGGTATGAAACAATGTGTTGATATTAAGACTACTTTCTTCAAGTCACTACTTCCAAGTTAGTACCTCATCCAGCAATCCTCAGTTAAACGTACTGCCCAGCTTATCCCAAGGCCCAAGACTTTTCCTTGGTTTTACATTCCATACTTCAGTGGTGTAACCAAAAGCCTGCCAGGAACGTTACTATTAGATGGTCAACATCAGAACTAATAATGTTCTAGCCATTATTAGGAGCATTGTTTAAGTAACTACTGAAAGACATCAACTACTGTCTGTTTTTAAAACACATAAACCACCTTTAAATGCTAAGCAACACACAGAGAATCAGTGGAACTGACACAATACTATGTATTCCTTGGCCTGAAATAAACTTTAAATAAAAGGTTGAATTTAGACGTAGCTCTCAGGCTGTGATACTAAGAAAAATAAAAAATGCTTCCAGCTCACTGTGGAGTAGTAAATGCAATGGTTCTCAAGCCTAGACTATGGCATAGCAAATAAAAGACTATCAGCAGTAAAGGAACATGCCCAGTATGTCTGCCAAAAGGGTGTGCACGTTAGTATACTATCTTTAGCAATGAACAAAACATGCAAGACAGAGTTAAAACACTTCTCTGGCTTCCAGGGCTGTTGTTAACCATATGGGAAATACACTGTAAGTGATAGCTAACATATGTCCACTTATTCCCAAAATAACAAGGGATGAACTAACGTTTTTCATATAGACATCAAAAAATGAATCTGCACTATAACAAACCAAGTATTTATCTTGGCAAATCATACCTTCTAGAAAAAAAATTTGCAATAACGTTAAATATTTTAAGGGACATACTGCAAAACAACTGCTGAGAATATCTTTGTAGGGAATTCCTGCCAAAATGGGTGAGCAGTGCAACCAACATGAATTAAGAATTTTTACAGAACCGCTAAACAGAAAATTTTAATTAACCAAAGGAAAGTTAGCTGCTCACTTGATGGTGAACCTTCATTTTTTTCTCTTATGGAATAAGCTACAAATTCCAAGCAATCCTGTTTGCAAAGAATAAAACGAACACTACATAAAATGAAGACCACTGATACAAGTTAGAACTGAGGCTTTCTGCGTAACTCCTCATGACAAGATGGTAAGACTCAAACATTGCTGCTGTGCAATAACTTTTGTTCATTGCTTTTATTGTATTAAAAGTTCCTGGATCCTATCCCACCTTAAAGTAGAACCACAGCCTATTTCTCACATGGCAGGGCAGGCAGGGATGGCACCTTTCTGGGACACGGGAGAGAGGCTAGTAGACTTGACACACATTCATAATTGACTTAACTAAACAGTTTTACAAGCCCAACATATTTAACCAGTGGAAAAGTTCACGCATGGTTCAAAGATAATTTTCTAAAATTTCAATTGTTTAAAAGCAGTTTATGAAGACTTAAGCAGCAACTCCCAGGTCAAACACACATTCAGAGAAACACTTCAGGATGAGTTTTACTGCAGCTACTATTTAAGTCAATCAAGTTCAAACTGCTAGCAGTAAAAGTCACAGGACTGAAAATCCACATTTTCTCCTTGCACCTGACAAAACTGAACTCTTGTCAGCTTCCAAAACAACCACCATTTTAAACTGCTGTCTCTAGACAGATGCTAGTAAAGCCTATGTACAAAGCTGGGGTTATACTGTGGCACATGGGCAGGCACAATTTACATAATCTAGGGCACCCTGAAGTTTCCCGGACAGGGAAACCAAACAGGCATGGCCCTCAGCAACCACACTGCAAGAACCCTGTCTTCCTTCTCCCAAGCTATTCAAAGTGTTCAGATTATGATTTCGCATCTTGCATTAACTGTGAACATTGTGAAGAAGTATTTTTTTAAATCCCCAGCTGTAGCTAAAATAGCTTATTATGACAATTTACGGAGTGTTGCCATCATCTAACTGTTTTCCTAAGAAATTGTGGTCTCTGCAAGTTATGCATCATAAAGCATCCAAGGCCCCAGCTGGCAAAAGGATGCATGTTTATTTTTGTGAAGGTTATGGTTTTGTTTTGTGGTTGTATTAAAAAAAAAAAAGATAAATTCAGTTAAAAAACTTAACTTCTTTGCAAAAAGTGGTGAGCAGTTTCCCACACAAGCAGATCCAAAACCAGCAACAGGCATACCCAGACCTCTGTCTGGGCCTTATTTAATTCCCAAGTTAAAGTTATCACAAGGCTCACTTACAGAATTAGCATGAAGCTTGAGTAAAAGGCAGCACCTTGCCACATTGGCCCAGGTTGAGCTGGAAAACAACTGGCAACTGTTGTGCATTGCAGGAGAAACCTGTACAGGAGAAAGCACCCTGTGCCAGAACATTTGGCTTTTGCCTGAAGCACCTGACCAGGCATCTGCAGGGCAGGAAGATAAGAGAGGGTACTCTTCTACAGTGAATAACATTTCCCCATGCACTGACTCAATGTGCTGCTCTGATCACTCATTCAGACCTGCCTTCTGCCATCCTCACATGCTCTACAGCTTTGAGTCTTTATCTGAACCAGTAAGCTCAGTAAGGAACACAGGTGAGTCAGTCAAGCAAATATTTCCATTGCTTTCCACACATTCATTCTCAAATGTATTTAAAAACACGTTTTGGCATATACTCAAAAAGCATCATCCATTAAGAGAAAGTATTAAACAAAGGATTAAGAGGAAGACAAGGCTACAGATCTGCAGGCAAGTTAAGAAAGGGTATGTCAGCATATGTAATACACATCATGCATGAAAGGAAAACCAGTATGACTGTGGGTTATTTTCATGTTGGAAGTATGTTTCAACAAAGTCAGGGTCAAAGAACCCTGGAGTTAATTACTGGAAAGCACGGATTTGTATTCAGCAAATACAAAGAAGAAGCCAAAGACATCATTTTGGATGCATAAAAAGTAAGAGAACCATTTAGAAGTCCAAAAAGTTTTTGTTTTTAACTTTCCAAGCCATTTGTGAGACCATGTTTAGAGCACTGTGTTTAGTCCCAGGCATTTGGCCAGATGGCATTCACATTCTGGAACTGGTGGAGTGAGGACCAAGAATAGCGCCTTTTTTTTTTTTTTTTTTGCAGAAAGCCCCTCAGAATAAAGTTGTTTCTGCCTCTAAGCCTGCATACATGTGACTGGGGGAGATGACTGTTAGCATCCTTCACCAGAGCCAATCTGCAGTGCTCCGCTAGCTGTAACGGAGCAACAGTAATTTGCAGCTAAGGATTCGTCCCTTAGTTTTTAAATACCACACAAAATGATTCAGTGCTTTCAGACTTTTCAGAACTCGGGAAAACAACACCTGCTTATGTGCAAAGCAGGGCTTTTACTCTTCAGAGACAAGTCACAGGTAAGACACCTTCCAAGAATTTTCATTTACAATGCTATCTTGGAAACCCTGTTCCAAGATTGGGAGGAAAAATGCACTTCCCTTGTCATACATCATCTTCACAGACCAGAATCCTCCATGGTGCAGCATCATTAACAGTCTTTTCTCGCAACACACAGCACAAATGGGTTCACTAATTCCAAATCATATATGATACTGACATATCACAAAATACTGTTATTCCTGCCAGAGGACTGGTAGGAATCCAATAGCTTTCTTTTGCTACTTTCACTCTACCATGGCAAGATCTTGCTACTCCTCTCCCATATTCACATTGATAGTAGACTCCCTACCAGCTTCAAAGAGAACAGTACAGCATTAATGCTCATTAATTTTCAACTGAGCTGTTTACAACAGCACTTCCAAAAAACCAGAAT
Source organism: Strix aluco (assembly GCF_031877795.1). Taxonomy (NCBI): domain Eukaryota; kingdom Metazoa; phylum Chordata; class Aves; order Strigiformes; family Strigidae; genus Strix; species Strix aluco. The sequence continues at coordinate 15,769,667 of NC_133933.1, forward strand.
GAACCTACCAAGAGAATGTGACTGCAGCTCCACAATTTCTCTTCCTTTCCGTGTAATTTCTCTCTGCTGATCTCAAGGCAGAAAAACAAAACCACCAAAAATCCACACCTGCTTTATCAGCCAGCTTCTTTTCAAAGCATTGCAGTAGACAGATGACCAGTTTCAAGTAACTGCAAATCAAACTAACTTAGACTTAACAGCAGGCAAACAAATATTCCCCAACTTCCCCTAAGCACACAATCAATGGATATACTATCAGTCTTGCAATTGCAAGACAATCAATTTTAGTCACTTTTCCTAGAGAACACATTTAAATCTTTCTGTAAACTTTCAATAAATTATATGTGAGAAAAAAACAAGATGGACAGAAATATGGCATTAGCCATCCTGCAAAATTTTCAATTTTATTTAAAAAAAGGTAAGCATGGGCTTTACATACATAGGCTCATAAAAACTACAAAAGGCAACAAAAAGTTACATGGATAAAACCAAGCTCTTGGGCCTGATTCAGCATTCACAACTAACAAAAATTCAGGGGCAACTCCCTTGAAGTTAACAGAGTAAGTATAAAACTTACTGTCAAGAGAGGAGAACTAGGCCTGTCCTCCTTCGACTGAAGAATGATCCTCACAAACAATGGACCTTCCAAGCATTAGAGATCCTGGGAATGCTGTGCTACATTATTCTGCTTTCTGTTTTGCCTTAAAACTTTAGGCAACACCACCTCACTGAAAAAAAGACAGTTACTAACCTTCTGTGCTGAGAATCCTGCCCTGCTTCCTCCACCTCCACGGGCACCAGGTGCAGGTTTTGGAGTAACCCCCCTACCCACCACTGAGCCAAAGAGCTCCCCTCTCCACCACTAGCCCCCTCACTAACCTCCTCCTCCTCTTCACCCAGCTCCCACCCAGGAGCTCTTCTCAGCCACGACACCCTACAAACAGGAAAGGCAGACCAGCCCTGCTTCCACAAGAAAGGCATCAAAGGGAAGGCTGGGCTAGAGCTGCTCGAGCATTGGGGCCAGCCCAGGGCCCATCATGCCTGCCCACGCCACAGGGACCACTGGGGCACAGGCCGCTGACACAGAGGGGGGGGCCCTCACCTCCACCACCCAACCCCCAGCTGTAAGCCTGCTGCCGCTCAGCTGAGCGGGCCAGAGGAGCACACCCATCGGGACAATGTTTGCTGCTTCATGAGTTGACCCTTATCCTCTCTGACAAAGCGCTGCAGGCCACAGGGTGACATCTCACAAAATGGCCTGTGCTGCATGAACACCTCCCCAGTACTGTATTCTCACAGGGTGGCTCCACACGCACCACCTGCTTGCAGAGCAGCAGCACGTGTTTTACACGTGCTCTTCACAAGGGCTGCTGTGACTGGGTCAAGCAGTGCAGTGCCTGGATGAGGAAAGGACTTGTGCTTTCACACCATATGAACCATCTTGCCAACCACACAGTCAGCTAGGAGAGCGGGTGCTTTTCAGGGCAGGAGGTCCAGTGTGGAAGCAGCCATGGGCTGAGACTCGCCGTGATGCCTGGTACGTCCTTCATCACCTTTCATTTCTGCAGCAGAATTGTGGAACAGGAAGGCAGAAGAAAGACTGCATGTGTTAGTCTTGGTCCACCTACAAGAGGCCCTCTAAGCCAGATTAAAACAGGCTGGGTTACAGAACGTCTCCCCTGTCAGGTAAATATCACACAGGGCCCAGACCAAGAGCAGGATCAGACCACATAAGCACTTCAGACTTTACAGCCAAGAACACAAAGCAGTAGCAGTTGCCCTTCCACAAACAAACTGTGTTTCATCTCACAGCAGCCGAGAGACAAAGAAAATTCCACACCCCTGCTAGTCCTTTCTCCTCGTCCTGCTCAAACTGCAAATACTCAGACTCCTGAACAAGTATGGTAGGCTGAACCAGTGTGCCTTCGGATTGGGTAACTGCAGGTGGTAGAATATCAGATAAAACCAATGACCATAAGTAGTCCTACTCTAGGTCATAAGCTCCATAAATGCTATAAAGTGGATGTGACATCCATTCCAGCTCTCAGTAATATGCTCCATAAGAAGATATGTGATAACTATATTGCATTAAGTGTCTTGCTGTAGCATTTTATGTGTCAGGGATAATTTCTTTTCAGTGTTCTAAACTAAGACATGTATTGGAAGTTAGAGCCTCGTATCCATCCAATTCCTACAACATCACCTCCGTGTTTTGTTACACAATGACTCAATTTAACACAGGGTGCCAAATACTTAGTTACACTTCCGTCCCCTCTCCCAATACACCCTACCAATTGAATGATAAGTGACTCCAACAAAAATGGTTTAACTGGCAACACTTGACTCTGCTTAGCATTCCCTCCAAGCAACTCTTAAGTACGGAATTTTAGAGGATTTTTGTGAGACATGACGATAAATCTCCAATTACACATTAGAGGTATGTAAACCTCTTATTTTCAAGATCTGTATGGTATGCCAAGTATTTCGAGCCACAGGCAAGTCCTGCACAACCACGGAGCCTGAAGTACACATGACCACAGAACCAGTTTTCTGTATGTTGCTCCACTTTGTGCTTGGAGTCACTACGTCTGGAAGGTAAAACCACAACTTTGCTGTTGAGCTCCTTTCAGCTCCTGATCCAGAGCCCCTCAGTGATCCTACAGGGCTAAGAAGCTGTGACTGCAGTTCGGTAAGGTGTGTCGTTAAGAACAGGACTGAGGCCATAGCTACTTCATATAGTATTAATTCCCTCCTGCTGATAGGAGATGAATTACATTAATTATCACTACAATGTGACAGCTCCATTATTCTAGTAAATAACAGAAGCTATATTGATAGCACCTTTCTGCCTTTTTTTTTTTAAAGCATTAGCCCCTTTGTGAAAAATTCAGTCACCATACTATTCATTCAGTGCCTTAGTAACTACTGTGTTCCATCTATCTTTAGAAACAATCCAAAAATGTCCCTGAGCCTTAAGTAAAAGGGATGGTTATCTTAGACATACTTGAGAACAACAGGAGCCAACTTTCCTGGTCCTGTCAGCCACACACCAAAACCCTCACACAGCTGATCACACACCACATGTTTCAGCAAGCTAGGGAGGATGACACCGGAGCAGAGTTTCAGACAGAGACCATGACCGACACCTCCCAGTGTGGCCTCAGAGCTGAAACGAGGGACACCGAGTTGGCTGGGAGTGCAACAGGGTGATAGAGCAGTCCAGCTCTGCCACAAGAGCCCCCCCGACATATCTTATCCAGCCGTGTCAGGAGGACAGGCTGCCAGCAGACCCCTGGCCAGCACAGCCTCATAACCACTCACGTGGCATAGCCCCGACCAAGAGACTTTGAACTTCTGGAAAAAAAGGAAACAAAAAAACCCCAAACCAAAACCACAGTTGGGCCACCTGTGCTCTGAATAGCAGAAATTATGCATTCCTGGGTTTGCACCTTGTTCAGCACAGAAGTTTCTCAAGCCACCTCAAGTTTTTCAAGCAAGTTTGAAATCCTGACACTTAACAGGCTCAATTTCTCAGCACACACACTAGCTTTTGTTATGCTAGCTGTCCTTTTAAAGCCTTAGACAGAGAGGACACCTACATTACAACTACTGCACAACCAAGTCTTGACAGACTGACCTACCAGGGATACCTTACCCTGAAAGCCCATTTCCAGCAGCACTGCCTGATCCCAAGCCTGGTGAGGTGCAAAAAACCAAACAAAAAAATACCAACATTTTTAAGTTTACCCAATATGAACAGACTGAAACCTACAAAATCCCCCAAGGAAAAAAAGTCAGCCTCAAAACTCATTTGGTAAGTGCATTCCTAGCAACATATAGGAACCTTGTTCCACCATCATTTTCAGAAGAGTCAATATTGCTGATATTATTGATAATTATTACTTGGTTTATATTTTTAATTAACACAAAGAGCGAGACAGTGGATTGAATACAAAGCCTCTCAATGAAATTAAATGCATCCTAGGATTACGTATGGTAAGACACAGGGGACTGTTCCATATAAACATCTTCAGAATCACAGCATAATTTTCTTAAGTGGCTGTGTGATTAACAGAGAACTCTATAGTTTTCCTGCTCAACTAATTAAATATTCAGGTCCCAAGTAAGCTATTAACAATAAAATGGTTTTAGAGCTAAATAGATCTAAAACTCATGAAATTTAGCATAGATCTGGCCTGGGGAAAGGTAAGAGCTTAGTTCCACAGCTGTAGCGGCATATTTTTATCCCAGCACAACACAGAATTACTCAGCACAGACATGGCTGAATTGAAGACAGAGTTGCTACACAGCAGTAGTACCTGCCCTTCTAAGCACTGCCCCATCAGCCGCATAGCCTGCACCCCAGCGAACCTTCACTTCTGCAAAAACAATTAACTACAGCCACTCCACAAGTCCCTGGGCTGTTCCCCACAAGCCATGTTCTTAGAGAGAAAGGGCACTCCCACAAGCACTGTCCTCTTTACCCCCAGGGCCTTTCGCCCACTCAGAAATATCAGGTGGAAATCACGTTTTACCCAATCCTCATTGATATGGCTACGCTGGCAAAGGCACGCTTAAAAAGGCTTAAGAGTTATGCTTTAGGAAATAAGCAAATATAACAAACTAGAGCTGAGCAGCCTGGAAGGATGTCAAGACAAAGGAAACAAGCTACCAGAAGAGAGTAACACCTTCTGCTTTTCTACATCTATCAAATCAGACCTGTGTGATTTAAAAAAAACTTTAACCGTAATATTTATAAGGAAATACTTAAGAAGAGGAACTGGCAAGACATACATTGTATCCCCCTCTTTCTGTCCCCAGGAACCCCTACTCCAGTCGGAAAAGGGATGCAGATGCCCAGACCGAGAGCTGGTCACTGAGCCTGGCTAAGCCACTGTTCACTGCGTGCGCTGCCCACAGGCCCTGAGCTGGGTTTAGCACCGCACTGCACACACGCGCGAGGCTTCTCCTTCCAAGGCCGTGTGACCTAGTTACACCGAGGGGAGCAGGGAGGGAGGCTGCGGGACAGCGCCGCTGGAAGCGTGCGACGAGGGTCCGCAGGCAGGCAGGGTGGCGGGGGGGAGGAGAGAAGGGGTGTCCCCAGGCAGGCGGGGGGGGGGGTGTGTCCCCAGGCAGGCAGCGGCCCCGAGCCCCCGCCCGAGGCCTGGCGCCGAGCGCAGCCCGGGGTGCCCGGGCCCTGGAGCACGTCCCCTGGGAACTGCCCGCGGGGAGACGAGTCCGAGCCGGCCTCCCCTTGGCCGCGGCAGGAGGAAGAGGAGGAGGAGGCGGCGGCAGCGCAGCCCGGGGAGGGAGCGAAGCAGAGCGCCGGCCGCAGCCCGGCTCCTCACCTGTGTGCCGGCGGGGCGGAGGGCCATACGTGCCGGCCCGTCGCCGCACCAGCAGCCGCCGGGGCTCAGCCCGCGCCCGGCCCCGGCCTGCTCCGCGGCCCTCGCTTCTGCCGGCCCGCCCTCTCCCCCGGCGCGTTTTCGGGGGAGGTGGTTTCAAACGGCCGCTGTCCCCCGGGCCCCCTCCGCCCGGTCCCCGCCCCGCCGGGCCGCGACCCCCGCGTCTCGCCCGCCCCTCACCTCACCTCCCGGCGCCGGCCAGCAACGGGCAGCGCCGGCGGGAGCCGCCCCCGGCCAGCCGGGCCGAGGCACGGGGAGGAGCCGCGGCTTTGTGCCCGCCGCTCGGCTCGGCTCGGCTCGGGCCGCCCCTCTCCACCCCTCACCCCGGCGTCGGCTCCCCCCTGGGGCCGGGCGCCTGCGCCATGCGCCTGTCCCCCGCCCCGCTCTCCTCCCCTCCCCTCCGCTGCCGGCCCGCCCTGCGCCGCCGCCGTGCCCGGGGCGTTCCGCGCGGCGGTGCGGTGGAGCGCGACCCTCGCCCGGAGCGGGCCGGGCCGGGCCGGGGCTGCGGCGGGCGGAGCGGGGCTCCTCCGCGCCGCTGCTGCCTCCTGGCCGGAGCAGCCGGGAACGGGCGCCAGGGACTCGCCGAGGGCGGAGAGCCAGGGCGGGCTCCCGAGGTGCTCCCGGGCGCGGCCGCGCCTCGGCCGCTCCTCCCGCCGCGCTCGGAGCGGGGCCCGCGCCCGCTGCGGCTGTGGCCGTGCCCGGCGCCCTCGGCGGGGAAGGGCCGCGCTGCCGCACAGCTCTGCTCCGCCGCACAGCTCTCCTCTGCTCTGCCCGCGGCAGGGTTCGGCCCGTGGCTCCTTTCACTGGCTTCAGCTAACGAACTGCCGAAAACAGATGACAGCATCGATGCCGTTAGGATGTGCGCGTTCTACAGGTCATTCCAGGATTCCAACACTCAAGTGTTTCACAAGTTTATTATCAGGGCAAGTTATTTCAATAACAAAAAAACGAGAGCAAGATTTTCTTCCAGTCTGGCAGCTGCTTTCTCCGTAAATAGAGAACCCGTTAAAAATGCTAGCAACCGCCCTGAGGACAGCGGCTGACATGTCAAGTGTGATTAGGCACATATTCAAGGACACGCAGTGGTGGGAAAATCTTCTTAACGGGGGTATAGCAATTCCAAAATTCAGACCATTAAAATGAAAGGTGGATGCCTACCCAGCTTTGTGGAAGTAGGACAAAGCAATGCTGTCTTACTTACAAGGCGGTGACATTTACATTAATCCGTGGCTCCTGTGAAAGTGGCTGTTAATCTTCAGGCATGAGACCTGGTCAGCTCATGGATGCAACCACTTAATGCATCTGAGCAGCTTCTGTTGCTGCAGCTTTCATGTAATCTATAGCTGTCTTTTGACAGAGAGGTGTGAAACTTTGTGGTTTGAGCTGGAGGCAGCTGAAGTAATCCTGCTTGCTAGTTGTGAAAGCAGTGGTGAGTTCTGCAAGCTGCCTCAAGGGCCACAGAAACCTTTCTGCTCCACTGGCATGCATACCACACAGAACTTCAACATTAAAAAGCATTTATCACAAGGGATACAGTGACTGACTTTTGAGTCCTGCTGCCTCTGGAAGCTGCTGGCATTTATTCAGGTAGTCCAGTTTTGCAGTGCCTGGCTTGCCGTAGCTGTCAGACCCCTTGGCTACCCTTACAGAGAGGGGGAGATACCACTGCCCCCCAGAAGCATTTGGGAGCAGTTCAGTAAGGTGCCTGCCAGCCAAAGAGGAAAACAAGAGCAAACAAGAGGCAGTAAATGGAAGGCAGGTTAGGACATGGCTAGCCCTGCCAAACTGGAGCAGAACTGAGCTCTAAGGACTGGAGAAAATTTACGGAAAAGACTTTGCCACATATGGCCTTTCAAGTACCTGAGATACTGGGTGAAGTTTCATGGCTCACGTTTCTTATTTATCCCTGATTGAGACACCCCCCCCCCCCCCCCCAATCCAGCTGTGAGGAAGGGCTTGGCATGATTTTCTGTACATACAGTAAGCCTGCAAAAAGCAGATTTTTCCAAGCCCTGAATGGCCATGTTATATTTGTCATCATATGGGTGTGGGGCAGAGAACAGTGTGTATACAGAAGGCTTTAAGCATTGGTGGGATGCCCTAGAGGACTTGAATAGTCCAGACAAGAGATAGCACTTAGCCTTCCCCAAGCTGCTGCATAGCTGTATTATACACCCGAGTGAGGTGAAGTGAGGGAGACTTTCCCATGTAATTCGGTTTTGACTGGGCCTTGGCAGTATGTGCTTTAGCTCTAAAAATCAAAACACCTGGTTCTTATTTCCATTGCAAGAGGAAAAGAGTGTTACCAGGATCTCCAGTGTCTTGAGGAGATACTGAGGGGACAGGAAACAGACTTGCTTATCTGTTGTCACTCCTTGGCAACTGCAGCAAGGAGCAGCAACTATTAATTCCTTCAGCTAGCTTCTCTCATGGTAGCCAAGATTCCTATTCAAGAGACTTTCCTCTTCCACTGGCTCCTATCCTAGAAGCCTGCCACATCACCATGAGCTCTGAAGGAGGGAGAAGAGAAACTGCAGCACTTTTTACAGGAAAGGCAGATGAGTCACTGGGATCTGTCTCCTGTGTGCTGAATACATTGATGCTGCAGCACAGGGAGATCTGTGCAGTCTCCCAGCTGTAGGTGCATCCACATCAGTCCTCCAGAGCCTGGTCATGTTCACTGATGACTTCAGAGTGAACTTTTCTCACCTTAAAACACAATGTGTGTTTCAGTTTATAGCACATGACAGCGATTACTTCAGTACATTCAAAATCTTATCCCTTGGCAGTACGGTACACTTTGGGCTGTAAGTCAGATTTCTTCTTCTGATTTGCCAAACAATGTTGGCGCTCAGCTGTGTTTTATAATTAAGGAGGAGGGAGATGAGATTCAAACTGCATGAAGGAGGCACAGCAAAACTGCTTAAGAGCAAAACAGACCTAGTTGTTCTGTTTAGTTTTCCTAAACAGTGAGCAGAGGGGACACATATACTTGCACACATGGAAAGAAAAAAAAAACACCAAACAAACCCACAAACCAACAAGTGAACAAAACCCGTAGAACTGAGCCAACTAGTTTCTTCTGCAAGCTGTAGCAAGGCTGGTATTGGGATCCTGAGTTGTTCTGGGCTTGGGCATGACCTGCCATGTATGGTGAGGCAGAATCTCTCCTTGTTCCACCTCTTCATTTTTCACATCCAGAGGACATTCCATCTTCATCAAAATTTTGGTGTCAGAGAAAGTACTTTCTAGTTCAGGTTTCACCAGTGCCAAGGTAGACAGCTGTCCTGACCCTGTATGCCATATACTCCAAAACTTCATGCAGTCAAAAGCCACAAGAAAGACACCATGAACCTCAAAAAGCTGTGTGGAAGGAGAGTGCCAAGAGAAGTCCCAGGCAGCTGGGAGCTCCAGCTTCCCAGGGCTGCGAGGCAGAGCTGGTGCAGATATGCAGCTGGATCCCAGACCTGGGCAATTCACGCTTACTCCTTCCCACCTCTGTGGATTCCCCAAAAGCAGCCTTTCCAATATAGCCTTGCTAGTGCTGTGCAGACTGGCTATCTATGAGCATTGCTTGCTCTACTGCTAACCCATGACTACCTGGTACATGTAGCAGAGACATCTTGCCTCCTCTCCCCCTGAAAAAATAATTTCCCATTTGAGAGCAACCTCCTGGCCAGGTTACACTGCTCAGCGTGAATGAGGCAAACATCCAATATCACTGTAGGCAAGGGTGTTCCCTGCTTCTGTACAGGGCAATGATTCTGGCTCTTTCCGATAGCCTGGGCTGAGCAATCCTGCCAATATGAGAATAAAATAGAGGTGATCATTAATTTGCTGGGGCCTGAAATTGGTGAGATGAGATGCTGACACCCTGCAAATGAGAAAGTGGTTAATCTTGTTGCTGTCTGGCACTATTTAAATTGTCGCACAGACAGACCCACCGTTGGAGCAGGCAAAGGGATGTGACTTAATCCCTAAGGGTGGGTTTTGAGAAGGCTGAACCCATTCTGGCTGGTGGCTCCTTCTTGCCATTTCCACCAGCATAGACACCAAAGAAATAGCTTCAAAACTGGGACTATGTCTTACTTGTCAGTTCTCCCTTCTGAAGCAATACAGTAATTCCTCAGTACCACACTTCACGTTGTCATTACTGTATTTTGATTAAGTTCGTACTGTGTAAAAAATTGCCTTGGTACTCAGATGAGCCTAGCATATTCACTCATGTCATGTTTGATTGCTACCTGCTTGCTCTCAGTGAAAAGCTTGACAATGATATTGGAGAACATTTCTTGAAAGAGATGATGTCTTGTGGATTAACCTGGTTTTCAAGAGATTTCAGTTCCCTCCCCAGCTCTGCCTGCACAATGCCAAACAAGTAACTCTTTACTGCTCAACCCATTAACTGCAGGGCATTAGCATGCATTTATTAAAATATACAGTGTGCTTGTATTTATTGAACTAAAGGCTACACAAACAGGATAAAAATCAGGCTGGACAAATGTTATGAAAAAAGACCCAGGTCACTTTTGCTTCTTCATATGGCCTCTCCAATATGGGAGGAGAAAATGTGCATCTTCTATTTTCTCTACTCATCAGAGCCACTCTTTTTGCTTCTTCATCTGTTTTTTTCCTTCTTTAAGGTTGATAGCAAAGGACTGGAACCAAGTTGTTTATGACTGTTAGTCACTACATCCATGGGAAGAAATCACTCTTCTTATTTCATGGTGCTGTGCTCTTAAGTTCAACTCTCTCAGTCTTGTCCCATAAAGGGAGATCTGGCCAACAGCTTTTCAACACTCCCCCACATCAAGACGGATTTCCATCGTGGGGTTCTGATGAGAGATCCAACAGCAGCTAGTCTTTGTGCATCTTCCTGACAACCGGGAAATGAGTAAGTGGAAATGCTGTATAACTGTATTTCCAGCTCAGTAGCACTTAATTTTTACCTTCCATCTCTTTAATTCGAAGTATTTTTTTGAAAAGTGCGTTCAGATAAAATGTATATCCATAGAGGGATGTGGGAGCACTTTGATATCCCAGCTCTCAGAGCATGCAGACCAGAACCCCAAGTTTCTCAGAAAGTCCCTGCAGAGTGCAGGCCAAGAGCAACCCAGGGGCAGCACGCACATCCTGCCCCCTGAGCTCCATGTAAGGAAGATGCAAGGGCCATGGCATCTGATCCCGTCTCCTCACCAGCAACCTCATTAGATCAGGGAGCAAGAAGGGAAGGCGCAATAACGAGCCTCCAGCTGCCAATGAAAGCTCATTCCAGCTGCACATGAGCCAAAAGCTATTGCTTTCTCTCCAGCCTGAGCCAAGTGACATGAGAGTAGTGATGAGATCTCTGTCCAGGGAGACGATGACTGCCAGACACTAGCTGCGAGTAATCCTCAGGAACTCGGGAAGAATCAAAGCCATATTCTTATCCCATGGCTGAATGCATGTCTTTTTTATGTGACACCATGTGAGGAGGAGGGAAGGGGTGGTAGGACCTGTATTTGGGTAATCACTTCGTCACTCCACCTGAATTCTGAATCACTGATGCTGTCTCAGACCCACCGCTGAAGCACAATGACTTGAGTTGATTCGAGTTTGAACATCAGTTTTAAAGTGCTTGGAAGTATCAGATACTGAGTAAACTAGTCTCTGCCTTCATTATGGTGGTTGTGGTATTGGCAAATGGGAACACGCTCACATAATCTTCCAAAAAACACAGGCTGGCATTTCCAGTCCTTCTCTCGCAACCGTCTTAACTTGCAGGAAAGTAATGATTATGAGTCATCCTTTCATCTTTACAACACTACTGAAGAAGAAAAGAGGGGGGGAAAAGACAGTGTTTATAGCCTGGCCATAAAATTGTTTGCTAAATAAAGTCAACTGTGCTTCAAATCTCCAGTTACAATGAGAAGTGACATACACCATACCAGTTTATGAGAAAGCAGATCACTAGGGAGAACTGTGATCAACTAATTATTTGTCACTTCAGCATGATGTTTTAACAGTGCGCTGTTTAACTACACCCAACAAAAATGCAATTACTAATGTAATTTCTGCTTCTTAATTAATACTGTTAATGTCTGCCGTTGCTTCCCAAGACTTCCACTGCTTCACTATGACTGTGTGTTTGTGCATTTTTGTGCCCATAGGCAATGCCATTCTAAGGCAGCAGCAGGCATTTGTTTTATTATCTCTTGGCAGCCAAACCAGACCACTACAAACCTGGAGGAGTTCAGGCCCTCCCTTTGCTGGGATAGCAACAAGACTGCTGTTATTCAAGGGGAGGGAAAAAAATGCCTGTAGCTATGTTAAAAGCTCTTGTCTTTATTAGTGGAAGTCTTAACATTTCCCAACATGCTTTCACGTTATAGTATTTTGCCTTCAGTTTGGAGCTGCTTGTAAAAACAGCAAAGTCATACAAGGCCAATAACCTGAGAAGGATCAGCTCCAAGCATAACTCCTACAAAAGCAGGCAGAAGCTGGCTGGTCCAGAAGCTGATGTGCAGCCTTGGAGTTGAAGGATCCCCTCAGATTGATTTGAGAGTTAAATCTCTTGCTCTTCTCCGGTGAGGAAAAAATTTGTGTGTGTAGAATAAGAAAACCTGTTACATAGATAAACAATATTGGTCTAAAGTGTCACTAGATATGGTTACCATTTCTTAGAAAGGCCAAGCATTACGAAGTCAAATGGTAGGAACCAAGAAGACAAAATAGTACCTAAAATGTAATACACACGAGTCCAGGTTCCTACGTAGTTATTGCCATAGACCTCCACTGAACCCAGTAGATTGCTACCTACTTATATTTGGTGCTTAATCTTCAGTCTGGGGAGAGCTGTGACAGCCAGGACTGAGAACAGAGCTGCAACTGGGCCAGGTTCTTGAGACATATTCAGTTAATGCAGACCCATGTTCTACAGGCAGCTTGGTTTGAACAGGAGGATCCCAGTAACAGGATAAGTAGCTTTTTGAATAAGGATGCCAAGATCTGGCCTGTTAGGTTTAATATTTTAATCTGCTAAGTGTATCGCTGCTCTAATCACAGCCATGGTGGAGTCCTTAAGTAGTTGAAGATTAAAGAGACCATTGATAATCCCTGCTGTGCTGCACAGATGAAAGTTATCAAGTGGATTTATGGAGGAAATAAGGTATATACAGAAACTCATTATTTTCTGGTTGAGACAAAACTATCCATTAATATCTGACACAGAGCATACTCTGGACAACTGGAAGCAGATATTGAAAATGAGCAAATCCCAACAGGCCTAATGCATATGAATATTCAATCCAGCAAGCTCTGTCACTAAGGATGGATAGCATTCCTGTTGGTATTTGTAAGTCTCGATGCCCTAGATGGCATTGCTCTGCAACATTAGAAAATACACTTCTAAAATGCAAGCTCTCACTGCAGTCAGCACAGAAGAATTTTAGGCAGGACAAGTGTTGATTTAAGTTCACACACACAAAGATAATAGCAGAGTTCTCTTTTTAATGTTACTTGAGACATTTCCACTGCAGCTAATACATTAATTATGCCACTTTTTTCCTCCCTCCCCCATTCATTCTGTAAAGGTTCACTTGTAAAATCTTCTTGTGCGAGCAGTTGCTCTAAGCAACTGCTCTGGTTTGAAGTGGTTTCATTGCACCTGCTCTCTCCAGGCCATGGTATTTAATTGTTTTTGTTTATTCTCTGCTACTCTTCTCTAGTGATTTGCTTGGCACTGTGAAGAAGGCTCACACCAATTACAGAGTGCTGTTTGTTCCCAACAGTCAGAGGTTGAAGATGAGCCTCCTTTTCTCTGAATGCTAGCTGCAGCCCACTTAAAGCAGCTGGAGGGGAAGTGGGCAGATGCTCAGCTATGCTAAGAGGGCTGATTACCATTGCACCAGGCAGGAAAGATGCACACAAAATCAACATACCTGCAGTTTGTCCCAAGTCCTGTGTCTGCATACTTCCCTTTCAGAGCCACAGCCATATGTTGCCTGTGCTTCAGGAGGTTTTTAGAAAGCACCACGTGCTGGGAGTACCTGTGTGCATCCATCTCCCAGCACCAAGGATTACGAGTTGCAGTTCAAGGAGCTGTACAGCCCACCAGCAACCTGAAGGCTGCCTAACAAAGGATTTTGGCACGGAAAGCCCTAGCCTTAAGCACTCCTTCTCCAGGGTGTGGTTAACATGTCTAGGCACCCCATGCGAGGATGGGCAGAAGCCTTGGGTGGGAAGTCTCACTAGCCAGCCCACTGAGCTGGGAGATGCCTGCAGCCGAACCCCCAGGACTGTGAGAGAGCGCTGTATGGAAATGTCTTTCTGGGACTCTTAAGTGACGGTTCTGTCCATGGCTCTTTGCGACTGAATGGGCATTGCACTTCTTTCGGGATGTTGATCAGTGGTGGCTGTATGTCCTGCTCTGCAAGCACGCGCTCCTTCCATTGCCTGTGTCCTGGGAGACTGCAGCACCAAGAGGCTAAAAACCATTTTGGGTGGAGGCTTGTCTCCAAGCTCTCCCTCGTTCACTAGATTAACAGAAAGGAAGGCAAGTGCTTGAATTCCTCAGGCATGAGGTAGAAGTCCTGGTTCCTCACATGCCATGGTCCACAGCACTGACATGGGCAGTTCTACAGTGGGACCGTCAGCTGCGCTGTGGCAGGTAAAGGTAGGTTTAGGGAGCAGGGTGTGGCGTCAGATTTTCCTTTGCTTTAAGAATGACATTTTGGAAGAAAAATTAGTCTGGTGCTCCAGTACATTAGGGTATGTATTGTGGATATACATAGAGCATGATTTCTGCTATAAAGAGAAGGAAAGATCAGTCACAAAATCTGCATCTTGGGTGTTTTGGGTTTTTTTTTATGTTCTTCCAAAGATTAAAACAAAGAAGAAAATACATTTCCCTCAGCAGCAGAGATATTCATTAATCAGTCCTCTTGCAAACATGATTTTGGGATGAATGGACTTCAGAGTTATCAATGAGAGGACGTTATGCTGAGAAGACAGGCAGATGCAGTTTTGTTCAAGCAGCAAAGGATGTAATAAACATGTCAAAATCAATTCAGCAGAGACCGGAGGAAGATTGTTATCTGCAATTTACAGAGAAAAGGTCTCTCATCTCTGGAAGTGGTATTCCAAAGCAAATAGCATTTGGGGTGGCAAAGACACAAGTTGGGCCTCTGTAAAGCAAGCTAGAAGTGACCTCCAAAGGGAAAATAAATAGGGTTTGTGCCCTAGTTTTGCATCTTTATGATGGATAAAGATGGCTAGGTGGGAGGGGAGGGTTAGCTTTCTTTCACCACTCTGTACTTCTGCTCTAATGTTTCATTTTTTCTTCTGCACTAAAAATCCACATCTTTGCTCAGGCAATTTCTAACTTTCCAGGCTGTAAGTTACACAAAATTTTTCTAAAGTGAAGTAATCACAAAGCTGAATCAAAAAAGATGCATATTTGACATTATCACCTCGGCAGGGGGTAGGGAGTGAGAGTATCTTCAGAGTCCAACAGCCAACTGGAACAGCTCCAAATTGTGACGAAAAGCAAGATTATCTTTGAACCAGAAAACTAGTCATGGGGAAGTCTCTACAGAGACGCAGCATCTGTATGGATTCGAACATACCTTTTGGGTTGCCAGCACACAGAGCTGGAAAGCAAACAATCAAACCAATGGAAAATATTTTCAAGACAACTGCTGGGCTTGCACTGATGAAAGACATTTTCTGCATTAACATCAAAGGCTGCACCTCATCTCTGTACTCAAGGACAGAGACATGGGGTCAGCATGTGTGCCTTTTCTGCACTGCATGACTCTTCTGCACCTGGAAACAGCTGCAGATGTGTAAATAAATAACCTCTTCTGCCTAAGACATACCACTGCTTCTTGTGGACAGGGTGGGTACTTCAGAAGAAAGCTATAATTTTGGCAGTGGCTGTGACAGAGACATAAGCAACGGTGTGTTAGGTGAGGTTGCCAGTCACAATTACATGCTTTTTCATTCAGTGATCTCAAGCCCTTCTTTCAGAGGAAGTATAATGGGAAGGGTGGTCAGCTGAAGTGTCCCAACCTTCCCATGCGATAAGGTAGAAGCAAGGAGAGTCCTGTCACCAAGGCAAGCTCAGATTTAGCAGGGAAACTGCAGCCTCTGCTCAGCTGGTGCAGAGCATAAAAGCAGCACAAGTATTTCACTACTCTAGAAGTATGCCTTCTAACAAGCCCTTTCCACAGGTAAGCAGCTTTCTGTAACCGAAACTGGCTGCATCAGAACCACTATAATAGCACCTCCTCCTCATTATTATTCTGAACATTACTGAAAATATTACTCCAGAAATAACTCCAGAGGGAGGACTGGATCTCATAACCACAGCTGTCAATGGCTGAACAGTCACAGGCACAGAATCCTTCCAGCTGGGAGAGTGGCAATCAGCTCCCACTACCCTATGTCTGGAAGAGAATAACTAACTTCAATGCAGTAATGTAACTGTAACAGAGCAGAATTTGACTCATTATATAATAGTAAATAAAATTTCTTCAGTGTTTGTTTCTGTATGGACTCTGACACATACAGGTCACACAAGCCAGCTGACTTGTACACGAAGTATTGTGAACACATCTTTACAGCAAACGCACATTAAGTGGCAGAGGAAATACAAAGTATAAGAACTCTGTTTTCTTCTTCCTTCACTCCCTAATTCAATGCTCAGGTCAAACAAGTGGTACAAAGTATTCTCAGAATTATGCCAAAAATGAATAAACCATTGGGACTGTGACCCACAGGGGTGCTCTACTCCTATGTCCAAGCACACCCTGAAGTGTTAAGTTAGTACAAAGAGAGGATATTTTTATTGATAAACATTATATTGTCTTAGTGTAGATGTCTGACACATTATTAAATCAAATGACAAAACATTTAAAGTAATTCATTCTAATAAAACTTTCTGATATTCCATAGACAATAGTGCTGTGAATTTTGTTTATAGTATAACACATTAAAAACACAGAAATACAAGTTTCTAATTTCATAGGTTACCAGCAACAGAGAAAAATGCATGCTTTCATTTCTGTTAAATTTGTAACTTACACAGGCAAGTGGAACAGCTATGCATAGAAGACTATTCTACAACAAGTTGTAAAACAAACATACAGAAAGACTGACCTTATAATACTTGTACAAGTATGACAAAACCATTGTAACTCATTTCAAAAGGTAACAAATGTTTTGTCTGTGGCTCCACCGTTTTAACAATTCTAAGCTGACTTAATAAAAAGCTATTTTGAGTAGAATCATGTTACTAGAAACCACTGATTATTTTGTTTGCTGGCTGGCTGTAAATGAACATACATTATATGTGCATTTGCACTCAGTTCCACCTACATTTTCTTCCTTACTGTTAGAAGCATCACAGAATCTTCCCACTCAGTGAAAAGGAACCCAGACACTGTTGTTTGATCCCAAATCAAACAAAAGGTGCTCGTACCAGTCATTTTTATTGCTGTGCTTCCTGCAGCTTTGATGCCGTGACTGCACCATAAAGTAGAAAACTCATCACACACACAATTCAAAGAAATCTGTATGGTTTCATCACAGTCTCTTTTAGAACAGGCCATAGCAGGGATTGCATTCAGCAGTCTAAGACTTTAGTAAAGGTACAAAACCAAGTTTTCTATAATAGCTCTATGAAATTATCAGATCTTAAATAGCCAACTGCTGAGCCATGAGATGATTTAAACACACATCCCCCCTCAACAGTTGCTGGCACTGGGGCTCTCCCTGCATGCCTCGGTGGTGCAAAGCTGACTACAGGGTGCATACCTAGGCCGGCTCTGACGGGGCTTATTAGGTCAGGGACGGCGCCACGTAAATACAACTTGGGGGTGGCTCTGAAAAAGGCTGGAAGGGGCTAAAAGTGGCCCTCATGTACAAAGAAACCAGCTGTCCTTACACCAGCTGACTCGCTCTCTTACAGGTACGCACCTGCAAACTCACCTCAACTGCAGGGGCACCAGTGGGCAAAGCCCTTGTAAGGAAAAGAAAACAAAGGGAAATTTCTCCAGAGAGCCTGCATCCAATAGCACCCGTTGCCCTTTAGTGGCAAGCAGAGAGCAAACATTTCTGAGAATTCAGCCATGTTTTTCAGTGCATAAATGGGAGCTATAAAAAGTGCTGAGCTAATGAAAGCCTGGTCCAAAAAAATGCTAGATAAGCCAGGGGAGAAGGAGGCTCTGGGGAGGGCAGGGGCCCCTGAAACTCGTGCAACATACCTGAGGATTAACGGGTCTGTCTGCTCATGTTTTTGTTCTAGTGAAATCCCGATTTACCAGTGTGTGAATTTCTGTTGCCACGCTTGTGCTGGGGTTGTAGGCAGAAGTGAACTTCACCCTGCGGGGCTGCTCACCACACCCCCATGTCTGTGACCAGATGAACCATGGACTGAAGAGAGGTACCAGTCCTGCCCTCCTGCACATCCCTGCTGGCTGAGGCTCTGACAGATGCAATAGCAACAGGAACACCTGAACCACTACCAAACCTTACCGAGGGATTTCAGATTGCACAGGACTTTGACAGACAGCAAAAAAAAAAAAACCCAAATCCACAAACAAACATCTTCCTAGTTTGGTTTCAGTCTTGAAAATAAACATTCAGTGTGAGGATGAACATAATCTATCACTCCTGTAGTCATCTCTTACAGATACCACCTGCATTAAGGGCCTAGTAATGATTCTCAGCTTTACAAGGACAAACAGTGAAGTCAATCAAACTACTCCTCAAGGGAATATTAAGTAAAATTTGTCCCTAAATCTTCAGTGCATGGCAAAGTTCAATGCATACCAGCTCATCTCTCAGGTATGCAGATTGCTACTAGCATGTTTACGCAAGCATTTATGTAACAGATAAAACGCATACTTGTGAAGCTAGGATAAGAATTGAGTCAGAGGCATTGGTTTTGGCATATCTCTCCCCCTCCCTGATAAAGGGATGTGGTATTTCTCACCAGGAAGAAATACTTTTTATCAGGAGGGCGAGAGTTGTAAAGATCAAATAGTATTCAGGCAAACCTCCGTGTAAATGCAATCCCTGCAAAACTTGTCAGGATCCTAATTACACAATAACCAGCTTTTTGTGATGCTGTATTACTCTCATTTGCACTTGCTCTCCACAGGTGCTGAATAATCACTGAATCATACTTTGTGTCCTTTGCTTCTGTCATCCATTTAAAAAAAAAATCCTTAAGAACAAAGTTATTCCATAAACATCTTCCTTTGGCTTCTTTCAAGAACCTGTTATAGTTCAAGTTCTGTGCCGCTCATTTGACCTAAGCATTCGGCAATTTTACAATACAATTCTGAGATACAGAAAAATATTTTAAGCTCAAGAGGTTTTGACTCACCAGTGAGAATTACTGCAAGAAAAGGATTGTTTCTGAGAATCTAGGATGAAAAACATGGCTGAGCTCTGTGCTTTACAGAATGTGGAAGCTCACTTTATGCAAATCTTGAACATCGTACAAACCTTCATGAAGGACTGATGCAGTACTTTATGCAATCAGCCTTTATCTTCCAATGTTTTCTTTTCTAATCTGAAAAATCCTCAAGTCTTTAGCAGGTGATGAAATACAGGCTTCCAGTGCCCCCCCCTCCCCCAACCACTGTCTGTAAAATGACTCCATCATTGCTCTTGTATTTCCCAACAACAAGCACTACTGTAATTCACACTGATAGCAATAATGTGATATGTTCTTCTACAATGGAGATCTACTGACCTACCTGAACCCAAAACAAGGCAGTGGAAATATGGAAGTATTGCATTTGCAAGTGGTGGGACCATTTTTACTGCAGGATTTCAAGATGGAGATCCTTGCCTACTGTAAACAGTAACCAGCCTGTCATAAAGATGGGACAATAAACATCAGCTTCACCCAAGCATCTGCTAGCACATGACATCTGTTTTTAAGAGAGATCTTCACATTTAACCAGAGCCATTTACTGTTAAAGGGAGCTGGGGAAAACTAGGCAAAGGAAGATTACTTCCTTAATAAAAGAAGATTACTGAAAAATAAAAAACCCTAAAAAAAAAAAAATCTACTTGTTGGTATCTTATGAAATGTGAATTATTGCAAATGGTACTTTGTGACAGTGATATTACAAGCATTAGAGCGCAATGAGTATTTGCTATTTATATATTTCCACTCTTACAGATCAAGAGGTGAGCATTGCAGAAGCATCTTTGGGTCTCTCAGCATTCCTCAGCTTCTCTACTAACAAGAAGCATATGAGAAGGTCTCGCCACTTTTTGTGGCCACTCAAAAGGATGGTAAGATGCTTCTAATGGCTTAGTCTGCTTGGTCCCTGATTCAGGAAAACCTGGCCTTAGCTTTAGCTGGGGACTGAAGTTAGTTCCCTAAATCTTCTGCCAGCATGGGGAAATGTTTCCTTGAACCAGGGGCTCAGCTCTTAGTGTACGATAAATAAATAAATAGAATATATAAATACTTCAGTGCAGAATTTCCTGACCTCCTCAATGTCTCACACATGGTCTTTTTTTTTTTTCTTTTTCAAAGCTGTCTTTATGTTCAGAAAATGCAACTGGAATTTCAAATGACTAACAATAATTACAACTAGAAAAATTGCTGAATGTACAAAGCTGTTTAAGCTTTTGTCCTGCTATATTATAGATATGCAACTGTCATGCACCGCTCACAATACCTTGCTAATACAATGTGGAAACAAATAAAAACTAGTAACCATCTCTTACATTTATAAATAGATGGGTGTAAGACTATCTTAAATACTGATATGCTTAGCATCTTAGCAGTTGCCATGATTGGTCTTTATTCTTATGCAGATGGCAGCTGGTTACCACAGGGCTTAATTTTAACAACAGTGGACATACTAGGTAGAGTGTATGTATACATATGTTGCTTGAATATAAATCTAAGTTCATACATTTTAAAAAAATAATGCCAAAAATCTGCCAATGAATCATATGAACTTAAGACTGAGTGCCTCAGTAAGGCTAGTATACTGTATTAGCAGTATAGTCTGGCTTCATAAAGCATAAAAGGCCCAGGTCAGATCTATAATCACTTAATCAGACTGATTATGTTTATTGTATAAGTGCCTTTACATGGGTTGTATCCATTCGTTCAGTTTGAGGCAACTGAAGATAAAAAGTATCCTCCTATGTGCAAATTTCCCTTTGAAGAGTCTTTGAAAAGCCATCCTATGAAAAGTCTTCCCATGTACTGTGTAATGACTGATTATTTCAATAGTTTGGAGCATTTTAAAGGTAGACAGGAGGTTTATACTGTTTTGGAGTTGGGTGGTTTGAGATTGGTGAACCAAGCAAAGATCTTCTTGCATTTTCTCCCATCAATTTACTGGATCAAAAACTACATCCTATTTCTGCCAGCCCAGTGCATGAATTCTGTGTTAAGGAGGACATGGGTCAGCCTTCAAAGCCAGAGGGATTCAGCTTATGAGATAGAAAGTGGAGGCAAAATCCTTGTAACACAAGGAGCAAGATAAAATCTTAAGGAAATGAGCAGGCGGCTGTTGGGTATACAGGGATGTCTGCTTTTGAAAAAGATTTCATGGCACGTTCCAACATTTATACAGGGTCTGCATATCTCATCTGTATCAGAAGTCCTCCCATACACAGCATCTTACACCCCAGAGAGACATGCCCTCACAAAACAGCTGTGCTCCTAGAAGTAGCTGTCCACTGACCTGCTTAAACAAACTCCCGTTGTTCTGACACTGGTCAGCAGGCAATCATACAAGCAGAGTGTAAGCTTCAGCAAAGAGATAAGGATGTTTGCTGCAGCGGGTGGCCAAGGGTCACCACCTCTTCATCTGGCACAGCTGCAGCAAGAACACATCTGTGCCCTTGATTGCAGGATGGGAAGGTGCACTCTGTAGATAACTCAAGCTCTCTTCATTCAAATGATCACAAGCTACAGTATTGCAGGGTTTATCTTCTCCCTTCCCTTCCACCAGCCTCATTCCTGTCTTCCCTTACCAAACAGCTTAGTTCTCGTTATTTTAGAATTTGTGAAGAAAACTACAAGATGTAATTCTAAGGCTGTAACAGGCAGGAAGGAGGTTTACCTTCTGCTAGGGACTGCATTTGGTTTCTAAGGCCACTGTGGCATCCTACTTAGTCACTGTATAGAAAATTAACCCTTTCTCAACAAAGGCTGTCCTCAACAAAATGAAGTCAAGAAGTGACATGGATGCTAGTACAGGACCAGTTCCTGCCAAAGAGCTGGATTCACTAAATCAAATTTCTCAGCAAAACACTTAAGCATGTGCTTAGCTTTCAATATATGGACCTCTATGCAACAAGGTATGTCTTTCAAGTTAAGCAAGAGCTCTGGTACTTTCTGGACTTGCAACTTAGGAGCCTGCCCAAGCACAGCCTGCCCAAGCGTGCCAGGACTTGAATCAGGCCAAGGAAGAGCTACAAATGCCCCTGGCCCCTTGCACGGGGGTGGGTATTACCCAGGAGCAGCCAGCAGCATGCCACTCTCACCCTCCCTCCCTCCGGAGCAGCACTTTGGGCAGCCTGGAGACCCTGCGAGAGCTGGGCTCAGAAGTACAGCCCAGCTGAACAGCGCTGGCTGAGGGCAGTGTGGTCTGCAGCCACCCCAACAGCCGCTCCCACAACATGCTGCCAGTCAGTGGACACAGCTCTGCCGGCTGGGATGAGACCTGTCTGAGGTCCATCCTTCTCGGGAGCCACGCCAGCCACGGGAACTGGACGCTGCCCAGAATGCAGACACATCCCAGAGAACACAAAGGACACCGGTGCTCCTGCGTCGCATGGCTATTTCCCTTTTAAAACTTTGAAACTCCAACACTCACTAAATGACTGTGACTGTATGGTAGCCATGTACCTGTAATGCTGATGGTTACCGCTTGTTTGAGGAATCATTAAAACATGTCTCCTTCAGAGATGTGGTGGTTTGCTACCCAGGGGACTGCTTTACTGAAATGACCCCACCAACTGTATGTAGATCTCAATGCCCGAGTGCAGAGGTCTTTATTTTTCGTTCCTAATGGCAGTTACCTATCCCTATGATTACTAAAATTTGCTTACTTTACGGGCCTCTCTCCCCACATATCTGCAGATAAATCCTTTCACAACCAATATGTGCATGAAGCAAACAGAGCGCTTGTTTCCTCACCTGCTCCAGCACCGATCAGCCAGGAGACAACACTGACCAGAATTAAGGTAAGACTTTCCTAAGGGAAATCTGTGTTTCTAGTATGAAAAAGAAGCAAGTATCATTCCAAGCTAGCAGGCAATAACCAGTAACCAAGGGGTGGTGTGCACCAGCAGCTCCTTCCTTTCATTATGGCATGACTTAGACAAAATGTCCAGTAACAGGGATTACTCCTCTGGGAATCCAAGCTCCTTGCTTTGCTTGCCAGGCATGCCGATGGAAAACCTCAGGGGCAAACGGTCAGTGTTTGAGCAGATCTGTAACCAACTACAACCAACCCCATAGGTTCAGGCATGCAGTGTTATGTTTTCCCTCAACTGGCAATAAAAAGGTTATGTTAAATTGTTGCTGTAAAATTATTATGTTGACTTTCAGCACCACTCAAACCCTACCTGGCAGACGAAGATTATATGGACAAGATTTCTGTCAAGTTGTTTTGGTGTGGAAGGTTTAAAAACTTGTTCTGCAAGGCTATTAGAAAGAGTAAAATAAAAAACTACCTAAAATATACCACAATAATGTCATTTTAACTATATAAATACATTACAATATCTGTTGCTTTAAACAAATTGTGCTTTTTTAGAAGTTTTCCTGAAATTAGCTGTTTCTGCCCGAACTTGGATAACTTGGCCTAGATCTCAGGCTGTTTCAGGGCGGTGAACAATAGATTTCACAGCCAAACTATATCCCCTGGTGCACAATGAAACAAACTGCCATTTCTTCCCTCATTGCTTTCTCGTGAATAAAAAAACTTTTCCAAAAGGCATGGATTTGTCCACACCTGACATTGATTCTGGAGATTCAGCCAAACAAGTCAGAGCAGTTTGGGTGGAAGGAGATGCATTTACGAAATACGCTTCAGAGTTGAGGCCGCTAAGTGCTAAGAGAATATTGATGTAAATTCCCTTAAAGGTGCCTAGTCATATTAATAGTTATTTTGTTATCTATTCTGATAAGAAAATAAAAAGTTCATTCATTTTAAAAAACAAAGTGCAACAGTCCTTTTCAGGACTTACTGCTGCAAACACATACACTGACCCTACAAAACAATCATTGGGGTTTTGCCGTTGATTTCAGTAGAGGTCAACTTTCACTGAACTCAGTGAATATTGAAAACTGTCTTCCTTTAAGTCTTGCATTATACTTGGTACACCCCTTCAGCATACCGAAACTCTGCAGTTCCTTAAATTCGAAGTGAAGTGGCTTAAATCTTCCAAATATTCAAATTTCCACCGCTTTCCTTAAAAGCATGGCTTTAAACTGATTCAGTTAAAGCTGTACAAACCTAATATGGACATTCTTACCTGGATTTAAGTCTATTTTAGACTAACTTACAGTGGTCACTGATCAAGTGAAACTTCACGAATATAGCGCAGATTTAAATCCAGCTAAGCATGGTCCACTGAGACTAATTTTTAAACCACGTATTTAAACAGGTTTAAAGCTCCAGTGGTGTAACTTTGAAAGAGATAAACCTTACACCATTGCATCTCTGTGAGCTTTATTTGAAAGGATTAGGGCTTCCAAAAAATCTTGATATAAGAAACATTTGTCAATCAGCAGAAAGTTATGGTTTTCTAAAAAGATATCCAACAATATTCAATTTATATTTTATCTCACAAGTATTAATATGGTTATTTGGAAAAGGCATACAAAAATTCTTGTTCTGACAGCAGGATATTAAATGTTACCCTCAGGTTGCTCCACCTACATCGAACGTTGTTTTCCTAAACTAGATTGCTGTTCTACCTGATTTGTTTTGTCAAGAAAAAAGCCAGTCACACATCTATCTGAATGTTAAGAACGAGTATTTGTTTTCACAAGCACTAATATCACAAATCCAAAGTACGCTAACCAATTAATTTCAACGACACAGCTGAGGACAGAAAGCTGAAAACAAAGCAGGCAAGTAGCATCACAGGAAAAAACCCTAAATTATACCAGTGAAAATCTCCTCCCATACACACATTTCAGGTTGATGTTCCTATCTCAGAAACAATCTACCAAAAAGTGCAGTACATTAAAAAAAAAAAAGAAAAAAAAGAAAAAAAAAAGGAAAAGGAAAAAAAAAGGCAAGTATAAAATTCACCTTTGGTAGGGACAAAAGCAGTTTTTCCAGCATGTCTTAAGATGTTCTCATATCATATTGTATCATTCTGCCTTTGAACTGCTGTCCAAGGAAGGCCATCCACATGTTGAACAGAGTTGAAACTAGCAAGGGATCACATATTTAACTCAAGTCAAAGTCAGAGCTGCAGTGAAGTGCTCTCCACTGAGGAAAAGGCTCTTTAATCTCCCTTTGAAATACTCATTAAGAATTGTCTGAAACCGCTAGGAATGGAAACAAAAACAGTTGACTGGTCTAAAGACTAGAGCAGCCTCAGACATGAAGGTGACCCTTCCTTTCAGGGGAATGAAAATGCAAATGAATCACAGTATATTTAGAAAACCTAACCCAACCTGGCTTCACCTCTGGTTCTTAGCCCCCCAACTCCTGGGCCTCTCCACAGCCTCAGCTCCCCTCTTCTCCCTGGCCAGCCACCCCCCAACCACCCCACCGCCACGACCCCATCCTGCCCGTCTCCAGGGACTCTGCCAGCCCAGCCACCCGTGCTGGGCAGGGGCAGCCGCCTTGATGGGCTCCCGTGGCCCCACATCCCAGCCACAGCCTGCGGCTTGGGCAGCAATGGGCACTGCAGAGCTTCTCAGTGGGAAACGGAAGCCAGGTGCTGGCTTTTCCCCCCCCCGCACAGCTGGCAGCTTCCAGAATCTAATGTCGGGAGGAGAGAACCCCTCAGACATAGTCCTCTGCTTGGCTTGATAAAGTAAAGCTATTAATATACACTGCATTTGAATATAACTGTCTATGGGAATTTTGGAGATATCGTACAGGAAGGATGCCAAAAATTGCTCAAGTTTTTTGCTTTGGGGACCCTTCCACAGGCTTTGATTATGCTAACAAACTTGAGAGGCGCTCTCTTTTGGAGACCAAAACAAGAATGCACACATTCAGTCGGTCTATCCTGTTCCAAACCAGGTCTGCACTGGTTGATTTGGTTGCAAATCATAAGCACATCTTGCTGAAACTGCCAATATAGGAACTGCTTATCAAATCATATATGGCACAGATAATGGCAGTTCAATGTACCTTTTGCTTAGAACAAACAACTTGCAGAACATTGTTGCACAACACACAAGTGTCAAAACAAGGTATTTCAGGTTTTACACACAATGCAAAGCTATGATATACTACAGTATTTAATGCACACCAATAGGAAAAGTTCCTAAAAAATACTCATGCAGTTTTTGTGCCACGGGATAGGTAATGGCTATTTCGTAGAAATAGATCCAACTGGCTCCATTGGAGCAGCAGTATAAATATTCAAAATAGAAGTAATAATAGGCCCTGATGTAAAACTTCTTTTTATTTTTTTTTCTTCCCCAAATCTGTCCCTTCTGTCAGCAAGGAAACACTCTGCTTAGGAGCAACTGCATCTTGCTACAAGAGTATAGCTGTGTGTTCATGGGGTGGATTTTAGTAAGATGTGTCACATTGTTGCTAACACTGTTTGATTTAAGGAAGTATTTTAGGCATTTTAGTGGTGATTATTAATCTCATTAACAACAAAAAAAAGAAACAACTGCAACAAAAAGAAGAGGAAGGTACAGTGGGCTTCCTAACGCAAGAGGACTTCCAGCGGGCATAGTGATGAGAAGGCTACTCAAACAACAGGCTGCATAGCTCAACAAGTAGCAACACAATTGTCTTCCATAATGAAAAATGATGACGCAGGCATGTCATTGACTCTCTCTACTGCCTGTCCTCGGACCCTTTCTCTTCTTGCCAGGGATCCACAAGCACACTTTGCTCACCAAGGCCAGCGGTACATGGCTTTTTCCACTGGACTTCCTCAGTACGAACAGTGCAACAGCTGCCAGTGCCTCCATGCATTTAGTGTAACAAAGAAAGAAAATCAGGTGCTGAGGTGAATGGAAACCACAGGGTGTAAATATTTTGATTTAGAACATTTTGCCCAAAGAAAATCAAACTGAAAAAAATCACTTCCAAAAGTGCAAATAAATAAAAAAAACCTTTCTGTCTGAACGGGGTGCTTTTTTTTTTTTTTTTTTTTTTTAAGTTGGAGGTATTTTTTCCTACTGTAGTTTAGGGTTTGGTGTTCTGATGTGGGGTTTTGTTTTGTTTTTTTTTCCCTTTCCTTCTTTTACATAGGGTTTGCTGTGCCTTTACTACCAATATTCGCCACTGTTTGTACCATAGACAAAAACATTCACCTAGCTGGTAGTATCTTAATACATTTCATAGTAGAACATATACAAGAAAGAGGAAAAAACATACCAAATGAATCAGAAGTGATCAGTGCTTAAAGTAAATACAAGAGCCAGCACTGGCAAGAATCCACAGTATCAATACATACAAATGAAGCTGTGATGGTGTTTCTTATGGGGTGGAATCTGCCTGCATATTAATACAGAATTATACAAAATCTAGCAGGGATATTGGAACAATGAATAGCTAAACTTTCACAATAACTTAAGATCTGTGAGCGAGTCTGCATTGAAGATATTCCACATTTTAAAAAGTGCCATCTCTCTCTGTGTCTTCCTCCCTCCCAAAGGAGGGGTGATGAATCCACGTGATGTTATCATATAAGTTCAACTGCTTAAGACGACAAATATCTGGCCAGGTCCAGTGTATTCGTTGAAGAATGGCAAATTATGACTTCAGTAACTATGTCTGTGCAAAATATGCCTCTTTCCTTTTAAAGAAACCAGTGTCTGTAACTCATTTAGAAAAGTTCCAACACATACTTAAGTCCTTCTCAGAACGAATAAGACATGAACTATTGAATCCCCCCAAAACAAGAAATCTGATGAAGCAGAGAAAGTTCTGACCTTCCATTTCCACGTGCAGACCATTAAAAACCAGGACACCTCCTTGGTAGCCCTCCTGGGCTGGCAATCAAACTATTGCTTGGAAATACCATAAACACCCTAGTAATAAAACTCCAACATTAGTAGTAAAATGGTAGCAGTGTTTACCCTTTGAATCCACATTTACCTTGCATTCCACATCACACCTGTACATTATTTATGGTAAAAAGTCTGTTGCCTTGACAATCTTCTTTTAATACGCAGTAAATCCATTCATATGCCAAGTGCCTTGAATTGTATTCCCATATTACACTGCCCTGTGACCTTTGGATTGTTACAGGAGACCCAGCGCTCAGAAGAAGCTGCAAGAGAGGACGCTGATCTCTGGCAATTTAAAAATAAACAACAAAAAGCCCCCCCCCCCCCCGCCCCCCCCCCCAACCAAACCAAACCAAACCAAAAAACCCAAGCAAAAAAAACAACCAAAAAAATTCCCATGAATCTCCTTGAAAATCAGCCCCTGTATGATGTACCCTCTTCTGCATTGTAGCAATAGTCTTAAGTCATAAATTAGATTAGTCTTCCATCAAATAACTTAAAAAAAAAAAAAGGAATTGTAGCAGACCAGTTTTGCCTGGCTTGACGCCAGTTAGCAGCCAGTTCATCTACAGTCCCAGTCACACTGTTCAAAAACTGAGCTAGGAAATCACATGAATGTTGAAAAAAAATAATCTTCACATCGATGCAGGATTTTTCCAGGTTGTAGGGGAGTCAGGGAGAGGGCAGACCTAGATGGGGCCACAGGTCTTATGAACAGTGAACAGGATATACGTCACGACTTGGAGGTGCACCGCATTCAGGAGATGCCAGCCGTGGTTTGTATTGCACAGGTAAGAAGGAAGATCCTCCCGACAGTCTGCCACCTGCATTAGTGATCTCTGCACATTG
Source organism: Strix aluco (assembly GCF_031877795.1). Lineage (NCBI taxonomy): Eukaryota > Metazoa > Chordata > Aves > Strigiformes > Strigidae > Strix > Strix aluco. The sequence continues at coordinate 15,798,122 of NC_133933.1, forward strand.
GCAAGTTCACAAATGTGAAAACATTGAATTCTGTCATGATGGAGAAACACAGGAAGATGCCGTAAAGGGAAAGGCACACACACCCTAGCTTCTTATCCAGTTTCCATTTGTTCATGTGGACGCCAAAAACCTACAATAAACACAGAGTAAGCCACCACAGCAGGAACATTTCAAATAAAGTGGCAAATCCCCTTCTCAATTACAGGAGCACGGAAATGACTGTCCCCTTACTGATCATGGTCACCTGGAAGCAATCACAGTGCAAATACAGCAACAAGTGAGCTGAAGTAAATCAGAGTAGCTCCCTTGCAGTCATTGAAGCCACACTGACTTACATCACCTTGAGTCCTGGCCCAAGGGCCTTAAATTTCTGCAACAAATTTCATTTTGGCAAGAATAATCCCATTTAATTCCATCAGAAACATTTTCAAAGGCCAGATTCCTTTTTCTTCACTCAAAACGCTTCATGTGCCCTTCTGCATCTCGGTCTAGAGCCACACAGTCTAAGGCTGTGCTTGACTTTGTTTAGTTTGCTCCCACACAAACCTCTTAAAAGATTGAAGTCTTGTGTATGTGGGAATTGTGTTGGTGTGGACTCCCTACAGCAGCTGGTCTCAAGATTTGGAAGATGTCACATAAATTCTGTTCTCTCTGTCATTTCTAGTCTGCTGTGCTGGACTGGACAGGTCAGGGAATGTGAGGCACTGACTTCAATAGAAATAGCATCACGTGGAGGCACTATTTGTTCTGGTCTGTTTTGTATTTCAGAAGGTTCCTACAGAGGGCCAGAGTAAACTGTACAGCATTTTGTCTACCTGTCCAACAGGAGAACGGATCTCATCATACATCAAGGGATCTGGTTCAACTCTAGCATGAAAAATAACTAATGATTACTAATGTATCTCTCAGGCTCCTCCCATGAAAAATATACAAATATGAGAGCCATATTACAACAGCGATAGCTTCTGCAAAGTGCCAGATTAAACTCTTGGCAAGTTTATAATAGGAGTGACCCTTCCTGTCCCTTAACAACAGAGTTTGCAGCCACTGTTACAGCTGGAGGTGAGAAAGGAACAGGTGAAGAAAACGTCTATAGAAATCACTCTTTTGGAAATGAAGAACAAAAGACTATATACATACTGTGACAAAAACAGATGCCAGCAGGAGACCAACAGAATAGATAAGTCCTCTGCTGTTTAACCGAATCTGTAAAAGAAGGAAGTTTATAAAACCATGTCACAATTTCAAGCAACAATATTTCTCTCTGCTGATAATTCTGTAATCCTAAACTGCTGAGTTGCTAAACACTGGCTCGCAAGCTGTAAATACCAAGTCAGACCATTACATCACAGATTATTTTGCCTACCCCCTATTGCCAAAGAAGAAGGAGTATTATTAGAGTAGTGTCCTTAGGACCTGACAGCATTTCAAACTGTTCCACCCACACACAGACTTTGTCATCCCTTATACTGTTATATCATTAAATTTTCTTTTTGAAATTAACTCCTATGTGAGTCCTGTAAGAACAAATGGGGGAAAGGAAGTTTGGCATTCAGTCACCAATTAATGCTTCACAGTGGGGGAAAATAAACAAGGACACACACAAACACATAATTTCTTCCCTATTCTTACTCATCTCGGTGAAGGAAACAAGTCGGTAATCTCACGGCCTGAAACTCAACTGCTGAAAATCATCAATATCAATGCATCATTGCACACTAGCACAGGCAGAACACTATTTAGTACTGAGGCAAATAAGGCAAGGAGACAACTTATTGCCTGCAGGGCTGTGTAGAGATATCATCACTAAGGTACCCAGGCACATCACAGGCTCTGATGTAGCCCTCTTCATGGCAGAGCCACAATTACATCCACTGTGCAAGTGGAGAACCAAGATACAGGTCCTCAAAGCTGTAGAGCTATTTAACTGTCATTTTTAGAGGCTTCAGAGTCTAATCAAAGACACTCACCTGTATCTTTAAGCCCTAAATACATTTAAAAACATGATTTTATGTGACATAAACCTAAAGCTACATAGGAAGGCTACAGGGAGTAAAACCACCTCTCTAATTCTGTTCCTTAACTAGGCTTGCACTTCTCAATTTCCATTCTTCTCTCAAGAAGCTTAATGACTGTCCCTTTGGGCATTTTTATATGATCTTCTCAAAGTATCACCTGCACTGTCGTCAAGAGAGCGCTCAAGTGGAGTCTCTCAATGCATTTCTGCAGGGGCTACTGTGTGAGGAAGACTTCTTCCTAGGGAAGGTCAGCTTCTCCAGGGAAGCAACAGGGCCATGTGTCATGGGTGACTGAACTGTGAATCTTTAGACCACCTAATACCAATTATCATCTTAAGGCCACTATAACGTTAACACAGCCCATTGTATTCCTCCCTGCACCTTCTGTGCAATGAAACCCTATGCGAAGTTGAGTTTCAACTGACAGTCATGAAAACTGATTACTACTTAAAGTAATAACCATCTATTTACGTTTCCTGGTGGAGATCAATCTTAGCAAGAAATTATGTACAAGTATTTTTCAGGGATGCTTTAGAAAAGGACATTGCTATTGTTTGTCTAGTAGACTTTGATTTTGTGTAGGGCAGATATATTTTCAGTCACACCACTCTGCTGCTGGGGTCAAACAGCAAAACTAAATGCAGTGATCTTACTTAAATGGGCTAGTATCCAGTTCTTAATTGCCCAGCTTGTTCTACATTTGTATACAAGGAGAAGCAAAAGCATTAGTCCATTCCTGCAAAACAGTTCCCAGAATTAAAGTTCATCCACCTCAAACAACACATCTTTTTCTAACAGCTGGATTTATTTCTTGTTTTTTAAACTGTTTGTAGTCCAATAAACAATTCAAACTAAACTTCTACGCTACAATATTATTTTCTCAACTGTCAACACAGAAAATAACAGTACCTAGTGTATCACTGGCCACTTTTCAGTGCTCACATCCTTCCAGTTAGACTATAAAGAAGCCCATTTGCAAGAGAAGTGGGTATTGCTAATTCGATGATAAGCAGCACTACAATTTCATGAATGCAAGACTGCTGAGGCACTTGTATCATTCTGCATCACAATCAGGAAACATTTCGAACCCAAATATTGCTCCCAAATCCAGAGTAATGATTTAACTTCATTCCCCAAGGACTTAAGTGAGGGAAGAGTCTGAATTCTAGAGTCAACGAAAGGATTATTTGTTCTGACATTTTGCAAACCTGAGCCTGCAATGAATTCCATACACCCAGGATCCTCTATGCGAATTCACATTGGAGACAAGGTCAAGCATGCTGCAAAAAGACAGTCCTGGAAGGATTTCTCTCTTCTCCCGCACATGCTTAAGATTCAGCATGATAACACATTGCTGTACTTCTAATACACCGTGGTAAGCATGAATAGGTCTTGCACAGCTGCTACAGACTGGAATTGTTACAGCACTTGTACTCACAAGCATCCCACCAATTTGCAGAGTTCTGTTGCTGCCTGAGATTTGCTGTTATCTTCATATGTGTTAAAATACTGGCTTGGACAAGTGGCACATTTTCCTTCTCTACTGATTTTTGCCATCATAAAAAAGGCTACAACCATGATGATCATTTGTTCTTAAAGGTATTACAGGATTTCTTTAAGACATAAGCTGTAGTGTATGCATGTACAGCAGGACCATTATATTCCTATGGCCATTACACACAAAATACAATAGTCTTGCTAGACTGACTGTCCAAAGAAATGAAGTATTTGGATTGCTTCAGAGTGTGAAGGCCAATTTTGGGACTGTCTGCATAAGTGAAGGTGAAAAATGTAATGATCCCACTGCTAATGTAAACTTCAGGTTGTAAGTGGCAGACAGGAGGAAGTATATTCTTGCAGCTGTTGAAGAAGTCTCTAAGGCCACTGCAGCTTCTATTACCAGTCCTGAGCAAACCTCTAAGTTTTTCTTAAACATGAGCTGCTCTCCTGGGATGAGAGGCAACATCAGCTTCTGACCCAGAAGACCTTTTTCTCTGACACCCTATAGCACAGGGTTACACTGCCTGTTACACTAAGGAGCCAGGACAAGGTAATCTGGGGGCTCTGTGCCCACTTACTGCTCCCTGTAGGAGACGGACTGCTCCACTGCACTTCATTCACTCCCATGCATCCACTCCTCTTCTCCCGCTTCTGCTAATCTGAATGGGCCATACATGACAGCTAACCTGGATTTCCATTTTAGTTATTCTAAAATGCAAAAAACCCTAAACTAACTTTGTGTAACTAAAATACAATTTTAAAGTCACCTTCCCTGCTACCCCAAATGAAGAGCAGCTGGCTAGGAAAGGCAGATACTATTTTACAATAAATTCCTGTCTGGATTTTGGTCAGGAATTCTCTTTGACCAGTGCCAGTATCTGTAAAAACTGTCAGTATGAAATACATCAATCGGAAAGGAATCTACAGGAAAAGGAAGCAAATGAAGCAGCTGGAATTATTTTAGCATGGAAAATGTCTGAATTCAACCTAATGTGCAGACGCTGCTTCTCAGTTACATCATTAGCCTCCATAAAACTAGCAGACATTTGGAAAGAAGACCATTCCAAAGGCCTCTGTGTCTAATTTGCTGAGGACAGTGCTTCCGAAGAGAGGCGTTTGGGGCTGCTTTCTTTGGACTGTCGGCAAGGCTCCTCTATGGAGGTCACCGAGGGAAATAAAAGTTGCTATTAAGGATTATACAAAAGTAGAAAGTGTGTGCTAATTATTTATGACAACTTTACGGATGTAACAGTAACACATGTCATGCTGATCCCCCACGGGCAAAGCAAATGTGGCAACCCCTTCAGCAGCATGAGCACCAATTTTCCCTTGCAGTGGTGTTGCATTAAAATACTTGAATTTCACTCCCGGTTAAAAGTTCTCAACTCCGGCTTAACTACCAATGCTCCTGGCCTGGGATCTAGCCCAGCTCCCAGTGTTTGGCAAAGCAATTAGTTATCAATTAACCTAAATAGCAAGAACTTTTCTTTATGAGGCTTGGACTATTCCCATAAAAAGAAAGGATTTCCTGGGAGGGGTGACAGGGTGTTTTCTAATAGAGTCTTCACTTTCCAGTGCCTTTTGCTCTGCAAAAGATCAGACCATTTATTAGGGTCATCACCTAATACCTCACTCTGCCATGGGACAGCAGGATTAAAACCCTTCCATGTACACAGCAAAGGGTGGTTTCCTTGGGTGAGCAAATGCTAGCTGTGGAATGCACTCTGTCAGGAAGCTCATTTGGCTGAACTGGATACATATCACAGCTGGACTTTCTGGAAGAAAAAGTGCAACTCTTTGGGTAAAAAGCCTTGTTGGTGAGCTCAAAGCACTATAAAAGTGGTGCAGAATTCCAGATGTTTCCACTGTGGCTCAGGAGGCATGGCATCTCCCTGCCATGCCATGGAGCGGGCAGAAAAGGAACAGAAGAGGACAAAGACGACAGGTGAGAAGGGCTATAAAACAATGAGAAGCAAATGAAAAACAACAGAAGGACAGTTGGAACAAACCAACATTGATGTAAGCCTATTCCCAAAGCAGATTTGCCCTGGGATGGCTGGGAGATGGATTCCATGGTGCTGGGTGTAATTCCAGATGCACTGGACTTGCCATATACATGCTGTGGAGTTACACTGTGCACACAGATAGTGCAATTAATTTGGCTCGCTGCTTATGCACAGAGCAGCTCTGCATGGTGTGTGCAGGCAGTCCAGTTGTATATGCTGCACTGACTTTCTGGCACATGCAGTAAGTCTGACCTCACCAGGCTTTCGCACATGTGAAGAATGGCATATGTTCAGGCACTGTGCCCAGTGTCTCTGGGTTATTTAAGACAGTCCTGGAGCAAGCTGATTTACACCCCTAAGAAACCTCCCTCGTTGTAGATATAATTCCTGTTTAAGCCTGTTGCCCAGATACCTCTTACCGTAAAGGTTTCTTGGACTAATAGAGTGCTTTGAGATTCTTGGAGACTTTATAGCTCACATTGAGAAGAGAATGAAAGCTGTCTGGGTTTGTTCAGGTCCAAAATGCAATGGTAGTCTGGTCTTTGAGGGCTATTTTTTTCTGAATATTCTCACTCCAACAAAGAAAGGTGTCCTTGGAGCTAGATGAAACTCACTGCCAAGTATCTGGGGGAGGGGGTGGGTCTGCAGCCTGAGGATTTGGAGAAATGTTCTCCGGTAAACCTTGCACTATAAGGGTTTTCCAGTGTCATATCAGCCAGCAGCAACTTCCCTGATGCACATTAGAGCACTTCCCATTTACCATAGCTGAGGGAGGCAGGCTTGGACAAATAGCCCACATTGTTTGGGATATAAGCTTCTACCAAATCTGCTGCTGGGCACTGAGGTATTTAATTCTTGCATTAAGAGTAACCAGAGGACCGCTGCCAAAGCTCTTGGCCTAAGCCTAGCTCTGGAAATAGTTCTCTGAAAATACAACAGAAACCCCCAAATATTAATGAAAGCAAGAACCTTTAATTCTAGCGAACACTGTTATTACTTATCTACCACCAACAAAGAGAACATTCAGTTTCAAAGGAGACAGGTTCAGATTTGCTCTAAGTCTGCTGCAACTCTAAACGGTATTGCACTAATTGGTGCACAGCAGGAGTTGCTCATCAGAACAAAAAGGCAGGTATAACAACTTCCTACTCTTTTATCCTACCTGCTAATGCTAAAGGTTTTCCTACAATCCCCTCCTGTTTGGCCCAGGACTACATTACAGCCGTTCTGTTCACAGCATTGGCTAGAATCACAAAAGCCACACAAGTAGGCATGCTGCTTTTTTTAACCTTCTTGCCAGCTCTGGTAGCCTTTCAGCATTTTCTAATCTAATGCCCACCTATCTATTTCAAAAAGTAATCATACAGAACCATGAATTGTTTTATACAGTATTGCTCAGTGGTTCTGAGATAGTTAAATCCGAACTAGGCTGAATAGCCACTGTTCACTTATTTCTCATTTCTCTCATTTTAGTTCTCCAGTTGCCCAAAGGATCCTTTATTTTTCTGCATTTGATTTTGGATTACCTGCTGCTGTTTCATAAATTTACCTAAGTCTACAACTCTGGAAATACAGTTTTAACTGATGAACTATTCCCACTTCTCTGATTATCACTGTAGTCTGCCCTATTGTGACTTCTAACTGTGAGCACAGGAGCTCAGAAGATTCTGAAATTTGGTACAAAAGCTTAAGAAAAATGTGTCCTTGATGTGTCAAATTAGGGTAGAAATCAGTCAAGCAGCCTTCTCATGAGACAAACAGCATTTTCTGCAAGAGGCAATGGAATAGGTTTTCTAAGGGTATGTGACAACGTGCAAGTTCAGAGAAAACAAGGCTAGCAAACATTCAAAACTCACAGTAAGGGAGGAGATAATTTCAATTTTTAGCAAAGAGCAGAAAAAGGGCCTCAGCTGGAGTATTCTTAATTATAGAAGGAAAAGCTTAGTTCCCTGTTCATTTAAGAATAGGAAATGCTTCTTCCCCAGGAGAGAACTGTCTGCAGACAAAGCACTCCCTCATACTGCAAGGAGGAAAAATCAACATTCCCAAACTCTCCTTTGAGGTTCAGCTTGTATCTAGTGGCTAAAGCAAGCCAGAAGAATGCTCTATTTGACTGATCACACATGAAAGGTTTGCAAGTTCAAAATCTACTCTGAATTTGAATGGAGACTATCTCCCTGCTTCTTGTGCAGCAAATACAAAGATGCTGCCACCAGCTCCAGCTATTCCCACGCAGCTCCTGCAGGCAATAAGTAACTGAGGCTGAAGCTAAACAGCAGAAGAAAAACAATGGAAATAAAAGTTCAGTTCTTTTCTGGCAGTTGCTGAAGGGAAAACAAGGAGCTATTGCCAAAACCCAAACTGGTTTTGCTCCAGGGTCCAAATATGAGAGAAATTACCTCATTCAGAAATATTAGAAGGATTCTGTTATGTTTCCAGTCCCTTGGCTGAAAAAGCTGCAGGTCCTCTGTCTGTTTGGGGATCCTTTTCCTGCAGTGTCCCTGCCTGGCAGTGGAAATTCAGTGTAAATCCTGCATTCCCCAGGTCTTGTCATGAGACAGCAGTCTCAACAAACTGGAACTTCAGACATGTGCTGCATTCCTGCATATTTCAATGGAATTTCCTTCTTGGACCTTTTCTGAGACTCCTAAGAAAGCATCCTTGGTTTGCTCTGTATCACACAATTCACTTTGCAGAAGGTACACACCCTGGAGTACGTAATGGAGTGCTGCAAATAGACACTCAAGGTATTAAACAGAAATGCAGGCATTACGGTTGGAGAGAATTCCTGTATTGTCTGTATTGTATTGTCCTGTATTCCAGCTTTGGAAGGGACCAGACACTTTTGCTCTAGACACTTTCGGTCTACTACAGTATAATCATCCTAGTTTCCCTGTCATGAAAGCAGGAAGCAAATGCACTCAATACATGCAAACTGTTCCAGAAAGCTAGAGGAACTAGTTAGCAGCTTCAGCATGCACCTGCTGCTATGCCCATCTGTAGATTTTTGGGATCAGCTAATAAATTAATCCATTAATAACTGCCAAGCTGCATGCTGCTGCAGTGATACCAGCACATCATGTTGCAGATGCTAATGTGACAGCTGGAAAGTGTCTGACACCCCAGAGCAGGAAGAGGAGTAACATCTACAGAAGTGAAGGGTGATGCTGTGGGAAGCAGGGACCCCTGCAGACACTCAGAGTCACCACCCTGTTGCTATCCCTCTGTTTGCCCCGATGACTGACAGATCCATTGAACCTATCCTCCCTCTTCTCTCAGAGGATTTAACGTGGTCTATATGCAGATACTGGGCCAGAATGGGGCAGGGAACAGATACACAGATGTTGGCTGTGAGGAGATGAAGGCCAGCTTTGTCCTGATGTCATAAGCTTCATCACAGTGCCTTGGAATTAAAACACTGAATAGCAAACTGGTTAGTGAGTAGCAAAGCAGTGACACTTGCTGTCTCAATGCGTGTTTCTTGAGCGACCGCTTCCCTCTGGATCCTCCCATGACTAACAAGGCTCGAGCTCGGGTTACTTCTCCTCTCTTTAGCTGTCATTGCATGAAAGCAATGTAATGTCTCTAAAACTTCTAACTTGCTGTCAAATTCGCTGAAACTGGCTGAAGTTACCAGGCAGAGGAACGATGGATAGACATATGATTGTACTCCCAAATGCTGATGTGAACAAATCTGGCTGTTCATGCTTAGGCTAAAATTCCTGTTCTCTAAAGTACTCCTGGTTGATGTCTAGTTTACAGCTTCACATCCACAAAAAGATTCCAGGGGTAAGCAATTGAATGGAAGACACGCAGCAAATGTCCTTCCACTCTGGATTTGCCAGGGCCACTGGGGAAGGATGCATATAGTATTGGAGTCAGCAATGTCTCCAGGACTCAAGAGCTGGAAGAGATGAGAAAGTGAACTCTTTCAAAGGTCTCTCTAGGTCCAGAGGGATGCTGCTTTTTCTCTGTAAGTCCTGCTGGCATGCTAGATTAGCGATGGCTGATAACAGAAGGCCAGAGCTGCAGCAGGAGGGTGGACGAGTGACCTCGGAGTAGAGGAGATGGAATCTCCAGTGGGAAGCACAGAGGAAGGCAGAGTTAGTGCCTGGACATTAATGGGTGTCCAGAAATAAGAAGGACTCTTAAAATAATAAACATATAGTTGGGTTAGAGACTAGACATTGTAGAAACAGAAGGGTTCTGGTGTGGAAGCTGTGTCATATTGACTAGATCTGCCTTTTGATGGGAAAAGCGTCAGTGGCCTGTCCCAAACCAAGAACTGCGGGACCAACAACTGACTTGAAAGCAAAGGGTGGAGGGCAGAGCAGGACCTTTTATTGTTTGCACCAACACTAACATATTCGTGGAGAAGCATGAGATGGAGCATTCTCAGGCTTGGGTTTGGACTGACTCCAGTCAGCACCAGAAGGAAGAGAATAAAAACACAGTATTGCACATTGATGATCACACTGAGACAGACCTGGTTTGTGGTAACAGATACACACAGGCGAGGCAGGGTGAATGATATCACAGACCAGTGCCCTGGAGCATACAGTGGTTTTGCAAAGCGCTGCCTGGTGTGCCAGCCTCCTACATCACATCATGTGGGTGCAGCCGCCCTGTTCAGACCGGGGCTGTGACTGCCCTGCAGTCTCCACTTGCAGTGTACCCACATCCTACAGGAAAATGTTTCATTTAAAGTAGGAAAACAGAAGGGGAACTTCCTTCTCTAAAACAGGTGACAGATGCTTCCAAGATGCAGCCTGAGAAGCAAAAGATGGTTTTCCATTCCTTTCTTGTAACAAGAAGGAAGAATAAAATAATACTAAGCTGAAACATCCGTCAACAATGGACCTGGGAAAAGTGCTGTCAGACTTGGGAGAGGCACTTAATCAAAATGATTGCGATTTAGCAATCCAGCACCAGGATGTTTCTCAAGAGATTCAGTCTATTTCCAGTTCTGCCACTTACCTACCGTATGACCTCCAGCAAGTCCCTTCATCTCTCTTTGACAAGTTGCCTCTTGCTCTTTTCCCGTCTTATCTATTAGATCACAAGCTGTATTTTCCGCCCTTAGGCACAATCTCATGGAATGAACTTGCTTAAACTAGAAGTCCTGATTCTGCATGGCTTCTTGTGGTTGCTGCCAGGCAGATGACAAAACTAGGCAGCAAGCAGGACCTTGAGGGACAATGCTTTCACTATATCGACATCTCACAATGAGCCACAAGCTTGCAGGCTGCATCTCATCTAAAGCTCTCTGCTTACCTCAAAATCATAATGCACCATTTGTAAAATGGGCTCTGAAACACCCAGCCGGTCTTAGGGAGTTTAAGGAAGGCTCAAAACACAAGCTCATCCTACAAAGGGTGCTACAGCAGTTGAAAGCACCATTAGCAGTGAGACTGCTCTTCACGTTCAGAACAAAACCCCATAAATCTCCTGGTTGGAGCAGCTGCTTGGCTGGTTACTGCATGAAGCCACTTTACTGCATGTGGCTGAGAAAGTTCAGAATGTGCATAATCACAGGACACCACACTGCCACATGCATGTGCATACCACAGCACAAAGGCAGACAAAGGGAAAGAAAAAGGGAGCAGATCCTCCTCATTTCTGCACAGTAACATACCAGAACTCTTTATACCAGCATTAACAGGGAGCAAATTTTGCCCACAGGGGATTCTGAGTCAGGCAGCCTGGAACAAGAGATACATAGGGATTTTACAGAGAGTATGGTGTTAGAGAAATACCATGCTCTGGAGAAAGCCCTGACTGTTTAGACTTCCAGAAAAATAAGGTTGGAGGGGGTTTCTAGGAGGCACTTCTGCATTAAAGCTTAACTTTCAAATCACATAGTCCACTTTTTTTGGCTTCTACAAAAGCTATTACTGCCTTAACAGCTTGTTTATTAAAATGCATTTACTCTCTACTTTCAGCAAAAGCTTAACTTTGCCACAGTCCTCTTCTATTAAACATTCTGGGGAGGCAATCGTGGTTTTGGATGGTATGCAAAAGTAATCATGATCAAGCAAGCTCTTTTTGTCTTTTACAAATCTCTCCTGCCCTCTGTACAGAAGACAGAGGCATCATGATGGCTTTGAGAAGTTCCTCTTTTGGAGGAGATGCTACAAAGACAAATTTGGATCCTACGAAATACCAAAGGAGCAGTACTAAATTGTGACTGTCAGCTCAGAAATTACCTAGTGTTTCTGACTCACAGCCACATTTAGTGGACAAGCAGGTTGGCCTGAGCCTGTGAACCCCCACGCAGTGAGCAGGCCTTGCTCGTGCAAGTTGTCCAAGGCTCAACCCTACGGACCTCAGTGAGCAGGAGATCCTCATCTTCTGCCCCTGCTGATCTCGGTGCCAGGCATCAGCAGGGCTCCCTGAATAACTAACAGCACCTTGCAGCTCTTAATGCTGTCACCAGGCTACACCTGACTCAGCTAACTCTAGCCTTTTCTGACAACTTAGTAATACTTAAATAATTCATTACTATTAATGGGGGGGATGGAAGGGGGGGCTTGTTTTGTTTTGAAGTCCAATTATCCAAGGATTTGGAGAGAAATCCAGGAACTGCAAGTGAAAACTGAGGAAACTCTCGTTGCTAATTGTGGGACTGTTTCCAAGACTGACTTTTCTAACCATGTGATCACACTGTACAATGAACATTTTGGGTGTGCAAAACAGTAGTGACATTGTTATGCCTCCAAGAAAGCTGGCTGCTTCTGTTCAGTCACTTGTTTTCGTCCTTTTCTGCAAAAAATATAGATAAGTTTCATATAAGCTGTTCATTAAAGAAAGGCATTTTATTCCTACAGCATCAATTCCTTTTGTCACTCCTATATTCAAGAAGAGGGAAGATCCAAGGAACTACAGGCTGGTCAGCCTGACCTTGATTCCTGGGAAGGTGATGGAGCAAATAACCCTGGAAACCACTTCTAAACATACAAAGGACAAGAAAGCGATTGTGAGTAGACATATAGATTTATGAAGGGGAAATCATGTTTACCCAGCCTGATGGCCTTCTATGATGAGGTGGACTTGCTGGATGAGGGGAGAGCAACAGAAGTTGTTTACGTTGACTTTAGCAAGACTTTTGGCACTGTCTCTCAAACATCCTCATAGACAAACAGAGGAAGGACAGACTAAATAAGCAGACAGTGGCGTGGACTGATAACTGGCCGAACCGCTGCACTCCAAGTCCAGCTGGAGGCCAGTCACTAGTGGTTTAGCCCAGGGGTCAATACTGCTTAATGTCTTTATTAATGAACTGGATGATGGGCCAGAAGGCACCCTCGGCAAGTTTGCAGCTGATAGAAAACTGGGAGGGGTGGCTGATGCACCAGAGGGTTGTGCTGCCATCCAAAGGGACCTGAACAGGCCGGAGAAATGCGCAGGCAAGAAACTCATGAACATCAACAAAGGGAAATTAAAAGTCCTGTGCCTGGGAAAGAATAACCCCATGTATGAGTACATGCTGGGGCTGACCACCTGGAAAGCAGCTTGGCAGAGAAAAACCTGTTGATCCTGGTGGACACCAAGCTGAAGTCCGCAATGCACCCTTGTGGCATGAAGTACCAACAGCATTCTGGGCTGCATCAGGAGAAGCTTTGCTAGCAGGTAGAGGGACATGATCCTTCTCTACTCATCACTCATGAGACACATCTGGAGTGCCTGGTCCAGTTCTGGGCTCCTCAAGTACAAGGAAGATATGGACTTCCTGGAGCAAGTCCAGTGAAGGCTCACAAGGATGATTTAAGGGACTGCAGCATCTGACATACAAAAGAGGATGAAAGAGCTGGGACAGTTCAGCCTGGAGAAGAGAAGATTCAGAGAGATCTTACTGATGTGTATAAATACCTGATCGGAGAGGACAGAGAAGATGCAGCCAGACTCTTCTGAATGGTATCCATTGAAAGGACAAGAGGCAACACACACAATTTTAAATTCAGAAATTCCATTTAAACTGAAGCACGTTTTTTTACTGTGAGAGTGGTCAAACACCAAACAGGCTGTTGAGAATGGCTGTTGCAGTCTCCAATCCTTGGAGGTATTCAAGACCCAACTGGACATGGTCCTAAGCCTCCTGCTCTAGCTGACCCTGCTTTGAGCAGAGGATTGGGACTAGATGATCTCCAAAGATACTTGCCAACCTCAACAATTCTCCAGTCTTTTAACTTTGCATTCACTCAGCAGTTGTAATCAAGAACGTTTCCTCCTTCCTACACTGCTGAGTGGTATCCAGTTAACAGCAACAGCGACTTCCCTCTAGGACTTCATGGCATCTCCTGCTCTTCCTTCTCAGAAGGAAGCCTGCAACAACTTTGGGGATGAGGAGGTGGCTCTTTTATCATTTGGGAAGTAAAGGATGGTTTCATTGGTGTTGGGTAGTTTCTCCTCAAACAGGAAAGCTCTGCAGTGTTTCCTGATGATGGTCACGCTCTGAAATATCCAGTTATTTAACAGCTTCCTTCATCTTCCAGGGTGTTAACAGTTTAGTAATGCTAGAAGTTTTCTTACCAAAAGCCCTACAGGTCTGCTCTATTCTTTACTTTCCACCTATGTGTTTATGCCCTCTGACTTACTAAAAACAGGATCATTTTCCTTATTTGGAATATATTCAAGTGTGTGAAAATACAGTATACTCTAGAGAGTTAGCTTATTTCAGCACAGCCTTCTGCCTTTAAGGATGAAAGTACCTGTCCTCCAAAGGATGGGGAATGTCCATTGACAATTAATTGCTACTTCTCCTAAATCGTAACAGAGCAAAACTCTTTGTTTCTTCAAATCCAATCCACAGAATTTTGGAGTTTATTTTTTCTCTCTAAATACATGTTTTATTAAAAACATTAAATAAATAAATAATCATGTGAACAAATGTAGGACTTACGTATGATCCATAATTCACTGCTAGGGTCTGCAAAGCCCATGGGAGGCCTAGGCCAATTAAAATATCAAAAACATTGCTTCCAATGGAGTTGGACACAGCCATATCTCCCATACCTGCAGGGATGGAAACCATGTACAATCAGACATGACTCAAGAAAAGTTTTTCAACTTTTAAACAGAAATACATTAATCTGAGCTAATCCAGACAATTTCCATGGATTAAAGCAAAGAGTTAAGGGGATCTCTCTCACCCCATCCTTTCCCTTTCCTCTTTACTCTTCCCATCATACAAGGCAAGCAGTGTTGAAGGGGATGAATCCACCTTCTAGGATTATCTGAGAACTTCCCTCAACTAATCCTCTGCTGCTGTGGGGACCCTGGCCATTGGCTGTGGCCTGCTGGCACTCTGATGCCATGCTCAGTGGGGCTTTTGACGCTTTACTATAACCATGACACATGAATATCTGTACCATACTGATTAGATTAGGTCTTTGGGTAGTCTATTAAGTAGCTGGTTGTTTCAATGAAGAGCCACTGGTTTTGTTCCCCAAAGAAGTACTGGCAACTTTCTTTTTCTCTTAAAACACCTGTTGCTGGAGTCACAGGAGGGGGAGAAAAAAAGTTCTCCTTAAACAAAGTAGTATCTTCCAGTCCTTATGAGTGTGGAGGAAAGCTGGAAAGTGACCTGAGAGACCCTTATGCCATGTTCCAAATAATTCTATACCACTGATATTTAAATTAAGAAAAGCGTTGTGACTTTTGGGGAAGGCTTGAAGTTGACAATAGTGCCAAAACTTGTTCCACACCGTCATTAAGAACCTGTTAGTTGCTTTGCAACAGCAATGTAATTAATTTCCTTCTTTGTTCTTGTTTTAAATTGCAGCCTCAGGAAAAGGGCTCTGTATGTTTTCACATTCAGGACACATCTGTTCTACCTAAAGAGGAAGAGGCCACAAGGAAACACTTCCATAGCAGTGTGACATCTCTGTGATAAACCTACCTTGCCTTGCTACGATAAGGCTTGCCATGCAGTCTGGCACACTGGTTCCAGCTGCCAAGAAAGTGATGCCCATGATCACATCTGGAATTCCCAGCGTGTAGCCAATGATTGTCACCTAAGGAGAGGAAATAAACTGTCAAGCTGTTTACAAGAATTAAAATCAGAGACCAGCCTGGCCCAGTTCTGCAAGATGCTGTGAGATAGAGTTTACTGCTCAGTGCAAACTCACACTTTCTTTAAAGTGACAGCCTTTTTTTGGTATACTGATCACCTCGCAGAGGATAGCACTGATCTGCTAGGTAGCCTCTTTGTTAGCTGCTTCGCACCTTTCATCCACAATTTTCCTGACACTACCCTGTGTAACAGTCTCGTGAAGTTTGTAGACATTATTATATACAAATAATAGCTAAGCAGACACTAAAACAACCCCACGGTTCATTATACTATGAAAACGCCATATGCAAGGCTATATCCCCAAGTGACTGCAAACAAATCCTATTGGCAGAGAGGAGATACCTTTAAATTCCTCTTTCCTTTGCTATGCAGTCTTTGATAAATTAGTGCTCTTCAAATTGATTTATATTTTAAAATTTTGGATGCTTTTGTCTAAAGATGCCCATTTCCTATTAGCCACATTTAATTGCTCTTGTGAACTCTCTGCAGCATACTTCAAGAAATGTGAACCATATGTTAGAAGCAGCACAGTGACCCTGTGGGCTCTGGTATTTCAACTATGGAATGCTGGGAAGCTTTCTACTTGAAAAACACCTCATCCTTGCAGATGAAAACCAGAAGAAAGCAAGTAACTTTCTACTTCTGTTCAGGGTAGCATGGGTTATTGAAAACAAAACAAAATAAAAACTGCTCTTCTGTAACTGCTTTGATTAGTTCACAGGGAAAAGCCTGGCATATGTTTTTGCATTTAATACAAGAATGAATTGTGAAGGCAGTGAAGATTTTTTTGTTGTCTCCCGCTTCCCATCAGGGAAGCTGTGGCCAGTGTTTTAGAAGGTATCTTCATGCTCTTCATGTCTCATGCAGAGACAGACCATGAATCATGCACTCCATCAGCCCACAACCCAGGCTTCCCTTGTTAGACCCTCTCCTGATGCCAGTGCTCCATCATTGTCTGAATCTGCTTAAGAGTACATACAGACCACCCCAAAAGAAACACAATCCATGCTGCAGTGTAACTGTAATCCTAATGAGGACAATTTACACTTTTCACCTACATATCGTGTAATGAGGCCTGCAGCAAGCTAAGAGGCTCAGTGACCCAGCCAGTGCACAAAACTCCCCTGTGAACAGGCCAACTATGCTTGGATTTCCTTGTGTTCATTTTTATTTACCCCCTTCCACCTTTAGGATAATGAGGTAGAATTAAGTTCCTATTGACTAGAGTAGTTGTGCAAGGATTTGGCTGAATGTCATGCTTTTGTTCATGCTGTGTTCAAAGTGTTATCATTCACAACTCTGTCTCTCAAGCTTGCTTGCTCCAAGAAAAGGAAAAGTCATTGAGGCCAGATTCTTACTAGCATCAGGGCCTCTTTACACTGCCCCGCACAACAAAGTGGTGTTAAACTGGTGCAAGCATAATTTTTTCCCATGTTAAAGAATCTGTGTGAAATTCCAGCCCTGAATCAAGTTCAAAGGCCATGTCTACTGGCCTCTAATTTTATTCTCTGAGTGTAGACAGGTCTGATGGAAATGGAAGCAGACTTAAGGTTTCTCATCTAAAAAAACGGTATGTAGAACTTTCTACACATTTCTCTAAGCTGACAAAACCCACTTCTGTTGCCTCTCCCAGGCTGTGGTTTCTGTTTTAGTTGGTACATACCATCCACACCATCATGTAGGAGAAAGCTGCAATCCAGAGGGTAGAAGAAGCAAAGGTAACCATGAACCATTTTTCCAAGTGGGGTTTGTTACAGTTGGGCACTGTGAAGTACAGGACAAAACTCAATGGCCATGTGAAGAGCCACTTCAAGATTTCTGTCTTGCCAGCTGTAAAACAAAAAGGGAAACAATCACAATTCTAGTTTGCTTTAGTCCAGAATGTTATTATTTTGTTAATATTAATGAGCAAGATGCCAGGGACACCTCAGCCTAGCTGTTACCCAAACAGATAATGACAAGACATTCCTTGTTCAGAAGATCACAGTGTGATGGCAGAGGTGGGAGGGCAGAGAGGGACACAGGGAATGAGTATGAAGTGCCTTCATGAGAGTTTGTTAAGTAATAGGTCAGAGCACACCTGCGACCCTTCCTGGATCAAATTCTTACTGGTACAACATAGAAAACAAGTTCTAGAAAGAGACCAGATCCATCTTCAATCACCTAATGGGAGAGTACAGAAAAGATGGAGCCAGGCCCTTCACAGAAATGCACAAGGTAATTATAAGAGCTGATGGACTCAATTTGCAATAAGGGAAATTCAGAATAGATGCTATCATAAGTTGTGCATTTTCTTTTTTTTTCTTACCATGAGGGTGGTCAAACACTGGAACAAGTACTCAGAAAGACTGTGGGATCTCCATCCTCATAGATAATCAAAACAGAACTGGATGCGGCCTTGGGCAACCTGCTCTGAGCAGGGGTTCGAACCAGAGATCTCCAGAGGTCCATGCCGACTTTCCCATAATACAAACCTAGTGTCATGGTCTACAGGACATCTAAATTACTCTCTTCAGGCTCAGTTTTTTACCTTACTTGAACTACAGCTATGCTGTTTGAGTGAGGAGATCTGAACAGGAGTTCCCAAAAATTTATCTCATCTGTAAAGGGCAGGACCAGTCCCTACAGTATTCTGGCTTGTCTGCAACACAGCAGATTTTACCAGCTGTGGCAACTGTGAATCAAAGTAGGGCAGGGATATGTTATAATCATCCTGGGACTAGAGTCATGATGGGGCAAGAGGGACTTTGCAAAAAGATCTCCATCCTGCAGGCGCACTGCTCAGCTACCTGAGGCGCATGCGGTTTTTCACAAATCACGTAGCTGTTCTGACTTCCTAAGCCCTCCAGAGTGAGAAGACATTGTGGCTGTACCTAGTTAACAGCAGGTAGCAGAGGTGCCCAGGACCTTCTTTTGTCTCCGCTCCCAATCAGCATCACTACTGTCGTGCCTCCGTTAGCACTACACCTTACCACAGAGGTAAAAGCGCACCTCCAGCAAAGGTAAGGCATAGACGCAGACGTACCTGACCTGCGTTCAGGCACCTTGCCAGTGGCCCCACCATCCTCAGCAGTCACCAAAGAGAGACGGGTCTCTCCCGAGGGTGACCCAGGTTTTGGGCCAGGAACCACCCTGTGGAGACTGCTGCCTCTCCCCTCTGACCACAACGGCAGCGCCAGGCCAAGGCACGAGCTGCAGCAGAGGTGTGTTCAAGCCCAGGAGTCTGCATCCCGAGAAGTTCCTGTTGCTTCCCAGTTCCTCACATCTTTTACCTGTGACCAGGAAATGCACTGCGAGGTGCAGGCTGATGGGAGCTCTCTGAGACACTTCTACCTTAACATGCATCTGCGATGCTTTCTGGCATACCCAAACTGAGTTTTGCTTTCTGGAACAACACAAACCCAGGAGCTTCTTACTGGGTAGGTCAAAAGGTGTGTATGGCCCTTCATGGTCATCATCGTCATCATCTTCTTCCTCTTCCTCATCATTTTCATTGT
This sequence comes from Strix aluco, assembly GCF_031877795.1. Taxonomy (NCBI): domain Eukaryota; kingdom Metazoa; phylum Chordata; class Aves; order Strigiformes; family Strigidae; genus Strix; species Strix aluco. The sequence goes on from NC_133933.1 coordinate 15,817,215, forward strand.
TCTCATTATCCTCATTCTCGTTCTCTGTCTCGTTCCCAGTCTCAGCCATGTCTTCGTCCCGCCGTGTGCCGTTCACGCCCCGCTCGGTGGAGTTGCTGGGGCCTGTTCCATTCTCAACCACGTGCTTGATAGGTATTTTGATTGCTACTTCTGACTCACCATTGGTGTAAGTCCTGCTGTTGATCAGCCTTTGTCTCTGTAAATACAGGCACAAATTCTTGCTGAAAGACAGATTTTTTAAAATTTAATTTTTTAAAGATAAAGGGAGGAACAGAGAGAGATGTGCAGAGTTTTTAAAATTTGGCTTTAAAAGCAAAAGGGATGAATTTTGATCAGGTATAATGTGATGTTTGCTTGCAGATGACTAGATGAATCTCACATATTAAGAGAAGGACCAGTGGCTGTAGAATTGACTCCAGGAGTACCCCAAGGCCAGGGCAGACTAAGTGCAGACTCAGTGGAATACCATATTATTAAATAACTGCAAGCTATATTAAAGTCAGATCAATGCAGAGGGCATCTCCTGTGAGCAACAGCTCCAGGTAACGTAACCACATAATGACTTGAAACTTTCTCTGCTAAAATCTCCATGGGGACAGATAGCAAGGGATGATTTAGTAAAGCCACTGTCAGAAGGATAAAATCTGGGAAAAATGCTATCAGGGATCCAGAAGAAATGCAAAAGTCCAATTTTGACCAAAACACTGCTACAGGAAAAGGCAAATTCAGAAGGAGAAGGGGAGGCAGGGGAGATAAAAGACACACCTCATTGATTAACATGCGGCTGGCCATGGAGAGACGTGTTTTGGGAGGGAAGTGGCTGGTTATCATGATCCGGAGGCCAGCCTCAGAAAATGAAAGCTGGTGTGGGTAGGCAGACAGCAGCTCATCCACCATGATCACAGAGGCTTTACGATGGAAATTTCCTGCAGCCAAGGAACAAAGAGAAATTGAGGTCTTCTTCCAGCAGTCTCTCTCTCTGCCCTATGTGTCTCTCAGAAGAATAAACTCACAGGTTCCAGAAATCCTTTGTAAGAACCATTCCTTCAGGCTCTGCCATTCAAAATATGCCTCCTCTGTCCTTAATTTCTGTCTTTACATGTCCTGCACTTCTGTCTTTAAATAAATCACCAACGTAGTATCTCCACTCATGCTCGTTACAGAGAATTAAATCTGCTCTGCACAGCTCATCATAGGCCTGCATTAGGTGGATCACTGCTTCCACAGCAGCTATTCCACCAAGGTAAAAATGGGCCTGCAGTAAAGTTGCATTAATTCCACTGTTACAATCCACACTTCTGTGAGGATCTTGGCCTCACCCCCATTAACCGTACATGGGGCTGAGGAAATTGTCACTGTCTTCCTGCGGGGTACCAGTGCAAATGAAAAGCAGATTCCTGCATCCTGGGCTCACAGCTCATGGCTGGGAAGTGCCATCAAACCTGGCAGCAAGTGCATGTGCCAGTCCATGGGGTGCAACCCACAGTGCAGGAGCAAAGGAACAAGGAGATGGGGGCAGGTACTTGAATAGCACTTCAGCTGAGGCACAGTACCAGCACCCATTACCTCTGGGGTGGCACAGCGCCAGCATCCATCCTTTCTGTGCCTGCATGCTACCTCAGGCTGTGAATTCTGGGCCAGGACTGGGACTTGGCAGCAGGGAAACCTCAGGTCTTCACCAACACACCCCTGCTTTGGTTTATTAAAATCAGTGCTGAACACTGGCAAATATTTCATGGCATTACTATTTATTAGCATCACTGTTAGTCTTACAGAAGAGCATCTCCTCAGCCTTAGTGTCACTTTTTTTCTGACTGAGAGGGTTTCCATGGACTGGGGTAGATAAGTGGGGTCATCCATATTCCAAAAAATCAAAACAGCCAGACAGCTTTTCCTTGTGACTTTTTCCATGCTGACATTTCCTGCATGGCACTTGGGGGAACTACCCCAAACACAGAAATCCTTCTGTTTGATTCTTTTTGGTCCTCTGTTCAGAAAAGGCCCCAGAAAACAAACAGTAGCATCTGAAACACTCAGGCAACCTGTTGCAAAGGGTGCTGTTTGCAACCCCACGCTACTGGCCAGTGTGTACAGCAGCACCACTTGCCTGTCTGGGCCTCCGGTGGCCCACTGCCAAGTAAATATAGGAACAATCTGCAAGAAAATAAAGCAATCCTTTCGTCTTCCTTCCTCAGCCGGTTTGAGTAACCGCAAGTGTCCAAAACAAAAAATTACCAGCAGCTGTGCAGTGTCATGCAAAGACACATTCTGGGGAGATTTAAACCAAATCCCACAATCAGAACTGCCTCATTTGTGCATAACCCTGAGGCCACTGGGTAAACCGAGATGACTAAGGCCCAAGTTTATGCTTACTGAGTTCTACCAGTCTAGCTTTACTGGTACAGTGTAGTCATCTTGCCAGCACAGTTTCGCTGCTGAGAGCCCCAGGCTACAGATAGCCTTTCCCATGAAAGCAGCTTCCCCAAATCAGAGGGCACAGCAACAGGGCAGTAACATGATAGCTGGCCTCTGGTAGACTCAAAGGGTTCAATGTCAGCAAATAAACCCTTCTACATTTCCTGTTTAGTTGCTTACTACATACAGACTACGTCTTTCAACCACTGTTTACAGGAAAAGAGAGACGTATTTTTGTTAATTTTTTTTTAGTCCAGTGAAACAAAAAGGGCAGCCCATGTGTAGACAGAGACCAGGACTGCTTTAGACAAACCAGGGCTCCTTCCCAAGTTAAACCAGTGACTGGAGCGGTGGGGTGGTAGTGTTATTCCTGACGACAGGTGCATATAAATCTCAAGCAGTTACTGCACATGCTTGTTGACTGTTGCAAAGATAAAAAAATTATCCCCTGTAAATGCACTTTAGCACATGCTTGCAAATGCACACATAGAACTACTGCTGCTGAGCTATGGAGTGGGTAAATTTTTTTTAAGCTGAAGAAATACAATCATTTTTATATGTGATTGTGACTAAAGTCAAACAGGAGCAGATTTCAGCCACAGTGAAATCCATTTAAGGATCATTTACATGGAAGAGTTATGCACATTCAAGTCAGCATGTGCAGTAAGAGCACGCTACCTAAACCAACACAAAGTCCCCACCCTCCCTTCACTGGAGGAAATGTGTACGTCAGTATAAGTAAGACCTTTTTCCCTGCTCAGTTTCTGTTGCTTTGGAATGGAGTTAAATTTAACTGGAGGTACTAGATGGAAATGGGCATCTTCAGTGCAGAATAACAGTGCCCACAGAAGGACTTAAAATGACACGGCTGTAACGGTCTAAATAAGTAGCCCCTGGGCAAGTCAGGCTTGAAGCTGAAGGAGTTCTTTCAGCCAGGCTCTTGTCCAGCAGCAAGAACTACCCACAGGAGGCCTGAGCTGTCTCCAGCAGCAAAGGATGTGGTGGCTGCGGTCACCACACCTGTACTCCCAGGCACAGGAGACATGGCCACCTGGCAGGGGGTTACAAAAGGGTCACCCTCCTGCCTATTTCATGGCTGATAAGACAGAAGCAGTCCACAATGTATGACTAGCAGGCAAACTTGTAAACATTCAGAATGATGTGAGCAAGCAGGGTGACTTACTGGAACAGTTACCTTTCTTTAGTAATACCACTGTGGCATCGCAGTTGCTGTTATCGTCCATTTCTGTGTTATTTGCTAAACCGTTCACCATATTTGCAGAGTTTTTTGTCTTCCTTTCGAAGCAGTGATGGATGGTTGAGTTGTACCTGCACAAATGAAACAAACTCTAGATGTACCTTTGCTCTTTCTATGTGGATTTCCTGACACTTTTCCTTTCCTAGACTCAAATCTTGTGCGATCCAACTAAGGCAGGGAAGAAAACCCCTCTGGTTTTAAGGAAATCTAGCCACAGTATGCCAGAGCTCTAACTAAATTGTATACAGTGCACCCTCTCCATACCCCGAAGGCTATGAAAGATACAAGACACGAATCTTGAATGACATATATGCTTATATAGTATGTGAAATTAACACCCTGTATAGCAAATAATGATTACATGATTACTTGTCATCATCCAAATTTATTTTTTATCACATAATCACACCAGAGCATGTGAAGACCTATCACAGAAACACAAGACCATACGCTAAGCTCTGTTTCAACTTTGGGGGAAAAAAAATAATCTTTGTTTCTTATTTTGAGTGGCCAGGAGGTGACACAAACATGAGCCGAGGATCTCACCATGATACTCAAAGGCAAGGGTAGACCACTGTGAACACCTGGCCAAGGTCCCTAACCAGGCCGACAACCTCCCCAGCTATATCCAAACAGGTCTGAAACATCTGTTGACACTACAGCATTGCTTTCAGAAAAAAAATCCATTCTAGATTCAGACATTACAACTGCCTGTTTTGCCAGTCAGTTAATTGTTGCAAGGGTGAAGCTACCCTCCATGTTCAAGAAAAAGTTTCTAATTATTAGAATTGAGATGAATTCTGACTTGTGTTCCCTTCAACCCAGCCTGAGTGTTTTGCTGTTCTCACTGAGAATTGCTCTCACAATATTTATTCTATTCATCATTTCAAAACAAATCTCTACTCTTACTTGTTGAGACAAGACCACTGGTGTGCTTGGCAGCTGGTAGGTTTTGTTGAATGTTCCAGTTTAAATCTGGGTTTCCTTTCCACTGGTTTTTAAAAACAAGGCAGGAGGAGGGGAACCAAACAGCAGAACAGACTAGCTTTGCTAGCATGAACTTGCATGAAAGAAGTTACATGGGTCAGATGCTCAGAAAATCAATGCTGATTATGCTGTAGTTTTACCATGGGTCTCCAAGCAAGCAAGAACAAATTGCTGTGGAGTTCTGCACCCATAAAAAGTAGACTGGAATCTCCTGCATGTTTATTTCTGAGTAGGGATGCTAAAGTGAAGTCAGAAGAAGCTGCTTTGGTGGGACTCAGAGACGGATTTGGTCCTCTGCCCTGCCACAGACTTGCTGCATTAGCCTTGGTCGGTTCACACAGGGTGAGATCTGTAAAGCATCATCCGCCTTTAGATGTCTGATCCTCAGATCTGTAGTAGGGGGATAAGCAGCCCCTTCCTGCCGCATCAGGATAAATTACAGGTAAGTACATGACAGGGCAAGGTGCTTTAACCCCTGCTATTGGATGTGCTGCTGGCATGCAAGCTGGGTGATGCAATGAAAGCCCTGCCCACAGCCTGTGGCTCTCCTTAATTAACTTTGAAATCTCTGGAAAAGCACTGGAGCAGGAAGTCTTACAATCTAAGCAAGCTGGGGGTGCATTTGACTTACTTCATGATAACGATGTAGATGACATACATCAGCACTAAGACTAAGGACTCCCACCTGCAAACAAGAGTGACACAGAAAACACATCAGAGAAGGGCACGGCAGTCAGCTGCCCGAGTTCAGCCATTCCCCCATCCGTCACACCACAAACTTGTGGAAAGGCTTGACCCTCTTGAGGTGTCTTAACACACCTCCAGAAAAGGGCATGCATAAAGAAATGTCTCACACACCCATGTGCGATGCCTCCTTTGTTTTCTTGGCTTCTGCTCTCGTTTTACTTGGCCAAATCAACCTGTCAGCTAAGAACAAGTGTCTAAGCCTGTAAGTTCAGTGAACAAATCGTGCACCCAAGGAACACTGACGCTTCTGTAAGGACAATACCTGTGGGGGTGCAGTACAGGGAGGGGAGCAGTTGTCCTGCTTTGCCTACACAGGTGTAAAGCAGATCGCTGGGCTTTCTGAACCTGCTATCAAGCACATAGATCATGTCAAGATGACCTAAACAAGGGGCAGCTGTTCTTTCGCTACTGCTGCTGCATAACCACTGAGAATGCAGCAGGCAGCAGTTTAAACTGCTGATTAGATATTGTCAGGTTTTCCTCCACTGTTTCTGTGTCAAACTAATGAAATTTGTATGAAAACAAAACAGAATATGACTTTCAGAACTTGTTTCTAGGTAATCCTTTTCATTGACCAAAATGCTGTATTCTGCATAGTTCTCTATGGCCAACTGCTAGTCCTTGTGGAAATCATCTGTTACCAGGCAGCTATATACTAAAACTCATGGGCTATTTTCTCTTTAAGGATTTTGAGACATTGCACTAATCATACCAATATCTCATTCCCTGCTTCTGGCAGTTCAACACTTGGCTTCCACATTGATGTGTTTTTGTTGAAGGGCACAATCAAATTGGGCCTCGAGTCAATTTTAGTTAAAAAAACAAAACAAAACAAAGAAAAACAAGCAATTGCAAAACTCAGTGTTTCAGAAATCCTTCTCTGAAATTAAACATAAATCCCCCAGTGAGAATAAGTTCAAGAAAACATGCAACCCAAAAAGCCTGACTCCCCCTAGTGCTTGTAATCTAAATAATACTGGCTGTGCGTGAAATCAAAGCTACCACTGTCACTCTACGAGCCCTGAGACGTGCTGAAAACAAAACCATGAAAGCAAAACAACTGAAAGTACACTTTTAGAAGTGTTTGAAGCCCTCCTAGCCTATCATACTACTGCAGTACATTTAAGCACATTCATGGGGATATTAACATATATATATATATTTTTTTTCTTGAAACTGGTCATTTGCTCTTTAATGTTGTTTTAGGAGCTTTCTTTTTTTAAATTACTAGAAATCCAGATACTGGAACACACTTATGACTGCTTGGGTGGCCCTTTCCATTCCCAGGCGGCTGACATCCCTGGCATGCCAGCACCCAAGCAGCAGTCTCTGCCTCTGCTGAGCACATCGCCATCCCCGGGCTGCTGCAGATTGGGCAGAGGGCACCAACTGCCGCTGCTATATCGGGAAATAACCTGAGTGACACTCTCCTAGGCTTTCCTCTCTGGCTCACAAAATGAGTTATTCTAGCCCATCTTGTTCTGTGGTTTCTCATGCAGCAGGAAACTGCTGCCTGAATTGCTCTGCAGAACTTTTTAGCTTCCCCCTCCTCTCTTGATGAACCCTACTTATCGCAGCTTTTGTGGTATAAGCAGAAAAAATGAAAAGAAAAGGGATTCATGGCCAGATATACTTACCAGGAAACTTTTTCGTCATAAATAAACTGTGGAGAAAAGGTTTAAAAATAGGCATGTTATACACAAGATCACAGCTGAAAACAGCTTATCACCTCAGCAGGGGACAGAGGGGGCAGAGCATCCCAGGGCTCAGGGCAATGGGATTAAGCTCTAGTCTGTTTGGCACTGCCTTCCTACCCAGCCTTTGAACTTTTGAACCCTTAGCTTCTCTCACCTAGTAAAGGCAGGCAGCTACTCCTTCCCAAACACCACTGGATTCTTGTGTAACTACAGCTATTGCAGCAGGGAAGCAGAAGGAGTTACAGGGAAAACAGAAGTGAGTCAGAGAAGGGGCTGTACCTGCCTCTGAAGTGCATGGCTGGTTTCACCAGAGACACGGCCTCTTCCCCTGACCTGTTCTTGGGTGGCAACTGGGCAACCAGTTTTACAGCCAGCTCCATAGCTGCTGTGAAATTTTGCTGGCTAGAAACTGGGACCAGGGCATTATTTCCTTAAGGTTTATGTGATCACTACCCCAGCAGAATTTAACTACTGTGATAGTCATTTTAGCAGACCTGCAGATAGATGCTGAAGCCTCCCTAACAATGCTGCACAAACCTCCTGGGGAAAGAAGTGAGTCTCGTGTGTGTGTAAGATGCTCTGTGGTGGGGAAGCAAGAGCGGTATGCCAGAGAGGTGAGGGGAGTCTGCCCACCTGCGCCTGGTTTTGGGGGGTCTGAAGAGGCAGATATTGGGGGGTGGCCGGCAGGTGGCTGCAGTGCTCCACAGCTGGGCCCTTCCCCACTCCACGCTCCACCACCAGCCATGCTGGAAGGAGGCTGCCACCCTCCCTTGCCGGCAACACCCCTGTGGCTCGCGTCTCCTTCCACCTCAGAGGAGCATCTGTGGAGGCTGCTCTTGCTGCCGCTCACAGAGCGGGGGACCTCAGCGCGGCTCAACCCACCTGCCATGGCGGCTGTGGCACGAGGGCGGCCTGGTTTGTGCTGCGGCCGGAGGGCGGCCAGAGGGCCGGAGGGCGGCCGGGCCCTGGCTTACGCACAGGGCGCCTGGGAGGCAGCGTGGGGCCTCGCCGGGACGTTGGAGCTGGGGTTGCACACAGCAGCCTGCAGCCCCCTGGCCTGGGCAGCTCTCTACCCTGTCAGCCTCCATGAGGAGCCTGCTTTCCATTCAGTCCTTCCAAAGCACCTGCACTCTCAGCTCCCCGCTGTGCAGGGAGGTGGAAACGCCGCGTTTGCACTAGGGAAACACATCCATGGCCACGCACCAGAGAAAAAGGAGGGAAAGGCATCGAGCCTCTGAGAGCACAGTGGAACGCTTCCCTTCAGCTGTGCAGCCTGTAAACAGCAACTCCTGCGTGACAGCCAGCACCGAGCAATACTTACATCGGTTACTGGAAGAAAACATGACCACAAAACATTATGTGTGTTGTAAGTTACAGCTCCCAGTCACCGTGATCTAATCCGACAAAGCCTGTTTTAGGTTACAATGTGTTGGTGTGATGGGACATGAAAGCATGTGCATTGACCTTTGTGATTAAAAATAGCACGCATCCCACTTCTGTCACTAATGACTCTGACCATGTCCCTTCGAGTTAAGATACATAGGCATCTTCTTCCTTTCAAGGGAAATAAGGAGTAACAGTTTTGCCAAGCTCTACAAGAAGACAAGGTAGCTTTGTAATACTATTTTAAGGTTAAAAAAAGAAATCACAGGGCTGAATCAAGGTGAGGTAAGTACAGTAAGTGAGGTTTAGCCACTTCTAATCTCTGTGATTTAGAGTTCACTCATTCTTATCAAATGGCCTGGAGCACCAAACAGGTGAGTTTATACTGCTTTGCTATTTATTACTGCAGCACTACAATTGCTTTGCTAGTGGAAATGGAAGGAGACAAAGTCACATTGATTTACCCAGCAGAATATCAAGCTTTTTAAAGTTGCTGAATCTCAACATTGGCAGGAATGTATTTATTTCCCCTTAGGTGTATTTATGATTAGTAAAGACACCAGTGGAGTGCAACTTACAATACAGCACCACAAGTTGCTGTTTAAAATAGTATGAGAGCAACCTTCTACAAGCAATATCATCCGTCAAGAAAGATAGTTGTATTTCAGCTGAAGCGAAGACTCAATGCCCTGATGTGGCAAATTATCCCTATATGGCAAAGGATTTAAATGCCTTCTAAAATTTAAGGCTCACAGAAATCTAACAAAGGGGGAACCACATACAGGTCATGCTACACTCTGCATGGAGCCCTTGGCTTGGGGACTGGAGAGTCAGTATTTGAATAACAATGTGCTGCCACCTAAACTTGATTCTGCCTTAAAAGGGTAGGAAAGATCCAAGCCACTGTGTAGCCAGGGGTCCCTGGGTGAGTGAAGGGGAGGAGAAACTTCTTAAACTGAAGCAGTGTTTGACTCAGAGGAAAAATCCTCATTTGTCATCATCTGGGGAGCAATACTGCATATAAAAGGGTTGGTAAATCAGCTGGGAGCTAAATTTTTAACCATTTAAAATGGTTTCCCTTCCTCCCACCTTTCTCTGTTTTTCTCTTGACAGGTGTTTAAAAGTCATTTGCAATGACTGCTGTGGAGTAATGCTCAAGAGAAGTGGGACAGGGTCTGCATCTCCCAAGCCACAGTTAGCCACGTAGTGCTGTAAAGTGGGAATAAGAGTATTTTGGCAATGCCTTTGAGCCTCCACTAATGCCTGGAGTTGCACAGTCCTGCTGGCCTGGCTGCGGGAAGGCCCTTGAACCTCACAGCTGATAAGATTAGCAGAAGAGTGGACATACATTGGGAGAGAAGCTAACCCGAGGCTTAGGAAAAAATAACAATATCCTGATATTATGGGTTACCCTCCCAAAATAAAAGGACTTCTGCAGTTCTGTAATTATGAAGAAATAACATATAGGAAAAAAGTCTTAAGGATAACAGAGACATCTGTTCAATGAGCCATACAACTTCCTCATTACACAGGATACATAGCTAGGAATTTCAGGGGTGCACTGGACACAATACAATAGAGAATGGTTCTCAACATCCTGAAGCAGTTGACAACCACAAGGATGAACCAGCCATGAAAGAAACCTACCTGACTTTTAAGAATTTAAAAATGGATGACAGATTCAACAGATTTTTAACTTGTCTGCCACCATGCAATAAATGGAAATACTCTCCTCCTAGAAAATATGCTACAGCACATGGGATCTAAGGACATGACTGGTGACAGCCAACATGGCTTCACTAAGGGCAAATTGTGCCTGACAAATCTGGTGGCCTTCTACAACGGGGTTACAGCATTGGTGGATAAGGGAAGAGCAACTGACATCATCTACCTGGACTTGTGCAAAGCCTTTGACACTGTCCCACACAACATCCTTGTCTCTAAATTAGAGAGAAATGGATTCGATAGACGGACCACTTCAGTGGATAGGGAATTGGCTGGATGGTCACACTCAAACAGTTGCAGTCAATGGCTTGATGTCCAAGTGGAGGGCGGTGACGAGTGGTGTTCCTCAGGGGTTGGTGTTGGAATCGGTGCTGTTTAACATCTTTGTTGGTGACATGGACAGTGGAATTGAGCACACCCTCAGCAAGTTTTTCGATGACACCAAGCTGTGTGGTGTGGTCAACACGCTGGAGGGAAGGGATCCATCCAGAGGGACCTGGACAGGCTTGAGAGGTGAGCCCATGCAAACCTCATGAAGTTCAACAAGGCCAAGTGCAAGGTCCTGCACATGGGTCGAGGCAATCCCAAGCACAAATACAGGCTGGGTGATGAGTGGATTGAGAGCAGCCCTGCGGAGAAGGACTTGGGGGCACTAGTGGATGGAAAACTGACTATGAGCCAGCAATGTGCACTTGCAGCCCAGAAAGCCAACCGTATCCTGGGCTGCATCAGGAGAAGTGTGGCCACTAGGTCAAGGGAGGTGATTCCGGCCCCTCTGCTCCACTCTCGTGAGACCCCATCTGCAGTGCTGTGTTCAGCTCTGGGGCCCCCAGCATGAGAAGGACACGGACCTGCTCAAGCAGGTCCAAAGCAGGCCACAAAGATGATCAGGGGCTGGAGCACCTCCCTTCTGAGGACAGGCTGAGGGAGTTGAGGTTGTTCAGCCCAGAGAAGAGAAGGATCCGGGGACACCTTATAGTGGCTTTCCAGTACTTAAAGGGGGCTACAGGAAAGATGGGGAGGGACTTTTTATCAGGGGATGTAGGGATAAGACAAGGGGTAACGGTTTTAAACTGAAAGAGGGTAGATTTAGATGACATAAGGAAGAAATTCTTCACTGTGAGGGTGGTGAGACACTGGCACAGGTTGCCCAGAGAAGCTGTGGCTGCCCCCTCCCTGGAAGTGTTCAAGGCCAGGTTGGACGGGGCTTTGAGCAGCCTGGTCTAGTGGAAGGTGTCCCTGCCCATGGCAGGGGGGTTGGGACTGGATGATCTTTAAGGTCCAACCCAAACCACTCTATGATTCTATGAAACACCCAATCCAAACAACAGGAGGCTAAATGCCAGGCAGCTGGTCACATCTGTGCTTCCTGTGGAGTAAACTAAGAAAATGCCTGCTAGATGTATTTAAGCTTGTGCAATGTAATTTATTACAATTAGTGTGTGTGGTCAAGTTTGTTGTTTAGGAACACTTTTTGGTATGAAGTTATTGTCAAAGCAAAAAAAAAAGTTTTTTGTTTTGCCACTTGTTCCTAATAATTATGTAGATAAGTTATTTCTCATCAGGTGCAAAAAGGCTGACCTTGCAGTGTGCGGAATAAAAGTACAAACAGGTTGAGGCAAACCCTCTGTTTGAGATTAGACAGACTGCACCTACAGAACATAATATAGTATACAGCCACGTGCAGAATGAAGGCAAAACAAAACAAGACTGTTGAAACTGTGACTAATGAAAGTAGCATAAACTTCACAAATAGAAAGTGTTCATCTTCTGACTCTAAAGTTCCCTTCTTGCTCATAACCTCGTAAAATCACTCTTCCTTTCTTAGGGAATATAGGGTCCTAGATGAGGATGGGGAAAAAAAAAATCAAAGTAGCAACTGTTACCAGGAAACTCAGTTTCTACATTTCCTGACTTTGTCTGGTATTGGTTGCAAAGGTAATGCTAGTCAGTGTTAACATTTTTTCACTGTGTAGCCCAATTCTGAGAGATTCAGAGTACTTAACAGAGCTTGATGAAAGCTGAAACAGGAGCAGCACTAAGAATTACTGAAACTGTAGCCTTCATTAGAGGATTCGCTGCTAGCGTGCACTGAACATGACCCGTCCCAATTATGTGTGGAAAAACTGTTTTGTAGTTGTTGAGGATCTCTTTCCTCTGGGCACAAATGCTGCCTCCTTACAGGTCAGTTAGACATTTTTTAGGAAGCCATGAGGGTCACTGTCAAGAGAGGATTGACCAATGCACATGCTCCAGAGCTGGTTCCCAAATCCCAGACTGCCGCATGGGATCTGAGCTCTGCACTTTGCGGCTGCATGGGGACTGGGGCACTGCACTTCCCCCCAGCTATCACTCTGGGCTCTCTGGATACTTCTCTATCTCTTACCCTTGGGCCAAGCTTTTCTACAGAACCAGGGAGACCACAAGTACATTCTTCCACAAGCAGAAAAACACGTGACTCCTGGAGCTAGGATCTTAGCTACAAGACTATGATTTATCAGCACGTTCCCTTTACAGGTGGCAGTAGACACGTGGGCCTTCAAAAACTTACCACAATGAGTGCAACAACAGACAGTGTATAGTAGATTGAATCTCTCAAGAGACTCCACGATGACAGTGCAACGACCTGGGAAAACAGTCAAAGAGAGGATGTCAGCCAGGCTCTCACCAGCATGACTGTCACACCAACAGTGTGTGCCAAAGTTAAGCCCGTCATTCTGTGTAAACTGTCCCCACGCATGCTAGGACACAAAAAGGAGACCCAGGCCAGGAAACGCACTGGCTTTCTGCAGCCGCTCGAGCAACAGCCACCAGGGAAATGGGGGGATGGCCAAATCTGAAGAGTAAAAGGCATAAGGTCACAGGCATGATTTCCATGCAAAGTCGCAGACACGCTAAATCACACCAGTGTTGTCAAAGCCATGAAAAGGGGAATCAAGACCCAGGTATTTATGGATGACAGAGAAGTTTTCCACGAGCTCAGCAGGCTATCTGATACCCTCTTCCCCCCGAAATCTCTCCTGTACACACACCCCAGAGCCTGTAGCAGCAGTCCCCCAGGTCTGGCTGCATGCTGCAGCCAGTGGTGGCTGAACCACAGGTGGACGTGCGGTGGTCTGCTGCTGAGGAGGCTTGAAGTGCTGCTGCCATCAGCACAGTGGGAAGGGGCTCAGCTTCACCAGCAGGACACTTCTGTGCCAGTGCTGATGTTCACCAACGAGTCTCTTGATGGAGAATGGTCATAGGAGTTGAACAGCCCTGTCGAGTCTCTGGGACAGGACGTGACCATTCACTTCACCCACCCTGTGGTTTGCATCTGTTTCTTGCATTAATTTTCCCCAACCTGGGACTCCTGCCTTGAGAAAGGAAACCAACCTGAAAAGATGAGCATGCAATGGTCCAGTAGGCAGGGGAGCACCACCAGGAACAGTCCCCAACTGCTGCCTAGAAATGTGGGTCCTCCCCATCCTTGTCCTACCACCGTGTGCCTATGTCCATTGTGAGTCCAGCTGCTGGTATCTCATATACTACAGGAATTTTAGACTGCTGGACAATGGGCTTGTCCTTACCAAAAATGTCAACTTGACCATGCTGACTCATTCAGGTGAGGATAACTGGGGCAACAGAAATCACACTGCAAAACAAGAGGCTGACAGCACAGAGCAGCCAGATCCCCAGTATGCTGCTAGGCTGAGCCTTGGCAGAGCCACGGCTTCACCCACCAAACTGACGGGTATCACTACAGCTCCATGTATATTTGCACAGGTTTTGGGACAAATGCTCAAGTTAAAGAGTTAAGAACAAAAAAACAGGAATTTATATGCAACAGAGGACAAAATGGGATTGCTGTGCAGTTCATTTCATTTGACACCTTCCAAAGCCATGGAAATGAGGAGGAATCACCACTGCAGGCGGATCGAGCCTGCAATTCAGATCTTAGAAGAAAAAAATATCAGTGAATAAGTTAGTTTCTAACTTCATTAATAGTATTCAAAAGGACAGATTAAAAGCAGTCATGTGGTGGTAATATCTTCAGTATGATTGTATTTTTTGCAGCCCTAGGAAGTCCCCTCAGCACAAGCTTCTCCTCAAATCTTTATTTTGCATTTCTGGTGTGCATTTCAAATGCTGTGGGTCACATACTTCCCAGGTGTAAATCACAAGAAGACAGATGGGAGATGGCTAATTTACACTGATTTAGATCTGGCCCTGAATGTATAAATGAATTTTCTGGCTACATACTCCAGTTATGCTTGTGCATGAATTCAGTCAAACAAACAGTAACTTCATTTTCATTTCTATGGTATCTAAAGAAAGGTCCTATTTCAGAGTGCTAGCAAAAATAGTTTTCCAGATTTCTCTGCATATTAACTCTTACAAATTGGAATTTTCCAGTACTGCTAGCAAAACAAATGCTGTGAAAAGATACTGACCATTATACTTAAAAATCTCTGCAGCCTCTTAATACTATGGCTTTTTAAAGTGGATGTAATTATGCCCACTGTAAAGTCTCTTTACTGACATGTAAGAAACTCCTACCTAAAATAAAAAAGCAGGCCTTTAAAGTCCTTGAGTCAGATTAGATTTATACCAGCTGACAATACATTTCAATGCATGTAGGGATAGATGAATGGAGATGCTTTATGATGGAAATTTCCAAATGTAGAAACCTGGACTTGGGTTCATAATTCTATTCAGAGATCTTTAATTAAATCTCGGATAGTGGCCCCTTCATTTTGACTGAGCAATTTTTTGTAAGAGTTTATTAAATAATTTGACATTATTCCACTCAGTTTTTACGATGCTGCTTAAGGTCCTATGCACTTTTCTCAGCATGGATGCTGGTGGGGATTTTACAGCTCGAAACTTAAGCTCTGCATAATAAAAGTTACAATATTTCTGAAACAAATGACAAACCCCATATGAACAGGCTTGCAGGCAACTGTCGCTATTCTAATAAACTCTCTCCTGGGTGTAAGGGGTGTCACCATGCAGCACAGCATACCTGTGAAAGCAAGATGTCCCGGTTACTATGAGTCAAGCCAGTCACTCTCCTGCTCCCTGATATTCTACAATAATCTTGAAGGTAGCCTGCAATTTTTCTGCTAATTTTCCTCAGACTCCTGAACGAGCACGTTAAGATCCAGATGCTTAAATGCAGCTATCTGGCAGGGACCTAGTGCACAGAACTCATAGACCAAGATACTGTGGGAATCGCAAGGACTCTTGCATTGATTTCAGATTGGATTGAAGGGAACATGCTCACGCCTGGGACTTGTACAGGCTGCTCACATTTCACAGACATCCTAGTAGGTCTCCCTGATGCAGTAACTACGGGGCAATTAAATCGTGACTCTCCTTAGGGCGCAAGTCATTTAACTGAAGTCTTTGAACCATTTGATTGCTGGGAAGAACAATCTGATATAGGAAAGCTGTGCACCTAAGGTAACATGCACCAAGGGTAAAAAGAGCTAATTAGCACTGAGGGAAATGGCAGTACTTTCAGCCTGCTGACAAGAATTGTGTAGTCTAGTTATAACTGTCAAGACCCCGAATGCCTAAGCTGTGCCATACAGTCTTGCAGCAACCAAGGATTCCACATACATCTTAACACACTGGAAACCACTTAAATTACCGTTTAGCAGACTAAGGCACAAAGGAAATCAGGGAAGCAATCAGATTGAGTAAAAACATGATCAAATTTGAGTTTTAAATCAGCAATACTGTAATGCAGCAGAGAGCTGGTCCTTGGGAGCCAAGCATAAGGAGGCAGCTGTAAAACCACTGATTGTCAGGTTACACATTTCCTCCATTCGAAGGGAGTACCCAAAATTCAACCCTCAGACAAGTGCCCATTAGCCCTCCCTTGACTACTACACTGGGGACTGAATCTGGCACCCCCAGAGCTGAAAGGAAGAGCTCTTTAGTCCAGGCTTAAATGAGAGCAACCCCTGACAAGTCCAACACAGATCAGGACCCATAGCGCATGCTCACCTGAATGCCGCAGCATTGTTCCTATAGGTAAAACAACCCATATTAGATATTTGGTTTCTCACTGGTAAATTTCCACCCTGCAAACTCTTATGTATAACATTTACTATTCAGAATGCTTATTTCCCTTTTTGAAGGGCTGGAGAGTAGAGAAATCAAGATTTTATCAATTCCAGCTTGATTTCTGTAGTTCTTAACTCCTGAAGCCGTGGCCCCATGCAGCACACACAATCTTCACCATCTAGCACACACATGGAGATAAGCCACCAGGGAGAAAATCACTAGAAATCAGACACTGGCACCTGCTGCTCATGGCACCTAAGTTAGCTCAGGGCACCCAGGACCTCAGTGGCAATATACTCCATGCCCCATCTTAGGGCTTCACCACTTATCCTCTAAAAAAATGACCCATCTCTCTTCTGCTCTTCCAAATTATTCCTCTCCCCTTAGCGGTGCAGAAGCTCTTCCATCCAGAAGAGACCTGGCGACAGAGGCCATCCAGCTGGCTGTTTTAAAGCCTGCTACTCATCTGCTCTCCCCATTACAGTGATGGGCCCAAGAAGAAGCATGTGATGCAGAACACGGCTGCTGCTACCTTAGTAAGGATGTTTGTGCTCCTACTGCTGCCAGTGAAGGCACAAAGCAGTCCAGAGGGGCATGTGCTGCTGGATATTTTCTCTGTTTAACTTTCTGGGGGAAGCATCTTGAACATTATCTAAGCACAACACATCAGGAATCTTTTTCACGCTGAATTGTTCCAGGTATTTTCCTCCTCTTATAGCCCGTTCCTTGCTTGACATTTTTGGGATAAATGATCAGCTACAAACACTGCCTGGAAATGCTAGGCTTTGGAAGCAATCTTCCTAATCTTGTTTCTCTGTTACCCTCTGGCACAGAAGGTCTAGATTTTCAGGTACTAAGAGCTAATAACTTAATTTTTTTATGTGGAGAGGCAGGAATGCTTGGGCAAGGGTCAAAAGATTAAAGACAATCCCCACAGCGATTAGCCTTTAAGAGTCTACGGAGATCAACTGAGACACACCAATGGTGAATCCACCACTCAGTGCCTCACAGCTGGAAGCATCTCATTCCTGGCTGACATGCCCATGGTGTTACTGACTTCTCATGCATAGTTTGGTTCATTGATGTTAGATCTTGACAGAGAGACTGACACTCAGCAAAATGTGGTTTTGGGCAAAAAAGAACATTTCTCATGAGTTTTAAAGGGAAGTGGTAGAATGTCTCTAATTCATTAGACATAGTTTAATACCTATCTCCTGCAGCACTGCACTACAAGCAAATGTTCCTTAGTGACTGACCACGGTCGCTGTTTTGGGTAGGCCTTCTGTGCAGCTCTAGGGTCCATGGGTACTTGCAAATTAATCACTGGTCTGGAATTTTGTTCCACATAGTTTGAATGAGGCTGTACTGAGAGTCACAAAGCTCTTTTCTGGAGAAGCAGCTTTTTCTTTTAATGGTCAGCTACAGACTGAAAGACGACTGTAAACTGAAGACAGCCTTACCTGGCAATGCTGCAAGACAGGTTAAAAAAACAGGCAGCAAACACAAGCCCCTTTTCTCTACTGCTGTCTTTTCCCCCTCCTCAGAGATGGGAAGCCAAGGGAATACGTACCACTGCCAGGCTCTGCTAGGCTGGGGACGAGAGGAGCAGGCAGGCAACTGGATGGTTTCACAGCTTCCTCAAGTTTTCATTCAAGATGTTTAAATTCTCATTAAGGGCTTGTCAAAAGGCATCCAGAAGCAGAGAATCTGAGTCAATCTTCATGCTGCCCCTCTTTGAATTGGACTCCACAAAAGCTATTAGGGAAGCTCTTACACCACCCTAACAGAGGCTGGGATCTGGTGTTTTGGATGCTCATTTGTGCTGACTGACAAAACTCTTGCTCACTGTGATACCTTGCAGGCACCCTGAAACATCACAAACAGCTGGCAGCATGCTTTGTCAGCCTCTTCAACTGGCTGCAGTAAGACATGCAGTGGGAACCTCCTTGCATGCTATTCCTGGTTTGCAGGAGCTACTCTCAGAGCTGAGGGGTGGCTCATAAGCCTGGTGGGGTTCCCTCCAGAAGGTGGTGTTTTCCTGACACTACTGTTCAACAAATCCTTGACACGCCTCCAAATCAGCCATGTGATAATATAACAGGATCTCATGTCAAAGTAAGATAAATGACTACCTGTTGGCCCATGTTACAGTAAGTAGTGAACTCAAGTGGAGATCGGGGACAGATTTCAGGGAAATCAGACTGGCAGTAGTTTGTAGTTAATACGTGTCTTATGTGTTTGGAATTATACAAAAATAAAAAGGGCTCTACCTCAGGTACCAGCTCTCATC
This sequence comes from Strix aluco, assembly GCF_031877795.1. Classification (NCBI taxonomy): domain Eukaryota; kingdom Metazoa; phylum Chordata; class Aves; order Strigiformes; family Strigidae; genus Strix; species Strix aluco. Next base: position 15,835,771 of record NC_133933.1, read on the forward strand.
CTGAAGAGGATGGGAAGATGAAATCCAGCAACACTTCCTCATGGTTTGCAGAATTCAGTCCCCAGAAAAGCCCTTGTTTCTACCTCATGGCAACCAAACTCAAGCACTGCTGCAACCCACTGAAGATAGACAGGTCACAGCACAGCCTATCAGCTGAAGAGACCTTGGAAGGGAGAAGCCTCACGGCACATAACTATTTTGCTGTTCACCCATCCAGATGCAACGCGTGTATGGTTCCAGAATGTGGTAGTGATACCACTTAGTACTGTGTGGATCCCAGTCTCTCCTCTGTCCAAACGTGATCCCAGCAACAACCAAATCAGCATTCATTTAAAGAGAGTCTGCTGGGCTCACACAGCCTGTCATCACTTCAGTGGGTTGAGTTTCAGGAAGAGAATTACCTACAGTCCACTGTGAAATCTTCACTTGTTGATGGGTTTCATTGTCATTAACTGCATTGGTAATAACAGTGATATTAGTTGAGGCTTAATTTTACTTGCTCTGCATGAATATAAATGGCAGATGTCTTAGCAATAAACATCATTATTGGATCTTAATGACCTTATGCAAATCCAGCCAATCATCCTTAAGTCACAGCTGCTCAGCCAAGCCAAGCAGAAAATTAAAATATTTTACATGAAATGACTGAGACACTTTCTCCACCAGGTATTTGGGAGAGAGGGAATTGACTTGATTGGACACAGCAAAACCTGCCTACAAGGACGGATCCTTGTATGCCAGACATTTATGTTAAAGATAGAACTGTGCTTCATTTGCAGAATTAAAGTTATGAGCAGTTTGTCATCTGTGTCAGTGCTGGGTAGAAATAAGAAGAAAATCTACTTCATCATGCTCAGGTAAAATTTCATAGGTTCCACTACCTTTTATTCAGTTAAATACAGTCAAAGGCTCATTCAAATCTGAAAAGTCATGGCAGTTAAGGAGATATGTATGTGAACGAGACAGAAATAAAGGGATTCCTACATTTCCTACAAACAGTGGCACTTAAAAATCACGGTGCTTTTCTGGAATACAAACAAACCTCTGAGGCACTTCCCTTGAAGCCCTTACACTGTTACAAAGACCAGTGCCAACTAGCCTAGGCTGCTGTCCACCACAGAGATGGTGTCTCTCTCAGACAGAGCTCTCCTGCAACAGAACTTTGGCATTTTCCTGGGCACATACGTCTCACAGGGGGTGAACGCCGACAGCACCCAACCTCCCTCACCAAACAAGCCACCAAGCCTCCTCCAGTGCAAGCAGAGGACCACGATATGCCATGGCTCACTCCTGGTCCCACTCCTTAGGCCCTGTGCATCTGTGCAGATATATGTGCAGTTGATGAGTCACTCCCACGTATCAGGCAATGGCAGGCAAGTCTCTGAGCCCTCAGAAACAAGTCCAGTCCTAGAGTAGGTGGTTGACCTCAGGGTCAGCTCTCGCTTCCAGGGACAACTTGCAAGCAGGCTGCGAGCTCGATGAATCACTGGGCTAGTGGCCACAGCAGACTGCTCTGGACAGTCCACACCTTGAGGGACCCTCTCCTGTCCCATGACCAATACACCCAGCTGAAACACCCCTCATAAGACAGCAGCTCAAACCAGAGAAGTTAAAAAGACCCCTCAGATTTTGTGCTGCTCTGGCATCTGTCAATCTGTACGGAAAAGCAAGAAAAGCCAATTTTTTTTCTGCCTGTCTTGACAGCAGCCTGGGAAATCCTGACTTCTCAGAAGCCAAATATCCCTGACTGCCTTTGGTGAATTTGTCAAGGGCCTCACTCTCTGGGACAGCCCTGACAGGGACTGATCTCTCAGGGCTTCTCGATTTCCCTTGACAAGGCACAGGCTCTGCCTTTTAACTTATTTTAAGAACTGCTTGCTCAGCTCAGGTAATTACAAGGATCCTGCCACCTGTGCATTCATCCTCACTGGTCATGGTATCAATGAAGCATCATATATTAATGTGAGAGAGTGACACTGCCTTATTTGAATTCATCTCTATATTAAATTAGGCTCTAGATTCATCTATGATTTTCAGCAAGAAGCTACTGCGGAGCCTCTGCATGTTTCCTGAGAGACATGTCCACATATGTTATACTAAAGAAGGCAGCTAGCCTGGAGGGTGAAGTGTTCACCTGGGACTGAAGCAATGCAGTCCTTGTTCTCCTCCCAGCCCTATGGCCTAAGCTCAGGTGAGTTAATTAAGCACTCTCCCTTCCTTGTACAGGAGATAAAAGAATTTTTTTTGCCCAGCAGCAGCACTGGAGAATAAATGCATGTGGGACTGCATGGGGCTGAAATCCTCCACAAATGTCACAGATACACACTTACTGAGCTGTTGCACCGAGTTTATTTCTCACACACACTCATCTTGGTCACATGCAACTGTTTGGATAGTTTTTCTCTCTGTTTAACTCTTTTTTGCCCTAGTGTTAATCATCTTGCCAGCATCCACTTGTTTTGTTTGCCACTGCAAACCATTCACTAGCCTGCCCAGCAGTACTTGGAGGCCTCATTTTCACCAGCACCATTCCTGCAGCAAAACATGGGGTTGTGCCTGAACTAAGAGTCATGGGCTAGAAATCCTATATCCAGGACTTAGTACAGGGTAGAGAGTGGTGAGTTCCTGGTGGCACTTTGACCCACTCTGCCATTCAGACACAGAATCAGCCAAACAGTGCCAGCAGGATCTCCAAGGCTGCCCATTGGTCCTTAAACATCGGAGGTTCCCAGTTCTCACCAGTGGGACATTTTTCCTGGCATCTCAATTGCATCTTCCTGGCTACCGCCTTCATCCATGTCTGAAGCCTGCCACGTGACTTCTGGCCGCCTCCTTCCACACTGTTGGCCTTTTGGGGATACTCTTCCAATGCATTTCACATCTTCTCTGAGGTCAACTCATCTCAACCAAACCTCCTTCACCTGCTTAGTAAAATGTCCCATGAACCAGGGTCACAATCCTGCCTGTCACTGAAGAAGACAAATCCTGCCGGAAGGGATTGCAGTGTTCTGCTGGCTCCAGAGGCAGCCCCTCGAGGATGCAGGCAGGGTGGAGGCAGGTACTCCCTGCTGCAAGGCAGCCCGCAGCACCTGGCAGTGTTTGGCCACCAGGAAAAACAGCAAAGGGAGTGCTAAAGGTGATGTCTGTGATTCAGAGGCTGCAGACTTTGTGCTGTTTGAAAGGTCATGACCAAACAGAAGGTGGGAAATAGCAACTGCGTGTTTAATATTCTGCACGTGCTTTCTCTCGCGCGCGCTGTTAAATGTATCAGTCCTATGGCAATTGTAATGAAGGTGTAAGGCATGAAGGAATTTCTTAAGATAATTACTATAATCTTCCAGCAGTGTTTACAAAGAGAGGAACTGCCTGACCATCAGGACCTGCAAGTTAATTTTCACAAAACTTCCCTTGTTTTAGGCACTGTTGCATCCTACCTGCAATAAGCAAATCAGTCAATCAGAAACTAATAACCATTAGCTGCAAATCAATTCCAGCAGAGATCACAGGATATGCTTTCCCCCTTGCTGCTTCCTCAGTGATCCTCTGCCAGACTCAGACATGAACCTGTAAGTCAATCGTGCTTATTCCCACTTCATGGTCCCTGGAGAGAACAGAAACATCAGTGAGAGCAAGATCCAAACACCTCTGGATGTTTCACGAGGAGTTGGGGTCAGGGAGCTGCAGAGACATGAGAAACCACAGCAAAGGGGAAGCTTTCCATGCTGGTTGGAGCAGCGTCCCGCTCCAGCTGGGACAGCCCCATCGCGTAGGTGAAGGATAGGTGATGCTGGCTGCCAAACTGCCAAGCAAACGCATGAGGGATCATCTCATGACACCACAGCAGGAGTCCCTGATCCCATGTCCCCTCCTAGCATGCTGAACCACTCTGCAACAGCTGACATTTTAGACAGATTTCTGCATGGAAAGCCACTGTCGCCTGTGCAGCCTTCTGGGAAAGCCGGCAGGCAGTCGACATCAGCCGAAGGTTCCTGTGCTGGGACATCAGCACAGTAGGATGTCCTGGACTGAATGCTAGGGAGCAGACAGAGATACTCTCTTCCATACTCCACAGTGATGTCTCCCTGCTGTTGACATGCTGGGGTCACGGATGTCCCAACATCCCAAGACACTACGAGTATCCATCTCAGTCCCTTGACTGTAATCTTTACAGAGTACCTCCTGGCAAAGACACCAGAGTCCCACAGTGTAGCATTTGGGCTTGCTTGGGGCTTTGACCGATACTAAACACCCCTCCCAACTGAACTTAAGTGAAACATAAAATATGAGCACAGGTCAGGCCAAAAAAATTCCAGGCCTTAAAATACATGTCTCTCTAAGCCAGTAATTGCCGAGCAGCTCTGATCTAATGGACTCACTGGGAGGAAAGCTTCCTTCCAATTACCAGCCCCCTAATTTTACCACTGGTTAGCCATTCTCTGCAGAGTTCAACTGTCACTCCGGCTCCCAGTTCATACACTGCAGACCAACTTAATTTATTCTCATTATTTCCCCAAGAATATTTGCTTTTTTAAACAGCTCTTGATATTTTCATTACTGCAGCAGCAATCCGTCTCTGTGACATTCTCAGAATGGAAACAGTGGACTGTCTCCAAACCTCAGGACAAAGCCAAAAATATTTCCCCACTCAATTGGTACTCATAATCATCCATGAGTTATTCAGATCAGCGTGTCTTTTTAGCTCAGATTCCCACAGAGCCAAGACAGCAGGACCCTGAAGACCTGCATGTGCAGACGTCTCCTGGACCACAGGCGATTGTAGGATTTGCAGCAGAATTCAAGGACAGCTGTAGAAATGGTACAGGAAGGTGTGCACAGGGTTAAACGTTTCTCAGGGTAAACGTTTCCCAGTCTGCTCAGACTGCCCAGCCCTTGTCAGACATAAAACCAGATTTTGTGACTTCTCTTGCTTTTACACTACAAATGATTTAAGAAAAAAATCCTACCAATGGTAGATCCACAGTATTGATTTGTGTGTGAATTTTGACAGAGAAAACTTGACCTCAAACGGTGATGGTGTTTAGTGGCAATTAGGAACTAGACTTGTTTTGATGCTGATAGGAATCCATTTTCAACTCTTCAGATTGCCTCCCCTATCTGTATCCTACTATTGACTGTAGCTGCGAAGAAGGTTTTGAAATGCTAATATTAAAAAATCACAGCAACTTCTATGATGGCCAGACCAATCCTGGATCATTCACCATCTAGACAGCAATCTCAGCACCTGATCTTCCCATTATACCAGTCCCCATTACATATCCCTGAAGCAAAAGAGAGTCTTCTATGAGTACCGTCATGTTGTCCCTGGGCCTGAGAGGAGTTTGCTATAAAGACCTCACCAATGCCAAACCCTTCCTGTGCCCACACAGCCCATAAATCACTCATTATGTGTTAAGCAGCTGGCTTGCTGTGTCCACACTGCTGCTCTGTTGTGGTTTCCTTGTGCTTTCCCATCTGCCGCTTGGTCTCTCCTGTTGTCTCCAATCATACACTCTGATCACCAGCTTTCAGGATCAAGAGCTATGTTCTGGCTCTGTATTTGCATAAAGCACAGTACTGTGGAGTTTTAATCCATGACTGAGACTGCTAGGTGCTATCACAACAGCAACAACAACCATGTGAGGAAAAAAAAAATCATCAGTAGGTCCAATCTCACTGACCTCACTGTGTGGTTACTGGTTTGACTTAGATGTAGATGCCAGGGCCCTGACACCATGAAGTCTAGGCTTGCATGCCTCACTGGACAGAAATGATGCAAGCAGCCCTGCTTCAAGCTAAGCATTTATTAGACACTTTGCTAAACTGATGCCTAGTGCAAGAATACTGATTTCATGTATGCTGCTGGCCTAGTTCTGGGAAATAAAGTTACTTTGGGAATCACAGAATGCTTGTCAGACCACTCCAAAAGAAGACCAAAAGGGTTATGGTGTAATAGGTAGCTCTGACAGAGCTTATTAATCACATACTAGTTGATGCTATGTAGCAGCATCATGGAGACAAGGCATGACACTCACAGAGAACAGGACTAAGTCACCTTCAGTGTTTTCTGGTTAACAGACTGCATGGTTAACACAAACCATGTTTTCTTGCACAATGGTTACAAACTTGCTATAAATCCACAAGTCTCTGATTTCCAAGATAACAACACTTGTGTTAAAGGGGGACCTGGAAAGGAATCTAATTTGCTTTATCACTCAAGAGTCTGTTGTCTGCCAGTGCCAAACATCCCAGCAGGAAAATCCCAGGGAAAAGAAGCACTCTGCTGCTTTTAGAGTGGGCGAACATCCTCCTCGATTGCTCTGACAAAACACAAAGAAGGATGCAAGAGGCAGAGGATCCTATTCAGTTGCCTGCCCAGACAGCAGCATGGAAGGGAGCCAAGGCAGCAGGTAACTTCTGCTGCTGGCCCGGCAGCTGGGAGCGTCCTCTATTCTGGGGGTGTGCAAGGACTTTACTAGGGCATACAGACAGGCTGCAGGCTCTGAACTTTGAGGACACTTGGGCAGCATCTCTATACAAACTGATGCCTCTCTGTCCTCAAACTCCACCGACATCTTTCTGCCCTCTCTGCAGTCCAAGCTGCTTACTGATTGCCTGACTTTGCGTAGGACAGCAGGAACGACACTGCCAGCATTCCCCCTCTGCTCTTCCAATACTTGGGGTTTCACATGCACACAGCCATGCCAGCAGCTCTATGTTCTCATCAGGACCACAGTCTTGACTTCTGGGACAAATTCTGTCTTCAGTGGAAGTCTCAGTGCTGGATCCTTGTCTGGCTTATTACTCTGTCCCTTTCTTGCTTTCAAGTCTGTAACATGCTTCTATCAGTGAAAGAGCAGGCCCACAGTCACTATAAGACACTGTCAGCACAGAAAACCATTGTGCTCCGGACTACAAGAGCAGTGAACAGGCCCAACACTTGGCATTAAGTTCTCCTTAAACTACTTCTCCACAGTTTTACATGTTTTCCACTGATGGTCACAGACCAACTAAGAAAAAAACCATTCCAACTCTTCCCTCCCAAAACTCCTTCACAATCCAGGAGAAGGAAGAGAAAAAAGCTCATGAATGCAATCATAAAGCCAAAGGTCAGTAATGACTCCAGTCTGAATTACTTGTTGTCAGTGAAATTAAAGCTTAAAAGATTAAGATGCATGCAAGCTAACTGTATGACAGAACTAGGTTAAAAATAGATTACAAAAGTCCCAATCTCTTCAATGAACAATGTTCTACCTGGTTATTAAATCTCTGTTCAGTTTTCTTGTCTCAGCTCTTCACCATTTCTAACACCTATTTCTTAGGTGTATTTTCAGACTGAAATAAAACTGAGCGCACGTCAGCTGATAATTCTGAGAGGCATCCTCAGCTTACACAAGGGTTTGCCGTGACTTGGACAGAGGAGAGACTTCTGAATTTAATTTATTTCCTCAGGTCAAAGAATACCACTGGAACAGAAGGAGGCAGGTCAGACAGTCAAGGTAGTCCTTTTTTACTTCAGTATACTGAGGAATGACACCTGGCCACAATACACCCCTGTACAGAAGAAATAACTGGAAGAGCCTCTAAAAATACAAGAATGCCTCTGGCACAACCCAGTATTCACGGTCCCCTGCTCCACCCATAGCAGCCTGTCTTGTTCCGGTGAAAGGTGAAATAGAGAAACTAGAACTCAACTGAAAAACACAGCAGTTAAATGGTAATTAACAAACCAAGCTATGCAGAATAAAAATTACTGTTTAATGCTGGAGTGGCTTGCAGCTCAGGGTTATACTGCTCTCACTTAAGCACTTTTCACTAACCTCTTCTCATCCTTCATCCTCTCCTGCAACACTGAAAAAGGCTGCGGGTCAGTGCTGGGGGAGAACAGAGGAGGACTGGATGACATGCAGGAGAGAACAGCAGAGCTTCAAAAAAGAGAAGAATCTGCATGGGGGAATTTTCAAAACTGAACAAACTCTACTTGTGCTGGCTTGAACGAGAGCTGAATTAAGCAAGCATCGACTGCTTCCGAGAATCCCACATCCTTGCTGCCAAGGATGACGAGAGGGCAGTGGAAGGAGGGCAGAATTTGTGAAGCACAAACATGAGGTGAAAGAAGACAGGACAGAGCGACTGAGCCTTGAAGGGGACCCTGGGCTAAGGTCAATCTCCCCATAGGCAGTTGGTTTGCAATCATGGAAAAAGCCTAATACAATCCATCACAATGCAGGCGGCAGGCTCTATGCCTGTATCCCTTCCCTGCTATCTAGCACACATCCCCATGAAATGTTGCTGAACTTATGTTTGAAGGGCTGCATCTGCTACCATTTCATCTCTTGCAGCATTCTCTTACTTTTTTGTACCCTCTCTTTGCCAGTAGAAAGCAAAGCAGACACAGCAGCTAAATAAACAATGTGTTTATTATGTGGATTATGTGACTTCACTGTACAACTGAAAGAATATGCATGAGTGTCACAGGCATAGAGACAACTGAGGAAACAGCTACAGGCACATCCACCCTGCACTACAGCAGCATTTGGGGAGTGAGGACAGTTCTTAATATATTCCCATATACTAAAACCATCTATGGCTTAAAAATTGCACCTACTGCCTAGATGAAATAAGGCAAATCTTCCTTGGTGTGTGTGTGCATGTAAGAGATATTGCATGCTGCAATACTGCAACAGGATGGAAGAAGAAAGAAGGAAAAGTTTCTAAGGCTCACTGCCACAGCCAAGTGGGCTGCATTCAGCCACCCACAAGTGTAAACTTTATCTATCTCTCTAAATATGCCTTGGTTAGAGATTTCAAAATGCATCAGAGGTTGAGTTCTTTAGCTTCCAGGGCCCAGTTTAAGATATTTTAAAAATATCTGATTTTCAGAGTGTGGATGCTAGTTTAGAAAATCCCGTCTTCACAGGCAATTTTGGTTTGGCCATAAAAAACGCAGGCAGCCTGCATCGATTGTCACTTTTTGAAAACCAGTCCTCCTGTGCCAAGGATAAAGACTTCAGGAGATTTCATTGCTCACATCGGTGAAAAAAGTCAGAAACAAAAAAAAAAAAAAAAAAATATCCCTCTAGTCCAGAATCCTCACTGGTGATCCACCAAGTGTCATCAACCAAGTCACTTCCAGGCTATTGAAACACACAGTTTACTTTTCAGTAACAAACCATGGCAGGAATATTTTAAAAATAATCTAGGACTACCTTGGTTTTGAAATTAGTAAGAAGCCCACCAACTCTAACAGGTCCAATGGGTAAAGGTGTTTCTGACTTATACTGGATTTGAAACTTCTTCAAATTTTCAGTACTGTTTAAAAACAAACAAGGGAGACAAGCTGTTTATAATACTTAACACTAACAGAAATGTCTTTATGGTTGTTTAAAGCAATTTTGCTTGCTTGCCTTTGTTAATCCTTCCTTAGAGTTTGTAACACACACAACTTCAGCTCTGGGCTAGCGCACATCAGCCACATGGTTAATCTCCCCAATCTGCTGACATTATTCAAACCAATCCGTTTTCCAGCCCAACTTTGTCCTTTCTGGCTGGCCACAAAGGAAAAAGGAGTACAATACATTAAAGCTAATTTTCATGTACATCAGTTGGTTTTTAGTATGAGAGCAGCTCTTCAGGAGCATTACAACACTACCACAGTTACTTGGAAACCCTAAAGTGAGGCATAACAGCAAATGGTATAAACAAGTTGTGTGGCTTTTAGATATGCATCCTGCAAGCAGCTCAGTCTGCAGAAATGAGTTTGCCTGTAATTGCTTTCAGGACTGGGGCTCTAGCTACCAAGGTGATAAATTCCTTAAAATTTCAAAATTAAATACATAAATAAAGAAATGAAGTGGAAGCTTTTCTAATTACTGCCTTGCTTGAGGGCTTCTGGCAGGCTGCTCCCAAGCTACTTCAGACTGACTGCTAAGCATTAAGCACTTTTCCCCTTCACACAGCACCAGCTCCCAGCAGCATCTTCCTACATGAGCCAGGGCAAGAGACAGGCAGGGCTCAGCTGTGGACCAGCAAAACCTGAGTGGGAGGGTGGCCGAGATCTTCGTGGCTCTTTAACACCGATTTCCACATGCTCTGAGTGTGGATGGGGAAGCCTCCTACTCTGAAGGCAGAGGTGACAAGCGCGGTGGAAGTGTGTCAAATCACGATGCAGTGTAGCCTGTGACCTGCTGGGCGTCTGGAACAAGAAGAACACGTGGGCACAGAGGGGCTTCCCATTTTAGACTTGCCGTGCAGGGTAAGGGAAACCATGTTATAGGCCTGTTAATGACTTCAGAGATGTGCCCAGAAGGAAGCCTTTTGCAGTGGCTGCCTCAAGCAGGGCTGGTGGGGTCCTCCAGCTGCGGGTAGAGAAAGGGCAGGATGTGTCGCAAGTGCTCCAGTATGAACTGCCCGTGGGGTACACCAAGTCTGCAGCTGGCAGAGGAGATGAAAACAGCAGAAAATGTGATTGCCCTGGCTCTACAGCAGGCTCCTGTACCTCCAAAGGCATGGATAAAGTTAGCCAGGAGGAGTCAGGTCAAGGAGCCACAGAGCAGAGGAGTGGGGAGAGAAGGGTCTAGACCACTGTGGGACTGGGGGAAACTGGACCCTTGAGAGTGAGCTATGGGGTGGATCCATGATTGGGGGAAAAAAGTCTGTCTGGAGAAAGCTCTTCTCTCAAGCCTCAAGAAATGGGTAGGGGTGGGACTGGGACACAGATCACATGGAAAGAAACCTGCAGCGCTTGGGTACTTAGAAGGAACATCATCACACTAGCAAAAGCAAGCACATTTATTTAAAATAATAGCACATTTAAAAGCACATTTATTAGGAGATGAAGCAGTTAAGTCACTTGCTTAATTCGGGACAAGAACGGTCTCAGGGATGAAGCCAGGGCTCATGACAACAGAGGTGTTTTGTGTGTTCCCTTGCAGAAGGTGGAACATGAGGTGGGACCTAGGAGAAGAAAAGGGGCTCATGTGGCTAAAGCAGCTGAATGCTCCCGAGGAGAGTTGGGCTGTATAGCCACTTAAACCAAGGTCAGCTCAGCAAGGAAACGCTTGTGCAATGCTGAGGTGGAGCAGCATGAGCAGCATGTGGAGCCAGAGGGAGCTGTCCTCTGAACAAAGAACATGCCACAGGATGCTATACATTCAGGGGAAAAAATAGGCCCGTGCCAGCTCTAATTGGCCCCTAAAATGACAAGTTATTCTTTTGTATTTAATCTTTCTGTGCTTTGTTTCCTCATCTTTAAAACATCCCTTCATCTCACAGACGTTTGGGGAAAATTAATTAATTGTTCATCAACTGCTCAGATACAATAGCAATGAGATCGGCAGAAGTTCAAGAGGAAATTAATAATTCTGCCTCTGGAACAGGGCTTGAATAGAGCCTGGTAAATAAGGCAGAAGGGCACACACTGAACAATGAAGAGAAAACAAAATAATGAATAGCTGCTCATTAAGTGAGCAAAGTCCATTCTGTGTACTGAGGGAGGTAGGGATCCTGTGGAGAAACCAGCATGGGATCCTGTAATTAAAGACTGTACAATAATGCATACACCCCAGGGGGGCAAATTAAGGTTGCACAAGGAACCTTAACGCTGCTATTTTCTAACTTTTCAGTGTTTGACTTTCAACCTTAACAATGGTCTTTTAATGCAGTTTTTAGGTGTGTAGTGTCATATAGAGGTGTCAGCACCACACTTTCCTTCTCCAGTTCCAGCAGTGGGATGTCTATTCTGATTTATTCTGAGAAGTGTGCACTCACCAGCCACTAGAAAAATAATCAGAGTTGGTGTTCAAGTAAATGCATACCAGCTTTTCAGGGTTGTGAGTTTGTTTCTTTTTTTAAACAAGGTGCATGTAGCCAAACCCAGTATTTTCCTAAGCCAAAGAATAATACATCCAGCATAGCACATACGTACTACAACCTAATTTAAAAATAAAACATATCTTGTAGAGAGCTGGTCAGTATTCTTTAACTAAACCTTTAACCAGTCAGAAAAAAAAACAACCAAAAAAAAGACTTTCTCAAGATACTGAACAGTTCTGCAAAAATAGAGTGCTTATGGAAATGCTGCAGAAGTCCCTGAAGGTTTTAGTTCTGGATTTGTCAACCCACAGGCAATGCAGCACTCCCAAGCCCTTTGCCTCCAAGAAGCTGCCCCAACATCGCCAGCACAGAGACATTTCCTCCCCAGCTCCGAGCTGAGCAGCCCAGAAGGGGATGAAGCAGCCCAGCCACAGAGTTACAGCTTACTGAATGCTGCTGCTCACACTCTCTCCGTCCGTCTCCTGGACTGCTGCTATCTGCAAGCAACTCAGCTTCCGAACAGCAGCTAGCAGGACCCCAACATGCTACCACAACTGCAGCTGCAAATTGCCCTCATCAACACCTAAAAGCTCTGGCTGGAACACTGCTGCTACTGCTGGCAGGTGTTACAGGAAAGCAAGGGGGAGATCACCCCCATGCTGTCCCTTGCAGAAATCAGCAGTGAAATAATCTTGAAATTGTCTCCTCCCTGTCAGAGCCATCCCATGTGTAAAACAGAGAGGGAACAGAGTATCAACCCTCCCTTGTCCACCCTGGCAATCTGCAGCAGCCACCTCCTGACAGCAGAGCATTTAATGACAGGTTTTGATGATCATGAAGGCCACATGAGCATCATCAGTCACAGGCTTAATTCTCTGCTTCTCTCCTCCCACCTGACCAACCTGAAAGCCTTCCAGCCTCAAACTGAGATGCCTGAATGTCACTTTCCAGGGCAGGAGTCCCAGAAAACAGGTCTGTGTCCTGAGCAGCCTTGGGGAAGGCTCACAAGACAGCAAAGGTTGGCTGGTAAATCCCAGTCCATTGACTCACTGGTCTCATCTGAAAATCAGAGGACTCCACCTGCTGACTCCACAGGTCTGAACTCAAAAGAGAAAACCCTGCTCTAACTGAGCTGGAGCACAGCAAGCAGCTTAGACTGATGGCCTGCCTCCAGGCTCACCTGACCTATTACAAGGCAACTCAAAACTGAGATCCAGGTCCCCAGCAGAATTCAAATCCAACTACTAACCAAATTTAGCACCTATGTTAGTGCACCTGTAGCGACATTACTGCTAATAAACCCAAATTCCTAGTAATACTAACACAAAACAAAAAGATGAATCACACCAGTGAAAGTGAATTACTTTTTGGTGAAGGGTTGGGAGAGGGAAAAAATGAAAAGCACAAACCAAAACAGAGCTTCATCTAGAATATTGTAATTATTTAAATTGAGGTTTCTTATTTGCTCATGATTCCATGAAGTGACATCAATCATTCCAGTTCTCACCCACCCTCTGTGGATTAAACTGCAGCAAATAGATGTTAAGTGACTTGATGAAACCACATCCAAATCACTAGCAGAGTCAGGGAAAACAAAGTTGGGGAAAAACCAGTTGAAATCTCAATTCTTGGCTTGAGAGAGACTCATAGACCATGCTTAGGTTGACTTACAGCAGCCAATTCCCCCTTCGAGCTGAAGGCACTTACAAGAGCATTTCAGCTGTGTTACATCCTTCAGAAACAAACATCTTTTTTTGTCTGACCTGTAAATGGTCTCTCAGGATGACTGACATTCTCCCTCAACTCCCAATCTCTAGCAAGCCTTTTCCACTGAAAGCTGTGATTTGTAGTTAGTTTTTTAGCATGCAATCAATACTGTGGAGAGTAAAAATCAGAAGAATTAGTTCCTCTGCCATTGTGCTAAACAGTTAATCATCTTCATTTGCTTGAAAAAAGCAATCTGAGTAAAAAGTCCTACTGATTACAGGAGAACACCTCTGGGGAACACAGATCCATGCCCTGGGAAAGCTTTGGTCATTAAAAATTGGCCTGAATCAATTGGACTTCTATAGTAAAGAGCAGAACCACAAACATACTGAGCATGTGTACCTTCCAGCTGCATGTTCCCATGCAAATCAAGGGAGCTTAGGTGGCTAAAAAGTACCACCGTGGGCTCTTCTTGAAGCCTCTTCACAGTGAAAATGTTCACCTTCATCCCAAAAAAGTTCATTGCTAATGCAAATAAAGCTGGATTACAAACTTGCCCAGGAAAGCCCAATATCTCTGCATGCTTCCTCATACTGATGACGTTATACCGGCCCCTTCTCTTAAGTTCTTCTTCCTAAGCTAGTTATCCTATTGCCCTGTATTGAAAATGTTATCCTGCTTCTCCTCTTTACAAATAAGTCTGCACAGTAACATTTCAAAGAACATTTTATGAGATTGTAAAAATATGGGGCATGTTAGCAAGTGCTAAGATGAATGCAGGTTCAGATATTTAATTATACAGTCAATCATATCTGCAATTCATACAGCAGCTCAGATCTCACAACTTAATTACTTTAATTTCAGATGAATAGCTTGTGTTGTCATAAGCAGTTTGACACACTGGAAAACAGTCAGAAATTATACTAGGAATGGATAGCCTTACTGCTAGTGAGGAAAAAAGTTGGAGGATCCTTGGAAGTATTCAAAACCTGACTGGACAAGGCTCTCAGCAACCTGATCCAACTTTGAAATCAGCCCTGCTTTGAGTTGAGGGTATTGGGGTGGTGAGGGCTTTGGATCAGAGACTTCCAGAGGTCCTTTCCTCATAAACCATTCTGTGATTCTGGATATAAATAATGAGATAAACTACAAGCTAAGACTGTATCTTTCTCATACAACTTCATAAGTCATCCCAGTCACCAACAACATTGTGCTGGCTCAACACACGTATCTCAAACTATCTTGCACAAAGGCAGCATCTTTTGTGATGCTCCAGAAGTGTCATCATTCTATCAGAGGCATCTTGCATGGCTCACTGAAGTTCTTTTTTACCAGACGGGCACAGACATTTCCTGGCTCCTTTGGTCTAAAAGAACCAGATACAAACGCCACAATGCATTTTTCAATAGCTATCAAGAGGAGGTGTTAAATAACCAACTTTTATTCCTTTGACCACCCACATATCTTGGGCAGCTTAAAACGCCTGAATTGGCATTTGCTGTTCTGCTTTTCATTTCAAAAATGCAAGAGGAATAGTGTAGGGCCCTATTAAAAATAACAAAGCCAGAGAAATTTGTGGCAAGGTTGTGAACCTGGCAGCTGATTTCACAGTACAGCCAAGGCACAGGATGAAGCAAGAACTGTTAGGAATCATTAAATGCTCTTACCTGTCCTGCAAAAAGCCCACACACGCCAATAATACAGAGAATGTTAAATACAGCCGAGCCTACGATGGTTCCAACGCCTACGTCTCCTTTTGTGATAAAAACACCTGAAAAACAAGTTCAAGGCAAGCTGTGTAAATTGGAAAGAACACAAAAAATTGCAGACCTTACACCCCTTTAATGAATCTAAAGGCATGTACCTTTTCTGCCACTTTTTCTCCTATTTAACGGGGGAACTGCAGAGAAAGGAACTAGGGTGAATAAAGGTGGCAGAACTTGCTTTCTGAGGGGACCTTGACAGATTGTCTAATGAAAACCAAATACCTTAGATATGTCTAAGTCACCAACCTCTTGGTCTTGTGATACAGCATTATGGCAATACACACCATAAAAAACAGTAAGCTCCATGGGAGCAGCTGGTCGAACACAAATCTGCAGGAAACTATCTCCCATAAGACATCCCCTCACAGGTACTCTGCTCTTCCCCATATCCCCATCCCTACCGGCTTCAACAGACAAGAAGAAGCTTGAGCTGGAGCTGGTTCGGGGCTGCCTGGCCAGTAGCTACTTGCAAGCTGAATGATGCCTCTCAGGATGAGTTATGGAGCTACGTTACAAGCTCCTTTCAGAGCTCTTCTGTCAAATTTGGTTAAAATTGGCCAATGAGGTTAATGGTGAGGGAGATGAACTGACACATGCATTATGGTACCACACAGAATTCTTTCCTTAGGAAGTCAGTCTAAAAATAACACTCCATCTCCTACTAGCTGTCAGTCTGTTTAAATTCACCACTTGCTTTCAAGGTTCAAACAGTGTTTATCCGGCCAGCGTAGTTTAGATATTTTTCTGCACTTTATCCTTTTCTCCAAAACATGTTATACAGAAGCAGTCACCCATCAAGTGACACTCCATACTTGGTGGATTACACCACAGCAAGATAATGACCTGACTGTTAGGGCTTCTCTAAGCTGCTTGAAGGAATCTGGTTTTATTTTCACCCTGCTACTGCACTATCCTGAACTGGAATACAACCCTAACTTGGTCCAATTTAAGTTCCTACATTTCAAGGCTTTGCTTGTGTAATCAGACCTCTCTGCAGAGTATGTAGCTTTGTGTGAATTAATTTGTGCTCTGCATCTGATAGCTGTGACTGAAATGGAAATATCTTCTACAGAAACTATTTAAGCCGACAATAATTCTCCTCGGTGATGGAAATCCCTCCTTAACCTCCCAACCGCTGCTCTGGTGATCATCTACCAATAGAGATGTGGATGTGTAAAACTGCAAGAAAACTTTCCCCTTGAGCCAGATAGCATACATACAGTATCATTTTATAACAGCTGACTCAAGGCTGTTGAAGGACCACACGAGTTTCCCGGGTTTCACACACTTAAGGACTGCTGAATCCCTTGATCACACTTCCCATAAGCAGAGAGTTGCTTTGGTAGTGTGATGCTCTGACCAACTGGTTGCTGTGAGAAAGCATTCCAAATCCTCTTCTCCTCCTCACTCTGGCTTTCCCAGAGGGAAGTGGTGTTAGAAGACTAACCAGAGTGGAGGTGATGGCAGAGAACCTGCAGCTGGGGACACAGAGAGTTCACCTGGGTACCAACGCAGGAGGCTGGAGGTGCATCCTTTCACGCTGCGTCCTGGAGAAGGTGCAGCAGGTAGCGCAGGAGGCGGATAGGAGGGGAGAAGGCTGCACATGCAGAGCTCAGCGCTGTGCAGTTTGGCTGTGCTATAGCAAGGTAGATTAAGGGACAGTTAAGGTGAACTGCCTACCAGCCCTGATATGACAGGGTCAGATCAAACTACTTCCAAGGCAGACCTGCTGTGGGATAATGGCACTTTCAGAGCCACTTCATCTAGTGAGGATTCCCCACAATTAGTCCTATGTATGCCCACGAGGGAAGGGCCAGGTATTATAATTAATGTTACAGGCACTTAGCAATCCCATTTCAACTCTGAAAAATAGCCAGGGAAATGCAGAGGTTTCAAGAAGCAGCAGCAGGTTAGTTACCTATGACAGATGTAAACAACTCAGGAGCAGAGCTTCCCGCTGCCATGAAAGTTGCCCCAGCCACATCTTCGCTAAGATGCAAGCGCTGCAGAAAAACACATCAGAGTCATTGATTACAACACTGAGAGGCTGAAGGAATTAAACTAGAAACGTTAAACTGTCTGCCAAGAGTGGGGAACTACTGATATGTATAAAGTTTTATGTTAATAAAATTTAAGTATAGGGGGAAAAGTCATCACGGGCATTGGCTACTTAAGTTAGCATCCCCTTGTAGAGAAGGCAGGTTGTGGCTGTGATACCCTTTACAGAGGAGAGAAAGAGCAGTACTCTGGACAACAGCAAGGCAGTTTCACCAGTCACGGCTCTTTGTCTCCTCCACGACCCCAACAATACACACCTTACTTTGTCTACTTTGGCCTGTAAAGGGTAGGGCTGGAGCTCCGGCTTGGTTCACCCTCACTTGCCTTCCTTGGTACCACTTTAGCCTTGGACATTTAACCTTACCCCCTTTCACTTGGATCACCATCGAAGATACTTACCTACTACAGCCTTCCCCTAGCAGCGCTCAGGGACTATCTAAAATAGGGGTTTCTGGAAGGGAAAGGACCCACTACTCCATGAAAACTTCATTGGCATATGCTGTTTCCAAAGATTTACTTGGTTAATTACTTCCTTTATGTTTTCTGCATTCCCACTGCTCCATCTGCACAAGTCACTGTTCAGAAACGCGACAAGGCTGTTAAAGACCACATGCCTTGCTGGCACCTTCCACGGTTTAATGAGTAGCTAAAAAAAGCCACCCCCTACCATACAGCCATAAACTGCTGAGCTGTTACTACACAAAGCTGGCTTGCTTGCACACGTGTGAGTCAGTGGCTGCCATTGTACACGCAAGGGGAAGACAGCTGAGGATGGTGGGGATGTTTCCCCAACAGAACTGGCTGTTTGAAGCAGCACACCCAGCCTGGTAGGACGGAGAAAGCCTTCCTCTCCCCTCTTCGTCTGTAGTGGTGCAGGGTTTCTCTACAACTTTACTGTTACCAAAGTACATTTGCACAGAGACAAGACTGCAGCAATCCTCCCAACAACCTTATCTGAATAGAAGATCCCACAAAGGATATTCTAGGCTCATAAGAGAAAGTAACTCTATCTGCTGACCATACACACATAAAAAATTTTGTACATGTGTTACGGGGACAAGGTAAAAAGGAAAAGATGTGCCCTCATCAGGAATGCTTTTTAAGCAGGAGACCACAGCATCACTGTGCTGTTATAAAAGCTTGTAGAACCTGATTAAACATAGCTTTATGGAAAATTATTTTAAATAGGATTAAAACTATTGTAGAAGGTCATAGGACCAGAAGTAGATCCCCAAAGGCCAGCTTCTTCTGCAGGATCCTCTATGGAAATATAGAGACAGTCATACTACAGTACTTGGTCTGCAACTCGATGGTGTCTTTTGAAAGAGGAGACCATCAGCCAAGGAAACCAGCTGTGCTGACTTTTGGTGGGGATGGTTTAATTTAAAGGTATAGTAGGTTCCCTTTAGGACAGGTCCTAGATAATTTATTGCAATGCATATGACGATTTAGTTAATACAACAGAGCAGAAAATACAGCATACTATGTAGGAGGCAAAAATGCATTCTCTGGTATTTGCAGACAAATGTTTGCAATTGACATATGACATTAGTTGCGCCATGTAAACACTCTAACACCAATAACAGAGAGTAGCTGGGAAAACGCAAGTACAAACTGTTTTAGAAAACAAATTAAAATCAGGGCTTTATTGTAAGTACATCTGAACTAAGACAGAATGTGAATGTCTACCATGACAAGTGTTCTGGAACAAATTCTCATCTCAACACACACATTTGGGAGCACAAATGCCTTGTTGGTCTAACTCAACAACCACTTTCCAAACTAGATGACGCTAAGCCAGAAAAGGGCATTTATTTTAGAATTAGCGCATCTAAACTGTGAGCAACTGTATAATAACTACTGGCTGATCTCCAAGACCACAAAAGCCTTCAGGCAGGAGGTCTGAATTCTTTTGTGCTGGATATGACAGTAGGTGGTAGTCAGATTACTGATGGTAGACCTTAGGTCAGGAGCAAGTCATTCCCATTTACGGTCGTTTGCATGCAAAGCGCAATAAATGTACTGCATTACAACCTCTCAGATGCAAGTTCCTGTCAAGGGACTCTCTCCCCCCTCCCTCTCTCTCGTGATTACTTTTTGTGAGTTAACAAGTGAACACCCTTGAAAACATCCCAGGTCTTGTCTCATCAGGTGTGGAGGAGGACTCAGGTGATCTTGTTCCTCACAAAGCAGCCCTGGCTCTCCAAGTCAACCTACTCATTTCATGGGGTCTTTATGTGAGGAAAGTATTGGTTGGTGTGAGCACTTGCTGTCATCAGGCAGTGACAAAAGCTTCCCTTTCCTAGAAAAATAGTCAAGAGTGGATTGCAGTGCCTAGGAAAATAGTCAAGAGTAGATACCAAAAGCTGCAGAGGCCTTTGCGAAGTGACTCGAGCCTTTTCCCATGCATTCTTAAGTGCTAACATCAAGGACAAACCACGAAAAGCTGGATGTTTTGAAGACAAGCCATTCTGGACTGAGAAAACCAAAAGTAGTTGGATCAGGAAACAGGAATGGGTAGTTCTTTTGCTATCATGTAATTACAAAACTGCTTAATTATGCATAAAATAAATAAAAGGACTTGAATGCTCCCAAAGGCCACCTATGGGGTTAGAAAAAACTTTTTTTAGAGAGAATCAAGTAGGAGCAACAAGAACAGTAAAAATCTGATCCATTTATGATGCATTTTGATTATCTCCGATGACACAGTATCTTTCTTCTGGACAGTAACTTCTCAATACAAGTACGCTAGATCTAATGTTCTGTTGCTAAGTTTTCTCTTTCACACACAACTGAGTAAAACTTATTATCAACTTGTTTTATTGGTGGTGTTGGGTAACACAACAGCTCAGAACCATTAAAGCACGTGAGGAGTTGTTATGTACTACTGAGAAGACAAGAACCAAAAAGCAAAGATCTAGTCAAGTGAAAGTGGCCTTCTAGGACCCAGGGGCTTGTAAATACTATGTTAAAATCACACATGTAGGGTGTTTGGTTTTTAGACATCAGATGTGTTTGGGTTTGCACAGACATCTGAGAATTTGTCAGAAGAACAAATGGCACCATAATTCTGAGACTTTTACCTCTATAATCAACCTTCCAGAGCAGACAGAAAGATGCACAGATCCTGCACCTGTCAAAAGCTAATGACAGTAAAAGGAGCGTGACTTCTCCAGTCTGTGAGCCTCTTGTTTATAACTAAGTTTACCACCAGTAAAGTTAGAAACCATGAACACTGTGCATGGTGTTTCCTACCATAATTTGTAAATACAGCCGAGGACCAACATTTCTACTGACCAGTTTTCTACTGACCAGTGCAGGAAACAGAGGTGTGGAGAAGCGATGGAGCTTGTCTGAGGTCACTCAGGAAGGTCATGGTGGAGCTGTAACAGGAGCTAGCGCTCCACAGACCCAGATCAGACCTCTGTGCCATCAGCAAAGACAGTAATCAAAATACACTTGTAGATAGGATTTAACGAGTGCTCAGTCAAGAGAAATAATAATCTTCCTCAATATCCTGGCTCCACCTGCATCCCTTTGGGTGGCAGGCCTGTCCTCGTGCATACTGACGGCACCTCAAAATACAAGCCTGTCCTGGATACTACTTACTCACAGCTCAGGTTTTATTCATCTACAGTAGCCTGAGCCAGCTGCCTAGACCCATGTTTCCCAGCAGGATTCCCTTGCTCAGGAGAAGGAAGGCAGGGACAGGAGACATTACAGTGGGGGTCTGCTACAGGTCACCCGACCAGGAAGACTGAGCAGATGAGGCCTTCTATAGACAGATAGGAGTAGCCTGATGTTCACAAGCCCTGGTCCTCATGGGTGACTACAATCACCCCGATATCTGTTGGAGAGACAACACAGCAGTGCATCCAGGGGGTTCCTGGAATGCCTTGATGATAACTTCCTTCTCCAAGTGATAGAGGAGCCAACGAGGAGAGGTGCTATGTTGGACCTTGTTCTCACCAACAAGGAAGGGCTGGTGGGGAGTGTGAAGCTCAAGGGCAGCCTTGGCTGCAGTGACCGTGAAGTTCAAGATTCTTAGGGCAGCAAAGAGGGCGCACAGCAAGCTCTCTACCCTGGACTTCAGGAGAGCAGACTTTGGGCTCTTCAGGGATCTGCTTGTTAGAGTAGCACGGGATAAAGCCCTGGAGGGAAGAGGAGCCCGAGAAAGCTGGTTAATATTCAAGGATCACCTCCTCCAAGCTCAGGAGCAAGGCATCCCGACAAAGAAGAACTAATGTAAGAACGCCTGCATGGATCAACAAGGAGCTCCTGAACAAGCTCAAACATAAAAAGGAAGCCTGCAGAGGGTGGAAGCAAGGACAGGTAGCCTGGGAGGGATACAGAGAAAGTGTCCAAGCAGCCAGGGATCAGGTTAGGAAGGCCAAAGCCCTAATAGAATGAAATCTGGCCAGGGATGTCAAGGACAACAAGAAAAGCTTCTGGAGGTAGGTGATGAAAGGAAGACTAGGGAAAATGTGGGCCCTCTCCAGAAGGTTACAGGAGACCTGTTACCTGGAATATGGAGAAGGTGGAGGTACTCAATGACTTTTTTGCCTCAGTCTTCACTGGCAAGGGCTCCAGCCACATTGCCCAAGATGCAGAAGGCAAAGGCAGGGACTGGGAGAAGGGAGAACTGTTCGCTGCTGGAGAAGATCAAGTTCAAGACCATCTAAGGAACCTGAAGGTGCACAAGTCCATGGGACCTGATGAGATGCATCTGCAGGTCCTGAGGGAACTGGTGGATGAAGTGTCTAAGCCACTACCCATCATATTTGAGAAGCTGTGGCAATCTGGTGAAGTTCCCACTGACTGGAAAAGGGGAAACACAGCCATTTTAAAAAATGTAAATAAAGAGGACCCGGGGAACTACAGGCCAGTCAGCCTCACCTCTGTGCCTGGCAAGATCATGGGGTGGATTCTCCTGAAAACTCTGCCAGAGCATATGGAAAATAAGGAGGAGATAAGTGACAGCCAACATGGCTTCACTAAAGGCAAATCATGCCTGACAATTTTGGTGGCCTTCTACAACAGGGTTACAGCATTGGTGGATAAGCGAACAGCAACTGACATCATCTACCTGGATTTGTGCAAAGTATTTGACACTGTACAACACAACATCCTTGTCCTAAATTGGAGAGACATGGATTTGACGGATGGACCACTCACAGAATCACAGAATCATCAAAGTTGGAAAAAGACGTTGAAGATCATCCAGTCCAACCATTAACCTAACACTAACCGTTCTCAACTACACCAGATCCGTCAGCGCTATATCAGCCCAACTCTTAAACATCTCCAGGGATGGGGACTCCGCCACCTCCCTGGGCAGCCCATTCCAATGCCTAACAACCCGTTCTGGAAAAGAAATACTTCCTAATATCCAGCCTAAACCTTCCCTGGCGCAACTTGAGGCCATTACCTCTTGTCCTATCGCTTGTTACTTCATTAAAGAGACTCATCCCCAGCTCTCTGCAACCTCCTTTCAGGTAGTTGTAGAGGGCAATGAGGTCTCCCCTCAGTCTCCTCTTCTCCAAACTAAACAACCCCAGTTCCCTCAGCCGCTCCTCGTACGACATGTGCTCCAGACCCTTCACCAGCTTCGTTGCCCTTCTCTGGACACGCTCGAGTCATTCAATGTCCTTTTTGTAGCGAGGGTCCCAAAACTGAACCCAGTCATCGAGGTGCAGCCTCACCAGTGCTGAGTACAGGGGTAAGATCACTTCCCTGTCCCTGCTGGCCACGCTATTTCTGATACAAGCCAGGATGCCATTGGCCTTTCCTGACCTCCTGGGCACACCGCTGGCTCATGTTCAGCCAGCTGTCAATCAATACCCGCAGGTCCCTCTCTGACTGGCAGCTCTCCAGCCACTCCTCCCCAAGCCTGTAGCGCTGCTGGGGGTTGTTGTGGCCCAAGTGCAGCACCCGGCATTTGGCCTTATTGAAACTCCTACAGTTGGCCTTAGCCCATCACTCCAGCCTGTCCAGGTCTCTCTGCAGAGCCTCCCTACCCTCGAGCAGATCAACACTCCCACCCAACTTGGTGTCATCTGCAAACTTACTGAGGGTGCACTCGATCCCCTCGTCTAGATCATCAATAAAGATGTTAAACAGGAGTGGCCCCAAAACCGAGCCCTGGGGGACACCACTCGTGACTGGCTGCCAACTGGACTTAACTGCATTAACCAGAACTCTTTGGGCCCAGCCATCCAACCAGTTTTTTACCCAGCAAAGCGTGTGCCCATCCAAGCCACGAGCAGCCAGTTTCACCAGGAGAATGCTGTGGGAGACAGTGTCAAAGGCCTTATCCACTCGGTGGATAAGGAATTGGCTGGATGGTCAGAAATAGTTGTGGTCAATGGCTCAATGTCCACGTGGAGAGTGGTGACAAGTGGCGTTCCTCAGGGGTCGGTGCTGGGACCAGTGCTATTTAACATCTTTGTTGGTGACATGGACAGTGGAATTGAGCGCACCCTCAGCAAGTCTGTCCATGACACCAAGCTGTGTGGTGTGGTCAACACGCTGGAGGGAAGGGATCCATCCAGAGGGACCTGGACAGGCTTGAGAGGTGAGCCCATGCAAACCTCATGAAGTTCAACAAGGCCAAGTGCAAGGTCCTGCACATGGGTCGAGGCAATCCCAAGCACAAATACAGGCTGGGTGATGAGTGGATTGAGAGCAGCCCTGCGGAGAAGGACTTGGGGGCACTAGTGGATGGAAAACTGACTATGAGCCAGCAATGTGCACTTGCAGCCCAGAAAGCCAACCGTATCCTGGGCTGCATCAGAAGTGTGGCCACTAGGTCAAGGGAGGTGATTCCGGCCCCTCTGCTCCACTCTCGTGAGACCCCATCTGCAGTGCTGTGTTCAGCTCTGGGGCCCCCAGCATGAGAAGGACACGGACCTGCTCAAGCAGGTCCAAAGCAGGCCACAAAGATGATCAGGGGGCTGGAGCACCTCCCTTCTGAGGACAGGCTGAGGGAGTTGGGGTTGTTCAGCCCAGAGAAGAGAAGGCTTCAGCGAGACCTTATAGCGGCCTTCCAGTACTTAAAGGGGGCTACAGGAAAGATGGGGAGGGACATTTTATCAGGATTGTAGGGACAGGACAAGGGGTAATGGTTTTAAACTGACAGATTTAGATTAGATATAAGGAAGAAATTCTTTACTGTGAGGCTGGTGAGACACTGGAACAAGTTGCATGGAGAAGTTGTGGCTGCCCCCTCCCTGGCAGTGTTCAAGGCCAGGTTGGACGGGGCTTTGAGCAGCCTGGTCTACTGGAAGGTGTCCCTGCTTATGGGGATCTTTAAGATCCCTTCTAACCCAACTCATTCTATGACTGTATGAAAAGTATTATAACTTACTCAGCATGTTTACATCTCCAGCATCTCCCATCCCCACTTCCACATCAACGTTTTGGTCCCCTCCCCCTGAACCTTGCAGTGGCTTTTCCTAGATTCAGTCCTAGAGAGTGCAGCCTTGTGTTGTCACCCTTCACTTACCTGAATACTTATGCACCAAAACAGTGGTATTTCCTGGGGACTATTTTTTGATGATGCAAAAAAGGCTTCTATGGCAGGGTGCTGAACTACAAACATCAAGTTAGTTTAGAGACAACGTCGATCAGAGCTGTCAGCCCAAATGACTTCTATCATCTCTCACAGCTCCTCCCAGGGCCAGGCACAGCCTGTGCCCTGATGAGTGGCACTTATTGCCAGGCGGATGGGTGGGTGGTTCCTCCAGCTGAGAGAGATGTCTAACTGGCACGACCAAACTGTATTTTCTATTTGCAAATATTTTAGTGCCTGAGATTGATATCGGAGAGGGCTCACAGTCACTTTGGGCACATGGTCGGTGTTCACCCTGTAGCTGTCCAAGCTGATTTAGGCTAAAATGTACTCGTCTTCTAAAATTTCAGTATGGCAACCTTAGCAAAAGAGGGACAGAGTCCCTTGCAACTGCTGGAAGTGTTCAAGAGCTTCTTTACAGCTGAGCTAGCTGTCCCTGCTGCTTTACAACTTATACCATCACAATGCAAGATATGAAACTCATGACTTTGAAGGTAAGGTACAAGATCTGTGATTTCTACTGTGGCAAATCACCAGAGGTTTTAATTTATATCAGCTAAGGTTAGGGCCTAGTGTTTTTGAAGACGTATCTGGAAAGGCACACAAACACAAGGCAACAGCAACTATCACAGCATGAAGGGCTGCAGCACCTGGAGAGCCATCAGCCTGTGAACTCTTGTAGTGGGCACTGCACAAGCAAAGCTGAAAGGCCCCAGGAAGCAAATGCACTGTACATCTGCAGCATCCTGAACCTAAACTAAGACTTCATTTCTAGCCAAAGTCCAAGCAGCCAAACCCAGCTCTGGCGTGGGTCTGTGCAGGGCAGTCCTGCTCTGGCCAGGCAGCATTCCCTGCCAGGGGCTGCACCGGGAGCTGGTAAGCCCTGGCACGAACACACCAGCAGCGTGCAGGTTCTCACTGGCCAGGCAGCGGGAGCAGGAGGCAGGTGCAGCTCCCAGGTTCCATGGAGACAGGACCACACACAGGGGCAGGATCCAGCTCTCAGGCAGCTGGCTGAGCTTGGCATCTCTCCCTCCCCTGGGTGCTTTTTTGGTTTTGTTTTGGCTTTTTAAATACCAACACATTTAAACTCTCTTGTGCATTTTTTGTTTTCCCAGCCTGATGCTTGAGAGGTTTGTAAGTTCTAAGTTAATGGTATATAAAACTCAGAAACACCCCATGGATCAATATCCCCATGTAAAAGTCAAGAAATAAAACATTATCATCATCCAAGTCCCAAGAGAGCCAACTGACATGCCTGAAGCCATGACTGAACCAAAGTGCTGTTCCTCACAAGGGCAACGAACAATGTCGCAACTCCCTCGCAGTCTCTGACAGCTGGATCCTACCTGAAGGGCAGAGTTTCTCAGCTGGAGAGGCGGGAGCAAAGCAGCGGTGAGCGGCAGAGCACACGATGAGCTAACAGAATCTGCTGGGCTTACTACCTGGAAACCCACGCTGCAGCTAGCACCACTGGGGAGCCTGTAGCATGGGGCTGATTTGGGAATCACTGCTCTAGAGAACGTGTTTTTCACTATGTTAAAAATTGCCTCCATTTTTAAGAAGTGGCACGATGCATATATAGGAATTGTTATTCAAGAGGTGACTGCTAGTTTGAAGAGGGAGCATCAGCCAAGTTTACCCACCAGCAGACTCCCAGCCCATCTCCTGCGAGTGAGAACATGAAGCTGAGCCAATGCACACATGCAGTGTTGAGCAACTAAACAAGAAGCATGGAGAATGCTCTAAGACAATAGTAAATACACTATCATCACGTTCTGAGGCTCTCACGGAGAACTGCTGCTAAAGCAGTACACAAGCTTAAGTAACATCTTCTAATACTTACTTCGCAAATCTTTTCCAACGAAGGGACAAAGAAATCATCACAGACAATTGCCAAGGCATAAAACATATACACGGCCTGCAAAAGAAAAGAGAAAATGTTGAGTCTGGAGATTGTCAAGCAGGAGTGAACTGCAGTGTCCCAACTCATCTTAGGTTTGTTTTGGTATGTACTTTTTAAAAAAATAAAATGCTCTTGCAAGAAGAATTCATGAGGTTGTGTGGGATTTAATAGAAAGATCATTAAGTATTTATCCAAAAGTTCTTACAAGCTATCAAAAGCTGCCAACATTTTATCATCACCATAAAGACTTTTTTTTTTTTAATTCTCTGGGTATTCCTAAGCCCCACTTAAATATTTTTGCCTTCCTATTTTCCCCCTGTTGCACAGCACAAGGCTTTTTATGATTGCATTCTGTGAAAATCTAAACCCTAGAGGAGTAATTTTTGAAATACTAGTGTTTTGAAAAGGGGGAAAGGAGGTTGTTTTCTGTGACTGAAGTGCCCTGCCGTGTCATCTGGGGTCCCAGTGATAATTCTTGCTAAACTCCACATAGGAACAACTTCCAAATGACTGAAACCCAAGGGGGAACATGAGCCTTGAAAGGACACCTAGCAAATCAACTCTTCAATTTCATGCAAGCAGCATTTCATCTGTATTTCTGCATTATTAAAGAGAAAGCCATTTCTGTATTATTAAACAGAACATGCTAGGGCCTAATCTCTGCCCCGACAGGCACAGCATGGCTTACATCCATGCAATTAGGCTCGTGTCCTTCCCAAGGAGGGTAACCTGGTCCATATTGGCTCCTGTCCTCCCCAGGGAGGGTAATCTGCTCCATATTGCCCAGAAGGAAGGATCTCTACCCTTTCCTTTGACTGACATCCTGGCACTGGATAGGAAAATGTTTGTTGGCATAGGGGAAAACCCTGTGAAAAGCGTGCCAGCTACCTAACAGAGCACACCATCACAGCCAGGCTTGTGCCCGTGTCCCAGCCCGCTCTAGTTTACTGGCATAGACTTATCCAAGGCCACCCTTACACAAACTTAGACCTGTGGTAAAGGAACACAGTCAGAAATACAGAGAGCCAGAGGAATAAGGGCATCACGCAAACAAGGTAGCCCTGCCCACGCTGCCCAGAGGGCACGCTGCTGAGAGAAGAGCTGCCCCTGGAGTGCTGTAGCCAAGTGTTAAAGCCAAGTGTCCTGCACAGTGGGGGAAGTGGAGAGGAGAGAGGACAACTGCAACCTCTGAAGACCGGCAAGACAGGCCAGCGCTCATCCCTCGCAGCGCTCTTTGGTGTCAGGTATGCAGCGTATCTATTACAGCTGGCATCCCCATAGGAACTAGAAAACAATCTGTCTACACATGCTACCAAAAACCTGCCACAGAGTCTATGTTACCATCCTGGATCTTGATCCCAGCAGACTACAGTATCGGCAAAGGTTTATTTATTGCTATGTACTTGTGAAAGCACGCACGCACAAGAGAGATCCTTAAATTTTGGGCATGTAGACAGAGAGGCGAGGCTCAGGGCATAAACCTGGAACAAACTGCACTGCAGCAGCTGTGCACAAACCAGCTATGGCCAAAAATAGGGAATGTGAAAGGCTGCACAGGGTGAAGCGGGAGAGATGAAAACCTGAGCTCTCCCTCTCCAATTCCCACTCTGGGAGTTTGCTGGCTACCTCTGGCAGAGGGGGGACCCTGGAAGGGGCCTGTGCTCAGGGCAGCAGGCTCACTGCTCCTGCGCACTGAAGGAAATTACGTCCCCCCACATCACTGTGTGGCATGAGGTCACCACAGACAGAGACAGAAGTGCTGCTCTGGAGCAGCACAGATTGTTAACCACAACAGCAAGCTGGGCATCGCCGTCAGGTCTGTATGGTCACAGCATGGCCGGAGGGCTGGCTCACAGCATCGCAGTCCTGCAGCAGCATCTGTATCCTGTCCTGCCGTGAGTTTACACCCCTTGTCTGACCTGATCATGTAAATACCCCTCACACTAGAAATGTGCATCTCCATAATATTTTGCTAGGTTTCCAACGTGTGTGGTTGTTGGGGTTTTTATTTCTTTTTCTTTCTTTTTTAAAGAGAGCTTCTCACCTGTAGAGCTACCAGGACCGTGTCTGAAAGCAAACAGCCCAAAAAGAGAAGTAATTTTGGCATCTGGTCCAATAAAGCAAGTGAGCACGCATCAATCCCTTTCTTTTTCACAGTATCACTCACAGGCATTACAACGTTGTCTTTCCACTCCCAACGTGAGACAAAATTACTTTAAAGTTCAAAGACAGCTCCATCATTTTTGTAATACCTGCCATGTACCAGTACAGAATTATTTTTACAAGTTGTGCAGCTCCAGTGAATAACTAGAGCTGAGGGAAGTGGCCAATATTTGCAGAAAAACAGTATCTTAATCCTATCAAAGCACAGAGTTATTACCACATCACCAACAGATCCTTCTGTTTTGCTTGTCTTTGAAGTTTACTGTTGAATCTTGGATGATGCGAGGAGACCAGAGTATTTCTTTCTGGAGGGAAAGCAGCAATAAAAATGACTTCTGGGTTTTTGTTCTTGTTTTAGTTTTCCAGGAACAGGTTTAAATCCCCCAACTCCCCCAAAAACCCAGACGCTAAGTTGCTAGAATCTAATTACAACTTTGCTGCAAGAAGCCAGTAATTTCTGTGAAAAATTCAGCCATGAAAACTTTTCAAGCTCAAAAACAATTCAAGTATATTTTTTTTTCAGGATTAGAGATGGGAATTTCACCATAATGGATGATTCTGACACCATCTTAAAGATTTCAATGCTAGACTGTCACTTAGGACAGTTTCTGTGCTCCTCTGTCACTACTCATAAACATGAATAAATGTAACTTAGACTTTAACCAACTCTTACACTGCAAATTGGCCCAGAAGACCATGAATGTAAGCAAAATTACAGGTCTACAAATCTGTTGGATGCAGCAGAGACCTTGACCTTGTAGAGGGAGCACTAGCTGCTGACATGATACCAACAGATAACTGTATGAACAGAGATAAAGGAAACAAATGGCTCACAGACATTGTATATCATAGGACAAAGGATCAGAAACAGCCCCAGAAACGTGGCCAAATCCCATTGAAATACAACAGATAGTGGGTGCGCCCAACTTCAGCCTGGATTTTTTGATCTGCTAATCATATTAATCTGCAGTGGGTCATGCCATCATTTTCCCTTCCCAAATACACAGTAATGCCTTTCAAGAACACTAATCTGTACATCATCATCCCTATAAATTGAGCGCATCCTCTATATCTGACATAATCTACAGCCACAGAACGCAGGGCATCATATGGTTGCTTGGGCTTCCTGCAATCTGCTGTTGTTGTGGTAGCCAAGTTCTCCCGAAGGGGGGCAAGGCAATGGGGACGGAGAGAAGACAACAAGCCAAAAAAGCATACGCTCAGAAGCCAAACCAGGTCATTTTCAGCAGCTGTCTCCACACGTGGTGCACACACACAGTCTTTGCCTCCTGTTTTTTCAGATCATACAAAATTACTGTATTGTATGCAGTGCTCACCAAAAAGACGATCAGTCTGGATGGCCATGAGGTGCAAGACGTTTATCAGTTTAAGCTTAGGAAAATCCTTCTGAGAGTTTGATGCGAGGTGTGGGTTTGCACTGTCTCCAGTGCCAATTGGAATGGCAAGGCATATCCATGTCCCGGTACCCATAGTCAGGTAAATCTCACTGTGTTCTCATTTTTAGAGAGCATAACCACAACCCATAAAGATGACAAGGGAACTCACTTTTGTCCACCCATGCTTATCCATTTGTAGGATCAGGTACAAGAGAAAAGGTAAAAACGGGACCGAAATGAGTAAGGAGTAGAGAAGCAAATGTGAAGAAACTGCCATTATACTTTTTCTAATCCTCTTGGAGGTAGTAGGGAACGCCATGCTGCTGTGCCTGCTGAAAGCACTGAGCCAAAGCCTGCTGGAGTCAGTAAGATTACTGTGGGTGATTTAAGCAAATTTTAACACCAGGCTGGTAGAATAGATCAGGCTAAACCCACACTAACTTATATGCTTGAGGGTTTATTTTTAATTACCTCATTGTTGTCACAAATCTGGGTTTGGACTGGAAGTCTTCCCCTACTTTTATTTAACTGGGTTGAGTGCAATACAGTATAAAGTGTCAAAATCTAAGGAGTATCTGACTAGAGTACAGCTTGGTTCACAAACTAAAACACTGGCAACTACCCTTGGTGAGTAAACACATGAGGACAATAACTGTTACGTCCTTGAAAGTTGTTTGGACTTTTTTGGTGGGGCTTTTTTTGTTTGGTTGGTTTTTAAACAAACAAAACAAAATAAGGTTTAGAGTTTTGGCCAGCAGGAACACAACCAAAAAATTTAATTTTATGTCGTCAGACTTGTAAAGATGGAGGCCAGACACCAGTCCAGGCTATTTTATGTGGAAAGGAGGAAGACAGCATCAGGGCAAGCAAGTCTGTTCCATATGTCAGATGTGGAGAATGCAAACAGCACAGCTTAACATTCTGCAGCTGATTAGGTGGTATCAGCTTCCATCTAAGTTAACTTGAGAATCCAACAAAGAGTCCCCTTGCTTTGTCCTTCTACACGTGCAAGCCTGTCCTCACAGGCACCATGGGAGCAGCAGGTTTAGCACAGGTAAGGAAAGCAGCAGGGCAGCGCTCGCTGAAGCCTGTTCCATGTGAAAACAGCCATAGGGGATAAAGGCAGCAGTTGGGGGAACACAGGTGTACTACAGGCAGAGCTGGAGCGTGACGTGTGTAATGGCAACAGAGGACAACATGATGAACAGAACACAAAAAGTAAGTCTCAGCCCCAACATCATTTAGTTGTGTTCAGCCTGAAGTAAAGATATGGAAGTCGTTAAACAGGCAACGTACTTAAAAGACTCTCTTCCTCCCCAGAAGGACATTAAAAAATTACAAAAATATAATGGCCCTGCATAAAAGGATTACAAATACCAGATTAAGTATTATGATTGATTTAAAAATGATGATTCTAACAAACAAGCATCAGAGAAGTATTGCAATCTCTCCAAAGAAGATTATGTATCTTACTTGAAATACATGTTCTGTTTTTTACAGGACATAAATGATAATTTTTCATGTTTGTCCAGCGGTCCTTTGAGTTTCCTGTGCCAGACTTCATAGCCAGATTAAAACTTGCTTTACTGAGCTAAAGCAAGAGGCCCTTCATAAGAAAGCTTAAATGCTGTAGGAGCCAACAATTCCCACAGCCCTGCCTTCTTCCCAAGACAGCCGGGAAGGGAAGAGGTGACCATTCCCGGCTGCTCCCCCTGCAGATCTCCTTCCCCAGCTGAGTGGGCACAGCCAAGGGCCACCACTGCAACCACTGTGACCAAGCATAGGGCTTTCCTCAATTTTGACTGCATTACAAAACCACCTAAAACTCCATTATTGAAATTTTTTTAAAAAACAACCAAACAAGGAACCCACAGAGTCCAAATTTACTTGGAGTAGCAGTCTGTGACATCATGATGTGCTCAGCAGCAAGCTGTCTGTATCGTGCAGCATTCCTAAAGCAAGCGTGTCCAGGACACTGGAAAATCATCACCCTAACAAGATAGGTCTGCGGTACAGAAATGAGACACGGCTGGTTTTTGACTCAGTGCAGAAAGATAAAGACAGAATACATCCAGAGTGACCTACGTTTTCTGAGCAGCTCACATGAAGGGGGCAGGTGCCCCATCGGTGCACCCTGTTCCCATGGCCACGCTGAACAATGGCAAACGAGAAGCCTGTGGGACCGCTAAGCACCGACACCGCTAAGCACCACACCGCTCTGTCACTCCTGCTCAGCGTGCGTGCCCGGGCTCTGCCTGACCTTGACGGTGCATGCACAGACCCTTCACACTGGCAGCGCAACGTGTCCTGGCACCACATTCTGGATTCCTGCAAAAAGCTGGGAAAAGGAGAACCGACACCATACTGTCAAAAAGACTGGGATAACATAAGAATCGGGGCAGAGCCTGCAGATGGGCAAAGACTAAGCAGCAATGGAGCAGGGAGGAAAGGTAGTGCCCATCCCATTGGGCTCTTTGGGGAAACCTGCAGTGATACCCAAACCCTTATTCCTCTGCTGTCAGCAGAAATTACTTGGTGAAGCAATTTCCCTCCTGTCTCGTGGAGGTAATGGGTGCCTATGGTGCAGTGTCCATGAGCATGGTAGGGCTGACGGTCTGCACAGGCAGCAGAATGCTGGACAAACTAAAAACCAATCAAATGTTACAAGAAAGCCTAGACACCCACCCACACACCATCAGGAACAATGCTAAGATTGCAAAATGAAGTACCCAAGTGCTGGCGACCTCCTGGATTGCAGACTGTGTACTTGATCCTTTAGCAGTGAACAGCACCAGACTCTCAAAATCTAGACCCTGGCTCCCTCCAAACTGAACATCCCAAACCAGCAACTTAATGGGGGTGTCCAGAGCAGCATGCCCTCTTCTCAGAGAGGGCATGAAAGTAATTAAGAGCAGTTAAACAATCAGTTGATGACCTCCAAAGATGTATCTAAGGAGAAATTAAACACTATGGCTCCAAACCTGTAATATGGTTTTAGTAGCCCACTTTTCCTTTAAACTGATGTATTTTCAGCTCATAACTAGAAAGCATTGCTAAACTGTTCATGACCAGTTCTTCCTAGATGTTTGAAATGTTTAAGGATTTACTTTCATCTTCATAAAGCATCAGATTATGTTAAGTAATTCTGCACAGCCCCACTGTGGGATCTCTTTGTGTTTTCACTTTTATTAAACAATAGGTCGACACGCTGGAGGAAAGGGATGCCATTCAGAGGGACCTGGACAGGCTTGAGTGGTGGGCCCATGCAAACCTCATGAAGTTCAGCAAGGCCAAGTGCAAGGTCCTGCATGTGGGTCAGGGCCATCCCAAGCACAAATACAGACTGGGCGATGAGTGGATTGAGAGCAGCCCTGCAGGGAAGGACGTGGGAGCACTAGAGTGGATGGAAAACTGACTATGAGCCAGCAATGTGCACTCACAGCTCAGAAAGCCAACCGTCTCCTGGGCTGCATCAAGAGAAGTGTGACCAGCAGGTCGAGGGAGAGGCTTCTCCCCCTCTACTCTGCTCTTGTGAGACCCCACCTGCAGAGCTGTGTTTACCTCTGGGGCCCCCAGCATAAGGAGGACACAAATGTGCTCGAGTGAGTCCAGAGGAGGCGATGAAGATGATCAGGGGCTGAAGCACCTCCTTTCTGAGGACAGGCTGAGAGAGTTGGGGTTGTTCAGCCCAGAGGAGAGAAGGGAGACCTTATAACAGCCTTCCAGTACTTAAAGGGGGCCTACAGGAAAGATGGGGAGGGACATTTTATCAGGATTGTAGGGACAGGACAAGGGGTAACGGTTTTAAACTGACAGAGGGTAGATTTAGATTAGATATGAAGAAGAAATTCTTTACTGTGAGGGTGGTGAGACACTGGAACAGGTTGTCTGGAGAAGTTGTGGCTGCCTCCTCCCTGGAAGTGTTGGACGGGGCATTGAGCAACCTGGTCAAAGCTGTCCCTGCCCATGGGGATCTTTAAGATCCCTTCCAACCCAAACCGTTCTATGATTCTATGCCTTGGGAATCCCCTGCAAGGCCATCTACTGCATTCTCCCAAGGCCCCAGTTTATAGCATTTGCTCCCTAGTTCTATGGCTTTTGTTAAACCAGCTTTACCTTGATGTCTTTCTGAAATAAACATGAAAGTATGGGCAAAGGGGCAGAGGAGAAAGAACAAGTTTTTACTGAAATGAATTAGAACATTTTAAGACGAGGTCAATAAACATGAGAAGCATGATGATGACCTGCTAATCATCACTCCATTGTTCTCCCTACCATTACAAAGCCCCTTTTACAGTCTGGTTTCCTCAAATCCACAAAGAAATTTCAATGGGGACAATGTGACTCTGTGTCTATATCCCCTTTTCCCCACAAAAATGCATTTCTGCACATGCTCTGATTTGATCACACATTTGGTAACTGTATCGCTGGAAGGTAAAAAACAGAATTAGAGGTTTAGCACCCCCTTTCAACCCAGATTAAAGATGCAGATTGCTAAATGCTCACAGTTGTCCGTTTTCTCTACGTATCATTTTTTTCTTTGACAATAGATCACAAACATTTACTCTGCTATAGGAGTGCTGCTTCTGCTTCCCATTCTGCCCAAGGGGCTGGACCAGAGCCACAGACAGTGAAGCTTG
This sequence comes from Strix aluco, assembly GCF_031877795.1. Classification (NCBI taxonomy): domain Eukaryota; kingdom Metazoa; phylum Chordata; class Aves; order Strigiformes; family Strigidae; genus Strix; species Strix aluco. Next base: position 15,870,789 of record NC_133933.1, read on the forward strand.
GGGAGCTTTCCTTGGGATTCATGGAAGGCAGCTTGGGGTAGAAAGACACCAGGAAACTTCTCAGCTGATGCCTGCTGTCTTAGATCCATACACCTTGTGACAACATCCAACAGCCAAGGATGTCACCCACCAAGTACCATGGTGCTAGAAAGGGTGAATCTAGGTGGGTCCTGCACCTCAGGTCCACACAAGGTGGAGTGTGGTCAATGAATTTTTTTGGTCAGTAAAAACCACCATGGAGAATGATGGAGCACCGATGGACCGAGGTATCTGTCTTGCTGCTTGCTAGAGGGGAAGAAACTGGATATGTTTCTATTGGGACCGCAGATGCTTACATCTAGTTCTCATTAAAAAAACCCTTTTCTTTTTATTCTGAAGTAGACAGTTCATCTTGAAATTTCAGTCCTCCAAATCCCATTTTGATACGTGTTTAAAGTATGCTCAGCTTATTCAGAACTGACAAAAAAGCCTTTGGAAAAATAAACTTTCTTGAGAGCAATTATGAAGCCCAAATTAAAGCAGACTGGAAAATAACCCAACTCATAGTTTATGTAGTCAACTGTATGAGAATCCTGTATGATTTCACTGCTACTAATAATGAAAAAATACAGTCCAGGTCTTGTCTCCTTTAAATAGCCTGGAAAAACACATTCAGAGGTATGGATCACGCAGAGATTAAGAATTATCTTAGCAACTCATATTTTTAATTGTCTCATTATAAACTTATTCCTGTAACTCAAGAGACTTTTAAAAATAGTTTTTGTGTTAAAATCTAAGAAATGTGAGGTTACAAGGTAGCAATGTGTTGCTATAATAATTTCCTTTTGCCTAAAGTGGCTGCACAGAAGTCTGATAGCTGTTTTTCAAGTAGGGATGCATTTAACTGCATATAGTTAATCCCATTCTTAAACAACTCTCATAACATTTTTCTATTACCCACAGTATAGATACGAGGGTGCCAACAGCCTGCCAGTATTTTTCAAGACTACAATACAATGTTTACGCACTTTCTGTATGGATTAAGAGCAGTTAATATAGCTCCTTGAATTAACAGATGATCAACAGTGACCTTTTCCTGTCAAAACACAAAAACTGTTGGAGGCACAGAGCACTGACTGCTAGGAAAACAAATAATCAGCACTTGGGATGCAAACACACACTGGCCAAGATGAGCGTCAAGGTAGGTGGGTATGCGACACACTGACTGGCTGTGAAATGGACCCTGAAGTCATGAAATCAAGTGTCCAAAAGTCAGGAAAGAGCAGACCACAGGCTGCCTGGGATGCACGGACAGGTCTCCAGTACAGTATTCCTTGGGACCACTTCTTGGTTCCGCCAGCACCGTTCCTGGCACCTCTTTCAAGGCCAGCCCAAGCCCCACATTTAGACACTCTGAAGAGGGCACTATGAGCACCAGGGATGTGCAAGAGCCACCGCATGTGACACTGATCCCCACAGCACAGGGGCTGCAGCCAATTAGGACAATCCTGCTCCGCTGTCAGGCAGAACAATCCATGGGGGGAATCAGCAGATTTGACCAGAGCCAGGCAGGTGAAACCCAACCTGCCGCTTCACCCCATACCTACAGCGATGGAGCTGGAGATCCTCTGAAGGTCTCTCTCTCCACCAACTGCGGAGAGACTCTGTGTGACTAGCTGCTGCATGACACTGCTTTGTGAGAGGGTTTATATACATTTTTGGGAGTGTTCTTGTGGGGGATAAAAAATCCAGCTAGAGTCCAGTGCTCACTTTCCAAAACATCTCAAAGCTCAATGTTTCCATGAAAACTTGGAAGCCCTGAGCTAGCCAAAGTTAATAGTGATGGTACTCAACAAATTTTTGCAGCCATTTAGCCGAAATAAAATCACAACACAGAGCGCTCGCATTACAACATGCAATACAATCTAATTCATACTTTAAAAGAAATCATGAATCATTGCACATAGCTAATGGTGACTGCTCATTTAAGCTGACTAAAAATTATTAAATGCTTTTAAACATTCATTAGAAGCAGGTATTTTCTTGGCTGCTTAAGAATGCCTCTTCCTCCCAAGGAGTACCAACTCAGCAGTTCTTCTTAAATGAAGATGACATAAAAAAAAAGAAAAGAATTGTCTTCATCTACCTAACAAAAGTCGAGGAACGGATTTTGAGGGATGGTGCTTCCCTGTGACAGTACCGCAGTTGCTGAACACAAGGTCCTCTAACACTAGCTAAGCGTCTAGTGGACTGACAGACCAGGGTTATTTAAAGAAATTTATCTTGAATTTATCTTTAATTTTGATGTTACCCATGCACACCATTTACACTGACTTCTTTGGGGCAGAGATCAAGAAACTCCAAACCCAAAATTGCTCAGATTTTTGTTACTAGTAAGGTCTTTAAAATAGCATCTATTAAAGTCTTCTTGGCACATTTCTGAACTTTGAGGCAAATCCCTTGCCTGTCTGCTGCCCTCCAGAATTCCCAAGAGGATCCAGGACACCCTGCAGCTGACAAATGAGAAATTACGATCTTTTCTTTAATATATTCAGGAAGAAAAACTCACTTTAGCAACTTAACTACTCAGAGGAATTCTGGAAATCCAAATATTTTTTTTCCCCCCAAAATTAATCAGTTAATAATCTTTTTAAATAGAAAACCTTCTCCAATCTCCTTCTCCTACATCTACGTCATAAGGGGTACTGAAAGGATTTCTGAGGGAAACCTCTGGGGATAAGACTTCACTTATTTTTGAAGGCAATTACACCAATATCCTCCCTCAACTTGCCAACCCCACAGCATGCTTGGGGGTGGAGGGCAGGGGACCACAATAGCCTGACACCCTCAGCAAAGCTGGTCTGGCTGAAGTCAAGTAACTAGCAGGAGTTTATTTGCATGACAGCATGAGCCTGGGCTCATGGGCTGCACCGGGGCTTTTAAAAGGGGTTTATATAAAACTGAAGTATGATATACTCAGTGTAGTTACCGAAACTCACAACCACGACTGAGAGCAGAAGCCCCTGTGGGCAGGAGGCGGCATCAGCCCACGGTGAGCGCACCAAGCCCTGTCCACACCCATAGGAGAAGAAACACAGCGTCACAAAACTTACACAAAGGACGTGCAGGACCACAGCTCCATGTCTCCTGTCCTCATTTGTGAAGATGTCACTGGGGAATTCATGGAGAGCTGCAAAAAGGGGGAAAAAAGAAAGCTCAGATGTTTAACTGGCTATTCAAAAACACCACACATACTGTTAAGTAATGTAACAAAATGTTGCCCAAGCTCTTCTACCAAGCAGTAGTCCTACAGCTACCATGCCAGAGGCTTTTGTTTTACCTCCCTGTTCGTTTAGCTTAACTTGTCCTCTGGCAATTATAGCCTTTCCTCAAATGTTTTCTGTGTAATCGGCTTCCGTGGCAACCACAACTTGTGTATGCAAAGACGCCTTCGGGAGGGCTGATAAATCCTGAGAGCGCAGCACTGCACTCTCCTGAAAACGTTCAGGGGAAACAGTGTTGTACAGAGCAGGTGGTGATGGGTCACTCTCACCAAGCATTTCTGACTTACAGTTTTGTACATGAAATGGATGGGTAAGAGCATCCCCTCAAGCCCCCAGCATTGCCTCTCCATAGGTAGGGTGCAGGTAACGTGTACTTCAATCTCTGGCAGGACCTAACACTCTCCAGACAGGCAACAACTTCCCTCGAGTGCCCTTCCCAACAGCAGGCATGGTGGAGGCCTTATAGTAAACCGCCTCTCAGCTGTTTTCATTCTTTACCCTACCCTGGTGTCTCTCCCTGCCCTCACTGAACTAGTAACAGATGATGGACTTCCCTGTACAGCAAACGCTCCAAGGATAACCCGCTGTGTTAGACAGCCAGTCAGTGGCTGATAGGGGATGCAGCCCAGGACAGGGGTAGATTTGGAAATTGAAATTGAATTGAAATTTGGAAATGAATCCTTTCCCTACCTCCAGACTTCATCCTGTCTCCTCAGAGACATCCTCAACACAGACAAGACAGATGGATGGCGCTAGTGATGCAGAGGAGGTTTTGACAAAGACACATCAAATACTTTGGGGAAAAAAAAGCAAGTGTGCAACTCTCTGGAGTTGCAAAGATTTCCACTGGGAAGGCTTAGTATTACTGCAAAGCTCTACGAGCTGTAACCCTACATGCAAAGTCAAGCCGGAGTCATCCCAAAGACAACAGTTCAACGGGGTGACACATGTCTGAAATTCTGGAAGCAAGTTTTCTCCGAAGGTGCCATGAGAACAGGTGAGAGTTCCCACCTTTCCTGCATGCTCTTGCTCTGCCCAGCGAACGGCTGCCAGGTAGTGTCTGTAAAACAGCCCAGCCCGGGAGCCAGGCTTCAGCCAAAGATCCACAGCAAGGCAACAGCTACTGCCCACATAAACGCAAGGACAGCGCTCAAGGACTCCCTCAGCATGCCTTGTACGTGTTCCCAACAGCACCTTTTTCCTGCAGCAAACTCAAAAGCAAAGCTGTTACTGCTCCAAATGAAGGATATATGCCTTTACAATGCACTAAGGCTGCAGGGCTCATGCAGACTCCGTGGTCTAATTAGCTGCAGAAACAGCATCTGTTGGTAGAAGTGAACCATGAAGAAACTTCACGCAAAAACATAATTATTTCAAATAATGGTAAGATAAAGCAGGGAAAAAACCAGCAACCCAAATCAGATGCTGTTTCTCAGTAAAGCTGCCTATTGGCAGCATAAGTGGATCCCACTTCTGACCTCACCGATCGTCCCATGACCATGATCTCCTCAGTGCTCTACCACACCTTGCTGTAGCCCAGCTCACAGGAAGGAAAAAAAGGCGGCATTCTACATGGGCAGACGGTGATGTGCTGAAGATGGTAACTCCCCTCCAATTCCTTCCACCTTCTGAAATCACAAGATGGCACATTTTGCAAACAGGCAGAAGTACTTTTACCATCCCCTGCATTATGAAATGGTGGATTTCCTTCCCCAGGGATGTTGGCGACAGGCAACAAAGTAGGAAAGGCCTAGAAAGAGATCCTGTGTGTCGGTGATATTAAATCTGGTAATCTAAATGCAAACTCCAGTCACTGTAAACCCTGTCTTGAGCAGTCAGCAAGGGTGTGCATGGGCAGAAGACCTGATCTTCACATGCTCTGTTGCTTACACTTCTCCCTAAGCATCCCCAACTAGCCACTTCCAGAAGTAGGATGCTCAGCTAGGTGGCCATTGTGTCAACTTCCTAACTTGGGCAGTTTTCTAAACAATCAAGAGAGAAGAAAGGGACATTTTGAAATCTGCAGTGAGAGGTGATGGAAGCAGAACCATGACCTCCTGGTCGCTCAGGCATTCATTCATGCTTTCACTCCCTTCCTCCTTACAGCAGAGAAAAGCACCAGTTCCAAAGTATGAGCTTACACCTAGAGGAGGTTTGCACTTCAGCTCGGCTTTATTACCTGGTTTAAGTCCAACAGAGTCATAAAGTCTTAGAAATGACACACTAACAAGCATCTGGGACAGACAATGGCCCACTATGCCAACCCAGAAAACAGCTCAGCAATTTAGTCTGGTCAGTATGCCTTCATTAAGAGCAATATATTTTTGTTAGATTAGCAGTTCTCTTTCCAAAGTCAAGTAATCAGTAGAACAATTGAAAAGAGCATGCAATACAGTTGGATAACCTTTGTTGCAAATACGGTATTGCAAGTCATTTAAAGACAAATTTCTTCCATTTACTCAAATGCTTTATTACTGTTCTGGATGTTAATTGGATTATAAAGCACTTAAAGACAGTCTGCCAATTAGGTTGCAGGAATGGCTTTTGGTTATAAACTGAAAAGCAAGTGTGAAGAAGATGTTCTGGCATTCCAAGTGCTTCAGTAATTCCAGATTTGAATTGCTCAATAACAACTAAAAATAATGGCTTTCTTCTAATGGTCAGTTCTGCACATTCAGCCTTGAGTTGGAAAAAAAATCAAGCTGCATTTTTCCTGGCTTTCACATCATCATCATTAATAAAGCTCCAGCAATTGGAATTTAATCAACAATTCTACAGATGATTAAATGGAAAAACAACCCAGCTCACTCTCAGAGCTTGGCTGCCTGTGAAGCAATAACTGAGCAAAGGGTAGCTACATCTTAATTTTGTTACTAATGCAAGCAAGAGATCTACCCAGGCACTGTATCTGAGGATGAAAATATTCTTTTTTACATAAGCGGTCTTGTGACCAAAGACTCAGGTTAATACTGTTAATTGTATTCCTATGCGTTGATAAACGTTATAATGAGTCCTACCAAATTAGTGGGAGCTACTGGAGCAGTACAGACGGCACCTTTAAAATTCATCTTACAATGAAGTAGCACCAGCAATACCCTCGCACGCATGGTAACGTCGCAAGCACAGGTACAGCCATGGAAACACCACATCGCGCCGTCTGAGAGGGCCGTGCACCACAGCTTGCTGAGAAGCCTGGCGTAGTAACCCTTGGCCAGCTTGTGGCTTACATCGTTCACCGGGGACCAGGCACACCACAGGATCAGGATCGGGACCAGCCTGTGCTGAACCCCTGGGCAGGCTGGGGGAGCCCCGGTCCTGGGGATCCGGGTGGGTGTGAAGTCTGGGGAGGGCAGGCTGAGCCAGGGCTGCTGGCACCTCCCAAGGGAAATGCCAAGCGTGGGGGCCAGCCCAAACTGCACAGCAGGCAGAAGGTTTTGGCCTTTTATGAGAACTAGCAATACCCATGACTTTTTATAACAAATCAGGATTCACCTGCCAGGAGTTGCAACTATTTTCTTCTGAAACACAGCTAGTACTGCCAGGATGCCATTTACCCTCTCACCTCCAACACATGTACTGTGCCAGATATACCCAAAGCTGCCAAAAACACGTTTAGGTGTGCAACCTAAAGAAACTAGCCAGGTATCAGCACCAAGACAGGATTTAAAAAAACCCAAAAAAACAACACAAAACACTATGAAAGTTGTAAGACAATGAAGTTAAAATAGCTGGAAAGGATTCATCTTTCCTCAGCGAAATGTCATTATGTGAAAACCAAATGTTTTCATCACAGTTTTAAGAAATGTTCCTGACCATTCACCAGACCATAAGACATTGCAAAGAAAACATGGGGAGGTAAGTTTTTAGCAATATGCAAAATGTTTTGCTAACACACACATGCATATGCTTCCCTCTCCCTCCTGCACTCCCTCCTGCAGCTACCTAGGAGATTTTACTATGACAATTTGTAACAGCGACAATGAAAATCCAATCCCTTTACCAAGAGTCTCTAGGAAGTTCAAGGAGACCGAAGACCAAAGTGCTCCTAAGGTAAAAGCATACAGAAAAAAAACAGTATCGAAATAGAATAAGCTTGTCACTGCTGGCAGAGGTGGGGAATCCTAGCCATCCTTTCCGTGCACAGCAAAAACATTTAATCCTCCCTCAGATTCCGGTTCCCACCTCCACACTGTAATTCACCTTCTTATCTGAGAAAATCTAAGGTGTCCATCACTGCATTCTCTACATCATCATGTGAACATAACGCTTTTAGTGGTTTACACTTGAACGTATACAATTGTAAAATAATGTATGCAAATTTGAAATCTGCTGCATTTTTATTAGATGCATCAGGTGCAGATGAGTACAGATAAGAGGAGAGCTTTGCAAAACACAGGAGCTCCTTTCTAAGAAGAAATAAAGGGTGTTGCTGGAACACCACTCCAACAACAGCTGCCCTATTTAGCCAGTATAAACGCTCATACAGTTTGTTATTTTGCTTAAAAGAGTTCTCAGCTTTTGTACAGAAAATAGGGGCAGATTTTGCCACGCTTATTTTGATTGCACCAGGAAAAAACCCACCACCCTGTCAATAAACCTAAACTCAAAGAATTGAAGATTTCTGCCCAATTGATCCACTCTCATCCTGCAGACTTCATAGGTATTGCGCCTGCAAACTGCAGAAGGGGAAGATCACGACACAAACTCAGCACCTCCATGGACATTTTCTGCGTGGGCATTAGGTACAATGCCAGTCTCCAAGACCAGGCCCATACCCTTGAAGCAGCACCGCAGCACCCAGCACTGACAGCATTTCTACCCGAGATGCGTGAACTCCAGCCTTCAGACGCACGCAACTCAGCTTCAGTTTTCAGTTAACAAGAGGTGCATTCTCAGAAAACAAAGCACAGGAGCATGCAGCTCAACACAGTGCTTTTTTTAGAGTGCAGTTCAACCTTGTATTGGCAACTTGTAAAATTACTGGTAGATATGAGGATTATTAGAATTTGGAAGTAACTGGAACGAGATGACTATTAGCGAGGTATGGATAAGCTTGGTAAAAAGCAGGCTAAATAATGAAGAAGCAGACCAGCAGTAGGTGTGAAAAAGTTTCGCTCTTCTGCATTAGCCTGAGGACGTGAGGGCAAGACTTCAGATGTTTGGACAGATAGCAGCTGCTGTGCAGAATGGGAAGCCCACACCTTTCAAGAGTGGGGCACATGGCATCGACAGCAGCCCACGCCACGACGCCAGCAAGGACCAAGCATTTGCAAGGGTATCGCAGTACACACTCCCCTCGCCAGATTTAGAGGAAAATTTTGCATCCATGCTTGACAGGAAAAAGTTATTTTAGTCATAATACAATGAGTTGGAAGAAATTCTTGTCCTTTTACTCTCAATCAGTGTGTGATTCATTAAAACTGGAACCCTGTTCAGCCTTGGCTTTAGCTGACTTACAAAATGATCCGCATTACCACTCTGTTCAGAGGATTTGCCGGCGCAATACAAATTCGCCTCTGTTCTGCACAGTCAAGCTACTCCAGGCAGTTCACATGCTGTGCCAAGGACAGATGCGCAGAGAAGATGCTTCTGTACCATTCTTCTGGATGGCAGCAGGGAGTGTTACCTTTTCAAAACCCTTTTCCCTGTCACTCCTTTCCCTCTCCTATTTCATGTCTCCACCTTTCCAAAAGGTTTCTTTTTAAAAAAACCCCAACACTGTACTGGAATAATAGTTCTCAAAGATGCAACATATACTTATTTTTTTTAAAAAATTCTTAATATTTCTAGCCAGTGTACCTACTCTAGGGACAAGAAAACCCTTGGGAAATCTGCCATAGCTTTTGCAGAAGGAAGAACTGAGGATGCTCAGCCTAGGCAATGAATTATCAGCAAAGAAAACGCAGAAATTTAAAAACTCAGTTCATTTTCTCACGCTGTCTCCACAATTCTTTCATGGCCAGAGGTAATTCACGTCAGTACCAGGCACTGCAAACACAAAGCATCCAAATACCTAGTGGGGAGTGGCCCAGCCTCTATTTGTATACAGCTTTCCAGGAGAATTACTCTGCCCAGTGGCCCCTGCTTGGCTGCTTCTTTCCAAATAGCTCTTCACAAGTGGGTTGCACATCCCGTCATGGGGTAAGAAGATAAGGCTGCAGAAAGGCATGACTTCAAAAAATTACATGAGCAGGCTGGACTAGAAACCAGGATTTAGATACGCAATTCCAACACTTAGGGACCGTTGGTATTCAGCTGTCATTGAAAGTCCCAGAGACAACTATACTTCTGCAGCTGGAAAAACACAGACAAGTTGCTGTGCCAAGCAGCTGGGTGTTAGCTCTTGTCTAAGCCCAGATGACAGATCATTTGCTCCTGTGCCCAACTCGAGGTGTTCAGAGCGTGCCAGCTCGCAACAGGAAAGCAAATACATCATACATCATTAGCAACAAACAACAGGAACGGAGAACTTGAGGGAACATCACTATGCCATTGCACAGACGCACGCGGTGCTGTATCCCAAGGCAGTGCCTGTCATGCTGGTCTTCCCATCTCGGGAGGGATGTAGCGGAGCTGCGAACAGCTCAGAGAGCAGCAGTGGGATCAGTCGGGAGGATGGACAAGCTGTCAAGCACGAAACACTGTAATAGAGACCACCTCTTTAACCTGAAAAAGGTTGAGTGGAGCAGGGGTTTCTGAAATCGAGTGGCAAGGAGAGGGAGAAAAGGGACCAACTGCTCACCAGCTCTCCTGGTGCCTAAATGAGAGAGGCCAGCAGGAAGCAGGTCAGCTTGTCATCACGTGCTGTAAATCTGAATTTTCCGTGGCTTCACAGAGAAAACTGACAAGCCAACAGAAGAAAAGAATTCCCTCAAAGACTAGTAACGTAAAGATTGCTCTTGTGGCTCAGGAAGTCCCTGTACAGCAAACAGCTGCAGCTCATCTGAAAGTGTCCTCGCATGTTTGCTCAGTAGGTTTCTTCAACTTCTACTATTGTCATCTATGAGGGACAGATATTAGTGGAGTAAGACCTTGTGACCTGAGACAACATTTTTTGAATCAATGCCAATAGCTTTTTACACAGGGAAATAAAAATATACTTTAAAACAATCCTTTACCTTCCCTCTCCATCCTCAAATTCATTATTTTAAACTCAAACTCAAGATTTCTGACTGCTTCAGGGTTAGCAATAATTCACCACCTGCCTGCACACTGTCTAGCCCAATTCCCTGACCTCCAACAGCATCCCCTGAATGGTATCAACTCTGACAGCGCTGTAAGCCCTACCAAATATATAGGAGAGTAACTGCTACATCCCTGAAGTCTGTCCCTCACACGGACCAGTGAGCCACTGAGGTGAGCTTGAAGACGTGGGGAGGTGAGGGGGCTCAGGAACTGCTGGATATGTTCAGCTTCACAGCTACCACTGCTTGGAGACTGGCTTGTACATGGACAGCCCCACGCTCTGCAGCACACCCGTCCCTGCAGCCAAAGCCCATGGGAACAGCTTTAAATGACGTGGTACAGGAGAGCAAGGGACTGTGAAAATCTTTGGTTGTCTTTAAAAGCAATAAGGATCGGTGAAATTCTTGCTGAGGGGAGGGCAGAGTACCTTTTTTTCTTTTTTTTATATATACAAATGTCTTTCTGCCAAGTAAAAATGGTGTTTGCATTACAGTTGCGTGATCTAAAATTCAAGAGAGCCAAACTATGCTGATATATCAATAATACATAATTTTGCTAATGTTTTACTCATGTCACCACTTAACTGCTGAAAACAAGCAGCTGCAAGTGCACAGGGGTACAGCACACCATTATAAATCATGCAGCATCCCCCCCATAGCCAATGGCACTGTCCCACACCTTGCGACTGCTTTAAAAGGGTCGGCTCTTACCAAACAATGGATGTTCAGATAGCATTCTTGGTACCTGCGCAGCAATGAATTTCTAATTACCAAAAATTGAACCTTTACGGTGGACGTTCAGGCAGTGATGAGCTTATGCACACTTCTACTTCCTTGAGTTACTGCACGCTGATTTGCTCATGAGTAGCAGGCTTACGCCCAGCACAAAGGATGCTGATGGCAAACGCTCTGAACAAAAGCGTTTCTATGTTTTTCCAGGCTGGCTCTTCAGCAGTCGTCAACAACACACCCAGAGCATTACTGTCATGACAGGGAGCCTTGCTACAAGTCAACATTAGCGAGTCCACTGCAGACCACCTCTGAGCCACAGTCACAACCTTCCCTGCAGCACATCTGGGTGGGTGCCAAGTCACCTTTTAAAGGGAGAGAGTACACAGGCAGACGCATGGGGCCACCCAAGGTTTCCTGGAGGAGGGGAAGCAGAGTGAAGTGATGTTGCTTCACATGGCTGGATGAGGGGATCCCTGTGGTGAAGACTGTGGGAGCAGGAGGGAGCTCCTCTGACTCTGGCCACAGCGCATGGCCCTGGGGGTCTTAGCAGTGATCCAGTCTCAGAGACCATTCCTTGACACTGGTGCTGTGTGCTCACCTGACATCCCCTTTTTATTACAGGCGGCCTTTGGAAACTAGGCTTTATGGTACAAATAGCTGCCGGTACAGATGTAACATGAAGCAGAGCAGCCTTAGACAGAGATGTGAATACATGGAGCAGAGGGCTTTGGTCTGCACACAATCAGCAAACATTTCCACCTTAACTTTTCGGGAGCTCTGTGGAAAGGTGCAGCCCTTGCAGATGAGGGGGCATGTTACATAGGTAGCATGCTCAGGAGCTGCATAAAGACCCTGAGTCCCACCTGAGGAATTCCCATCACAAATAGCTCATCCCATGAACTTCTCCCCTTAAAGCATTTTGGTTGATTTGCTATGTTCTCTTATCAGAAAGTAGCCCTTTAACTAAATATGGCAAGAGGGGAGTGCTGTGGGATCCTGTCAGGATATAAATCCCATCGTAACTTTACTCTCTTACTCACACATGGCCATTTATTCAGTCTTGGGGTTTTTTTTAGGTATTTAGACTAGATACAGCTGTGTCAAACGCTCTTACTGGAAGACATTCATCCTGGCTGCAGCGTGCCACCGAGGCCAGATGGCAGCACTGCCAAAGGATGCTGAACCACCTGGCCAGGAAACAGGGCAGTGACGGGGCATACCGGTGTCGGCACTGGGGGCGAAGCAGCTGAGGACACTGCCGAATCTTGCTGGTAGGTCAGAAACGCCCCCAGGCTGTGAGATGTCGTGTCCCTCCCTTGAGAGGGGGTTCATGATGGGGGTGCGGAGCTCTACTGTGCACCCTTTCAGAAATCGCTGCTGGGCCAGTGAACGGCTCCACGGGCAGCTGTAGGAGAGTGCAGTCAGGGCCCATGGAGAGGGGGAGCAGTGTTACGGAGCTGAGACAGCTGTGCACATCCAAAAGCCCCCAAAACTGCACGCAGCTGCTCTGGGGTACCCCCGGCTCCCTGCTCTGTCTCTCCAAGTTAGCACATACCATACATGCAGAACGGGCAGCATGCCAGGCTGCTTTCAGAAACAAAAATACAGCGGCTGCATGACTTCCACTGAGCTGATGACTTTTCCTCCCCGCACTCCTGCGCGCCCGTGGAGCCCGGCTGGCTCAGTGCCGGAGCGGGGAGGGAGCCGAGCAAGAGCTGAGCGTGAGCAGAGGTTTCCACCCGCCCTGCCAGCCTGCCGCAGCACTGCGAGGAACTAACGCGACCCTGCCTGCTCAAACGTGCTGAAGGTTGCCAATCCTCTGCACACAAACTGGCCTTGAACAGAATCCAGCACAGAGCCCCAGCTCGTGCCTATTGTCACTGAGAGCTTCATATCACAGATCCAAAAGCCAGAGACAAGGGAATGACCCCCGGTATTTTCCATGCAAGCCTCTGGTCACTTCACCAGCTTAAAACACACAGCTTCCTAATGGAATACAGACCTGCCTCTGGGCCACATGCACAGCACAGATCTTACCATCACAGACAAGCATCTTTTTTTTGGCCTCCCTGTCGCTGGAGGGACCCCTCAGCCCCTCTGCAAGCCGAGCAAGCCCACAGGACCCCCAGTATCTTCAACACTGTCAGTCATCACTTTTTTCTTGTTCTCTGTAACAATCTGTGCCTCTCCAACAATCAAATCAGTCTAAAACTGCTCTCCCTAATACCCGCATAATTAAGGATGTGTTTAAGGATTTATGTACTCTAATCAAGAGGAACCCAAGAAACTGCCCAACCAGCCTCCCTTACCCCCTCCCTTCTCCCTTCTCCCCCCCCCCCCCACCCCCCCCACCCCCGGAGTCTGTTTCTGCTCCACCAAGAGCAGATCCTCCAGAGGCCATGGCTCATCGGCCAGATGAGATGCAAAGCCTGGCCGTGTGGAAATGGCCATGTCAAGCCACACAGAGATACCTGTGGGCTCAGGAGCTTCAGGTGACAGCACCAGCAGGTTAAATGAAGTTAGGGCTATCATCTTACACCATGCCAGATAGGTTTTTTTCCCCTCACTGATTTTTAGCTTAATTTATCAGGACATTACAGCCCAGTCTAACAGCCCAGTCAAAAGACACGTTTCAATTACAGATAGCTGGTATCTTATCAGCTCCTCTGTCAGAGATCGCAGCAAGAGGCAAAGTGATGGGAGCATCATAGCTGAAGCTGCTGAGCCTTGTCAAGTACCTGTTCACAGGAGCCTCCTGGTGGGGTGAGCCAGACAAAATAGACATGGTATGAATAAAATGGGAGAGTTTTACATTTTTTTCAAGTATGGTAAGTTATGTATGGGCTGGAGGAAAGAGAGGAGGGAGAAGACGGTGGAATGGAAATATGAGATGATGAACCACGTGTACCATGGGGAATACAGAACTGGCAGATCATTTGCATGGGAAGTGAGAACAAATATCACTCCCTCCTGTTCTGGAGGAAGACTCATGAGAAATCACTGACTGAAAACACCAGGCATTGCAAGCTTCCCCATCTACCCACCTATGCAAACACCCTTCATTAAATCCGGGAAGCCCCATTTCTGCCTTGTAGCAGAACTCTAGGAAGGGAAGATCTGGCCAGGCTTGTGATACGTGTAAAACACACATAGCTTTGTTAGTGTACCTAACGGCTTAGTTGCCTATAATTCCACTCACATCTGATTTTCACATGTTCAACGTTTAAGATGTTCAGAGTTGTACAGAAATTGAAAAATGCATTTCCTCTGAAATGAGGCACATGTGAAGTGCTCAACTCTGAGCACCCCATATTCTGTCATCCCCCCTTTCTTTAGACTCTCTTGGTTGTGTGTTGTATTGCAGTGTGCCTCCAGCCTCAAATCCTGCTCCATCATGTGGCTGTTCCATTATGCCAAGCGTACACACACAAAACAAGAGTCAGATCCAGAAAAGGTTTCCCTGAAACAGATGCTTTCCCCAGATGCAGAAAGTAAAGCCTCCAAGCAACAAATCTCTACATATAAGCAGAGCCCTTGTGAAGTTAAAAAGGTTCTGCGTGGCCTCAATGCAAATGAATAGCTTGCAAGGTCAGAGGTGTATCTGAGGACAAGCAAATATGTCTAAACACAATTGGGGAAAAAATCAGGAATAATAAATAATATACAACAGCATATGGTTCAGAGAGAGTTTAAGTCAAGTAACAACAGCAAATGACCTTTAAATAGAAGGTTATATTTTCTTTTGTTCAGTAGAAGACTTATTTCTGTCACAGCAAGATTCTGGCAATTGTTTTCCAGGATCTCTTAGCTTTTGTATTTCTGCATTTCATTTGATCATGCTACAGTTTTTGTTTTGCTTTGTTTGTGTGTGTCCCCCCCCCCCCCCGCTAGCAACAATTACTGCTTCTAGAAGGAAATGCATGGAGGCATTACCAGAATTGCCCACAGTTATAACTTCCACAGACCTAAGCACAGCTGGCCTTGGATCAAGATGTTTCCCTTGACAAATGCAATACTTGTGCAAAGTTATCCATTATCAGCCACACACTCTGGTCAGAAATAACTGGCACGAGGAAGGTTCTCAGCAAAACCACAGCAAGAAAAGAACAAATCTTTGGCTAGCTCCTGTCCTCACATGAACTGCCAGAAATTCCTAATAACTTACTGGATTAATTACAGCTATTCTGGACTTCCTGAACTTCTTTTGATTGGGACCAGAATACAGTCTCTCTTTCATTAGCTTTATTTTGGGGAACAAATATTTACATTATGTTCATACTGATGGGTAGGCTAACCAAAAAAGGCACTTTTTTTGCAAGAAACACTTTTATAAAGCCACCTGGAAAGGAACAGATGCTGCTGTTACATCTCTTTTTATCTTGGGGAGAAAAGAGAAGGACTTTTTCATCTCTCAAGATCCCAAGTGCTGGATGGGAATGTCATAAGTGGGGAATAAATTCTTCCCGGTATGCTTCAGCCATATCCCCAGTATAAGGGTGGCTGGGAACCTGGATTAGTGCATCCAAAAAACCTCCTGCAAACAAACAAACATTTGGGACTTTGCTCAAAACATGTCAAAGTTGTAGCTTAAACACATGGTCTGGGAATGTTTTGTGCTCTAGATGCTCCTTCCAGCCTGAACATCACCTTTGCCAGGTGCAGGATGCTGGTCACGTAGTGGCCATACTGAGCTCAGGCTACCTGCAGACGTATCTGTTCATTAGACATGAGGGCTTTCCCCTCCCTTTATTTACTTATTTTGAAAAATCAATCTGCCTGCTAAGTATCAGCCACATGATGGTGCTTGCAGAACAGATGGGATACGTATTAGCCAGCACCAGCGTACCCACCACTGTGCCCAGTGCCACGAAGCCCGTTCTGCCGGAGCACAGATCTGCATACAAGTTGCTGGATGCACAACAAGCAGAAACTTGGACACACAGCCGAAACACGAGACAGATGGAGCCAACTTTTTGCCAAACAAGCAGAGAATGTACCGCCAGCACTGTGGGCGGCTGTGGCTTTCCTCTCCTGCGGGACGAGCACACACCTACCTGATTTGCTAGGCTCGAAACCTGCTCCTGGTGACTTCCAAACTCCCCACACTAGCCAATTCCCGGGACTAGCCAATTTCCCACGGAAAAGGGGCAGTACATCACAAGAGATCACCTCCAAAATCTGCCAGGGGACCCATGGGCCCTTTTAGGGGACTTGCCCACACCCTGGCAGTGCGCTCACGCACCCCTGTTCAACTCTTCTTAGCCCAAAACCAGTCACTTGCTGCCTACAGTCTCCCACAGCCATGGCAACCTGTGGAGCAGGATCCCTATAGAAAGAGCCAGACCACTGTTATCACTTAGCAGAGGTCTGCTCTGCACCCTGACACTAGGTCAAGGGACAGACAGGACTGATGGCTGACAGAGGAGCCCTTATTGAGGGGAGGGCAGCAGCTAATGATGCCCACTCTGATGTGTCTTGTGAAACAGGAAAAATAACTTTTTATTAGAACTAGCCTCAAATAGCCTGGTCTTCCCACAGACAGCAATCGTGGAGGAAGCCAAAGGGACATAAGTTGGTATCAAAAGCAACAGTCCTCATTTTGCTATTAATCCTGCCTCCAGGAGCCCCTAGTTATCATTTCCTTGCTCCACATTTCAAGCACGCAACTGCGACTGATGGACATTCCCACAACCCCAGGCAGGATGCTTCATCTGCCCCGGCCCCTCGCAGACCTCTCCTTCTCCTAAGAGAAACAACTTTAATTCTACATTTCAGACACACAGAAGACAATGTGTCCTTCATAGTAACAACCACCCTGGTTTTGCTACTGGTATAAACTAATTCTGTAATCCCTCACTGGTTTAGCTGAAGAAGCACAAATCCCAGTGCAATCCCAACTGATTTTTAAAGTGCTAGCAGATTAGTTACTTTTACAAAGAATCAACTTCTGGTAGCATTTTTAAAGATGTTTCGGAGGGTGCACACAGGGACTTGCAGTGCTTTAAATAAAACGATTCCACTTTGTGCACAACTGGTCTGCATCGGTACGAGCAATTCCAAAACACTCGGTGCTTCTAGTTTGTTGCACTAGTGGGCAGAGTGAATTTTAATAACAGGTTGCATGATGGAAAAATGTTCAGTTTAAGCCAATTTATTTTAGTGTGACACAGCTGAAACCTCACTCACTAGCTCTGTTCGGCTCCTGACAGAATTGTCCACGTCTCCTGCATAAAGCACCACGCTGTATCAGTGATGAACCTCGCCCCTGCAGGGCTCCTCACACGGGCTTTGTTTCTAACCCCTCTTTCAAGAAGTCATCAGCTTCAAGTCAACGGCAGAAGTGACTAACTGAAGAGCTGTCTCACTCGCCTGCTGAGTACAAGACCATAGATACAGTCTTGTACCCTCATCCTTGTAAATGAGGAATGGCATTTTTAGAGAGGGTCTTCTGCCTCCCACCTTCTCATTCCCCGAGAGTTTACCTCAAGATGGGTGCAAGTGATCTGCACCACTTCAGAGCAGCAGTGTAATGTTCAGAGGTGTTCAGACTTTAGTGTCTAGGCTCTTCAGTGAACAAGCAGCCCTGGTATTTGGCATTTAACCTCCCAGGAATTAAGGCTTCAGCTTTGCCTATTTATTCTTGCACCCTTCACCAAACACTGACAGTCTCCTGTTTAAGCAGGAAAGGCAGAAAGCAAGGATGAAATGAAAATGCTCTCAACTCTTTCCTCGCTACTGGTTCAGACATCTTTAGAAGAAACCCTGAGTGCTCAAGTCTCAGCCTTGTCCTTCTTCTTTTGCATCCAAGTAGGGGATGGAGTCAGCAACAGCCTACAGCCAAAAACACCTCTAGAAAACTTTGAAATGTTTTTATCTTATCTCTTTTTACTCTCTCTTCTTCCAAGGAGGCAGCTTCAACTTGGGTCAAAGCCAGCACTGCGAGGTAAAAGTATGGCAATGCTATTGCAAGCAAGAGGACGGATGGCGCCTGTACCTGGGAGCGCGGTGCAGGGCCAGCACCCGAGGTCAGAGGAGTAAGTGGATGGTGAGATGCTGTGAGAGGAGGATGCCCACCAACGAGTAGCCAAAGTGCTTCTCCAGGCCAAGGGGGATGGTTTTATTTCAGCTGGGAGCTGGAAGTCACTGCGACTACAGTTTGCTCTGGAGGGGCCAGCCTGGCCCTTGGAGCTCCCCCTGCCCTCCCAGCCCCCAGGAAGCAGAGCCCAGCCACACAGCTGCCACAGGCTCTGCTACTCACATGCCATCGTTGCAGGGATTTGTTGCCTGCAAATGAATTTCAATGTTTAAACTGTCCAGGCTCATCTGCGTAGCAACTCTAATACTCTTTAAGCTCCCTCAAATTTCTAAATGCTTAAAGCTATTACAATCTCTTTGTTATTTTACATTAGGCATCCCATTAACTATTTTCTTACTTTGATGTAATCAGTGTTTTACATTATTTGGAGATTAATTCTGGACAATAAGGCCACACAGCCTGTCTTTTCTACCAGCAGACCAGCCTAGAAAAGAGGAGCCCAATGTGCGAGGCAGGGCAGCCCTGCCTGTGTCAGAGAGCCACTGTCCCGGCCGCCCCGGGAGCACAGCGAGCACAACCACCCCTCCACCAGCCGCTGGGCAGTCCCCGCAGCCAGGCGCCCTGGGCCCCACTTGGCCTGAGCAGCTGCTGGTGTCACAGCACTGGGATGGAGATGGGCAAAGGCAGCGCTCGGCATGGCCCGGGCACCGTCCTGCTGGGACGTGCCAGTACCCCTGCCTGGGGTCTACTCTGCCAGCATTTGAGCCGGTTCCTCGGCAGAGCAAATGTTTACAAAGTCGAGGTATGAGATCACCTTATGCAACAACAACTTTTCAAAACTGCTTCTTTCTGTTTTGGCTACTTTCTTGCAACACACAGTCTATATGCACAGGATGAATGACTATTTGTTCTTCCAAGTATAGGACCCCAAAGTCTGTAAAGATTTTTCCTTTAAGCTTACATTCCCAACACACAAAAGATCTGCTCCCTTCTCCTCTCAGTCAAAACAGAAGCAAAGCTATCCTTTCACTTTTCCATCCCAACACTACCATCTGCAAGGTGCTTAAAGTGCTTAGGCACTTATATTTTAAGTAAATATATTTAGCAAATCAGTGAGTTACATACTTCAGACATCCATCTTTTTGCTCTTTGCATATAAAACTGACACGAAAAATTTCCATTCCAAGATTGCAAAGTTAAAATGATAGATGCATTAGTTACGTATATAAGAGGGAAATTAAAAGTAATCCTTTACTTAGATAGACTAATGAACATACATTAAAAGGGAATTCTTGGGGATGTAAACAAGTAGCATTCACTCGAATGAAAATGCTGATTGCTGCAATCAGTCTTGCAATCCATGCTCAGTATTGGTAACACTGCTGAAATAAACCATCACTGAAATTAGCCAACGAAAACCTACCCAAAGAGGGCCGGATTCCCACAAACACATTCACTAACATATGAACAAGAGTTCTCTTGTCCTCCAGATAGCCATGTCATGTGTGCACCCAAGAGAAAATCCCCATTTGCACATGCTGCATAAAAATTTGTGGCCTTTGCCTTCAATGAAAAAGCACGTTGGGAGGGATTTTCAGGTGACAAAGCAGTACAGCTCCCTTTTTCTTGCTGTGCTTTTACATCCAGCGGTATTTTTTACAGGTACCTACAGAAATAAGCACAGGTCCTTTGCAAATCAGAGTAACATAGAAAACAGTGCTACAGCAGACTGACATAATCTTGAGAAAAAACGAACTCTGCCTATGCAAAATATAAACCCTACCTATGGTAAAGAGAGAATTGTTTTCACTGCTTTCCCAAGATATATCCCTGCCTTCTCAGGATGATAGGTTGTCTTTTCCAAGGCACCACAACGTTGCTGGCTTGAACTCAGTGTGTGATCAGCCACAACCCCAGCTCCCTCTGGGAGAGCGCCGCAGCCAGCTCTCTGCCTGGCTGGTTATCCCACAGCACAGTGCGCTTACCTGTGCCCTTCAAACGTCATCGCGACCTTCTCCTGACCCTTTTTCAGTTTATCAGCATTTTTGGATAGCAGTCTGCTCCTCCAAATGTATACCAGGACCCTCAATGCTTCATGTTACCTGCATATCTGACAGGTCCTCAGTGTTATCTGCTAATGGTTTGGGGATTATTTGATCCAATTCTTCAGCTATTGCACCATGAAGTTCATCATGTCCAGGCTCAATTGGGAGGCTTCTCAGCTAGCTAATTATCCTGTCACTAGTTCTTCCCTTACTTCAGGCTGAGATTTAGCCATTTTTTCTTAGTGTTACATGCATTAATCATGGGCTTGCCAATGACCATTTCAGTGAAGACTGATACACATACTGTCCCAAGAAGCTTGATAAATCACTTTCTAAAAACAGTCAGGACTCCCATTTATGGATATGAAGCAAATGCCCAGAGCCTCCCAAATGAGCCCTTGCACAGCTTCTACTTTGCTTCTGGTGAGTAGATGAAACCAGATTTGTTTCAGGGCCAAGCACCAACATTTTGGTTTTGGTCCCTGACTGCACAACTCAAAGCATCGCCTCAGCCCAGCGGTGTGGACATTACATCCACAGTCCTCCTAGCACCTTCTGATCCAAGGGAGGGGCAGACCACCAAACCTGTGGGCTCACCACATGAATGCTATTTACAGCTTGCTCATTGTCACTGGTTACAGCATGAAAACATTCAGATGGTCTCCAGCAACTGCAAACCATACTCTGAGCCAGCTGAATACTGGTGATGACCATAGAAAGAACTGGATGCAGCAAGTTAGGTCCTGCACTGACAGAAACCACCATGGCCTCGTCTAAACCGAGGGCACTCCAGCAATTAGCCCTAACTGAGGATCTCTATTGACTTCAGTGGTATGCTACAAAGTGACTCTGGCAGAAAGTCTGTCACAATACCTTTATGAAATTGAATGCCAAGGGCTGAGGTCAGTGAAACTCAGATTTCTGGCTCTCCAGCACAGCTCAGACAGAGTGTACACTTTTTGATCATAGAATCATAGAATGGTTTGGGTTGGAACGGATCTTAAAGATCATCTAATTCCAACTCCCCTGCCATAGACAGGGACACCTTCCACTAGACCAGGTTGCTCAAAGCCCCATCCAACCTGGCCTTGAACACTTCCCACATCTCAACTTCTGAATTTCACAGAAAGAAGCTCAAGAGATTTGTGTCTCCTTTTAATTACATATATAGTGCTATTCTTTTGTCTTGCTCCCATTTTGTCCAGAAGAGCATCCCTGATGGAGAAGCTCAGTGCTGTTTAGGAGATTCAGCCAGAAAGCAAGAGCCATCAGGGTGCAGATCCTTGGGAAATCCATGCACAAGTTTTGCTCTGAGTACCCAGTAGCCCTGGCAGGGTGGAGGGCCACAGACTGTCCTCCAATGTGCAGCAGAGTTGGGTTGTCCTTTCCTCTGGAGTTTCACTTACGGATTTCAGGTTTTCTTTTCCTATTTTGTCCTAGCTAGTTTCTGTGCAAAAAAGATACTTAAAGACTTCTGCAGTTTTACCACTGGTTAGCTATATTTATTCCCTGATGAACTACGCTGAGCTAGAGGAGCACCACAAACCCTGCAATCCTGCTAGCTGGCAGAAACAAAGGCAGTCATGTTCTGGTGAGCATGTTCACTCTGTCTGTGTGTGTGCATATTCCCTTCCTCACTGGCACTGAAATACAAACTGACATGAGTTTCATTTGTGTGCCTATAAAAAGGGCTTGCAGAGGCTACACACACATATGTGTATATACAGACATGTACTTATCTATAGGCACACATATATACATACATCCCCCCCATTGCCCCCACTCAATACTACATATATTTATTTATCTGAAGTAGGAGAGCCTCATGATAAAGAAGAATCAGTGCATTTGGTTTTATACTCTGATTATTGGGGAAAAGGGAACAAGCATCATATGCAGATGAAGCAAAGTACACGGCAGGTTCCTCTGCAGTTACACATTTTGCTTTATAGTGACAGGCAAGCTTAGAGCCTAATCACTGGCATAAAAATCATATCAATCAATGTCAGCATAATATTCATACATCAGAAAGATAACACTAGCTTTAAATAGGTAGCAGCAGTTGCAGAAGACAAGGCGCTTCCAGAACTCCATCTCCGAAGAGCCTTTTATCTCCCTCAGAAACTGAAAGCCCCTAAATATAGGACTAGTATTAAAAATTCATGAGCTTCAGCAGCTATTTATCAAAGTCATGGAAATAGGATATTTCCATGATGGTGAATGGCTTGACATTCATTACTAATAAGCAAATGCGCACTTTATTACCATTTTAGAACAGAACATTGCTACCGATACCCAAGGAACATCGCATTATCACTAGGAGTTAGCATTAGGCTTTGCTACAATACACACATTATTTCTGCCATCTGGATGCCTCACGCTTATTAGTTCACAAATGACGATGCTGATGCCAGCTTTGTGGAGCATGTTGATGCAAGGCTGCTAAGAAGGTGCTGCTTCCTTGAGACAGGGTGGTGCTTTGGTGCTCCTCTTGACTAACCATGTCCCAGACCATACTTACAATACCCCTTCCTCCAATTTACTGAATGCTCTCAGAGCAAAGCCATGTTGCAGAATGGCAAAGACTGCTGCAGAGTCCCAGCTTCTCAGTGGCAGAAGCCACTGCAAATATGCAGCATCACCCTGCTAATTGCACGGTGACAAATCAGCAGGTAGTGATTGCATCGCAAGTGCTGCTACAGTCCCACGGCAGATGACAACGCTGATTGGGATGCTGCCTTCATTATCAAAGACAGCTCCTTTTACCCCCTGCTTGCAGTTTCCTACTGCAATTATTTGACCTTAAAGGTTTAAGCAGAACACAGTTGTATTTTCATATAGAAGAGGTGAAAGAACTGTTCCTCTCTGTGATGGTTTAAAATTTTTACATCTTTTATATACACAAACTTTTGTACACCTTCTATGTTGACATGGAAGAAGCATTTACTGCTGTCTGCTGGGATGGCAGAAAGGAGAAGCAGAAAGGAAAGAGTAACCCCATCGCCTCCCTCACACATCAAGAGAAAACTGGAAACAAAAATTGGGTGGTTTGAGTTCAGTTGGATCCCTGAGAATCTGTTCTTACCAACGGGGTTCTTGAGGTAACTTGACCAACAGCTGTCACACCCTGCAAGTATACATATATATATATGTATATTTATATATACACACACATATATACTATATATATACACACATATACCTGTCATTAAGTCTTTTGGACAAAAGTCAGTAAGCTTTGACTAAAATGATGCTTCTTTGCTGTGAGGGCAGTGAGGCCCTGGAACAGGTTGCCCAGAGAAGCTGTGGCTGCCCCCTCCCTGGCAGTGTTCAAGGCCAGGTTGGACGGGGCTTTGAGCAACCTGGTGTCGTGAAAGGTGTCCCTGCCCGTGGCAGGGGGGTTGGCACTGGATGATCTTTAAGGTCCCTTCCAACCCAAACTATTCTATGATGTAGGATTACATCCCCTGGGCCCAGTTTGGCCTTAAAGTTGTGGAAATCCGTGGCATTCACGAAAACTCATTATTGCCCTATTGTAGCAAAAGAAGAAATTGTAAGGGGAGGAATAGTTTGGCATTAGCTGCTACTCTGAAGCCACTGTCCTGAGAAGGTATTACTATATCAAGACTGTGAAGGACTTGGGCAACAACTGCATTATGGGATTGCTATCAAGCTCCTGGCAGAAATACATGGGAAACACAGCTGTAGCTCAGAAACTACATTCGGTGCCTGCACACAGCTCAGTAAGACCAGAAAAAAAATCACATAGCGGTTGAGGTTCGTAGGAACCTTGGGAGATGGTCTGGTCCAACCCCTGCTCGAGTAGGGTCATCAAGAGCAGGCTGCCCAGGGTTGAGCCCAGTCAGGTTTTGGATCTCTCCAAGGATGGAGACTCCACAACCTCCCTGAAAAATACCAACGGAATTATTTTGCCAAAGATTGATAATACATCAGAAGAATAGCTTTCAGCCTTCTGAAGTCCATCCTAGCAAACTGGGAAAACCCAAACATGATTTCCTGCTTGTTTCTAAGTTTGAAAAAGAAACAGAGAAAAACTCCCATTTCTTGTTGATAAATAAATAAATCATTCCCCCAACACCGTTTCCCCCTTCCTTTAATTTTTACATCCTTTGCAGCTCACACCTTTAATATAATTCCAAAACAACATCATAATAACATTACTAAGAAGCTTTATGCTCTGGCAGCTACGGCTGTCATTTGAAAGACATTATTTAAAATGTTTTATCCGTTTCCCTTCTACATATTTTTGAAGCATCCAACGAAAAGCTTTTCAGGCCTGGTGACAGCAAAGGAATACTCTTATTCATAGGAATATTTTATTTTTGGTTATTATTCCCTTCAGGCACCTACCTCCTTCCAAACAAGATACAGCTACAGGGCAGAATCTCAGCTGGTATAAATGAGTCCCTTGGCACAGACTTAAGGAGGCCAGGCAGAAGAGTCCTGGCCCAATAGATGTGTGTCCCCTCCCACGTAATTAATTGTTGACTAAAATGTACGACTCCAGCAACGAAACCTTAAGAGAGATTGTGAAATCAGAATTGGGGATTTGAACGGTTGTTCGGTCAACACACCTGCCCTGCAAGCCCCACATCTGCTAAAAGGCTGCACATCTTCGTAGCAAAGGACAACGGACACCATGACTTACAGCCAGCAAGAGAAGGAGGGAAAGAAAACTCTGCACAAGTGCCAAGCTGACACTGCAAGAGCAACTCAGCTTGCAAAGCCCCTTGTTCAAAGCATTTGCATTGAGGTGGCTGGTGCAGCATACAGCACAGGCTGGGGTTTTCCACTGCTGCTTTTTTGTGTTCAAACACTAGGAAATGCAGGAGGGAAAGGGGAGAAGCTGAAAGAAATAATGGTGCAGTGAACATGCGTCACTTATGAGCACCATTAAATGGATCAGTTGAGCTGGAAAGTTCTCTGAACCAAAACACCTGTAATTATCTGAGCTTGGAACAAGCTATATGCACATCAACACACATTTAAACCCCATTCTGCAATGTGCTGGGGCACATGTGTAATTACCTTCAAGGACATAAATACTCTGGGACTACTCACAGGCTTAAGGACTAAGCATATAATGAAAGGTGTTTCTAAATCAAGGCTTTAGAGGATGCACAGGATACGGTGAATTCCTCTCCTAGGCTTGTACAAGGTTTAGCTTACGAGCAGACAGCTACATTAACTCTGAAAAAGTGAAGGAAGGGTGATGCTTTTGTACAGATGCTGGGCTGAGGAAGGCAGCCAGTACACATGGACTGCTCAGCTACACTTTACCTAACATTCAACATCAGTCCTCCCCACTGCAAATTAAACTGGGTTTTTCTTGCCCTACCTGAACAGAGAATAAGTGACGGGCATGTGAACCTTTTTATACAGGGAAACTTCTGCTGTGGTCCCCACCTACATGCTCCTCACTCTCCCCTGCTGCTTCTTTGTCCCCTTCTCTTTCCAGCCTGAACAAACCTACACTGTTAGGTATTTATCACCATTTCCTAACCCTCACCTCATTCTAGCAGTGCACTCAGGGCTAACCCCAGCCTGCCTATCCCCCTGTGCAAGGGAATGCTCGAACTGCATAGCACATCCCAGTGGAGGCCTCACTAACCACGAACACAGCCTCTGACATTCTACCTCCTATGAGGAGCACCCATCCATCAGCTGCCCTGGTCAGCTTGTGGTCCACCACAACCTATGGATCTTACTCTGCTGTTTAACCAGGTACCATCCACTCAGTTTCCTACATTGCATCTGTGCTTGTGATGTTTCAGTACAATCCTTCACACACATTCATTTATTGGTAACTGCATTTTTGTTTTTCATTATGTTCAAATAAGTTATCTGGTTTATCAAAGTCACTGAGTCCAAACCTTGCCCTCAGAGATCTTCCAGCTCTTTGAAGTTTGCTATGGAAACTTTGTGAGCACTTTCTGTATTCAAAAGCTTGGATGATGAGCAATGCTGAACCCAACCAAAACCAAGGCAGCGTGGGACAGGTATCTCCTTGAAATGCCTTCCAGTTTACAGGGCACCACTGAGAACTGCTCTTCCGTTGCTGTTTCTCAATCAGTCGTGCACCCACTCCAGTATTTCCCTAAACCACTTATGTGAGTGTCATGTGGGGGGGGAATCCAAGCACAGCGTCTCTGCTTCTTTCCTCCTCATCCGCACAAGGCCAGTAAGCCAGTGCAAAAGGACATTAGACTGTTACAATGTGATGTGTCCTTGGTAAGTCCACATTGGTTGTTTTTATTATCCTCTAAGACCTTACAAGTTGGTTGTTTAATAATTTGTTCTAGTATCTCCTCAGTGAACCAAGTTAGGCTGTCTGGCTGCTTAACTCCCTTCACCCTGATTTTTCCCATTGTGTTAGCTCTCCTCCAGTCCCAAGAAATGGCCTGTCCTCTACAAATTCTCCACAATAACCACAGACATGTTTAGAGAGAACACCGACTAGTTTATTAATGTTTCAAAGTGAATTTCATCACGTCTGTTGGATAGAATACATCCAACTTACCTAAATCATCTTTAACAAAGATGCTACCAGGGCACTGGTACTTTCTCCTAAGTGTCCTTCCAGTACATCACATTGGAAGCCTTCCATCCTAAACTGACATGCTAAGATGGTCTCCCACTTCTCTGATCTCCTAGCAGTCTCCTCTGATGAAACACCATCCCAAGCTCACGGCCAAATATCTCCTTGGCCCCATTAATGGTGCACCTTCACAGCAGGGTGCTGCTGAGGAGGACTGGCTAAGGGCAGAGCCCTTCGAGGGGCTCACTAACTGAGAGGCAGGGTAGCTGCTGTGCACATCCAGGCAGGGGCTTTCCTCCTCAGTGCGTCTTCTTGGATGAACATCAGTCAGAGCACAAGAAATCTCGGGAGATGAACGCACGCCATCACACACTCTGTACGCTGTGGGGCCCTCAGCCCTTTAATGCCCGAGAGGGACAGCGGCACGCACATGATTTGCTTCCTCCTTCTTTAGAGAGCATAAAAAAGGAAAGGAAAAAAGAGGAAACGATGAGGGCAGCTGTAATTACATGTAAATCCCCACATGAGCAGGACTATTTTACATGTGGCTAGAGAAAGGACCATCTGTTTTACGAAGATACTAGGCTCTTTTTTTCTTTTTTTTTTTTTATCCCAATTATATTCTTTTCCTCCCCCTCCTCCCTAAATGGAAGCATTGCCGTGGTAATATCAAGAGTCTTAAAATAAGATTATCTTTTAAAATGAGAGACTCTTTAAAGTGGAATTATACCTTACAACAGCCAACTAGGCTTTCAATCAATTTTAGAGGATACGCTTACAACTTCATTACTCTGGAAGAGGCTATGTTTATGGAGCAACAAATGAGAAGCATTTACATGACAGCAGATGAGTTCAAAGAAAACCTTCTCCTCCAGCTTCTACTTCCCTGGGCAGCCCCAGAAAGGCACTCTGGTGCTTCTCCAGAGCTTTGTCCACCACCAGCTTTAATGACACTGGTGATACTGGCCCTTCAACAATTATCCCCAGCATTTTCCCAAAAGAGAGAGAGACGTTGCATAGTGAGATGGAGCTGCTTAGACACACCAGAAGAGGAAGAAGGATGGTCTTGGTTTCAGAGGTACCACCAGCCAGATATGCAGCTGAGGAAGGAAAAGCCAGCTAGCAGGAAGGGGATCTTGGCACAGCACAGCAAACTGTAATGGGGTTTTAAACTGTTTCTCCTCTTGCAACCTTCCTAGCTCTGTTTTCTACAGCAAAATCCTATGTCATCAAAAGATCCACTTGTCACAGTGGTGCCTGCATTACTTATGAGTTACAGCTATAGCTGGAGATAGAACAGCAGCATCGCAGAGATATTTTCCTATCAAAGCCTTAATTAATACCTTCCACTTTTATGTCAAACATCACACACCTCATTCACCTCATGCCCCTTCTGCTGTCCTGCCTTCCAAAATGGAAAAACAAAAAAGCAGCATCCTTAAGGAAGATTTCTTTGTTTGAAGGGCTGCATCCCTGAAGAAACGAGACATGAAATGCACATTTTGTACAGACCCTGCCTGCTGTTTGGGAAGGCTGGAGCTGGTGAAAGGATGCGTGAATTGACAAGAATCTCCCATTACAGCTTGCTTTTCACTAAGCAAATGGCAGAGATTCTTTAAGAAGTGAACTGTGCAGACCAGCAAGAGGGCCATTAGCTCCCATCCTGCAGTACTGGCTGTGGATGCTCTTTTGGGGTGACAGACCCACTTAGTCCACCTGCACGCTGCTGGGTTCAGGAGAGACTCCCATGCAGGGATCTCAACTACCTTTAGGGGCTGCACCCAAATATTTCCTATGTACAAACCAAAAACTCTGCAGCTGCTGTCTGCATCCAGATTTACATGAAATCCATCCATTTCATCTTAAACATTTGCAAACACAATTAAGAGGGGACTACAGTTAAACTGGGGCATTACCTTGTTGCCTGCTGTACAGCAGGCACCTGTGGAGGGCAGAGCTGATTCCTGTGATCCGTTCTGGAAATTTGCCACAGCACTCTTCCTAAACTATGTTTGGGACCTTCCTGACGCATGGTAAAAATGCAAGTTCAAGCACTGAATATTGCAAATTCACTGAATCTCACAAATGCAACTCCATTTCTTTATAATGTACACACATGCTTTAATAAGAAGTGGACTAGGGCTCCTGAAAGCATTAATACAGGGGAAATCCACTTGCATAACACGTGGCTTTTAGTTTTAATGGCTATAAGGAGATAAAACACATTTAAAGCAAAGCCAAGAAGGATGCTAAGCATCTCCCCTCCATTTTATCAGGCTAGAGACAAAGCACTGTATCACTAAGGATACTGAGCCAGAGGCCTTGCAACATGCTGGCTTGCAAAAGCACAGGGAGAAGAAACGACTGAGGCGGTCCAGCGAAGGAGGACATAAACAGGCCTTGGGATGCAAGTGGGTATTTAAAGGTAATACACTGTAAACAGCTGCAGCAAACAAGCCAGGCTTTGAGTTGTTTCTGGTGATTCAGCATCGAGAAAGAGGCTTTCCTCAGCCCCAAAATCATACAGGCACCAAAGAGGTGACTGCACAGGCTAATTTCCTCTTCTGACCTATATGCCTCCGTGTCACGCTCAGGGAACAAATGCTAGGCACTTCCAAAATGCTTCAGGGAGGTTTAGCTAGAAGGGCAACGGATTTCAGTGGCAATCACACAGCTAAATACCACATACCCCTTGGTGGCATAACCTTTGCATAAAACTGTTACACTTTTCTGCAGTGAATAGTCTGCAAACAGCCTTACAAAGGCCCTCTCCCCCACTCCTGCACAAACATTCCCATTTCACAGGTGCTCCTGCTAAGAAACACTGGGCACCCCAAAGCAGTCTCTGACCACGTGTTTCCCGGTGTCATTCTAGTAATGCAGAAGCCCAAGCACAGCATCTATTTCTGCTGGGTTGCCAGTCCAAACCAAGGCAGGAAGCCTGAGGGGATCGGGAGCCTGTCTCCCACTGCGTGCTGCACACTCGTCACCACTGACCATCTCCCCTCAAGGAATAAGGTGTGTAAGGAGAGCTTCCATCCAAGCCGTTATTTACGCGGGGAGGACTTATGGAAATGTGTGCGCAGTGACTGGAAGTCCTGCCGGCAGTGGAAACTCCGAGTGTTTGTAAAAGAGGGCATAACGCAACACTAAACCCTGCCAAGCTTCACGGCGCAAGGCTGCTGAGCACTCAGCTATCACCGAGATCTCTAGGAAATGGGCACGAAACATTGAAGGATACTGTGGCTGAAGCAGTCTTGGAAAACAGGGTTGCTTACAGCCAGGCAAGGCACTCCTGCGCATGTTAACAACCCACTTTGTGGCAGGATCCTCCAAAATGCCTGGATGGCTTCAAACGAAAAGCATTACTGAAAGGCAAGAGAGTTTCTCGGGAGCTTGGAGCAGATTCCTACCAGTGAACTGCAGGTGGCTGAAAGCCAGCCTCTGCTAGTCAGCCAGGCTACCCCAGAAGCGGTGCCTGTAGAGGCAGCCAACAAGACTGGTCCAGACAGGGCGTGCAACACCGGGGTGCCTACAGGTAGGTGAGGTGTTCAGCTCCTAGATCAGCTCTGCTCTCACTAGAGTCAGTGGTGAGACTTGGATCAACTTCAGCAGCACACTTCTGAACACCTACAGCATGCATACTGACACATACATTAGCGGCACTGCCATACCCTTCTTAGTCACAAGTAGCTCAGATGACTTTTCATAGCAGTAAGCTTTGTAATCGTATGGTTAGCTTCAGATCCAAGGTTCTTCCCTGAACCTTACACCCCTCTCACCCCTGCCAAAGAAAGCAGAGGATAAAATACACCAAGCACAGCTGTGTTATCAAAGATGAGAATGAGATAGTAACCAAACAGGTCCCAACTCTGACAGATTTTGTTGAAGGAAGGAAAAAATGATCTACAATACTTTACATACAGTGCTGCTATGGGCATTTCTGGGGCTAAACCAGAGTTCCCAAAGCACAATGGGCTAGCAAAAGAGTTCACTGTCGCATAGGTGAGACACAAGAACATTTAAGAGGGAATGCGAAGATGACACCACATTGCTTGGCGGAGTCTCATGCCGTGTCTCACACACAGCCAGAATTTTTAAAGGCTTAAAAAGCCAGTGAGCTAACGAACATTTTATGTCCAAACAGCAGTCTGGCTCGCAGGGGAGCAGCATGGACGCAGACAGGAGGAAGAGGCAGTGAATCGTGAGCGGCAAGGCAGGTCTTCCCTTTTGTAAGCAGAGGTGCCAGTGCACAAATCAGGCCTGGATGAAATTAGTGCATGCATTAGCATCTTCTAACACCTCCCCCTGCAAGCTCTGAGCTATTTCTAATTCTGTCAGATTCCTCCTAGGTCAGAAGTTAGACATCCCTTTCCTTTACAGCTGAAGGCACAAAACCTGGACACATGAGACATTCAAAATGCAACTGATTTCCTTCCCCTGGTTATCATTTCACATCAATCAGAAAGAAAAAATTATTACAGGGTAATAGGGTTGAAAACAGAATTGCTGAGAAGGGATCTACCAAACTAATCCCATTGCTCTGTGTGAATTAGTGGCACAGTTCGCTTCTGCATTTCTGCGGGCAGCTTGTTCTATCTGGGAGGGGGGCTCTGCTCAAGTTAGGGCAGCCTGTGCAACCCCAGTGCTGAGACACGCTGAGGGGGCAGTCAGCTCTCTTTAGTAAACCTGCTGCCTGCTGTGCATTGCAAGCCTTGCCCTTCCTGCAATCTAGGCATGAAATAAAATTTTTAGAAAATAATCTTTTTTTCCTTCTAGACTCCTGCCACTTTCTTTCCTCTTTCTTCCAGCTCCGGGATGCTGATTCCCTCCACTGAGTTCCCTCTGCTGATGGCCTGGGGAAGGCGAGCATCCCCTTCACCTCCCTCCTGCCCAGCTGCTGCCCCCACACTGGCTGTAGAGTCACTGCTGCCCACGTTATGGCAGATTGAGAAGGGAAAAAAACCTCAACAAACAAAACCAGGCAACCTGAAGAGGCACGTACAGAAATCAGCCCCCACTCAGCCCAGATGTGGGGTAATGGGCAGACAAGCAGCCCTTCACACAGCTGAAGACCTTTTTTTCCTCCCAAGATTAACTTGCCTTGCTGACACCGGCAAACAGGCAGTGCCAGGCCATGTGCCCACCAGCCCCTCACCGGCTGCCCGAGGGGCACACACGGTATGCAGGGCAGCCAGAACAACCACGATTC
This sequence comes from Strix aluco, assembly GCF_031877795.1. Classification (NCBI taxonomy): domain Eukaryota; kingdom Metazoa; phylum Chordata; class Aves; order Strigiformes; family Strigidae; genus Strix; species Strix aluco. The sequence goes on from NC_133933.1 coordinate 15,902,820, forward strand.
CCTGACCCCTTCCCCTTTGCTCAGGGCCACATTGGAAAGTTCATGTGGTGAGAAGCTCTCATGATCCCAAATAAACTAAGAATTGCATTTGCAATGAAAGGTTTTTATTAAAATGGACATCTCTGATTCTCTTGCTGCCAGCAACCACACTACTTCAAGGAGATACGCTTTATGGCAAACACAATATGGAAACCTCAGTAAGGAGACTGTGAATTGGATTCATGCTGCTGTAATCCAAGATGAATGCAGAACTACTTACAGGGAGGACGGTTAAAGAAATAATTATTGAAATGAACTGGGGACAAAATCTGCAGGAAAGCTTTTCTCTAGTGACACAAGACCATTTCTCAATGCACATGGAGGCTCTCGCACCTTCTCTCTACATTCCTTCAGTAACAGCTTTTGGAGAAAAACCAAACACCGCAAAATCAGGAATACCATCTTCAGAGCAGCAACGTCCTTGGCAGAGCACAAACATCAACAACAAACATGTGACAAGGCTGTAGAAACAAACACTGCCTAACCACAAAGAAAATACAGCAAGGCCCTTGAAACAGACCCAGCCCCCTGCAATTTCCCCACCTACTATCACTGGCAACCCCTTGCTTTGTCTGCCAGCTGAAACCATGAATGCTGCAACTGGAGAGATTAATTATGGGCACAAACTCTGCTCTTCAGAATGACACAACCCTAAATCAGACGCATGCCTAATCAACGTCTAATCATCAGCCAAAGTGAAAGTGTTTTTTACAGCCTGGTCAAAAAGTAAAGTATTGCACAGATATTGTCCGTCTCCTAATACTAGAGATTGACAGTATTTCTGCTACCGAGCCTGCTAGAAGAATCAGCAATATTTCTAAGGCAGGTCTCAACAAAGTAAAATATCACCAAAGAGCAGCTGAATATTAATGAGACCAAAAACCACAGCTCTTCGCCCAGGAAAATCCTCTTGGCTATGCTGCAGAACAAGATAAATATGGCCAGATATAGTATCTGCTTTATTTACCTGCATTTTTAGTTATCAGCAGCGAACAGGAGAGGAAAGCAGTCCTCAGCAGAGGAGTCTGCCAGCTCTGCTGTCCTGCCCTGCATCTGTGCTGTCCCCAGCCGGACCCTCCCATCCTTTCCTGAAGGAGGTACAGCAACTCCTGGGCAGGAAAAGACCACTGCTCCTCAGCCCCAAACCCAAACACCTCCTTTCAACAGGCAGCGCAGCCGGCGGAAGCCATGCCTCTTCCTACCCTCGATCCAGGTAGTTCAACCCCGTTTCTCTCAGTCCTGGGCACCCTTCAGGTCATGCTGTCTAAGTCCCGTTTGCCCTCACCAGTCACCCACCAGCTTGAGCAGCAAGGTCTGCCCAAGCAACGGTATGATCCAGGTCCTGCCATGATTGGGACTATATAGAACACCACTTTATTGCACTTGAAGAAAGGTCCGTGACTAGGCAGAGGTCAAAGGCGGGCCATTAACAGCGCCCAGAAGGACAATATATGTTGCTGTTTAAAGCAAAGAAGCAGCAAGACCAGAAACAGGCTTGACAGTAAGAAAGCCACCTTCTCAAGCTCCAGCATCTCCATCCTTAGTGTGCAAAAACCATACTGGGCCAAAGGAGCCAGACGTGAGCTCTGCCTTCAACCCCAGCTTTCAATATATTTAATATGTCCCTCAGTAATGATGTTACCCCACTGTGGCAATGGGACAACAGAACAGGACAAAAGGACCACTGCATCGATGGTCTTGGCAACGAGCATTGACTGCTGTACACGTGAGTTGGCCCCCACCACAGAGCTGGAGGAGAAATTTAAGCATGGGAAGAAACATCATATAATTAACAAAAAATAGAAAATGCTATGTAACAGCAGCAAACAGAGTGAAGAGCACATCGCTACTGACAATCTGGACACAGAGCAACGCAAGGAGACATGGGGTCACACAACCAGGTCACAACTGGAGGGTGGTATTTCAGAGATAGTAACCTTGAGAGGGAGCAGCTCCTGAAGCTACAGCATTAGCCAGGATTAGTGCACCTCCAAATTCTTTCCCAAAACCAATTCCAAAAGGACTGCTGTGCCGTGCACTGGGGCACATAGCAGTCACAGGCAGGACATGAATTCGGAATTGGCCAAGAAGGTAAAAAGTATTTGGATCACAAATACTAATTTCTTCCATTTCTAAGGCTCCTTCCTACTGAGATTTCCCAAATGTACTGCACAGGATTGGCTAATCCCTGCAGCACCCTCACGAAACAGACATTATTCTTCTCACTTTACTAAGCAGTACAGTGAGATACAGAAAGGTTAAGTAACTTGCCAGATATCACAACAGCAGGGAACACAGGACTTGGAAATACAATTTGAAGCCTTGTTTCCTGTTCCCTTGTTCTTACTACCAGGTTTAAACAAACACTCCTTCTTTACACTGCAATGTCCAATTAACATTTGCTAATTATTAGCAGTCTGAGGGAAGACTAAACAAATACCCTTTTAAGCTGCTGAGTCGATATGAGGAGCCCACAAATGGTGACTCACAGCAGTATGCAGGGGCAGCCCAGCCCTTTCAGCACATTCAGGCTCCCTCACTTCCCCAGCAATAGCATCTCTTGCCACAGAAGCACAAAGGCAAGGCTGTGCCTCCCAGGGGCAGCTTCTTGCCCTCCATGCACTCCTTCCCATGCTCTTTGCCTCCCACCTGCTTCACCAGTGGCACGGCCAATTTTGGGGGCTCCTGCGCACATGCCAAATATCACTGGATCAGCCTGGGGAGCAGGCTGGCACCGCAGCACGAGGCTGCAGCCTGTCTTTTGGCTCTGGTCAGCACAACATGCTATTAGCATGCAGTGACACCAAAACCAGACAAAACCACAAGGCTGAAAGCTTCAAAGGCTGGAGGCCAGGGTCAGAAGAGTCTCCGCAAACCTGGATGGGGCCGGAGTGCTGTGATCACACAGGTTTGCCTTGGTGGCAACACCAGCTGCCAAGCCTGCAGGCAGCCAGGTGACAGCAGGCAGCGCATCCCAAGTAACTTCACTCTTTCCTCTAAAATGTTCCAATTCCCATCAGTCGCCACATGTCACCAGAATCCTGCCCCCTCACCTCCCAGTACCAGCGGGGAAGGCTTGGCACAGCCGGCAAACCCAGGCCGGCTGCAGGCAGGGTAAGGGACAATGCTTGCATTTCAGACTCACAAACCAAAATATCTTCTCATGTTTCCATCAGGCTCAGCATCATACCAGAAACCAACCCACCCCTTCCAAATCCCAATAAAAACCCTCAAAACCTGATTTTATGGGACTCAAATCACACCGGTTTTATGGAAAAGTAAATGATTTTGTTAAATGCCTCCCTTCCCCCTCTGAAATTTATTCAGCTCTCTGTCTTTGAATTTCCCTCTTGTAGTTCAGCTTGGCCAGAGCTGACCAAAGCCAAGGGAAGTTTTTCCACTGGCTGTAGTGGGGTTTGGAGCGGGCCCCGCACAAACTTTGGATGCTTACTCTCTGCTCGCTCAGAGCTGGGAGCTGGTTTGCCCCAGCTCGTCCTGGCTGCCCTCTGTCACCAGCTCAGCCACAGCAGTCACTCAGGCTGTCTGGCACAGCTGCAGCTGGGATGTGCCCAGCACCTGAGGAGCCCTCAGACATGGAGCCCGTGGAAGAGCTGGCAGGAGAGGAGAAGACCTGAAGTCTCACATGGGCTGGGGCTTCCAGCAGAGAAACCTGTAAAAATAGCTCTCTGTGAACAGGGAGGATTTAATACGCCTGAAGTCCCAAATATACATCTTGCTGCAGCCGCTCATGATGAGGTTACCATTCCCAGGTATTCACTCCCTGGAAGAGGTGACCACCAGCATACTGACATTAGAGAGTGTTTCCTCACCAGATGACTTTTTGAAAAAAATCCAGAAAAAGAGTAATTTATGTCAGACAGCTGTCTGCTGGAGGGCATGAACAGGGCAATGAATAGCTGGGAATGGTGTTCCCTCCCTTCGGAGCAGTTGCAGCCACAGCAATAAGGATGTTGTCAGACATGGCAAAACAAGGCTGTACAAGGTGGGAACATCACAGCTTCAGAGCTCTGTACCCCTTTGAGATGGCCTGGGACAAGGAATCCAAGTCACACGGTTGAAGGAGGGAGGACACACCCCCATTCTAGTTCTCAGTTACTTTGATGGAAATCTGGGACCAATACCTTGGCTTGCTGTCAGTACTGTAATTTAGTGTCGAGACTGAGAGCAAGATTTGGCCCCCTCTAACTACTGACAGTCATCTCAATTTGTATGCTTTGACTGGATTGAAAAAAGTTCCCTGCCATATTTTTAACCAAACCAGAGCCAGAACACATCGTGGTGCAAGGAATTAATCCTCGCTGGTGCTCTTGCACGTGCTCGAGGGAAGGCAAGCTGCAGCACTATCACAGATGCCAAACAGAAAATGTACAGAAGGCCAGCCCACTTTAGAAGTCAAGAATCCACGTGTTTCAAAAATGTTACTGACTTCACAGACCATATTCAACTCAAGCTTCCTCACAAGCTTTCCGGAGGAAAGCTCTTCCTCTTTGTGGGCCCTCTACTGTTACACCAAAGTAGCTGTCAATATTTTGTCCACGGACACAGCCATGGCTGCTTTAATCACATCCCAACCCATTTGTTCTTCAGAGATAAAACCCAATACTGTAAAGCATGACAAAAATGTCCATCCCTCTACTTTCGATTTCAGTTGCCACCAGGCAATTACCCCACTGCTTGTGCCAAGGTAGTGCGTTTTCTGTTTTCCCTTATCGTACCACATTTTCTTCTCCTGGCCCACTGTGCAGGTTTCTCTAAGTGGCTGTGATGGAGCAATGCCAACTTGTACTAGCATGGGTCACACAGCACAGCAGATGTTCTTTCCAAAGTGCCTGACGACACTGTGTCACAGGCCATGAAAACACCGTTTTCCCATAGCAAGGCTGGATTGATCAGTAAAGCAGAATATTCTTGCAACAGCCATAGGGAAAGCATTAATCTGTAAAGCAGAACATCCTTCCAAGATGCATAGGGAAAGTATTACTATCCCCACCTAATGCATTTTCCTATTAGTTTCCTGAAAGGCTTCCTGACTTGTGACTGGGTCAGCCCAGCACAGCGGTGGCTTTTCCTGCACTGGATGAGACTTTCTGGCACTCCATCGCAGCCTGCTTTCTTTCCATCCGAGAGCTGCAGTGGCCAAGTTTTCCTTTTTGAACTGTTTGATATATGCAGTTGGAGCTCTCTAATATGTGGATAGGGTCCCCAGGGAGGGTTTGTGGTTGTTTGGGAACATTTCCTAAGGTGTTTTTGAAATCTCTTTTAACTCTGAGATTTCTCCCTCTTCCCCATCACACTTCTTATTGCTGCCAAGCTGAAACATAATGAGTTCATTTAAACTGGGACTGGAAACACTTTCAAGGGATCCATGAAGGTTTAGCCATTCCCATTTCAGGGACTTCACTGAGCAGCTCTAACTGAAACTTCTCTAACAACTGACCTGTTTAAAATGGGAGAAAAAACCATCCAAACTCCCTGACATCAAAATTGCATTTAAGCAGTATTTCAATGTTTGTCAAGCTGTCTAATGAGGCAATACACAATCTGACATTCAATGAACTCCCTGACACCAGGCCATGGAAGGAACCCCCAAACTCTTTGCTAAGGTCCCATCACTCAAAGCAAAAAAGCAACAGCTCTTAAAAACCAGAAAAACACCGGTAATATAAAGGCACTCACAAATCACATCTCTGTTTCTGGTCATTTCCTGCCCACGGTGTTATATGGTGATGTCATGCCCACGCTCACCTTCCATGGGAGAGCATAAACAGTTAGTGAAACCAATCTGCCTTTTTCTTTCAACTCCCAGACATTACAATTATTTGCTAACAACCCTCGATTCCCTCCGAGCTAGCCACATCTGCTCGCTTAACGCTTTGCATTTTGAAGGGTAGACCTTTCCACGTCCAGGACAGGCCGTGATGCTCCACGAGGACAAAACACCACATGGTCAACGTACTCATTCCTCAGGAAAGGATCAAGAGGCTTCACCCAAGATCTGGACCACGCTGCGTTGGGTCCTGCACAGACAGTAAGATCAACTTGTATTTTCTTAGTGAACAAAATAGCTGTGCAAAAGGGTCTCCCAGTTTTACCCAGCTGGCTGGTGGCAGAGCTAGGATGATAAGCTGCAAAATTCATGCTCTGCTATTTGATTTCAGCTGCTAGTCCTATAGCTAACATGCCCTGTGTGACAGGCAAAGCCACCCGAGCTCCCTGCTATTCAGCATTTTATAGATTGCTAACACTGATTATGTTGTTGTTTAACTTCAGTGGACTGTGGAGGCCAAAAAGTTTAAATTCATTTAAAAAACAGATCAGACTAATTCATGGAAGACAGGTCCTGTCTGTGCCTATTACACACCACAACCTGGATGCAACCACTGAAGAGCTATTGGTTGTGCTGGAGCTGGGACAGCAGGTAAAATAAATCTTCAGTCTAGCCCACTGCAGAAGCTCTCCATACCTCCTAAATATACTAATTATGAATATGGCACAGACTTCATAGTAAACTCTGTCACCGTGACTCATGTCTTAATCCTGAAGGAAAAGCCAGACATCTGCATTCACAAGTCAGCAGGACAATACGGGAGAAGACCACGCAGTGGGAAGAGCTGGAGGGGACCAATGGTTTTACAGTCCGTAATGCTCACCTGCAACACTCGCTCGGTAGGGCAGGAACCAAAAATAGCTGGATTCTTCACACAACGCCTTTTAAGCTGGCATCAAGGGATGGCAAAGGTCAAGTGTGCTTTGTTTTGGCACTGCTCACTGCTCAAACACGCCTGCTCCTTTCCAGAGAGGACAGCCAGACCAAAGATCCTATTTCCAACACCAGTCACAAAGTTTATGTTTCACCTCCATCCTTGGTGGTTGTTTTCAGTTTTTATTGTTTACCCTCATATTTATTCCGAAAACAATACAACGTGCTCAACAGAGATATGTCAGGAGAATGCAGCGCACAAAATAATATCAGCAGGCAGGTCACTGGAAGTTTAATGGCTAGATGCCAATCAGATAATGATTTGCAAGCTGTTACTCAACACGTGGGTGAGCACATGGGACCCTGAACTGCAAGCAAAAGGAATGTTTTTTCTTGGAGATTAAGCACAAGCAGCATATGAAGTGACCAACCTACACAGTGATGGGGGTTACTTGAAGCTGCACTCATCTTTGTTGCCTTATGGTTCTTCAGTAAACAGAAGAGAAACACATTCCCACCCAAGTACCAAGATCCCAGCGATCTCTCCTGCTGCCCCAGGAATGCCGTACAGCCCAGATACGAAACATGACTGAAAACCATGCACTCATCGAGATCCCTCAGCTTTCGAGGCAGGGACTCTTCCAGCCATGTGCCCATGCAGGCTGCTACACACTGGGGCTCTAGTCTCTAGGCACCTATACAAACATCATTCTTTAATATTGTGTGAGACCAGTCCTGCAGAGCCTTCCTACACATCACTGGATTTGAGCTGGGACCTCACTGGTCCCAGTTTGGGACTGGTCTGGTTTTCCCTCACAACTGTTTCTGGGAAGCCCTTCCAGAACGCCCATCTTGTGGCTGGAAATTTCTGGTTTCCAGCCTGTATTTATTCATTGTCAATTTATATACACTGGTTCTTGTGCCAACCCTGTCCACCAGTTTAATGTTTACGCCTGTATATTTAAAAATAGCACTTATTTTACTAGGCTGAACCAAAGAAGACCAAGGTGTTATTTTCTTACTTTGAGCCTTCACAGGCCCATGATGATCTCAGTATTTTCCCATTTACCTGCTCCAGTGTGAATTACTCTTTCTTAGTGTGATGACACCATTGCAGAGAGTAGTTTTAACGAGGTCTCACTAGAGTTGTGGGCTGAAGCACGAATGCGTTCTGATCTCTGCTGGAAATGCTTCATGTGACACAGCTCAAGAACTTGCTTCCCTCTGTGCAAAAGCTGTACTTTGAATCCCATCTCAGAGCTAAGGCTGTCGTGCCCATCCTTACGACAGTACAGTCTTCCTCCAAGTTCATGACACCTTCCAACTGTGTGCCTTCTGTACAAAAGCCACTAACAAATGCATGAAAAAAGACCATTCCCAAGACCCAAAACTTGATGAACTCCTCCAGTAAATTGTTTCCAGCCTGTCTGCTATTGCAGGAGGCTAAAATTTTAGGGCCACACAGTTGGGCAGTGCAGATCCTACCAGTGGGATTCATTTACTCCCTTTCTGCTTTACTACAGAGCTTAGAAATGGCATAAATTCACTTTATGTCCACAAACCTTTGGATGACTGGTGTGCTGGCAGCATGCAGACAGTCTGGCTGGGGTGCGCTCCCCTCACCTGCTCACCAGGACACAAGCACTGTGATAGGGACAGTCCCAGCCCCAGCTCTGAGAAGACGACAGGAGAAGCACATGCTGCATTCTGAGGAGCTGCCTTCCAGACCTCACACTGCTTTCTGGACAACAAAGCAAGGCACCCAGCCTCACTGTCCACCCAGAGCCATGCTGACCACGTGTTGCTTGCATCCATGGATGAATGCTAGCTCTGAGACAATGACACCAAGACCTAACCCCACGGCTGCTCAACTGTGATTGCTTTGCCCTCTCATCCTTTCCCCCCCCTGTAAAAAGCCACCTACTTCACATGTCCTTAAGGCATTAAGATGCATTTTGTCCAACAACATCCACTTCATGAATGCACTTCACAGCGACCCTGCTCTCCATTCAGTGGAAAGAGAACAGGTGAGCTGAATTGCCCTCCAGAATCACCCAAAACTTGGTGACATGGATGGTGGCACAAAAGCCAACACTGTGGATTGGGCATTTATTCCTTTTGGCTATCCAATGTGTTCAGCTTACATGTAAAACCAAGATGTCTGCATGCCAGAAGAACTAGCTCAGACCACGTCTCGAAGTTGAGCTGTCTTCTCTCTGCTCCATCACTAACAAGATTGTGAGGATTGGGAAATCACCAGAGACCAGACAATATGAGGATGTCCAGGCTGTAATAAAATCCATCTGGCCCCTTCCCAAGTTACTCCTTCTTATGTTCCTGTCAGGAGTGAAAAACTGTTGCTGATGTCAGTAAAGGCAAGCAGACTATACGAACGAAACAGAAGATCAGATAAAGCTGTAAGTGAACCATACTGAAGCACAGATTTCTGGCACTGCCCGCGCACTGGAGTTCAGGGCAGTTTGAGAGAGAAGCACCGTACAACACTACAGGACCAGCCCACCCTGTCCCGGCAGGATGAGCAAGTATTTGCCATCAATCTCCAGCAGAGATTGTGGAGAGGTCCCTTGCTTCAGGCTTAGGGTCTACTAACATGGCTCCTGTTCATCATTGACTCCAGATTCTTTCCAAGAGAAGAAACTATTTTCAACTAACTCCCCCACCCCCAACAGACCATGAAACCAAATAACAAAAAAAGAGACCCTGACCACATCTTGCACTACAGCTCCGTTAGCAGGAAAAGGCTGGAGAGGACCAAAACAGACTGATTCAAGTGCTCTAGTTTTACCACGGTCTGCAGGGATACAAAGCAGAGGACACACAAGCAGGTGAGATGCAGGTGGGACGCAGAGCCTCCTGTCTTAGCGGGACCTGCTCCCGACACCAGCATGGTCCATGGGAGGATGCTAGAACAGGATGACAGGGTGACGCTGGCTCTTAAACAGGTGTCCTTGAAAGGTGAGAACTGACACTTGTATTGAACATACCTGTCCTTACGTTCAAGCCAAGATGGATGCAATGACACAACTGCAGCTTTTTTCACTCTAAAACAGTAGTTTTTCAGCCTGATCTTCCATAACCATAATCTCTTCTTGGAGAAAAGAAAGCCTTTTTGTTACCTGTATGGACAACTTTCTAAACAGGAGTGTTGGGAGACAATCATGGGAATTTCTTGTTTAGCAAATCAAAATTTTGTATGTGGACTGTAATGATATTAGTTAAGTAAAAAATGGGGGCAGTTAATAATTTTTTTCTTAAAATAACAGTTGTCTTTCATATGCAATTACAGGTAGAAGACAAACAAATTAGGAGATTAACTCTCCACAGGCAGTAAAATGCTATCTGGTTTATGAATCATTCTGGGTATGACACTCTTCCAGATGAGATGTCTTCCGACTTACACAAATAAATGTGCTTTGTTTAAAAAAAAAAAAAAAGCTTAAAAGGCATCTTCCCTCAGGTAACACTCCATAAACCCCCAAAGCTGCAACACTACCCTTCATTCCTCTTTGACAAAGGACAAATGCTTTTGTACTTATTACCCTAATCATTTTGGTAACAATTCTCTTTAAACCAAGCTGTTTATGACATATCCTTCAAAAGCTAACACTATATAGATCATAATTAAAGTATCAACAAACTCGACAGTCCAGTAAACAGAGGGACCAGGCTCAACAACAGCCTTTCTGAATAGGTTTTCACAGTCCTGCAGGGACACCAGCATGACAATGCAAGAGAGACTGGATACGCTCACCATGGCAGAGGCCACGTCTGGAAGCGAGAGGAGGACTTGTCTGGAGGTGGGCACTGCCAAGAGGAAGAGACCTGCAGCAAAGCACGAGGGCTCTGAGAAAGTGTCTGCAAGATGATGGCAATCTGGGGTGGGGAGCTGTGGTGAGTGGGATCTGCATCTGAAGAACACTCAGCAAGGTCTCCATCAAGGTTTTACAATGGTAGGGAGGAGGAGGAGCGTGAAACACGACACATGCTGAGATAAACAGCCTCACACCCGGAGGCCTTTCCCTCCCCTCGTGAGGACGGCAGCAGGGGAAGCCAAGGTATGCTGAAAGCCCGTTCATCACGGCAAGTCAGTGGGAGGACATGGCGCAATGGTGGATGCTGATGGGAGAAGCAACCATCAGGGTCCATCCCCCTCAGCTTACTTCTGACTCACATGGGGGCGGGGGGGGACACAAAGTAGGTATCCAACCCATTTTGCATGAATGAAAATGCTCCAGTTAAGTGAATGTTTTGTTCAGTCCCAGAACCCATCTGCAAGGCAAGAAGATTGGCCAAACTCCCACTACAGGAAAAGAGACATCCCTGCTGGGTTTCACGTTTATTGACGGGTTTTGCTGGACAGCCACAATCCAGGACTCAGACTGCAGCCACATCCCTCCGTGCAGCTGAACACTTTGCGAACACAAAACGCATATAAACAAAGCAGCCAGCTTTGCTAGGGCTTTTTGTGTTGGCTCCTGTTGAAAAAAACCAGAATACATAGGGGCAGGAGAAACACCCAACTGTTCCAGCTGCCAGAAGCCCTGGCAGGCACTGGCCCCACTTCAGCAGCTCAGAGGCAGAGCTGGCCCTGGATACACTTGCCCAGCTCAGGCACAGACAGAAGAGTTTACAGATCCAGCTGGGAGAAACTGCATCAGGAGAGGTCTTCAGTATCCTACTCTCTCCAAGAGATCAGTTCCTTACAGTCTCGGTGTTGCACACTGATACCAAGAGACTCTCGAACACCTGCTGCAGAGATGCTGAAAACCTTTCAGCCACTGCAAAGGATTAGACATACTGGTTTACACTGGATTTCAGTTTTTCCCCTCATTTTCATGCCATACCTCCCCTTAGTCAGATTGAAAGATAAGTCACTCGTTTCAGACCTAGGCAATCTTTTGTTCCAAAGAAACCTAGGACTAACTTGCCATTCATTGCTGTAAAACATTAACATCAAGAATGCTGAATTATGAACCCCAAGTTTGGAGCACTTACACTGTATTTAAAAACAAATCCAGCATCTTTCAAGACCTTCTCTGCATTACATATAGGGTTTATTGCCTCACTAAATGTTATTACATTATTTCAAAATCTCCCGCAAGATGCTTTCAGTCTTAAATGTCTCAGAAAAATTAAGTTGCACTTAACAGAAAACCACAGTGCATTTTCCTTAAGTACACATACATGAAAAATTATTTGACAGAATGGTGAATACAAACAACTGCTAAGAAAGTATTACAGAAAGCTAGAAACTGGATGATTTTTCATTTTGCTCCAGGCAAAAAGAAAAAAAAAAAGAAAGCACCTTGGCTCAGCAGCCAGCTGTCATCCAATTCGGAAATTACACAACAGGATGAACACCAAGTCCTTCATTAGTGCTCTTAGTGCTCTCCCAGCCACTGTCAGGACAGAGGGAATCACACAGAGGCACAGGCAGACAGGAAAGCCTGGCAAGACAAGTAACACAGGAAGGACAAACCCCCTTATTCTGAAAGAGGTGAGGACTCCACCACACAGACCCCCCCACAACCACATGTGAAAATCACTGCCCTGCCTTCACCTGGTACCTCTCAGGACAGCAAAATCACTGTCACCCATGCCTGGACACTGTTCCATTGCTCTACAGAGATGGGAAAAAGACATCTCCTTTTCACTTGCAGTGCTGAGTGTCTGGGGGCTGCAAGTTTTGAGTGCCCATAGCTTAGCATGAACGGTGAAAAAATTGTAAATAACACCAAGTTTCTAAAACCCTGGTTAGGCACCACAGTCCCCTCAGTGCTGAGCACCCAGGAGCTGACACAGTGCCCAGTGTATTTGAAAACTGGACTGTTTTCTTTTCATGCCTGTCTGGCACTTTAGATGCTGAAGTTGAAGCTCTTGCTTTTGCAAATCCATGTCAGTGCTGGAGGAGAAGACCCTGAGATGACATGAACTGTGGAACTGCTCATGCACAAACTGCATGAAAATGTAAATATCAAGTACACACTAGGGAAGATGGGCTGGGGAACAGGAGAGGTCAGGCACGGGAAACACACCAGTTGCACGCACTGAGTAAGGCATGTCACTTATACCAGAAGGCAGAGGCAAGACGATCAGCTCCTTTTCCCCTCTGACAGCTGCACTAGAAAGGGTTCTTAAAGCATTCAGATCATTAACTGAAGGCAACACAAGGGCTAAAAAGCAAGCAGGCAAATGCACCAGCTTTCCCCCTGAAAAGCATTAAATTCTCTCACCCTGACTCTGACAACATTTCAAAGCATCTCCAGCCTTAGATATTACTTAAGCATGCACTGAAGCCTTGTAAAAGTCCTAAATGTTTGTGTTCTCCCAGGTCAGGTCTTTGGTGAGATGCAAGGAGAACGTGCTCATTCTTCCTGCTTTTCCCCAAACCGCTGCACGCATCAGCCATGCCACCACTCACAGAATAGTCTGACAGCCAGATCCTTCCTCCAGCTACACAATTATTTATAAAGGTGGGTGTTTTCTGTACACTCATCACTTTGTTTGATCAGAAGCACAAACTAGGTAAGAATAACTTCTTAACAAGATGAGAAACACTGATGTTATTGCTAATACCTTTCACTTTACTGACTCCCAAAACAGATTTAGGAGTAAACTGGCAGCCGGAAAATACTGAATGCTGCTGTCTGCCCTGCACAGCCTTTTCCAGCAGGATAAACGTAAAAATTAAGAGTCAATCGCACGGGAACACTCTGTTACAAAAATCGTTAGAAGACACAGCTGGGTTCCAGCCATCTGGGTACCTGTTTTAGAGATGCTGGCACGGATGGTGACCAGAGGAAAAAGGAACTACATCAAACTTCTTTCTTTTCCTTCTTATTGAAACATTTCCTTCTGTCAGAAGGTTTAAATCAAAAGCCGTGCAGTGCACCTACAGACAGCAGGACGAATTCATGAAATTGTTTTCAAGAGAGCTATTTAAAGTGCTCCCGTTACTGCAATTTGTGCGACCGGCTGACTGACGCAGCTCCCCGAGCACAGCCCAGCCCACGCTGTGTCAGCAGCTCCCTCTGCCCCCCGCACAGCTGCCCACAGCCCAGCATGGCTCCAGCTTGCGTAAGGCTCGAGTACTTGCAGATCCTGTCCAAGCTGACCAGAAAGCCTTGAAGCTTGAACTCCAAGCAAGCAGGACCCGACTGGGTTCATTACACATCTACACCATGGTCAAAATAGGACATACCCAGCTGCAACGGGAACGTTTTAGAGACTCAGCGTGCTGCTGTTGGTGGCTGCAGTAAGAGCACGCACGCTGCTTGGAAGTGCTAATACATCACTTCGGAGGCTCAGACATCAGCAATGCTTACGTACACAAGTGTATGCGTTAATCCAAATTACTTCCAGACCCCCAGCATGGCTGAATTAGGGCTAATCTGGTGTCTTAACCCCAAAAGGATCTCTGTAAGAAAATCTTCACCACCTTAGGGACAGCACAAAGCTTGTCCAACCCCTTTCCTCCAAATGAACATGCTCCCTTGCCTCGACTCCCAGGGGCAACCCCTAGTCCTTCCCTGTGTCCCAAGACTCAGCAGCACCAAAGCTGTGCCTGGCTGCAGGCGGGTGACAGCCAGCCAGGTGGGGGCTTGCCAGGGAGTGGAGGGAAGCAAAGTCCCCATCACCGGTGTCCCCGTGCTGGCTGAGGGGGAGTCATAGACACCAGGGTGTCTGGCTGCTGCACGGGCCACCTCAGTTCTTCCCTCCCAGGCTGCGTCTCTCCCATCGCTCGGCCCCTGCCCAGCCGGGAACTGCTCCCACGCTGCAACCGCTGCTGCCGCTGAACCTGGCCGCTTTTGGATTGGGGTGGTTTTTTTAAAAAATTTAATTCAACTAAGACCCTGAATACTGATTATATCCAAGCCCCAGCCTAACCCGTCCAAAGTTATGTAATCCCTGAAATCCAAAAAGCCTTGAAAAGCTTAAATGTGACAGTGCTGGTGATGTCATGCTGCTGAAAGGTTACCATGGAAACCACTCCTACCACTTGCATACGCCTGTGGCTCTCGGCACCCAGCGTCCTCTGCTGAGTGCACAGTATCCCCAACACTCAAATTTGGGAGAACTGGGAGAAAACGGCTGAGGACACATGGGTGCCCTTCAAGCTCCCTGTGCTCCTCACCTCACCCTACAGGTGCAAAAGTGGAGCTGCTCACGATATAGAATAAAAGAATAAAATTCACCTCTGCAGAATAAAGGCTATCAGCACCTCAGAGACTTCCCCCACTGAATGGAAATCCCACAGCTGGCCCTGAAACCAACTGGGTGCTAACCTCCAACAGCTTTCAAACAGCTTGGTATAGCTCTTCAGGGGACATGTGGTCCTGGCTCCTTCCAGAGAAGTGCCGAGGCACGTCCTCATCCCCACCTCTCATCCCGGGCAGAAGCAGTAGCCACGTGCTGGCCTGTCCCACGGGACCGCCTGGCAGCCTTCACTCTGTGCCACTTCACAGAACTGGAGGATCCTACCTGTTTTCATCACAAGGAAGTTAAAAAAAACCAAAACCACAAAAACCACTGAACAAGCAAAAGGCATTCCTGAGTCTTCATGGTTGCAGAAAAGAGCTTGAAAATGTTTCCCAAATGTGAAAGCAAATAATAAGAACAAATCTACTGGCTTAAAAAATATCTTTTTTTCTCCCTCCCTCTTAACCAACCTTAAAATTCCTACATAACAGCAGCTGTAAGGCTTTGTGGTTTTTTTCTAAGGGGTAAAGCTTAATTTTCTGACGTATCTCCACCCGCGTTCACCCTCACCTAGCTGATGAACTGAAATGAATGCAGCAAATTAAACTTTGGGTTAATTTAAAATCCAAGCAAAGGGAATGCCCTTGTGGTTTTCTTTCTCTCAAAGAAATTGAGAAATTCCCCCTATTAAAGGGTTCTGCATTTTTAATCATCGTCTCTGTCCAGGGCATTTATGACACACCCTTACGTAAGAGCTATAAACCGATTTTGTGTGCTCAGAGATGTGAAATGATTTTGTCTGGGTTTGGTATCCGTGTGTAAAAGTAAGAAAACACTGAGAGTGTTTAGCTCAGCCATAATTTCAAAGACCACCCCATCTAATTATGACTTACTGTAAATCATAAAAATTATGTCCACTGAAACATAAACGGCCAGAACTTCTACCTTTTTCTCCTTGAACTGCAGGAACTAGCTAAGCAGATGGGCTGAATCCTTTCTTACTGGATTTAACTTGCAGCTCTTCACCCTGGTTTTTGGAGGAAAATCTCCAGCACCCTGGGACAAGTCCCTGCCACAGCCCCTGTGCAAGCACAGGGACCAGACACAGCTGAGCCTTGCTCTTAGCAGCACCCAGGTGAAGTGACACCCACTGTTGCGCCAATGTATCAATTACTTTGCAATTAACTGCACACTGTTGTTTCACCACTAACTGCTGAGAATGGCTCCTACCAGACCAACACAGGAAAAATCAGACAGAAGAGGGGGGACCAGGGACCCTCCCTGCAAGGCAGCGGGACAGGACCAGGCGATGATGTGGCACATGCAGGGCCAGACCAGGGTCTCCCAGCTTGGGGATGCTGCCAGCCAGGGCCAGTGGCCCCAACTGCCACGCTGACACATCAGCCCCAGTACCCCAGAAGCATTTCTTCTCCACTGCCAGCTGTCAAGGGACCCAAAGAAAAGGACCTGGGTGGGCTGACCAGGGACAATGTGCAAGCACCAACAGGGACACCCTGGCAACACCAGCCTGGCTCAGCTGTTGTCCCCTCCTGCCAGAAGCTGGGCTCAGCTGCGAGAGCAACATCCCGGCACAATACAACAGTGTTGGGGGCAGACACTGTCCCACAGCAGCTTGACAAATGTTTAATCGCCCTTTGCAGGGAGATGCACAGATCTGGTTTGTCCCACATTGCATTTACCCTCCAGAGCAGTCTCCAGTGGGAAGCTGGAGAGCCCAAAATGGATTTTTGAAGAATGCATCACATACACTTTGGCAAAACTAAGAGAATAGTCTCAAAAAGGCTTGAGGGAACCATCTTACTAAACAGACTGCTGTTTTCTCATCCCCCATGAAATCCCTGCCAAAAAGCCTATAGCACAATGCAACAAAACCAAATTACAATGGTAACATTCAAATTAAATGATGAGTCCACATTTTTGAGCTTAGCATGGATTCCCATTTTTGGCATTCACGATTTTAATAGTTATACACATGTTCCAGCTTAGTTACCCCCAAAACATTATCAAAACATTACTATTTCAGGACATGCCGTGGGTCGAGTAATGCTTTCTGGAGGCACAATCACTAACCCTTCTGGATCCTGAGCTTGCTGCTTTTGACCATGTGCTTCCTGCCAACCAGACATGAATCAGTTGAGTCCTCCTCAAAAAACTGAAAAACACTTTCTATTTTTCCACTGGGGCAAAAAGCCCAAGGTAGTTTTGCTTTGTTTTCTCCCCCATGTTCTCTGCTAGACCAAGTGCAGCTCTGCAGGTATTTTTATCATTATTCACTGTGAGAACAGGACAAGTGTGAAGCCACAGTCAAGAGACAAAAAGGCCAACAGCAGCCACCTCATGCAACCTGCCTGCACGTGAAGTGAAATGGCCAAGCATTACCAAACACATCAGGAACACCTTTGGCAGCCACCTCATGCATGGCAGGCTGCTTGTGAGAGCCTGTCCCACAACTGCTCTGCTGAAGGGGCACACAGAGCTCCTTCGCTTTCACCTCCTCCCCTCCATAAATACATCGACCTGACCACGCAGAGCGCCCATGTCTTTTTGGTGCTAGTGCTCCAGCAGAGCTGCCAAACCTTGAAAAATCTCAACCTTTGTGATCCTTTATTTATCGCTGTTTACTGCATGTGTTCCTGCAGCATTTCCAGGGAACGGGACATTGTGTTATGCTGCAACTACTAAAGGTCAGCCCTCATTTCCACAGCAATTCTGTTTAGGAAGGTTTGCAATTTCTCTATTTAATACATGTCATGTTGAAACATTGCTCACAGGTTTCATAGCTCGGTTTCCTTGCTGGTAGTTGTACTTCATTCAAATTCATGTTACAATTTCCAGCCAAGTCCCGAGGTTCTGGTTTTGTTTGTTGTTTTTTTTTTTTTTTTTTTTTTTTTCTGGGCATCTGTGGAGAAACACCATTGCTTTTTTCAAACAATGAAACTTTGCAAACTTTAATCTGTGATGAAAACACGTGGCCTTTGGAGCACAAGATACCCAGGAACTCTTGAGCTGAGCCTGTTGCCTGCTATCACAACTGACCCTGAATTTATTCAGCTCTATTTGAACAGCAGATAGTGTTTTGGGATTTTCTCCCTCCATTACGTATTCCCAGTCAGCTCCAGCTCAAGACGGCACGCCACTACCTCCCCAACATGCAGGAAGGCTCTTAAGTCAGGGTGCACACTCATTCCTAGCAAGGAGGAGGATCTCCCATGCTTGCTCCTCCCTGCAAGTATTTTCCCAGCGCTCATGTGGCCGTTGCAAACAACCGCCAGTTGTTTCAGGTGAAATATTATCTCCTCAGAAATCCAGGGCAAAACTTCCATCAACTCTGGAGATTTCTTACAGTTTTGCTGCAGTGCTGTGTATCTCATGGTATTTTAAGGGCCAGGAACTAAAACCCAAGTTGCTGAGGCTGTTTAGATGACAGTGTCAGGTGAGTTCCCGTAACTAGTCGCTCATGACCTACATCACTAGGAAATGCCAAGCTCTGTACATGGTTTCAGCCCCCATTCCTCACAAGCTCAGTGAAGCCGTGGGGCTGGCTCCAGGCCTCCAGCTGCCTGCTCTACCAGCTGATACCAGCTGCTTGCCAAAGCAGTGACAGACTTGCTCCCAGGGAGAAGTCACTTCTCGACGACCATTGTTTCAAAGCTGATGTTCTGAACCATAAGGACTTATTTTCCCCTGCATTGTTTATTTTTTGCAATGCTCCAACCCACTTACACCATTTGTTCCTAAGATAGCCCAGCTCTCATAAACTATCATTTGGGGGTAATTTTTTGCAATCAGCTAGCAATATAATTAACTTCTGCAAGTCTGGGACCTCCTTCTATAGCAGCATTATTCCTATGGCGTGCCTCGTACAAAACAATGACATGCTGCTTACCAAGAGCTCTAATCAAAATTCTTTCATTGCAAGCAAAAAGAAAAGGGAATGGCATAAAGAACCAAGCATTTCTCAGAACAGTGCTTTGTAAAAGAAGTATCTCAGAAAATATCATTTAGCAAACTTAAGCAAAAGAAACCTCACTCCTACTTAGTTTCTTCCAAACACAGTCAAGCCAGTTAGAAAACATTCAACATTTCCTTTCTTTGGTCTCTATGAAGCCAGCTCCTCCAGCAACAGAAGAATTACCAAACTGCTGTTACTCCTGATAATCCAGGAAAGAGATGGGACTTTTGATGTCTTTGTACACTAGCCCAAGGAACCCAGTGAGTGGCCTAAGGCTGTGCGTGCAGAGGGGTGACCCAGACGTAGGCAGGAGAAGGTGAACTCTGATCTCCCCATAGCTTTTCTGCCCTGTCCATATCACTTTCTGGAAAAAAAGCTTCAGAGCAAACTCTGCACACTCCCACAGCTAAAAAACAATGGGGTGGAATGTTGGTGAGGACTGGGGGTCCTGCCCAGTGAACGGGGACTGGGAGGAGAGGAGTCACTCCAGATCCAGCAGTGACAGTTCTCCTACCACCATGGGGCTGGCAGCACTGAGAGAATAACCAGAGTAACCCACACCACACACAAAGCTTGTCCTCCCAGAGGTGTTTTAGTATGCCAATGAAGGAGGTTTTCTTCTTCAGGTATCAGCTGTTGCATTGGGGATACCTACTTGGTTTAAATACACTCCTCTTAACTGCAACTTAAAGAAGTGGTTTTAAGGCCATTTTATTGTCTTATTGTTCCCTCACAATTTAATTTTTCTATCATTTCTAATACTGGTAACATTCTTCTGGCTCTCTGGCTAAACTATCCATACACACTTTTCACTGATTCCCACTTATTCTTCCTCTAAATATTCATGCTGGTAAATCAATATTTTGCCTTCCCATGCTAATGCATAATGTATAAATCAGCCCCAAACACAAAGAAACCTAAAAACAGTTCTCATAAAAAGGATTTAGATTTTTTTTCCATAAACAACAGCTGGCAAAGTATCTCACAAAATAAAAAAAAAAAAATCCTGCTTTGCTGATACATTTAATTGCTTCAGGATTTAATGCTTCTCCAAAGTTGTTAGCTGCAGCCAATGCTGGAAGCAAAGTATTTCCGTCCAAAAACTGTGATGGAGCTATCCTCATCTCCCGCTTTAGAAACTCACTGCCTGCCCAGCGACTGTGCTTCAGCAGCCCCTAAAAACAGTTGAAACAACACAGCTTTCTCCACAGCCACCCTCAAACAGCAGATGGGAGTTTGCAGATGGCAAACTGCTCTAAAAGCCCAGGCCTTGCCCCCCTGACTCCCGAGAGGATGCTCCATCCTGCAGAGCTGGGAAGAGGCTGCATCGTCCCCGGAACAATCACACCCGCACAGTAACACCTTCACATCAAAACGTGCAGCTAAGACCTGCAGTGGACACAACAGCACTCACTCTGCACACAGGGCTCCGGTGAAGCACCCTCTCCAAGTTCCCTTGTTTGGCACCAAGCTGAGGAAAGCAGCGAGGGCTTGCCTACAGTGTGCCCTTTCGGCTAAATAACTGCTTGGAGCCCCAAACCGCAGGTCTGCAGGCTCACCACCCAAGGCAGAGCAGTGCACCGAGCATGGTGTTACACACTGCAGCATCGCTTAGCCTAGTACATCTTCTGCTGCAGCAACCCCACCTGCGAACAGGCCAGAGCCAGGGGACCTGGGCGTTCTGGCCAAGCAGCACATCACTGGCCATGTATTTTAATATCCCCTGTTGCTTTGCTGAAATTCCCAAACACTGGAAAAGTATACTTATACTAAAAGCCCAAAATGACAATTTTTCAGTGATCCAAAGGTTTAAAAAAAAAAAAAAAAAGAAAAAATTCTACACAATGGATTTCAAGTATTTTTACCCAAAAATTAAAAAGCAGGCAAATCTATTTTGTTTAAAATTCAGGTAAATTTGATAACAAAATGGTATTACACAAAAGAGCAATGAAATGTTTAAAAAAAAAAGGAGAAGGAAAAGGAATAAGGCAAGAGAGGGAAATATTTTAACTTTTCTGTAACTATTTTCACCCCTGCAGAAACAGTTTACAGACATTTACACAACATCCAATATGTTCCTGTTTGCCTGCGTCAGCATTCTGATTTAGACAGGGCTGTCACACTGTGCCTGCCATTAAGCACATCAAGAAATAAAGATGAATTTGCACTGACAACCGCATCTGAGGTTCTGTAAGTCAATCAGTGTGCAGGCAGCAGGCTCCACCTTCCACTTAGTTTCTGTTTTCCCTGAATCTCAGTTGACCTCATTTTTACAGACCCAAGCACCCCAGACTTTACTACCATGCAGTAAAGCTTGTCAGATGGGCAACATAAACCCAAACCATTCCTGAGCCTCCCACAGCCCATCCTTTCTAAGAGGGATATATATTCCACAGTACTGTATGCTGTGTAACTCCCTTCTCCAATTTACAGCACCTACATAGTAATCAACAGAGTAACAAACTTGACAAGGAATACAAGCTTATTACCTCCGAAGAATCAAGCACAAACCTTATTTATTTCAGTTTTCTGTACATCTAATCGCTCTCAGCAACATCATTTTAACAGGTCACATATTTCTCAAAGTCTTACAGATAAATTACAAAGGATATGTTTCTTCCACTAGTCTTGTGGGAGTAGAAAATTAAGATGGTAAATTAAGTCTGATCTGCTGGCAAATCTCTCGCTGAAATTCAGCAACAGACTTTGCTTTAACCCTACCACCCCTCTGTTTGACTCAGTTTCAGGGGGGAATTTGCAGCATCTTACTTGCACTGAGTTCATAGGCAGGATGCCTAGAACTGCACAGCCTCAGCCCTCACAAAACGGCAGACTGGGCTTCACCTGGCAGTCCTGGGCCCATGGTTAGACCGGTGCTTCAGCAGTTAGTGGTTGAGCAACCAGCAGTTCGTAATCTGCTGGCTGGGGAGGGCTCTGTGGGACCACAGCCTGCTGTAATAGGGCTGGGAAAAGGAGCGAAAGCAAGGCGAGTCTTTTTCTAGTTGAATTTGCTGCAGGCAAGCCTGCACCTCCACTGGGAATATGTCAAGGATCTGCAAAATCAAAATAGGATGGGAAACACTGAATGACAGCACACTCCCTTAAAAGGCCATCTGATCCTGATTTATAGACTCTAAACAGCAGGGAATTTCCTACATGGAAAAATCTGCCAGGAAAGTGTCAATCCTGTCTTTATTGGCACCGTCACTTACTGGGCAAAGCAATTCAATTTGCTCTTCAGAGGAAACAAGACTTACACACTCATACTGTTTGCATGTGTGCTTGGGAACATGGATGCACGCGTGCCTGCACACCAAGGTCTCCTCCAGTAACCCCCGAGCACCACCAGTTTCCTTGAAACTTGGCAGAGCAGATTATTAGTTACAACATACACAGCTACGGATTGCTGGGTCCTCTCTCTCCTTCTCCGTGCTAACCTGTTTATTAATTCTATACTGAAGATAAGATAAATAGCCCTGCAAGTCTTTCCCAGGAGACAGTGATTCAATCCAAATGCATCCAGCATGGATGCAGTGGAGGTAGAGCAGGAGATGTGCTGGCTTCTAACAAAAGCTTCACTTGGAATTTTTTTTTATGGAAAAGAAAAAGGGAATGGGGAAAGACATGTCTAAAGGAGGAACCCGAGTGCAAGCGGAACATAAAATTAATTCAAGCATAGAGGCTGCACGAACAGCTCGATTTCCCCATTGCCAGCTTCCCCCCAGCACGCGAGCAGTGGTGGCTCAGTGGAACTTTCCATCGCCCAGTCCAAGTATTTGTCAGCTCCTGCATCCTGATTAGATCTGTAATCCTGGTTACCGGGGAAGGGGGAAAGGGGGAGGCTTAGCATTGCCCACAAGAGCCTCAAGCTCAGTAGGTATTCAACAATCTCACTTTAAGACACAGTTTATGTGGTGGCACTTACTTGCACTCTCTTGTCCACTGCCCTCCTGAGATCTCCTTGCTGATCCCTTGCCTACCCCTCAGCTTTGGGCGGGGGGCTACCAGAGAGTTTGCAGACCCCAGCACTGCTGGGGATACAGCCTTCCAGACCTTGCTTCAGTGTGCTAACCACTCTGAGAGGAGTGGAGACAAACCCAGCCCTCATCACCCCACTTGAACCCGGGAAGATGAGCGCCAAAAGCCTTGCCTGCCCAACAGGGATTCCTGAACTGCACATGGGCAGTTTCAAGGAGGAGTTCAGTAAACCTGTGAAAGAAGCAACAGGAGAGGCCACCTTCCAGTCAGGGGAGTCTGGTACTGGGTGTCCATCAGTCTGGGCCCGAGTGCCCGGGGTTGAGGCATGCCAAGGTGTGCCAGAAATGACCCTGGCAACACAGCCGACTGGGGGCTCCCATGTCTTACTCGTGTCTGCCCAGTTCACCTGAATTACTGTGAGTTAGTTGATTGCCTGGCCTTGAAACCACACTCGTTTCCACCTCTCTTGCACACCTATCTGTCTGTCTGGTGATGCCAGCAGTTACCACCACATTCCTAATGGTTGCTATGGCTACAGGAAAGCTGCTGCATCCCTGCATCCAGCCTCACCGAGGGTCCCTGCAGCATCCAACTGCCCTAGAGAACATCCTCTGGATAAGAGTTCTCCTGCTCACTGTAAAACCATCTCTGCTAGCTGATGCCCCCACACAACAAGTCTGTGTTAATTCCTTCCCTTCTCCCCTGTCAGAGCTGTCCTCTGTTCAGCAGCAATGCTGTGGTCGTACAGGGTTGCGGACGCCAAAGGCTCACACAGAGCCCAGAAAGCACTCAAATTCTCAGAGAAAATAAAGCACGAAGAGATATTTCACACAGAGAAACCAGTCACCGACTCCTTATGCTGCAAATTACTGGGAGATGCAAGACTACACTAGGGAAGTGTCACTCAGCCCATCGGCCCAAGTACCAATGATAAAAACATCTCACACTTTTCTTGCATTCTTCCCCATGAATGTGGCACTGCATATAGAGCCAGAAGACAGTGTCAAACGGATCTTTAGCCTGACCAGCCCCCCTCTGCCTATGATAGGGCCTTTCTTCAGATTTGCTGACCCAGTTGTGGCACAAAGATAAGGCCATGTCTTATCACGAACACAGGCGGGGGTCCCCTAAGGCACTCTCTGCTTGCAGCCAGGTTTTATGGAGCAATAGGTTTAGCTTCTGCTGGCAGCTGCCCCAACAGACCCCAAAACAGCATCCTCCCAAGGGAGCCATCCATGCAATTGGGCGTCAAAGCACAGGGCTCCCAGTGACTGGAGGTGAAGGCTCGCTCCTCAACCACCCTGCCAGCCAGCCCAAAGGAAGACGTGAACCATGATGCTGTCGATCCGCATTTGAGCTGTGACAATGAATAATTAATTGCTGCTTTGTTTTCTACTGTAATTCTATAGCAGTAATTATCCCAGTTTTAACAAAAACAGTTATCACCTCCTTCCTTTTCTTCTCCCATCAATTAAGAGATAGGAAGACAGCATCTCTTGCTCTTGACCTGTCAGGAGATGAAGTTGGTGGGGTGGGTAATTTGGATGCTTCAGCAGGTAATGCCACTCAGTCAGGGCATGGATAGCTTTCCAGGCTGCAGAAGGACAGAACCTCACAGTGCTCAGGTCACCTGGAAGTCACAGTCATCAGCACAGAAGCTAACTCTCCAGCCAGTTTCTTCCAAGACTATTAATGAGTCCTAATTAGAAATGGTCATTCAGCCCATCAGCACTTGCCTGTCCATCACCAGAAGCCTGGGTTAACATTGCTTCTGTATTCATCAGGCTGAGGACTCAGGATTGTCTTTGGTCACAAATATACTGGTCATGACAGCTCATTTTTTTTATTCCATCTTGCTTTTTAGCTATGCATATGTAAGTACACATAAAATCAAGAAAAGGGTACGTTCCAAAGCGTTCCCCTGCTCCAGCAGAGATGCACAACCACTGCTGTGAAAATAACCTCTGAAGATGCTGACAGGTTCCTCATCCAGCCTTGTGCCTATGGGTGGGGGACTCCCTCTGCTCCTGAGACTGCTGGTGGGGACAGAAAGCTGCAGCACCTCCTGGCCGCTGACTTTGGCCACCAGTGCAGTGACAGATCAGTCTGCAGGATGTGCGCAGGGCAGGAGAAGGCTCAACCTGACAGAGGAGCAGCCAGACAGCTCATAAAGCGCTCTGGACTAACGGCTACCCCAGAACTGCTACTGTTTTTCACAGAAGAACCAGTATCTTTTGGCCTCTAAAAGATATTTGACACTATCCTGAAATTTTAGGATATTTGACAATATCCTGAAATCCTGAAATTTGGGATGGAAATGAAAACTAATCTGAAAATCTCCCATTAAGTTTGGACAAGCAAACAAGCACATAGAAGCTTTCCATGCTGCAAACTGCAACCAATACCACAACAAAGCAGGCAACTATGGGATGCATGGACATTTATCTGGTTTGAAAGGTCAAAGTAACTGGTATCCTTTTTTATTATTATTTGGTTTTGCCTAGAGTATGCCCTGCTTTTACAGACAATTCTGTATTTGTAACGTTAACTCATCAAGCGTATGAGAAGTGCTGGGCTACTTGAACTTCTGCACTCTTCACGCAAGACTTCAGTGGCAGAAGAGGAAGGCTGCTTATCAAGGATCACTGCTACCACCTCTGCTGCAGCCGAGGCTTTGGGGCAGAACAGCACTGATTTAGGGAACAGAACTTGGCTGCTCACCTTGGCTTTTCCACCAGCCTGGGGCATCAGTCACTTTACCTGTTACCTCCTACCCCAAACCTCATTCACTCGGGCTGTAAGAGCAGCACAGAAGATTTATCTTTCTGTCTGGTTTTACCACACCTGGCATGAGACTTTGATCCCACCATGAGAGCAAATCTTTCCAGAGAGCCCGGACCAAAGTGGGAGCGCTCTTCTTTACCACCTGCTCACTCACCAGCAGGCAGGAAGGGAGCCACCCGCCCTGCTGCCAAGCTTCAAGAAAAAAAACCAAATCTCATCACTCCGTTTCCTAACAGCGACAGCAAGGAAATAATGAAGAACTTGCTCATAAGGGTAACCAATATCTAATCTGGAAAATTCTTCATGCAGTCCATGAAAAAAATCCATTTTAATTAAATACTTTTATTTTACCCACTGCTGTGCACTAAATTAAACTGCTTCAGCATTAATATATAAAACCATTATTCTGTGCATGCATAAGTGAGTTTATGCACGTGTCTGTGTATAAAAACTATACAATTAAGCACTGCTTAAAATGCAAATGACAGATGATAAAGACTCCATCCTGACTGTATTAAATCTTGACTTGGGATGCTGTATTAGATCCTCAGTCGTTTAAAACTAGTGTAAACTCAATTAAGTCAATGGAGCTAGTAATAATTTACATCAGTGGAAAATCTGGACCTTTGATTTTTAAATACTTACTACTGGCAAGAATTGAAAAACAAGCAACAAAAATCCGTTTGTAACATGGGGCCAGATGTTATTTTTCTTTTATTACAGTAATAGCTCAAAAATAACAAATTTAGAACAGAAACTCTAATAAAGACTTGTCCTGGGACAGATCTTGGAGTTACATCAGCTTCCACCCCCGAAGGCACTGAAATTTAAATTAAGGCTTGAGGCCCTCATTTACACGTTCATGTTCAATCTGCAAAATATCACAAACACACCAAAATTTAAAGCACGTGCTTATAAACATTTACCCTGACCTTCTTTGTTATCAAGCTTACTCCCTATACTCTTCTGGCAGCATGAAAAGACTTTAAAGTAGAATAAAATTTATATATTTATATCGTGGAAGGCTCCTCAATAGTCTTGAAGTTGCAGAAAGGGGTCTTGGCAGGAATGCGGCTCCTCACCAAGTGGGGTGGCCCAGCCCTGGTCCAGCAGCAGTGGGCAGCTTGCTGGTGCGCCTCCTTCAACAGAAACCTGGCTAAGGTGGCTGTGCCTCCCCGGGCAGAGACGCCGAGACCATCATGGTGGCCCTTCCCTCCACCTGCAGAGCTGGTCCAGACAGAGGACAATGGCCCCAAGGCCAGTGGTCCCCGTGCTCAGCTCCCTCTGCATTACACCTTGTTTAGCAGCCCAGGCACTCTCCAGCAGTCTCTACCTGAGCACAGCCCGCTCCTCAGCTCTGACCCAGCTCTCTCCACCGCCTTCTTTCCAACCTACTGGCATTTCCATCCCTGGTGACATTTTGCAAACAAGTAACCCCACTGACACTACTTGCTGCACTTTGGCTGCGGTCACATGTTAAACAAAAGGCCACTCAGCACTGACAAGCCTTTCATCTCACAGCAGCGATCTTTTTCAGGTGTATCTGACAACGCCCCAGCAGAGCCAGCACCAGCTCCCAGGCTCACACCTCCTTCCGTAAGCACTGCCCTGTCATTCACTAGAGCAGGCGCTTGGACTGGTTCCAGGACAGGTCAGAAAGCCGCAAGTCTCCGCATCTCTGCTAGAAGGTTGCTTGGAGTTATGGTGCAGCCCAGCCTCCAAGAGACACGGGAAGCCATCCATTCCCACGCAGCAGTAACACAGGCCCGCTGCCTGCATGGGGAAGAGCCACCGCAGAGGTGAACTCAGAGCCTGGCCCAGGAGATGGGAACTACACAAACACAAAGTTTCAGCCTGCCATCATAGACCACTGAGGCTTCCTATTCCTGCTTTTAAAATACAAATAAAAGACAATGCCTCCCACCCCCAGCACCTTTTCCAAATCCAGTGGAGTAATTCTCCAATGCAGAACCTCACAAAACCTGAGAATCCTTTAAATCATTTTATATTTCAGCACATGCCTGCTGAAGCTGCCCTTTAAAATAGCATAAACTCACACAAAATCACTTGAGCTAGAGAACTTGCTACAGCTAGGACTGAATTTCTGTTTCCATCCCAGGACTCCCTTTTCAATGGCTTATAACCATCAAACACACTTCTCAGAGCTGACGTTTCCCCCAGTCCTGCTTCACCCTGCTCACTGCCAATTTTCTTTCCTCCTTTGGAGTCTGAGCAAAATACCTCTAGAACCCACTATCTGGGTTAGGAAAGATACTGTCCTCCATGACATCAGAAACTTTGTACTCTATCTGAACAGGAACAGATCACTGGAACGAGAAACATCAAAGCTGGTTCTCCTGTAGGTGTTGCTGGAGCTGGAGTATCTAACCTCATGTAACCTGAGCCAGAATTCAAGGGGTTTACCAATATCATCTGCAAAGAAAGTCAAACGTGAAGATTATCATTCAAGATACATAACCGTGCATAATATTTTTAATGAGAAGAGGAAACATGCAGCCTGTCTCAGGGACAGTGGATTTTACAAGGCTTGGGGTCGACAAGCACAAAGACAAATGACTTAATTCTCAAATTCCTTGGTATTGCAAGTCCAAAATTTGTAACAAACAAAAATTTACAGTAGTGTAGATTTTCCTTTTTTTTATTAAAAAACCCACCATCTGTTACTGGGTTCACTGAAGGCAATACCAGTATGGCCCATACCAATGTGCTCTTCAGTGAAACTAGTTAATTATAAGAAAGGCCGATCTTACTGTTTAAGCCTCAAATCTGAAACTGTCAATTTCTACCTCTGCCCTGATATATGGGCTGGTTTTATAGTACTGCACAACTATGAGTATTCATTTGTTTTGACAAGTGTGAAAGTGAAAGCCTGTACACAGGTTTCTGCAAGTCACACATTGTCCCTCACCATCACAGGGACCACAAACTGGAGGAGCTGCTGGAAGGCACAGGGGGTGAGCAGACCCCCAAAAGCCTGACCAGGAGCTCAGTACATCTACGAGATGTCCAAGAGCACTGAACCTCAGCCGCTCACCACTCAGCGCTCTAGGTTCGTGACAGATGGAGCAAGAGGCTGGTTACGCACAAAACCCCCGCACCGGAAAAGCCCAGAGGCATCACCATGTGCCAGAGCTGCAGATGCTGCTTCCACGTCCCTCTCCTGCTTTAAGAAGGGGGAAACAAAGCGGCATCCCCAAACACCTGTTGTGGTCCTACAGAAATCCCTCCTTGCTCCGCTTTTGCACGAGGGACCTGGATCTGTCCTACCTGCACAAATGAATGCTGAAAACATTGTATCATCAAGGGCTAAACCATCACTTGACATAAGCCAGCAGAGTTCAGCAGAGCCTG
The DNA here is from genome assembly GCF_031877795.1 of Strix aluco. Taxonomy (NCBI): domain Eukaryota; kingdom Metazoa; phylum Chordata; class Aves; order Strigiformes; family Strigidae; genus Strix; species Strix aluco. The sequence continues at coordinate 15,931,907 of NC_133933.1, forward strand.
CTGGGCTTACATCACCTAAGGATGTGCCCAGAGTTTGCCCACATGTGGACAACTTAATCTCTCTACTGTCAAGATACAGGAAACATAATTTGTATTATTCAGAGGTCCTCCTCCCAAAATCTGTGTTTGTGCTACAGCACAGTCATGGCTTGCAGACTTCTGCAGCCCTGTGAGAACTTGCATCTGTTCTGAGATCCGAAATGGTTTAAAAAGCCAGCTGTCACTTGCTCTGGGAGAAACCAGCAGCATAATAAAATGTTGCAGGAAGTATGTTCACAAAATAGAAGCTTGGTGCAAATAGGATGCTGGGGAGAATTATGACATTTTACAAAAATGCAGCAATATATTTTTAAATGCTTAAGTGGACAATTTGCATTTACCATGACAGAAGAGTAATTCAGGTATGTAAAAAAAATAAACTATTCTGGCATCTAGCCAATCTGGAACATCTACATCTGGTACACATTTACTTTTATTACAGCTGTGAGCCGTTATTTGTACTTCAGTAATGCCCTGAGGCCACGCTGCACTGAGCAGCTTGCATCTGCTAAGTAAGCACCAGTCACTGATTTGATCAGAAAGATGATCCAAAAAGTATCATGAACACAATCACTTGCAATTTACAGATTTTGAATTGGTAATAACTCCTTACAGTATGCTTTTCATCAGCACAGTCCAACTGTCCCCTATGCTGCCCGTCAGTATTAGCTGTGCCGTTTTGCTGCCAAGGCACAGAGAGGACTCAACCCACACCTCCCAGCAGACCCACGCCAGAGTCAGGAAGAGAAAACACCTCCCTAGCACCTCAGTCCACTGCTCCCTTCCACAGCACCCCTCTGGCAGTGAGGCTGGGAGCGAGAAGGTTGAGCCCATTCCACCATGGACCAACAGCAACATGCAAGAGGACTGCAGCGGTTCTTCCCAGCTGCCAACCCAAAAACCTACAACAGTCCTGCTTTCCATGCTTGGCATATGAAAAATCCAAGTACATTTTCCTCCAAGAGAAAGGAGTAAGTCTGACTACAATTATTTTTTTTTTTCCCACTTCCTTCTTAAAAATTCAGGTCTTGGGCTTCACGGAAGACTTCCCAGATTACTAGAGCGATGCACTACAGCAGCCTGGCATCCTCAGGTGTCAGAGAAGTAAAACCCAGTTCAGAAAGGTACGATGTGATATTTATTCATGTCTGAAGTCCTGCTTTGCTTCTTAACACCTTTTAAATGCAAAGATTTGGAAGCAATGTTTCCTCTTTAGTATTTGAAACCTTTCTGCTGCCTTTTCCACAATGCACAATAACCAAAGGAACAACTCAAGCTTGCTAGAAGTTCAAGGAAGAAAGTCTCATTGCTCTAGATATAAAGAGCAAAACCCCCCAAACAAACCAACCAGAAAATTTCTGGGCATTTTAAAGTCATTTCAGAGGGGAAAAAATAATCATGAAAAGGAACACAGGGTTCCCCCCCCTCCTTTGCTGTTACTCTAAACACGGGTTCTTGCCACGTAACTGTAGTAACTCATTGATTATGTACTTATAAAAATATTTCCCCCCTCTGTGCTGACAAATTTTGATATTTGCTACCTGCATTTTTTCCAGAGATAAAGTATGCAGCTCCTTTAGATATAATATAGCTGAAAGAAGTCTGTTTGTGCCCGATGAAGTTATGTGTGCAAACACAATCCATCAGATCATTCAAGGAACATTTGGGTTCCATTGCAAAACAGCTGTGTTCCACCTCACATTTTCTTTCTTCTTAAAAATACATTTATTTCTACTGTGGCCCAGTCCATCAAATAAGACTGGAATCCCACAAGCTTATAGCTTGAAGGCTGTATTTTATCCAGACTGATCACTGTCTTTGAAAAGGAAAGAGCTTAAAACAGGGATAAGAGAGACCAGCTTTACATTAGATAAGCACTCTGCCACATCTATTTTTTATTTGTTTGGCAAGTCTACGTAAACAGCAAAACAAGTTTCAAACTCTTAGCACACTCCAGAGCGGACCGTGACCAGAATACCCACAGGCAGAGCATTTCAGCATGCAAGACCAGAGTCCAGGGAAGACCATGAGGGCATTTTTGGTCTCTGACAGATGAGAAGAAGGTGCTCCTGCAGGCACAGGTCACCTAGGCTCCAGGTCCCTTCAGCAGAGAAAGCAGTTTGCCAGCACAGTGCCCTCCTGCCTTTGCTCTTCCACGCAGAAGCCCCCACACATGTTGAGTGACGTATCTCCTCCAGGTTTAGGTGGGCATTCTGGAAACCTCCCTCTGGGGTTGCACAGCCCTCCCCTCCCAGCAGGGATGCACCCCAATGCCTGCGCTGGCCGTGCTCAAGTCACGGGCCTGAAAGGATCTTTAGTAAAAGCATGTATGAGGCAAAGCTTTCTGACCATGATTGGTAGCAGAGTGTCAGTATTTCACATCTAGACAATATTTATCACCAGCGAAAGGCTGCCAGACTAGCGATCCCTAGAGAACAAGTTTAATTAAATGGTGACTAGTAGGTTGCAGGTGGGTCATTTCATTACAGTCCAAATGAAGACTAGAACGGAAAGAGATCAGAATCTGTAGCACTATCTATGCCTATCTTACGTGGTCCATAGTTTTTAGCGGAGTATCTCTCTCTCCTAACCCCCTGCACTGTACTTCAAAAACTAAATAACTAAGCAGCCTACTGTTAACAAAATGCTGTGAAATACAAGAGGTTAAAGTTTGGATTTTGGCAAATCTACTTGTCTGTGGGTGCTTCCATTCACCTGGAGAGACAGGGATGAAAAGGGGAACAAGGGGCTGAAGCAGTAAGGACTGATCTGCACCAACCAACCTCCTCAAGGTATCAGATGCAGACCTTATTGGCGTACTGCAACTGTGTGCTCCCTACCACTATTATTGATAAATTCCCCTGGCCAGCAATTCCATGTCCAGCATTCCTTATTTCAGGTTTTGTCACTAAAGCTCATTGGCAGTCTAAAGCAAAACACCAACTTGATAAATGGGATACTAGGAAGAGCTACCATGCAAACTGGGTTGCACTTCTGACTGGCTCTTACATGGTATCCTCCTGTGCCTTTGATAGCAGCAGGTGTACAGGTTAAGATCTATTCTTTGTTCCCTACTGATTTATTCCTTTTTTTTTTTTCTTGTCATCATTTCTCAAGACTATTAACATGCTTCTTGGGTAGCAACAGTCAATTATCCTTTGGCATTCTTCACTCAACGCCCAGCATGACATACAAATCTTCCATAAACACTCTGCAAGGCCCTTATTGCATAGCTAGCATATGACAATACAGTAATTTCCACCGGAAACAACAATTACAATAGGAACATGCTAATCACAAGTATCACCAATTAAGCAAGTGAGTCCCAGCAGGTGAGATTTTGCAGACTACCAGTGCACATCTCAACCATGTTGTGATGCAGAAGGCTAGAGGCTGGGGACTCATAAATCAGGTGCCAATGGGACTAATGAGATTCTTTTCTATTAGAACAAGTAGTGGTTTAATTACAACTGTTTGATACATATGCAATGATGTATTCTGCAAAAATAAACAGCAGCTTTCTGATGAGAGCACTATGGGCTCAGGAGTTCACTACCTTTCCTCTGCCTACAAACTGCAGAAGTGATGCTGGTTTGGGGATTTGAGTTTTACTTTGCTGTTTTGCCACTTAGCTCCCCTTCCTTTTCTAATTCTTTTGTTTCATCAGTGCAAGAGAACACACCGAGGATAAACTGGGAAATAGCACTGCCACCTCTTGATTTTAACCACAGAGTTTGTATTATTTTTCTCCCTAAAGCTCCTGGAGTCGCACACATAATCACATGGGAATACTGGCAAAATTTCAGCAAAAAGAATGTTATTGGTCTCCTGTGTATGCACACAGGGCCCTATTTTCCAGGGAAGTGCATGCTTTTGGAGATCAGTTCAGAGTTTTTAAGTATCCAGCAAAAAGCAATTGTTCTGAGCTTCCCCTCTGTTGTGTGGGTCCAGGTACAGCCCCTGTTGTAAGTATGCAACAGGTCCTGCCTCAGAGCAGCTGATGCTAAGGAATCTGCTCACCTATATGTCAGTGTAACTCAGCGACACTTGGGCTGTTGCCCCCTTAGAGGACTGAAAAGTCCTAAAGAAAGTACTTGTGACCACCTCTTATTTCAAAGAGAACCTGCAATACAACAGTGCAATACCACAGATCAAGGCCCTGCAAAATACAGCCCAGAAATCAAACCCCACCGTGAGCCCACAGCACAGCCACAACCAAGGCCGATTCCAATACACACTTCACTTTGCTTCAATGCCAGAGCAGCTGAAAGTGTTTATAAATAAAGCAGCAAAACCAAGTCACAAAGCAACTCCAGAGCTAGGAGCTTCACAGTGCCAAATCCCAGCCCGAGGATAATTGTTCTGACACTGCAGCAAACAAGCACCGTATGTACATGCGTGCAGGGCCAGCCCAGATGCAAGTGGCACTGCTGGGCCCCTGCATGGTGAGTGTTACCACTGCGATGATGGAGCACCCGGTCCCTTGCTGCCCGCTGCAGTGGTAGGGAGGCCACACGCCAGCTCTCAGCCTATTCACGGGCACTACACCGGCACAACCTACAAGAACACTGGGCTTCCCAGGGCTCCTGAGCGCACCTCTCCAACCACCATCTCATGGCTGGGGTCCTCCATATGACAAGAGAGTATTATTGAGAAAGACACCTTCTCTCTTCTGAAGTGGGGGAAGAGGTGCTGTATTTTCCACTCCCTTGGCCAGCTCTTGCAATGGTAAACGGCTCCTCCCTGTTAAAAACATTTATTGGCATAACCTATCCCTGCTAGGGTCAGGGGGCTGCTGGTCCCTGGAAGTTCCCCCCATTGCCACCCATATGGTGGCAACATTGACAGTGTAACTGCCACCAGGAAGATTAAATGTTTTCCAAGTCAGGCAAATAAATTCTCATGCTAGTTCACTGCAAGACCAAAAAAACCCCAAAAATCTAACTCCACTGAGAGAAGAGAAAGACATTATTTAAAAGTTTGCAGAAAATTTCTGGAGCCCAAGAAGTGATTCCAAGGACCAGGTAAGTGGAAAATACCCTCCAAAAAAAACAGCTGCATGAGTAACCAAGCAGTAAAATACTTTCCACCATCTACAAGTTATCTTTAAGCATCCCTTGCAGCTTTTTACAACTTTCATAGGTCAACTTCTCTGACACAGGCTAACAAGAAAATCTGTGATCAAAATCAAATTGTGGTCTCCCCTGTGTCCAACAAGGCCTATCCCATCAAAAACACTGTACATGTCTGCTGACCCAATTTTACCTGAATCTGAACTTGGCTCCAGAAACACACTCTAGTCGCCAAAAAGAACCCCAAACAAACATCTCCCCCAAAAGATAAGTGAGCTGGGCATACTTGTTTTCAGATCAACACTGCAACAGTCTGCACTTAATGCATTTGTGCGTGGCCCACGGCAAACACGTGTGAAAAGGAAAGTCATTTGCAGTATTTCTAACAAATGAATCAGGCAAGCTCAGCAAGGAAGAACTCTTCCAAACCCAGTGGTTGCCTCACAGTTTCGCCTCAGCCAGAGACACGGGCTGTAGGGGCACGCAGCCCAGTCAAAAACGATGTTTGGTTAAAAAGCAGGTGTCAGACATGGAGCTTTGCCAGCGTTAAGTGTTTGTTTCTTCAAGCCTCAGCTCCTGGGGCCAGGTGACAGCATCACAACCTCAGCTCTTGTTCCCATCAAGAGACCATCTCTCCTTCCTGACTGTAGGAAAAGATAACCCAACTCCATGCCAGCACACAAACCTTGAAGAAATAAGCATGTTTTTTATTTTCATTTCTGAGGTTTTAACCCCAACACCACAGTTTTCTAATGCTTTAGGTTTGGAGTTGATGAAGCCTTTCTGTGCTGCTCGGCATGAGGAGCAACACAGAAGCTCTCCAAGGTGATGGTGCACCACTTGTAACCTCCTGCCCCCAAAGCACAAGACCTGATGGTCTGCACCCTTACTAGAGGAGAAAACACTGCCGTGGGGAGACTTTCGTTTTAGCACTGCAGACCAAGCCCCAGGAACAGAACTCCCACATCAGGGTGGGACAAATTACTACCCTTGTTCGCAAAGCACCAAGTGGGAAAAATAAAATAAAGTGAGTAAAAATACACTGGAGTTTTTGAAACTGGAATTCCTTGGATCATTGCAATACTGGGCACCATGGCCACGTCTTCATGCAGAGCACATGGCTGACACCAGCTGTAACGGAGCATCTGTGGCACAGAGCAGCCCCAGCTCCCAGTACCTGCTCATGCCTGACCCTTACCAGAGCGTAAGCAATCCGCTCCCATCAGTCAGGAGAGGCTGGTGCCTGGTAAGTGTTACTCACTCCTCTTCCCTCTCAGCCTTCACTCAGGAGGAATCACACTCCTGACTTCTGTCAAGTCTTCTCTTTTTGTGGGGGAGGGTGGAAGACAGCAATCAACAGACAGAAGCAGAGTGTGGGAGCAGAAGTTCGAGCAAATTTCTGTCAAATTTGCAAAACTGTTATGGCTGAGGGAGGGAAGAATGTCTTTTTTACATTCCTCAAGGACATTCTGTTACTAAACTTACAGCAATTTATTTTTCTAATGTTTCTACAAGTGGAAGCAAGGTTTTGCAACTTGCTAGGCGGAAACAAATTTTCACTTTTCATTTTGCTAGGAAAAAATTAATTTTGCTTAAGGGAAAGTGATTTTTTTTCTTTTTTAAAATTGCATTTTGGTTCAGACAGGAGAAGAAAAAAAGGAAAAATATCACTCTTCACATAGCATATTATATATATCTGCTTGCAGAGAAGGCTTTTCTGAACTCGGCAGCGGTGGAGCAAAAGCAGTCTTGCTCACTCTGCCGGCAGCTACTTCCAGCACCTTTCCAAAGGAACTCCAGAGGAATTTGGTTACCTATGTCTTCCCATTTCCCATCCACAAGCCCACCCCACTAAAGCAAAACCCAGGCTTGCCTCTTACAGAGGCAACAAGCAGAAGGATGCTCAGAAAGGAAAGAGTCCAAGCCTGGCACTGTATCTCCAGGTACAAAGGCCAAGAGTCAAGAAGTCCATGTTACCTAGGGACATAAGAGAATCATCGTCACCCTCCATGCCCAAATATTAAGGCTCCACTAAAACGATGAGCACATCTTAGTCACATTTAATTTCTGTGTCTTGTTCAGCCTCAATGCAAACGGGTGTCAGTCCCACAACTCAGACACGCATATCCCCAAGCACTGACGGACAGTGCTCTTGTACATGTGGAAGCACGAACATGAGCTGGAATCTCAGGACAACTCCACTCATTAAAATAATTCAATGAGTGAATATTTCATTTAACACACCTTGTTTCTAACACACAAGCCCATCTTAGACTGTGCTACAATTTTGAAGTCTGCTAGGCACTTCTGCCACTGAGATCTCCTGCGTGGCTTTATCTATGCAATTCTGACAGTCCACCAAAATATGACAATACACAACCCAGAGAAAACCAACGAACATTAGCAGCCCTAATTTCATCCTGCTGCAATGAGTTTTACAGCTGCATAAATGCACTAACCTCTCCAGCATTCCCATCCCTATTCTGCTGAAAGGCTGAAGGTCCTCTAGGCAGGGACTCTTCTGCTACAGTTCCTGCTATAGTTCTGCAATACCACTAGCAATGTGTTTACAGGTAAAGACATAGATCCCGTGCACTATATTCTCTGGATGTCATTCTGGGCATGACAACTCAGGACAACTCAGACCACCTAAAGCTGAGCGCATGCATAAGTCTTCTCACGTGTGAGGGTCAGCACAGAGATAGCTACTACTGTTTTGGATGAAAACTGACTGCTCAGGCTGTGCTTCAGCACATCCACACCCCAGGGTGAGTTCAAGGCAAGAGGACTGCACTGCTCTGATTTAACACAGAGGAAGCACCACTTTGGCAATGATGTATCAACCAGGAGAGCACTTAATGCTCAAGCCAGCCTGCCTGCGCAGGCACCGAAGCACGAACGCGAGACTCCTCTCCCACAGCAAGAGGAAAAGGTACAACAGAAGACCATGTTTTCTTCTCCTTCTGCCTCAGACCATGTCACACACCAAGCAGAGCTCAGTCACTGAGTTGTTCACCAAGAAACCCACGGTGGTCGCTGTCATCTCACTGCCTGGGCACGCGACACAGAGGGGAGCAAACATTTAACGGGAAAGAGATCAGAAAGCACAAATTCACATGAGGTGGTTTGGGTTTTGTGGGCTAAGGTTTGTGGTTAAATGCAAAACGGGCTCTGAAGAAACGGTAACAAGCATAAGCAAGCAGTCTGGAAGAGTTACCTACTTCATAGCCAAGACCTACAAATGACATTGTCATAATCTACGATTCACTGGAGAAATATGGATAAAAGAGAAAGGTGCTTTTGAAATAAAAGGAGGAAATGTAAGAAATAGTTGCATAAAAACTTCTTTGGCTGTTTAAATATAACACTTTTGTGACTAAATAAATATACCCAGATCTTTTGGTTTCTGCAGTAATCATGTATTTCCTGCTATTACTGATAATGACTTTAAAACGGCACACTTAAGCAGGGCTGTTATTTTATCTGCAGCCTTTCCGAGGCAGGAGTGGCAACCAGGCATGTGGGAAGTGGTAACACCAGGGGAGGAACACGATGACAGCTCGTCAGCGGAAACATATGTCAGTTTAGTGAGGAGCTAATGAGGGGTGGCACTGGGACCTCAGCATGCCACAACCAAGCAACTTCTAACATAAATTTCTAGACACGTTACATCCCATCCTGATGCAGCCTATGAGCTTCTCACCTTCATAACAGCCGATAAACGCAGCCTGAATTAACAGCAACTTTCTCTGAATTTACAGCAAGTTTATCTGGATTTCTCTAATGCAACCCTATCTCTGAATTTGGTTAGCACATGGACTTGACCAAAATCTCAACATTATATCAGCTTAATCCATTCTGTGGGCTTCCAGTGGGTGAGTCATATTTCTAAACAGGACTAGGTGGTTAAATGATACTTTGCCTGAGGTTAACATGAGTATTTCTCACTCCTTCCTCATCATCTTTTGTATTAGCTAAAACTGTCTGCCAAACCTAGCCCAAAATCACAAGCGTTTTAGTTAAACAATATCACTTTTTTTGTGAATAAACTCTGTCCAACTTTTTGTCTATCTCTAATTCCACACACCTTTACATGGATACTGCAAGGACAAGAGGACGGTAGGAGAGGCCAGAAGAGCATCTGCTGCATGACAGCAGAGTCAGATACTCCCTTGAAGGGGCACCAGGGATCCAAGAGGCATGGGCTAAACAGGTATGATTACAGGACTGGAAAATAAGGGAACAGGAGACAAGAGACCAGAGGGTCTTAAAAAAGGAAGTAGGATGCTGTGCTGTTCTGCCTCCACAAGCACCCAACGCAATCAAATACAGCAACAGGATCAGGGCAGAGCAAATGATGAATATTTCTCAGCTTCCTCCTGTTAGCAGGACTCACAGCAAGAAGGCTTAAATTGCTGGCAGGTACTTGGATCCCACCGCAACAAGTAGCTAAAAGAATCCAGTCGACTTGCAAAGATAGGGGTGTTTTGAAGCTAGCATTTCACCTCATCCATTTGCCATGCCTTGCTACTTTCCCTGCCTTTTCTGGAGCGCAGTTTTTTCGCCCACATCATCCATAGCTGAGCACCAGCTTGCAACTGCTTCTAGAGCCAGTCACTCACATCATACACACAACACCTAACCAACTGTGTCGGCACTGAGAGGGCAAGGGAGCTTGCAGAAAGGTTACCCTGTCATCAACGCATCAGCTAAATTCAGCTAGTTTTTGAAAGGAAACATCCCCTCTTATTTGCTACCCTGATACAGAAGCAGCCATCTGCCAGATTGAGTTTTGCAAGATTTATTCCCAATTGCTGTCCTGTGGGGCTCAAAAAAATCCCCAGGGGTTCAGTGAATCAGGTCTACAGAATGACCAGTGCATTTTAAACGTAACGGCTCAAAAAGGCCACACTATCACTCCAATTGAAACAGCTTCAGAGTGAAAAATTACAAAAGGACCAAAAAAAAAAAATTTACAAAAAAAGGTCTTTAGGCTGGATTCTGCCCATTTCACCCCTTTAATATTTCTACAATGTATGTTTCAAAGGAAAAGTGAGAAAAAAACCTGAACTATTTGGAGCAGTTTTGATGATAAAATGCTACTGGATAAACCATTAGAAAATAAAAATAGCAGTTCACAAATGTCATGCCAGGCTTTCAAATGAGCCTGAAAATACACGTGCAGTTAAAGAAAAAAGATCTTTCCTTTCGCATGTAAAAATGTGTTTACTGCCAACAGACTACAAAAGCCAAATGTTGCAAAAAACCACAAAACACTTAAAAATGAGGCACTTTATTTCCCTCCCCCAACAGATGAGGTGAAACTGCTTTTCTAAACACTCACTTTTGCTGTAGATGTTTATACAACTTAATTTTGGAAGTAAGCAGAAAAAAAAAGTCCTTTCAGGAAGCATTTTCCTACCAATAGTCGCCAAAGGGAAGGAGAAGCACCTGAAGGTCAAATGCACCTAAGTGCATGTCCCGTGGGGATGCTAAAGGAGGTTTAAGTTCTGATTCCCAAGTAACAGACGCCCGAGAGTTTGGTTATGCACCACAAGTGAATTATGCTCAGAAACATCACAATTTTAGCCAAATTACCTCAATTTCCTCAAGCAGCACTGTATAGGCAAGCACTTAAGAGAAGGCAGACACGCTTGGTGAACTCTAGTGCTTCTTGACTCCTGCACTAGTTCAGGTCTCTATTGTTGCTTCAGAGCTAGACACCATTTGGGGGCCTGATCCAGCACTAACACAGCCAGTGCAAGGAGAACTGTACTGCCATGAAAGCACATTGAAGCAAGCCTTTGATCAGCTTTGTTTAACAAGAACAGTTATCAGTGTCAGAGCTGTACATTAATTTGAAATGTCCTATTCCTATCTATACTTTTAAACATGAAAGCTGCTGTTAGGAACTGCACTGAAGGTCTCCTCATCCTAATCTGCTGGAATGATGGCTAAACTTGCATTAGACTAGATTGACCTCAGCAGCCCAACTCCACCATCAGGTCCCATTTCAATCTCCTGAATGGCTGTTTCACTCTTAGCAAGAGGAAAGAGAGCAGCAGGATGAAGTTGTATGAACTCATGACTGGTGGCCCATTTTGTGCTGGATTCAGAAACCTGGTGTCATTCTTAGTTGCAGGCAAAATGGAAAATTCTGAAATTCTTCCCAAAGTACAACTAACAACACTTTGCTTTCTCATGTTGCATCATCATATACAGCACAAAAATCATTCAGAACAAGATGACCTATCAATGCTATTTATAGCATCACTTCTACCAGCTCTTTTACTCAATTTGCTGAAAAGCAGAACTGAAGTATTCTGCATGTGGCCTGCAGTCCACTGAAGTCAACAGATAACTTTCACAGACACTTCAATAGAGTCCTGCTCCTGTTCAAACATTTCTGACTGCAGTCCAGACTAGCATTAATGATTTACATTTACACTATGATGGTGGTCCTAATGAAATCCATAAAAACAACACACGGGACCTGAACTTTGTTACTTTTACTTTCTTTTCTACCATATTTTTAATCAGCTTGCTATTACAGAATGTATTCTGTTGTAACATCATGGATAATTCAGAGAAAAGACAGTAATCCACGAGGGTATTTCTACTTTCTCTCTTCTGAACACTACACAATGTACTCAGTAACTAATGTTTTATCTTCAGGAAAAGGGGGAGAAAAAACACCCACCACAAATGAAATCCCATACGTTTCCTATGGGCCACTTTATCTGATGAAGGCAGCAGAAATAGCTGAGGATGGTGAGATAGCAGGTGCTGATGTACCAACAGTGGTGGGGGAAAGACTACTACAGACGCTGATGCAAGGCTGTAAGACTGGATCTGCACTATATGGGAGATATGCAAACAAGTAAAATATTGAACAAGAAGAATTTTTGTACTAGTTTTTGCTGTCTAAAAAAGACTATAATCATCCATCTGTTCAGAACTGTTAAGGATTACAGTGGAGGAAGAATTATAGGCAGAGAAGTGCAGCAAGAACTGTATTTGTTAGAATTTCTCTTGGGGCATGTAACCTATGTAAGTCCTGAAGAATGGAGAAACACCTTTCCCCTCCCCTCCCTGAACTCTGAGGAAATGACATCCAAGCTCTGTTGTGAAAGAAAAAAAAAAAAAAAAAAAAACAGGACTGAACAGCTTATAAAGCTTTCTCTATTAATAGTGACATATTATGATTTCTATCTAGGTAGAAATAATAACAGTGCAATAGACTGGATGTAAATAGAAGACGCCCCATCTTGTTCTTTTTTTCTATTGTCCATGGAAAGTTTTTTTGTACAGGGTTGCAAGTGGTTTGTCCTTTTAACTATGGGACAGAAAACTGTCCCTCTACAGAGAAGGGGGCTCTTTGAGGAGAAGTACAAGGACTTGACAAACAGCTCATCTCCTGCAGCTCAATAACCCCCGTTACCCAATCTGCCTTAATCCTGGCTGCAGGTGGATCCCTGAGGAAGTGGGACACACGAAGCATATGAACACAGACAACGTGTTTGTGCTCACCTCCCCCAAAAGCTTCTGAATATGCCAACTGACTTCAACAAAATATAACAGACCAGCAGAGTTTCAATGACACAGAGTTCCTATGAGTTTCATAAAAACAGGAGTCAAGGAGATGAGGACCACCCTGTTAAGGTCCCTACCTGAGGAAAAAGCTACATTATGAACCAAGCCCTATTTTGCATCAGCAGATCAAGCCAACCTCAAGTCACAGAAGACTAGTTTTCTTTGGGCCCACTGCTGGTAGAAGTACTTGTACTAAATATGTGACTACCTACTAATTTCTCAGTTAATAATTCTACTAGCACACATCATCGCTACGTACAGCCCACCACTGGAACTACCTGTGATGTTTATGTAAGAACCACAGAAGACATGCTTCTTATGATCTCAGCACTTGGCTATTAGTATGATCAAACATTGTCTTGTACTCTAGTTGACAGCAGGCCCTCCTCTTAACCCTATTTGCTGAGGGAGTTTGCAACACCCATATGCTGCATACATACAAGGAAAACAACAAGCATGTTTATTGACTTAAAAATTAGTAAGTACACAAGTTTTTGGCAGTAAAGGTGATACCAATACAGACATCTGGAGGTAAGAAAGCCAACTGTAAGACTGAGGAGCCAGAAGCACCTTTCATTCCTACCTGGTTCAGTGCAATTTCTGACGTATGGCTGCCCCCCATCCTCTGGGACATCAGTCACATTCTCCTCATTTGCTTGCAGTAGCTGTCTCCCGCTCCATTTGTCATTACTTTCCACAGAATAGCTCAGGGCATCATAACCTAAAGGAAAAGAGTAGTAGATACTTGAGACTGCACAGGAAAGGCAACTCCTGATTCTGCTTCTGAATGCTTGAAGCAGCCATAACATAACATCTGCATTGCAAACCCAGTATCCCTTGGGTTGAAAACAGCAGTGTTTCTAATCACACTGGAAAGGTACACTACCATTAGCTCCACATCCCAATTAGTCCCAAAAACGTCGGAGTCGGGTTCATTCCTCCACAACTTTGAAGGTTCATACCAGAAGAGTATCTACGGTTTCACAAGAAGTTGGAAGACTCAATCAGATGAAGTACCATCCACTGTTTTGGTTAAAAAACCCCAATACCTAAACAACAACAAAAACACCTCACAAACAACCACACACAACAAAAATAAACCCCCTCAGCTTATTACTTCTGTAGACATTTCATTGCTGTTAAGTACCAGCAAAACTCTGCTGAATTTTGCACATGCTTATACAACGTTTAAACCATTTCTGTTTCGGATTACAATCCTCTTTGCTGCTGAATTAGGCCTCAGAAATAGAGTGTTTGACACAAATGTTAGGCAGGCGTCTTTGTGAACCAAAAAACCACTATGCAGGTGTAAGGAAAGCTCTGCTCCAACTGAGTGAAAGGTTTCTGAGGACTGCAAAGGCAGAGCTCAGCAACCTGCTCTGTGTCAGCAAACGGCAGTAGGGAGGCTGCAACCCAGGGGGGGCTGAGGCATAGGAGCAATTGCCATTTTCAAATTACGTTTTGTAATAAAAGCCTGAACAGTCATTTTCAAAGTACTCAATAGGGATCCATTTCAATATCTTGATCCATTTCAGTATCTTGCGCCCAAGTCCAATGACATCGGTGGAAAGGCTCCTGAACATGGTCACTGCAGGTCAGGCGGCAGCAATTCAATTCATTAGAAAGCATTCATTTATAAACACAAAATCTACAGCTTCCTTCAGGTTCTGCTCACAGAGCACAAAGCAACTGATGGAACCGCCTTTATGAGAGTATAGCTGTATTCATTCTCAAAATGTTTCTTATTAAGCCCAACTGCACTGCTATTCCCACCCAACACAACCTAACTGAAGCCAGAGCATGCTTCCAGGTTGCTTCAGTAGTCCTCTATACTTCCAGCCATTAGGAAACGTCTGTAAACATCAGGGGCATGTACTTTATACAGAACTGAAAAAAGGGGATAAACCAGGGGTCTGAGTGTACTCCTTACCACACCCCGTCCTCCTACCAAGAAGCTGTGTACATTTACTGACATTTTTCCAACACCAGCTACATTAATTTTGCTCACCAGTTTCTTTGCCAGCAAAACCCAGACCTGACTGCAAAATAGCTGTACACTATCACACAAAGTTTCAGTGTTACACCGGATTGCTGTTGAGAATACCAAGAAAAACCCTAAAACTCTGTTCCTTGGCCATCAACCCAGTGAAATAAGAATCACCATCTGGAAGGCAAGAAAGTAACGAAGAGTAATAAAATGAGGAGACTGAAGTGGCATATCTTCGACTCAAGCAAAGGATGAAAGTAGCCAGCACCAGGACTTTGCCACTGAGAAGCCACAAGGAACTGAAAAGTGAATATTGAGAAGCGAGTGCAGGCAGTAAGAGTTGGGCACACTAAAGAGCTGACTCACTGGGTACCAAAACCAGTTTGCATGTAATAAACATGAAGACACATTGCACCAACCCCCCAGCTCCCATCAGCAGCACAGCACATCAAACTGCAATTGCTCCATAGCTGCTTCATGCACCAGGCACACGGACTGGTTTCAGCTGCACACTCGCAAGGCACAGGGTGGTTTCAGGTGCAAGTGTGCAGCAAGTAACCCTACAAAAAAGTAACACAGTACTTTGTCTTATTACTTCTGACTCCTTGCTTTACTCTCCCCTTTGGCTTTGCCTTTGTGCTGCTAAGTGAAACTCTATTTTAGCAATGTCAACAAAAACAGCTGGCTGATTTCCATGATATTCTTGGCACAAGGCTCATCAGCCTTGGACATGTCATGTCTGCCTAATTAGCTGAAAGCACGTGCTCACGTGTCAGTTCCATGGATCCTATGTAGTTTTAGATTCAAGGAAGGAAGAAAACTTTTTTTTTTAAGCTGCCAAGGCATCCACTTCAAACAGGCATACACACCAAATCAGCTATCTTGCAACAGAGACCTTGGGCCTATCTAGTAACAAACAGCATTTGAGAGAGATTTCCACCCACCCACCCATCTTCTTTCCACCAAGCAGAACACAGGCCCTCTCACAAGGACTTTGCTACTCAAGTTACTCCCCAAGCGCATATCCCTGATACTGTCCACAGCCCATCTCCTGCACGTGCTCAGGCTGTGGCAGGGCCTGCCTGTCCTGCCCACTGGGAAGAACATGCAGTTTTCTGTCAAACATCTTGGGTGTTTTGAGGCCACAAGGTAATGACAGGCTTTACAGCACCAGGGGTCTGTGCAGAGGCTGGAGTCTGCACCCAACGCTTGAGGCTTCAAACCACTTTTAAATATGAACTATTCCCAGTTTTGCTCAGCACTCTGGAGACAGACCACAAGCAAAGAGCAGTGGAACAGAGATTCAAATCTTGGGGCAATGTCTCAGAAGAGGCTTAAGAATAAGGGAAAAGGTTCTCTGCAGGTCCCAACTCTTTTGTTAGGTTTTCTGACTCATTACACTGAGAGAGGTGGCCAACCTGAGGCTCCTCTGTCTTGCTCAGATCATAGTTTGCTCAGGGCAGCTCCCATGTCATGCTACCAGCAGGGAGGCAACGCTTGGGAAGGGGCTGCCTGGAAATACACGTCTCAGGCCCAGAGCAGTGACTGGGACCGACATCCCCAAGACACACAGGAGTTGGCCTGTGTGCATGTTTGGGGAAAGAACCACAGCTGCATGAGCAGCCTTAAGCACCCCTGTTTTCTAAGCAAACAGTGTTTAACTTGGTAAACTAAGTATGATCTGAAGCTTCAAGTACTTTGTACTTGCTATGCTTTACAAACTTCAGAGAATGCTGTTTGTTTAATCTGTGAGCACCGGTAAAATCTTAAACTGTGAGTTAAACATGCACAAACATCACTGATAGAAGCAGACTGTGTTTCTCAGGAGCACATGCAATAATGCAACATCAGGCATAATAACATCTCCCATAATAATAAACATACTCTGGTAATCTAAGCTAAGCAGTTTCAGTTCCACATACAAGCTGTTTTCAAAGCAGAGACACTTCTCCAAGTGGTCGATGCTTCATTGTGTGTCGCTGCATGGAGGAAAGGCACAAGGGAGAACCCACAAGGACTGCAACGGCCCAGAAGTTCCTGCAGAAACCTCTCCTGCTCCCTCCACACCCACAACGCCTTTCTCTCTCAGACTGCAAACTTTTTGAAGCAAGGGGTAGAGAAGAAGAAAGTCATTTGAGGTGACTTTGGAAGGGGAAGAGCTTAATTTGGCAATAAAAGTGTTTATAAAGGCTACATTCAGCATTCACACAAATCAGCGTAAATAGCAGCAGAACTGGTCCATGGCCGAACTCGATGGGATGGCTGTGACTTATACCAGTAAAAGCTCTCTGGTATCTCCAGGTCTACGGGGGGTCAGCTATCTCACTGCAGGACTTGTAACCCACTGACACCAAAATCCCACCTTGGGTATCTCCACTCTAAAACACATTTGGCTCAACAGAACAATAGAAAATAGAAGTTATAGATGAAAGGAGATGCTTTCTCAAAGGTTTGACCTTCCAAGGATTTCCCTGTGAAAATAGGGACACATCAAGATTTTCATCTTCCTAACAAGGACATTTTATGATAATTAAACAGGGCTAACTTATCCCTGCTTGCCAGCACTGGCCTCCCTGCAGCATGGCCGGAGGCAGCTCAACACCTACCCTATGAGCACAGGCCATGCTCCCGTCAGCCCCTGAAGAAAACAACTCAAACCTGGATTCATGTTTTGGCAGATTCAGTGAAAGAGGAACCGACTGTCAGCTGCAGTTTAACCCTTCATGCATGGCGGCCTATAAAATAGGGACCTTGCGCATCCCATTGGATGCAGGGGCACCACCGTTTTGGCCTGGCAGCATCTCTTCCTGCTTTAGGTGCTGGCACAGGCACAAGGCAGAACCACCACCACCAAGAAGTGCTGCAGCACCCAGCACCAGGGACATCACCTTGACCATAGCATCCCACCGTGACAGGGCTGCGTGAACAGCATGCCACCACCACCACGGCCAGGTGGCCGGACCCACTCTGGCTTCCTTGGCCCCTTCCTGTCCACACTGGCCAGGTCTCCCCTTGGGTTGTCACAACACCGGCAGCAGGAGCACCAGCACCTTGGGCTCACGTGTGGGAAAGGCACAAGCATGTTCTGATCTATAAATATTACACAATCACGTCCCCAGGACAGTTGCAAAAAGGCAAATGCAACAATCGCAAATTCTCTTTTGAGAACAAATCTTTTACAACATGTGCTGCTGGCTTCTCATTTCAGATGGTATCTTACAATGCTTTATTCACCTGTTCTAAGGCAAAACTGACACTGACTGGAAGCTTCACATCAGCTGCCAAAGGCTATGGGGCCTGGGCCCTTATGTCACCAAACAAGGGCCCCATCCTTTGATTTCAACATACACTAAATCACAGCCAGCAAAATGTAGAACAAAAATCTGATATTCTGCAGAGGAGCTATGAGAACAGCAAGGAATAACCAAAACTTCTTTCCAAGGAAAAGTAGGAAAGGTTATAAAAAGAAAGCTAACAGTTTTCTTTTTGAAAATGCAGTTGGATGATTTTTAATGGGAAACATGTCAAAAAAATTTTTTTAATTTTCTCAGCAGAGGTAAAGACATCTTCCATTAGCTACATAGTCATTTTGTTCAGACCAGTATATAGATTAGACATTTTTCTTATTAATGCTTTAACTACTGGCTTTATAAAAAATAATACTGTGACATCTTTAAAAACTTTGCTACAATAAAGAGTTTTTCCAAAGTTCTGTACCACAGCATGTTTCAAAGTGGGTGAATTATTGTTTTAAGCACTGAATGTCACCACAAGGTATTTTCCACAACTCCAATTACCCAGCGCCAGTTTTACATTACAGACTCAGAATCCAGGTTCTGAAGAGCTTTATTTGTGCTTCGTCCCAGAGATATTCCCATGGTCAATAAGAATACAAGTCATTTTTCCCTGTCTTTGTGCCTATACTGCATTTCACAATACAAATAAGACAATGCAGACAGCACATTTCCACTGGCAGTGTCTCTTTAAATAAGACAGGGAGCACATTAGTGTGTGTTTGCTGGGAGCTCCCGCCCCTGCCAAGTTGGGGTGGCAGTCTGATGAGAACAGGCTCTCTATCAAGCTTGTTGATCTGTTCTACTTATGATCACGAAAATGAAACAGAGTGGAAAGAAGAACTAATCAAATTGTTCAGAACTTCTGAAAACACTCTGTGTGTGACCCAGATCTCCACGTGGGAACTCAGGAGCTCCTTACACTATTCCAGATGGCTCTGGCTGGAGTTCCTCTGCTGGAGTTAGCAGAAAACACAGCTAAACAAATCCTATCTGCACTTTTCAGCATGAAGAATACTACTTTATAATGCTATAAAAGATCCCAATGTTCCCCAGTTGCACACTCATCTCGGAGAAGTGTATTTACTCTCAGCATCAAGGCACAGGAACCCCAGTGAGCCAGAAACACCGCAGAACCTTTGAGCGGACATCCAGTTTCTAGCAGGGCCAAAGCAACCCGATGCAGAGCTCAGGGGGATGTTCACACAGCTAGCCAATACGCCTTAGACAACTGAAGGAGACAAGAACACCCAAACTCACCTCTGAAAGGCGAGATACAGGTTAGGGGAGACAATGGTTTTACACTGATGTCAAGTTACCTGTCTTGCACTCAGCCACAAGGCTCCCCAGCAAAGACTATTTTCACACAGGCTTACTTAACACACATACACAGATGAAGAAAACTCTCTTAAATCTTTTTATTGTGACAAAAATGAGCGCAACTGCCCCCTTTGTTAGGATTGTCCATTATTTCTGCCCCAGTAGCACTGAGTGGCTCTAGACGGGAGGGGACACCACTCTGCATGGCACCATGTGCAAGCAGCCCCTGACCTACACATTGCACTAAGTGCACAACTAGCAAAGACAGGGAGCTCATACTAAGCACGAGGCCAAGTGTTTAATGCATACATACAGCCTCTCCTCTAAGAGTATGCCACTGCATGAGGGAGAGAGACTTTTTAGCATCTGAGATCAGAAGGCATGAAGTGACCAGGTCATTTCATCCAAGCCTCCAAAAACATCTGTTACCCTCTAATTAGTGGAAAACAACAAAGAAAAAGTCAAGAGTAAGGTGATTGGATAAATCAGGGTCTTGAGGTTTGCTAGGGAAAGGTCATGGAAAGCTCTCCCAGATCAGGCTGGCGTACGGCAGTAACTTGGCACAAGTGTATCACAGCCTCATCCAAGACGGGGTTAAGTCAGAGGACAAGACAACTTCAGATTAATAGAGGGGGATTAAAAGATACCCAGGCATGATGTTCAGCTGGGGGAAACTGGGATAACTCCTTGAACTTTGGTGCGGAAACTGGCAGTGGAGGATTTGGCCCAATAATGCTGAAGCCCAGAAATGCAATGAAGATGAAAGGTGCTCGTGAGCAGTGAGCTGGAGCAGTGAGGAGCTGACAGGCCAGAGGCTGGCCCAGCCAAAGGGACAGATCTGTCACCACAGCCTTTCATGAGCATAATGCATTGCTGCTAATGGCTTGGCAGAGCTGGCAGGTATCCCCAGCGCTCACTGGCAATAAACCACTTTCTATGCAAACTGCTAGCTCCTGCTGGCCGAAGCCAAAAACAGCACAGCTTTTCTGAAATATGCTTGCCCTCCCTTCTCTCTTGACTGTCCCTTTTATCTATTCTTTTAATGGCAGCGGTTTTGGAGGGTTGGTTTCACACACACCCCTTTCAACTAGCTGTATTATCTCCCTCTCCCTGAGATTTTCCTACAGTGAATACAACTGGGAAATATTTCTGGGGAAGAAAAAAGCTGGAACAACCAAGCACAAGCTCCCGTGTTAAGCCAGCAGCAGAGGTGGGGAGCAGTGGCGTGGTTACCTCAAGACAGACCAGGCAAACCCTCTTTGCAGAGCAAGACTCAGTTAAATTAACTGTAGCACTGCTCCAGAGCTGCCCTTCCATGTCTCTGTCCTGCTGCCCCCAAACCTGCAGGTAAGCGTCCAGTCAGTCCCAGTACATGGGTTTCAACTCGCGCAATCAGATCTGCCGCTGATTGTCACATGATAATCTTGAGCTCGGGATTGCATAAGCATTTCATAAATGGATTATCTTTCTTTGTAGGCTGATTTGGGAGATGCTTTCCTTTCAAAATCAGCAGCAAAGACCATAAATAGAGCATCCTCAAGGGAAGAAAAAAACCCCAGAAACCCTACACCTGGCTTTGAAGAGTAGCCTGTTCCTTAGATCTGATTTCAAAGCTGTATTTCCACACATACTGACCTACATGAAAAGGTGCACAAGGGTTGGGGAAGTGCACTCACAATCCACCACCGCTGTTAATACTTGTATAACATGAGTAGGGCACAGAGGCCAGAGACAAGTTACAGGCACTTAATAAATGGGAGAGGGTCCCTGCACCAAAGGCCTCTGGACCTAACTGGATGGCAGAGCAGAAGATTCAGGTGTAGAGTGGGAGAACAGCTTGCTTGAGGAAGACTGCAGACAGGCTGGCGAGCAGCACTGCAGGAGGAGCAGCAAAGCCAGGTACCAGCAGCTCTCTACTCCCACAATGCCCGGGCTCTGCCTCCACACACTGCCCAGCCCTGAGATCCGCCATCAAGACAAAGGCAGCAGCTAAGGAAGAGTCCTCACAGCCCTGCAAATAGTAACGAGAGGTGACCTGAAGGTCCTGGAGCAAGCAGGCACTGCGGAAGTATTTTGATGGTGAGCGTGACTTTTCAGAGCACCAGGACATCTGTCAGGTGAGGCAAGACATGCAATGGGAGACAGAGCTGGATGGAAAGCCCAGATGGACTCCCTGCTGCTGAGCAGCACCTGGTCCCATGTCCAGAGACCACCTCCTCCTCACCACTTCTGCAAATCCCCATGGAAAAAGACTGGTGGCTTTGGCAGATGAAGACTTACAGGATTTCTCCTATCCCAAGTCTCATAACTCATTTCTCAAGAATCACTCCCCAGCCAACAGCCATCAAGCTCAGCCAGACCCCTGTGACTACATTCTCCCTAGATGCTCCACATCTTCTCCAGGGAACTGACCCTGCAGCCTTACCAGCACCTCTTACCCAGCTGGTCCTGGTGCACAGCACCGCTCCCAGACCTTCCCAGTTGAGCTGCCGCCTCCTCCTTCCCTTCACACCCCTCCCACAGCCTGCCTTCCTACCAGCTCCTCCATACAAATTCCCCTCCACCAGCAACAGCCCTCTGCTGCGTTGTACCTCTGTCCCTGAGCCTTCTCCCTGTTTCAAGGCAATTGTGTAAAGGAGAGCAGAAAAACAAATTTTGGTAAAATGAAGCACTTTTGATTTTTCAGTTTCATCACTACACAGTGACTCAAGGGCCAGTCACAACAAACAAACTGAAAAACCACACAGTAACAACAAGAGAGCAGCACTGATGCCACAAGGCCCCATGAGCAGAAGATGCGGCAGGGACAGGGAGGGGGGGTGGCAGGCTCGACTCTTCCCCAGGTAACACAGGGCAGCTCTCCCAATTGCCTAAGACAGGCTCCACCCATCAGGGAAGATATTACCATGGAAGCTGCTCCTCTGGAAGAGGTCATTAAGTTTTAACCAGAGCAGAGACCAGTGCCCAGCCATCCTCCACCCAGGCAAAGCATCCGTTGCTCCCTGACTTCCTCTGCCCTCATTATTTGTTGAGGTAGGGCTGAGGAGCTCCAGGGGACACCACCCCACATGAGTTCACCTTTTGGCTAACAGGTGAGGCACCAACGCCTGAATCTAAGTTCCTACACGCAGCCAAAAAGGGGCAGAAACAAGGTCTAAATTCTTACCACATACACACACCAGTAACTTTCTCCCCCATTTATCACTATTTTCTATGTGATCACCAGCAGAAAAAAAGTGCAGCCCCCACAAAACCTCCAGATACAATTAAATGCCTCTCTGCTACAGAAGTAAATGCAACCTTGATTAAAGATCCAACCTAGTCTTAGAGGGGGATCACAGGCCTAGATGGATGAACCACAAGTTCTCCTGTTCTCCCACCAGCAGTGACCACACAGACAGTCTTTGTCCAAACCGATCCTTCTCTCTGCTAGTTTGAAGATTCCTTCAGAGATATCGGAGAGGTTGACTCTCTGAGCCCAGAAACCTGTCCCAACCTCAAACACACCACACAGTATCACAAAATACTGCCTCTGTACCCCTCTTTCCTCATGTGCGCCTTCAGAGGGGTGAGGCAGAAGACCAGGTAACCATCTGAGAACAACGCAGACTCCACACTCCAGTGCACATATCTCGCCTCCTGGTCCTCTCTGCCAAGCCAGACGTGGCTCCCACACACCTCCAGGCAGAGGCTCACCAGCTCTCTGCCCGTAAAAAGCACGTGAGCCCATCCAGGACCCCCAAAAGCTTCTGCCTCTCCCAGCCATCACAGGCACTTCCGAGCCACAGTTGGGAGCAGTGCTCCAAACAGAGCCCAGCTGCCCATCAGGAAGGCAGAGCATGCTCTGAAGATCAAATGACAGCTCTACAGCTCTCACAGCACAACACGAAGAACAGTAAAAAATGTGACTGTGGGCTTATTTTAACTCTGAAAAGCTACCTACCATCTGAAAGTGAAATTTTCACATGCGTTCTGCTTGAGTCATCCTCTGCTCCCACCCTGAAGGCAAAGAAAACTTTAAGGTCAGGCAGGGCTTTGTAGAAACCCACTCAGGACAGCGATTGCTCATCAAGCTTTCAGTCACTTCAGGTGATGGTCCAGCCCAGCCAGAGGCTCGTGTCACTCCACTGACCTCTGCAGAGGCACCTGGAAGAGGAAGCAACATGCGAATGCCCTTCACCTGGAGCACCCCGTGCTTGTGGCTGGCACCCATGGGTGCTGGTGGTACCACTCACATGGTGGGTGAGGGTGCTGGGCAGCACCTGCAGCGCTTTACACAGCAAACTATCTTTGCAAGACATTAAATCTTCTACTGCTCACTGCAGCATTTAAAAAGAAATTACTACCAAAACTCCCCTCCCAGTCTGGGCAAAGCAAAGGTAAGTCACACACAAACTGGAGCCCATAGTCAAAGCATGAGGCAATGATTGAAGAGACTGAAGTTTAATTCCCACTCTGCCATAAACTTGCTGTGACCTTAACCAAATGCTCGCTGTCTCTGTCACCAATTTCATACTCCACCTGCTTCAGCTCTGCACAAGACCTGTTTCTCCCTACACATTTGTACAATTCGTAGCAGGATGGAGATGCAATAACTAAATTTATGAGCTCTGCGACATTTCATATTCTTATAAAACAGGCATTTTGATACAGGTTTTTATTTACAAATAAACAGGAGGGTTTAAAAAAAAAAAAAAATCTAACCATTAAAAAGCAAGCTCTTGTTAGGTTTACTAGTTCTCCAGGTCAGCAAAACACCTCCACCTCACACCAACCATAAGGTATAACTCACCTTTTGGGTAGTGCACAGACTCCATGAGAACCCATGGATTTCTGCATGCACTTCTCCACCATCCTGAACAGTATCTGGGCTTAGGCTTAGTTAACTGAAGACAAACTTTCCTGTTCACTGTCTTGTGCCAAAAATTGTCATTGGATATGTGATTATTCCAGGCTTCCTTGATTGTTCATTACCAGTCTGTGCAGAAATTTATGTTTTCTTTACTACTCCTATCAGCCTGACCATTA
This sequence comes from Strix aluco, assembly GCF_031877795.1. Classification (NCBI taxonomy): domain Eukaryota; kingdom Metazoa; phylum Chordata; class Aves; order Strigiformes; family Strigidae; genus Strix; species Strix aluco. The sequence goes on from NC_133933.1 coordinate 15,956,239, forward strand.
AATTGACCATTCCCTTCCTGTTTTACACATAAGTACAAAAGGAACAGTTTAGCAGCTGGTAAAAAATACTTTTAAAATCTCCCTACCATACTTCCTGTGATACAGCTCCTCTCTAAACTAAACAGCGTTTTTCTTCTTATGATAATCTTTTCATGCTCCTAATAATTTTCGTAGTTTTTCCTTGGACACTCCTCTATGCCCCTGCTTAAACCACATGTGGTACTCAAGGTGACAGTTTCCTACTGATCTACACAACAGCACTCAGTATTTTTAGCCTGATTCTCTACTTTAATTTCTCAGGGGTATCGTAACTCTTCTGCTGGCACTCTCATTTCATTAACATCTCACCTGTTACAAATGGAAGGTCTGGACACTGTTGATATTATCTCTGCTGCTTGGCAGCTGCTGTCTGCCAGGCGTGATTTCCACTGTGCCCTGGCACAGTACATCTTTCCTGACAGAGCTGTTGCTCGTTTCTTTTGCCCTGTGACATTCCAAAAATGGAACAATCTCTTAATACTGTCCAGAAAACCCTGCTTTTGCAGGGTTTTGCTTCTGTGGCTGTTGTAGAGGTTAGCTTCAGGGGTAGGTAAAGCAGCATCCTTTGCATTACCCTGCTATAGATACCAGCACTTCCCCCTCCCTCATCCCATAATAAACAGAGAGGATGTTTTCAGAGGCATAAAAGGAAGATGGACAATAAATACCCCATCCCTAACATGTCCTCACTGCAGCTCCTCTCCCTGCTCCAAGCTCCTTCCCAAGCATCCCCTCTGAGCCACGCTCCTTGCCCTGCTCCCTGCAGGGGACGCTGGGCAATCCCAAGTGCATTCAGACTCCCTGCTCTTTCCTTTTTCTGCATTTCACCAAAACTCTGAGCTCACTTCCTGTGTCAGCAACTTCCTCAACTCAATTTACCAAGCCTCCTGGCTCCTGGCAATCCAAAAGCGCTGTTCAAAATCTCCCCAGGCAAAAACAAAACATGGGCTTTGGATGGAGCAGTGAAACCAGCAAAAAAGGTCCCTCTGACTTCAGAGCAGAGGAAAAGAAACAAAGGGCAAGAATTGCAGCAATAACAGTGTGTTACAGGTGGTTGCACCACAAGTCACCCAGGTCATCCCAGGTTACTGTATCAAACTCACGCATTGCTATTTTCTTTCTTCATGATAGACAGCAAGGGAAAACTTAGCAACAATGAATTAAAAATAACCTAAAATTGATCTTCCGTCAGTAACAGTACTTTTTTTACAGTTCCAAGATCCTGTGGCTGTTTGACCCTGGAAATCAAGATCTTACATGGCTGAAAAAGCAGTGAGTGAGATCCTCGCTGCTATCAAACAGATAGGGTAATGTGTTGCATTGAGAGTGTAATTCTCTGGAGGAGATATTTACCTTTTAAAATGCAGTGAAAAATGAGTTGTATTCCAAACCCATGTGACAGGGGCAAATACCTGGGGTTTGACTGAGGGTTTTTTGCTTAGGAGCTGAACATTCACTGCTCCTTTCCCCCACATTTATGTATTTCTCTCCTAATTCTGAGCTGACACGGTGGGAGGAAAGACGGTTTTGGGTCAGATGAAATGTTTTAGACAACCTGGACTAAAATATTTTATTTTGGTTTGGTTTGTCCCCTTTTACATTTTTAGCTATATATAATTCTGCAGAATTAAATTTAGTTGGAAAATATCAAAAAGACATGCTGGGAAAAGAAACACAGCAGTTCTTCCCCCCTGCCCCTGCAAAAAGGTAAAGAAACCGTGACCTTTTTTCCCAGTTAAATTCTAAAATGTATTAAAACTGTCACACTTGCAGGTTTGCCTGCACAATCAGTATTGAATTTACCCTGCAAGCCCAGAGCCCACTGTTTGCACCTGCTTCGCCCACCTAAAGATCAGTGGGACAGGCAGCAGGCCAAGGCTGGTGGGAATCCCAGCAGAAAGGACCCTGCACCCGAAAGCAGCGTCTCCTGAGAAGGTACTGGAGGGCAGCAGCCTCTGCAGGATCCATGGCCGAACGCACCCGAGTCCCAGACAGCCAGCACCCGCAGCGTCACCAGCAGCGCAGGTCTCCAGGCTCCAGGGATGAGCTCCCTGCCAAGAGGGATGGGGTGGCTCAGACCTGCACCCCAGAAAGATGTGCCCTTCCTCTGCTGTGTCCAAGGAACAAGTTGCTCCTCTGGGAACTGCCGCTACCTGAACAGACAACAAACAGCTCAGGATACAAGTCCTAAGGGTGTAAATTGACCCACAGCACAGCAAGGTGAGGTCCTCAGATGAGGAAGGGCAGAATCTGTGCAGAATCAACGACTCCACCTCTTTTGCACCCCTCTGTGCCAGCTCCCACCAGAGCCTCTGGCACCCCTCGCCCAGCTAGGTTCAGAGTCCATCCTCCATCGCTGCACCACAGCAATGAAGCTGAAGAAGCTGGAAGCCTGGAGCTAGCTGCCCCAAAGGACATGGCCCTTGGGTTGCCTCACCTCACAGGGGCTGCAGAGAAGGAATAAATGGCCAGAAATGGAACAGATGAGAGAAACACACAAAGAGCAGAAGCAGATCCTGTTCCCTCAGTGAATGCGACCTTCCCACGGATGATGGATGGAACAGGCCTGCTGTGTCTGTCCAGTGAGCTGGGTGTTGCAAGCACTAAAAATAAGCCACCCCTTTCACAAAAGAAAGAAAAAAAAAAAAAAAGACTGTCATAAGCCCTGGCTCCCAGTCTGGTATCTAAACACCAGAATGCTCTGATGATAGGGGAGCCATCACAAAGGAGCAGAAGAGGGGGTTTTTTTCATGCTTTTCTACACAAAAGATAAAGCAAAAAAATGGATCTTGCAAAATATAAACAAGAAAGAGGGAAAAGGGAGCTTTTGTGTCCAATATCAATACAAACATGTTTTTCAAGTTAAAAAGACTATTTCTCCGTTCACTTTGCCTTACAGCTCTTTTCCCCTTGTGTTTCCCTGCAACACTACATAAATCTGTAACTGTTATTTGTTTAATCATTATTATTTACTGCTTCCATCCTGCTGGAAACATGCTAAGCACTTCGCAATATGGAGACAAGGTATCAGCCCGAGAGAATACATCAGCTCTGATATTTAACTCCACTGTATGATTACTGAATCTGGATTTGCTCCCTAAAAGCACTCTTCACATGCTGTGAAATTGGGAAAACTCACTGATAGCCAGACAAGGAAGTACAAAGCAGGAAACCCCAGTGAGAGACCTGGACAGATACACAGGAGGGCTGGCTGGACTTGCAACCCTCACAAATCTCCCAGGCCTTGCACTAAGGCGTCTCATTAACTACCTGCTACGCTGGCACAGGTAAAATTGCAGTGGAACTTGTGTAAGAACGGGGAATAAAACATAATTAAGTGAGAGCGTGAAAGAGATGGGAAATATGAAATGAGCAGTTAGGGACACAGATGTGAATTTAGGCCTTGTGGATGGGCAAAACTTCCCCTTTTTCTGTATCTATTCAGAAAACCCATGAAACTCAACTTTTATCACAGATTATAACATGCTGAAGGGCAGCCACTGGCCTCATAATTGATGCTGTGCCTTCTTCCCTACACTCATGAATCTCTTTTGTTCCCAGCGCGTGGGGCTAAATTTAACACTGGATAGCAAGAGCAGCAGAAAGAGCCATGAGGAGCTCAGGAAAGGCTGTGAAGGCTTGCACCCCACACACAGCGTTTTAGATGTTTCACAGTGCTTGTGGTCCTTCACTCAACCCTGTTCCCCGCCACTGGTCAGCATGCAGATGTGGTCTACAGCTGCCACAAATGGGCTCCAAGAATCACAGAATCATCATAGAATGGTTTGGGTTGGAAGGGACCTTTAAGGATGACCTAGTTCCAACCCCCCTGCCATGGGCAGGGACACCTTCCACTAGACCAGGCTGCTCAAAGCCCCGTCCAACCTGGCCTTGAACACTGCCAGGGAGGGGGCAGCCACAGCTTCTCTGGGCAGCCTGTGCCAGTGTCTCACCACCCTCACAGTGAAGAATTTCTTCCTTATATCTAAACTAAATCCACTCTCTCTCAGTTTAAAACCATTACCCCTTGTCCTATCCCTACACCCCCTGATACAGAGTCCCTCCCCATCTTTCCTGTAGCCCCCTTTAAGTACTGGAAGGCCGCTATAAGGTCTCCCTGAGGCCTTCTCTTCTCTGGGCTGAACAACGCCAACTCCCTCAGTCTGTCCTCAGAAGGGAGGTGCTCCAGCCCCTGATCATCTTCATGGCCTCCTCTGGACCCGCTCAAGCAGGTCCATGTCCTTCTTATGCTGGGGACCCCAGAGCTGGACTCAGTACTGCAGGTGGGGTCTCACAAGAGCAGAGTAGAGGGGAAAAATCCTCTCCCTCGACCTGCTGGCCACACTTCTCTTGATGCAGCCCAGGATACAGTTGGCTTTCTGGGCTGGAAGCGCACAGTACTGGCTCATAGTCAGTTTTCCATCCAATACCCCTGAGTCCTTCTCTGCAGGGCTGCTCTCAATCCACTCATCGCCCAGCTGTATTTGTGCTTGGGATTGCCTCAACCCATGTGCAGGACCTTGCACTTGGCCTTGTTGAACTTCATGAGGTTTGCATGGGCTCACCTCTCAAGCCTGTCCAGGTCCCTATGGATGGATCCCTTCCCTCCAGTGTGTTGACCACACCACACAGCTTGGTGTCATGGACAGACTTGCTGAGGGTGCGCTCAATCCCACTGTCCACGTCACCAACAAAGATGTTGCACCAATCCCAACACGTACCCCTGAGGAATGCCACTCATCACCTCTCTCCACTTGGACATCAAGCCATTGACCACAACTCCATGAGTGTGACCATCCAGTCAATTCCTTATCCACTGAGTGGTCCATTCATCAGGTACGTTAGTGACAGCCAACATGGCTTCACTAATCTCCTCCTTATTTTCCACATGCCCTAGCAGAGTTTCCAGGAGGATCCGCTCTGTGACCTTGCTGGACAGAGATGAGACTGACTGGTGTGTAGGTCCCTGGGTCTTCTTTTTTTCTCTTTTTAAAAATTATTAGGGATTATTTTTCCCCTTTTCCAGTCAGTGGGAACTTTGCCAGACTGCCACAACTTCTCAAATATGATGGATAGTGGCTTAGACACTTCATCTGCCAGTTCCCTCGGGACCTGCAGATGCATCTCATCAGGTCCCATGGACTTGTGCACCTTCAGGTTCCTTAGATGATCTTGAACCTGTTCTTCTCCAACAGTGGGCAGTTCTCCCTTCTCCCAGTCCCTGCCTTTGCCTTCTGCATCTTGGGCAGTGTGGCTGGAGCCCTTGCCAGTGAAGACTGAGGCAAAAAAGTCATTGAGTACCTCCACCTTCTCCATATTCCAGGTAACAGGTCTCCTGTAACCTTCTGGAGAGGGCCCACATTCTCCCTAGTCTTCCTTTCATCACCTACCTCCAGAAGCTTTTCTTGTTGCCCTTGACATCCCTGGCAAGATTTAATTCTATCAGGGCTTTGGCCTGAGCAGGAGAGAACATCCATCAGGTGTCCTCTTGAAAAGCCTGATTCTTCTACAAAGGAGACAGAAGCACAAGGATTTCTGTGCTACTAGATCAGCAACTCTGTCCTAGGAAAATGAGCAAAGCACTAGTTCCAACGAATCTTCCAGGTGGTATCAGCATCTCCTCTCTATCAGCCCTCAGCATTATCCCTTCTCACCAGTTCTCCAGTCAACAAATATTTCCCTGTGATTACCATGAACTGTGCCCACCAAAGGTCCCAGCTGCATGCAGGTTTCTGCCCTCATTCAGACTGATCTATGTGTCACTAAGCCAGGTTGAAAATTACCTTAGTGACATAGAGTGTTTTCCCTATAGTACCCCGCTTAATTAATTATTGAAAGAGCTATTACCTTTCAGGGATGCCTGTGCACTGGCTGTGTCCATTATTTATAACATAATGTATTCATTATGCATTTTATCCCATGCTCCTATCTGCTGATCTCATAACAGGCTCTTAAAAACAATTTTAAGCTATTAATCCTACCTTAATTACAGCCAAATATATATAGAAGCCCCAGGACATCTCTTTCTTATATTTATTAGAAGTAAGCAAGCATATCTAGAAATAAATCTGTTAATCAGGAAAGAGCCCACCAGCCATGGGAATCACAGAACTGGAAACAGGCACATTTTAATCAGCCACAGTAAAACTTCCAGCTTTATCTGTTGGGAAAAAGTAAGACATGGCCTGCTGCAGCTTTCCTCCCAGGACAGGTTCTTCTAACGAAACTACACCACTAGATGCTGCCTCCTCTATCTTTCACACTGATGATACAAGCCAAGGCTGATCACACCAGAGTATCTTGATTCTTCCTGCCTCACAAGGTCCTCCTAACCTCAGATCCCTGGCACAGCCATTTTCCCAGTCAACAGGTGTCACCACTGAGCTATCTCAGGTTGTCCCTTGTCCTTTCCTCCTCCAGCTCCTTCATTCCTGTCGACAAATTTGTCTGTAAAGCCCCAGCTCACCTCAGCACATGGACACCAGCTCCCAGCTGCCCCCGGGGAGGAAATTAGCTGTGAGACTCCCTCCAGCAAGAATCAGGCTGTTCAGCCTCGTGCATCTCTGCTGGCAGACCCTGCATTTTAATGCAGTCCTCCTATTCTCTCTCCCACATCCATACCAACATGATGGTTACTGGAAAAACTTTTCAAGGGTTGGGGGGGTGTGAAAAAAAGGAAAAGAATCTCTAGACACAATGAGGAAGCACCTTGAAAATTCCCATATTTCAGTTCATGTAGGAAACACTGTCTGTAATTTTGGAAACACTAGTTTGAGCTCTTTTCTGAAGAGCCCTGGGAATGTACAGGAAAACAACACAATCGTCATTTAATGCTTGTGTTTTCTGTAACTTCACTGGCTTACCAGAACTAACTTGGACATTTACCATCCACACTGGGAAATCTCACACTTCAGAGGAGTTTGTCTTCTGGTCAAAAACAACAATCACAAGTTCTCTGACACCAAGCACATGGGTCAGGCTCTTGAACCAATGCACACAACTCAGTGCACCTTCTTAATTCCCCAGGGGTGCGGTGCCCAAACTGGGAACAGGCTCTCTTCTCTCTGCCTCAGGGGCACAGCGGGCATCACAAGTCAGATGCTATAAGGGATCCAAGAGTGGTACAAGTCCGGCATGGTCCTGTAAACATCTGCTTCACACAGGGAGCCTCTGAGCAAGGGAGGGAGAGGGAAATGGTGCGATGGTGTAGAGGAGTGCTGCAAACACACTGCAAACACGTATTGCATTCTGTTGTGATAGGACAAAGGGTGATGGTTTTAAACTAAAAGAGAATAGATTTAGACTAGATATAAGGAAGAAATTTTTTACAATGAGGGTGGAGAAACACTGGAACAGGTTGTCCAGAGAGGTGGTAGATGCCCCATCCCTCGAACTGTTCAAGGCCAGGTTGGAGAGGGCTCTTAGCAACCTGATCTAGGTGAAGATGTCCCGGCTCACTGCAGAGAGGTTGGACTAGATGACCTTTAAAGGTTCCTTCCAATCCAAACTATTCTATGATTCTAAACCACTGATGCAAGCCTGACCTAACATACCTTAAGAGATAACCCCAGATGGCCAAAACCCAAACAGCCCTGTCTTTTCTGATCTTTCCCTTTCCCCCCATGGAGAAAACAGCACCAGTCTATGATGCCATCTCAATATTCAGAAACACGGAAGGCAGAGATAAAGAAACATGCCATGCCCATTCTTGAAAAGAATTTAATGAAAACCCCATCCCAAAACCAAGTGAGCACTCAATAGGATCTTTGTCACCCTTGAAATAAAAAAAAAAACTAACATTGTCTTCAATGGATTTTAGACTGGCCCTTAAACATACTGTCAGGGTGACAGTAGCATATGAACCTTCTGAAACCTTCAAAGTGGGGGTTCAGTACTAAGGCTTGACTTAAGTTTATAGACACTCCTTTGCAGCTCAATGAAAAGGCAGCCTGTCCCTACAAGCAGATGATGTGAATGCACTCCCTGTCCAAACTGTTCCCTACACTCTTACTCTTTTCACCTGGGGAATGTTTTCATACCTGCTGAAAAAGACAGATACAAAGGCAGACACAAGCCCAAACAGGTACCAGTCATGAGCAGTGCAGCAACACTTCAGCCTTTCTCCTCTGAGAAAAGAGTCTGGCCCAGCTCAACTCAGTCCCCAACTCACACAGAGGAAGGACATCTTTCTAGTAAAATCCCAAACTGGAACTTTCCAAAGTATTTTAAGGAAATAAATAATACTATAGGAAAAAAAAAATTCTATTTTTAGCCAGAGATCTTAGCACAAAAGGGTAGCACTCCACATCATACCAGAGTCAAGTGTTTGATGCTGTCATTTCTTTATAAGGCTTTAAGAACGGCAGGACCCTCCAAGATGTGGCATGCGTTCTTTATTTACCCTAAAGTGAGACTCTGCAGACCCGGGTTTAATTCACTGCTCTGCTATTAGCCCATGAGGTGACCTTGGACAAGTTGTTCTGTCCAGATTCTCAGCTGGTGTCAGCTGGCACCGTGCCACCAAAGTCAATTTAAACAATTTGAGACTCCAGTCCTACAGTCATCGGGTCCTGAGCTTCCCTATCCAAACAGCACTGCCAACCAGCACACAGCCTGAGATGCTTTGGAAACGTACACGTAAGGGACAGGTAGTGAGATTAGCAGCTCATGATTCCCTTGGAAAATACATGTTTGTCACTAAAATGAAACAAAAAGTCTTTGTTATTTTTTTTTTAAAACAGCCTTATGATTGAGGCTTTAAAAACAAAACCACAAATGCTGACGTTTCATTCTACAGTCTCTTATGCATTAGCTGATGGAAAATCCCTAGGGATTTTAACTTTAGCACACAATAATGGGTGGTGACTGATACTTTTTTCATTCTTCTGCTTTTAAGTTTTATGATCTTTCTAAAATCTTCTCAAATTTCTCTCTCAACTTGCTTTCATCACCAGCAGCATCCTTCATCACACCGAGAAGCTGAACACCTGATACCCCCGTGCAGGAAGGCTGGATTTCAGGAGGGGCTTGGGAGTCACCAGATCTTGTGCTCTTTATCACAGGAAGCTCCTAAGACTGGGAAACTCCAGACAGGATCTAAATAAAGACTAAAAAGGACCAATTCCGTCATCAAGATCCATCCCAGCAAGAAACTACCTTGTCTGTGAAAGACTTTCTTCTGTAGCAGAACCAGGGCAAAGTTTCCCACATTAAGGCTGATTTACCTCCTTGGTCATTTTTGACCAACTGGCCTGGGGCTCTCCGACCCACAAGGAAATATATTTTATCTGACCAAATACCTGATGCCCAGGAAATCTGAGAGAGGAAGGGAAAGCAGAAGGCCATGTTGCTTCAGGGGACACCACCAGACCCACAACTTGATCTGGTATGTAGCACAGACACTCTGAAAGGCAGCACTCAGGCATGTCACTGGTCAGGCACACAGTCACTCATTCCCAGGATAAATTTTTGGGAAAGTACCTCTCAAGTAAGTCCTCTTACAGGTCTCCCTTGACCCAGCCACAGCATCATCTCTGTCTCTGCAGGCCTAACCCCAGCAGGAGGTGCAACACCAGCTACAGTCCATATGACAATGGCTCCTGATGTCTCCCAGGTCCATATGCCTTCCCCCTGAAACGTACTGACTGCCTCCCAGCAGCAAGCAACACCAAGACAGCACTTCTGCAACCTCTCTTCGGATCATTTTTTGACTCAAGAGGCTTTTACATTGGTTATGTTCTTGGAAAACTTCTCCACTTCTGAATAAACTTGATTTGTTGCCTCCTCTGATTTAGTGCAAGAATAAATCCAAAGAACATGAAACTCATAATTTATTTTACTTTGTCAGCAGTAAAATTAACTTAAGGGTTGTTTTAAGTATCATCTCTTCTCCTTCTCCCCCCCCCCAACAATACTGCTTTCTGAGGAGGTGTCCACAGCGAGCAACACCTTGTTGTGAGCACAACCGATGTAACCCGCTGAGCAAGCATATCATGAACAAGCAAGCTATATATGTCAGTTGGCTGGGATGGAAGGAAGATCTCTGGGACAAGGGTCTTTTTAGCTCAGTTTTCACAACAGGGCTCATGAGAACCCCAGCACTAGCAAGTACACTCAATATTGAGGCAGGATGATCTCTGCTCACCTAGACTTGAGATGTAAAACCTGTGCTCAGTCAAAAGATCTTAACCATGGTACCATACATTGGTTACACCAAGGGGCCGGTCCACCCAGCTGTCCAGCAGCTTGAGAGCAACCTTGAGAGAACTTTAAGCCACCCCATCAATGAGATCCGTTCTTGCTGTGCAGTTTGGTAAGGCTGCTGTCCGCAGGGCTCTACAGCATCCTCTGTCCCGAGCCCTGCAGCAGCACCATAGCACCCTTCTGCAGAAAAGGGAGCAGAATCATATGTCAAGTAGGATCACAGCCAGAATCCTCACCAGCTCCTGCACTGCATGGCACTTACTAAGCACGAAAGCAAGGCATTTAACTTTTCTACTTGCAACCATCCTGTGGAGTTGCACATCATACATACCTATTCTTTTTTAACAATAGAAATCAAATGCTATGAGCCTTTTAGTACATATCACTGTGTGTAACATCAAATAGCATGGCTTATGTTCTTGTTTCCCCTAAAATGAACTGTTGCACTGTCTCAGCGCATGCAATGTTCATTTAAAAGTTTTTTTCTGTCCTGTTCTCCCAATGAGCTGGCAACAAGACACAAATCAACCATCACAAAGAGGTACACTGAGAATTGGAGTGCAGATCTTCTCAGAGGAGAAAGGAATGCCCATGTAAGGCTCGTTTCTCCTCCTGCTTTATGTTACAGGATGTTCTGGCCATCTTAGGGAAAAAAACCAGCTGAGTATCTCTGAATGAGAATTATTTTAATAGCAGACCCTTCAGTTGTTTGTAATTCAGTTAGCATGCTTTTGGCTTGCATATCAAAAAGATTCTTTTCCTGGACTTTAGCAGGCTTGTTCCTAATTGAGTTGTTAAAATCTGTTTGCAGTTCTCATTTGATAGGTGATGCCTGCAGCAGGAGCGAATGCTGGGGACGAGCCTTGGCATACCGAAGTTTTCTTTAGAAGAGCATGCTCATCACTATCCAAAGACGACTTTCTCCTCTTCCACCACTGCAACAGATGAGATATACTGCACTTACCAAGAACGCCCTGGCTGTGTGATTTTCATCTCTCAGCCACCATGGGGCCACAAGAGACTTCCTGGGGCTGATCTGTGCGGACATGTCAGTACACTGTGGACTGATGCATAAACCCATCTGCAGATCTGCACTCCATCTGGGGCTCTGTCATTCCTGTGCCAGGAGAGGCCCACAAACTCCTATCATACCTCAGTTTCCCTACTTTATAATTTGAGGACATGCTTTCATGCCTCATTTCCTCCGAAAAGGCTGTGAACTGAGGAACAGCTTGAGTGAGGGAGGATCTGGTTAACCTTGTACACACACGAGCCCACTTAAAGTCAACCACAGTCCTTCACACACTGCAAGTCAAGCACTCATCCCCTGGATCATGGCCTAACTGCCTATGGACACACAAACATGGCTGTTCGCCAAAGTACCACACACACTACTGGAGGTATAGAAAGGTCAGACCAGACTATGAATCTCAGCCACTTAGCACAGCTGCTCAGCTCACAGCTCAGCAAAGGAATGTTTCAAAACAACGAAATCTGTGCCTCCAAACCAGTTTCGACACTCCCTTGTTCCTAAGAGCATTCTTCCTCTACAAAAGGTATATCCCCTTCTCTACACACATGCTCACATCCACCAGCACAGCCCCCATGACCTGGCCTGCCAAAGGCAGCCTGCAGAGCCCAGCGAGAGGACAGCATGGAGCAGGCTGTATGGCAGGAGACACGCTTCTGTTCCCCTCTCCTCTGGGCTTGCAGGCAGTTTCCAGGTCCCAGGCAGGGCTTGGGGACCATCTGCTTCCCACAGGCAAGGCTTATAGGCCCCACTTCAACAGTCCCTCTTAGTCAAAAAAGTCCATAAAAGGCAAATAAAGTCCAAGCAAGTACTGTCCCACACAGCCTTCTCCCTGGACACCACATCTGGACTCCTCTTCAATCAACACCTCCCTTTTTTCAGAAGAAAGAGACCCAGGACTTCTCCCTGGAGCCCTTGGTGCAATGCTCCTAGTCTCACAGATGCCGCCAAAAAAAAAAAAAAAAAATCAGCTTAAACATCTTCAGGCTACATCAAGCTTCTGCTTTTAACCCAGCCTGGGGTTGTCTCCAATTACTGTGGGCTTCTATTCATCAGCCCTTGCGGCTGAATGCAACATCCCGTCCTGTTCCCTTTCCTTCCTTGTCCTTCTTTACCCCCCAACAATCAAACACACTGAGAAATCCCCTCATTTCTAGAGTCTTCTCAGCCTGCTCCTAAAGAAAAGCTTAGCATCTAGAGACTGTACCCATTTTATTTTCAAAGCTGAGTGTTGAGCTGAAATCCAGCTATGCTACGGTACGAACACACTGACTGCATGTATTTAATGTCTTACAGAGGCACACATGCTCCTTTGATGTAGTCAGCTCCATCGCTGAAGCAATGGAGGCCTCAACACCCTCCAAAATCCCCAGGTACAGCAGGCTCATCCCACTGTGATCTCCACATCAAGGCAGCTCCCATTGCTATCAATTTCCAAGCTGACAAAATCAGATCTAAGTCTCATCTGAACAGGCACTTTTCCAACTGCTGTGGAGACTTGACCTTCTGTGGAAGACAATGCAAGAAAAGATAACGTAAACTTTGCTGTGAGAAAAGATACAGGGAGATGGAACTGCCCCTTAGAGGTTTCAAGTAGCTAATTGCAAACTCATGAGTCAGGATGCCCTTGGCAGTAAATAAGGCAAGGACAGGCTGTTCAGAGCTGGAGGAGAGCCTGACAGTCCGGCAACAATTCCATGGAGAGGTAGAGGTAAAACACCTTCATCCATTTAGCGTCAGCCAAGAATCCATTCATGAGCTACAAATTACACACATTGACCGCTTCCATTTTCACAGGATTTCCTTTGATGCTGCAAGTTACACAGCTTTGCTGCAGACCAGCCACAAAGATTTACTCACTGTGTAACCTCACTCTTCTGAGAGCATGTCTACAGGACATGATGATTAAAGTGGCAGGACTATAAACATCCTGGGCATGCCCACTGTTTCTTCCCATAAAGCCACAGCAGCGGAAAAAAATTAGGATGAGGTTACCAACAGCTCCTGGCATTGGTCTGACTTGACTCGTGGTGATATTAAAGGTAAAACCTAGAGCAGAACAAAGCTTTTGAAAATCCCCAGTGCTTTCTAAAATCCCGTGCTTAAAGACTGGTCTAGAGAAGGTCGTGGAAGACAAGGCTGGAAAAAGCAAACACTTTTTTTTTTTTTTTTTTCAAAAACGCACCACTGCAACTCAACTGCCTGGTTGCCAGCTGTAAGAAGCCTTCTGTGCCTCAGAAGAGGTGGCAAAGCACAACCCGTGACAGCAAGGTGCAGCTCCCACCACAGCGCAGCATACAATCACTGTGCCCGCGGAAGAAACCTGCACTTTTGCAGAAATTGCCTGAAGAAGTTGCACTGGCTTCTACATAATGACAGTAACAAGATGCATCCCTCAGGCTCTATGATCCATGAACCCCATGTGGTTTCCATTTGAAAAAACAAAACTCCAAAGTTTTCAGTGACAGGTTTCATGAGACCTGGCTCTTTTCTTCAAGTCTTATCTGAGGGAAGGCTCTATGAAAACTAAATTTTCTGTGCTTCCTTGTGGACAGGAAAGCTAGAAAGGGAACTTCAACCCCTCCAAAAGCACAGAAATCAGAAGAGAAAAAAAATCATTATTTTTCTAGCTACCATAGAGTTGACATCAATTTAAAGAGAGAAGAAGAGACAAAACAGAGAAAAATGCCCTGGGGCAGACTAACACTTAGAAGCAGGGTCAGTTCCAGGGGTGAGGGGAGTTTTCCAGTTGCAGGGCTGGCTGCTGATCTCCTGAATGACCTTCTCCCATCCCAGGACAGATTTTTTTTTCATAGTCTCACTTCCAGGAGGCTACAGACGTGAGTACCGGTCACATGAATACATGACAGGTCCAACTGAATCTTTCCTTTTGAGAATCTTTGACCAAAAATGGACAGCGTGACCAGCCACCCTTCTCAACATTAAGGACCATTTAAGATTAGCAGCAGGAGGGAACTACTAAACAAGGGCTTCGACAAAACCAAACAAACCATGCCCACTATACCATAAGCTCTGCTATTCTGACCACGGTCACCATCCAAGTGCTCTCTGTTCAGCCATGGCTTGTTAAGACCCCTCACCAAGTCATTTTAGTGTGCTAATCTGTCAGAAAATTTCATTTATCCTGGGTAGTTTTCTGCTGGGTTAGCTTGCTGAAAAGACTCAGCTAAGGGTCATCGAAACGCCAGAGCACATGCAAAAGGAGGCAATGAGGGCAGGAGCAGCCACAAGCATCAGACAGGGCAGGATTGAGCACTGACAGTTCAGTCAGCATAGGCAGTTGTGGAGCCACAAGCCCACTTTCCCTTAATAGGCACTAAAGAAATAACGACTGCTGGGTTTTTCTGCCATTCCTAATCTCGCAGCCTTGCGCTCCCTCTGTTTATGAACAGCTGGGGAGGCCATAAACTTTCTGCCTTCAAGTCCTCCAGAAGCTGGAACTCCTAAGCATCCTGCATCCCCATCCTGAGGACCAAGATCCTGTGGATTTTAGGTGGTGTGCCAGAATTTGCCTCAGGCACCCAACTTTGGCAAGTTGACCAGCACTTCCAAAACACTTAATTACATGGACTCCAAACACTGGCAGGTAGGGAAATTTGGACATTTTTAAGGCAGTTCTTCAGGGAGACCCTGCAGCAAGCACAAATTCACAGCCAGGTGTACAAACCCTGCTCTGTCAAGGCCGTAAGCAGATGCTGAAAGTTAAGCACATCTTTAAGCATGTTCCCCCATGCTCCTTCCAAACACAGCCTCATGCCTCATCCCTGCTGTTCCCTGAGCTGTAAGCTGCTCGATAGAAGACCTCACTCTCTGTCGACTGTTGGTGCAGGACCTTGAACAAGTACTAAATAAATGAACAAGTCATTTCCTGCAAGGCCAAACAAGCTCCCTGCCAAAGAGGTCACATACCATGCTCTGGCCTGATGCCTCTCCCTAGTTTATGAGGGTAAATTCCCATATCCAGGGGTCCAACGATTACAGCATTACATCTGGGCTAGGCTTACTCCCACTGAAGCTAGAATTACGCTTCACTGAAGAGGTGAGGAAAACAACTGCTTTTGTGCTTTCATTGCATGACCTCTAAAGTTCGGTTTGGGTTTCTTGGTTTGCACAAACCAAAACATTGAAATGAAATCAGGGAGTTTTTGCTTAATTCCCAGCTAGAGGACCAGGATCTGTCACACGAAGGTTCTTCAACACTGTTTTGGCAGTAAGGAGATCTGTAAGGAAAAGCCCTTTGAGGCAGGGCCCATGACAAAGCGGTCAGGAGGAAACTGCCTGAGTGGTTCATTCCAGTCTTGTGAGCTCCTCCAACTAGCACAGGGTGGACAGTGGACACACTGGGATCTCCGCTCCCCATCTTCCATCATGCCACCCAGGATCACTTAGAGGCTTTCTCTAAGTGTGTTATTGTTGACATGGATGCTCTCAACCCCCTGCAGCCCACAGGAAGGACCAGGGAACTGTATAAACAGCCTGAGCTTTGGATCTGGAGTAAGACTCAGAGCTAGTCAGAATGCACCCAGCAGGCCTGCTCCACCATTCTGAATACTTCACTCCCGTCAAGTTAAAACAAGACTTAAAAGCAACCCAAATCTTCCACGCTTGAATCACGCAGGCAACTCCATTTGCTTGGATGTGCCCATCCCCATGAGTAAGGGCTGCAGAATCAGACCTGGCTTTTCCTTACCATCCTGCCAAAAACACAGGCACACAGAAAGAAGAAAAGAAAAATCCCACTGAGTGATGCCCCTGCTATTTCTGCTGTCCATGACAGCAAACTGTTAAAAGGCCTGACTCAGAAGCCTCTCTTGAAAAACCTGAATCATCACAGTTTGGAAGATGGTCTCTTGTAATGAAGGAGTCTCTCTTCTCCACTCCTCCCTCTCTTTACAAGAGAGAATTTGAGTCAGACTGATGGGGTGGTGGGGGCGGGGGGGGAGGCGGGCAGGGGAAAAAAAGGAGAGAAAAAAACACCAAAGAAAACTTCATGCTTTGTTTGGCTCTGTCTGCAAGGATGGCAGAGTCAGGCAGAGTTCTGGAAGTGACTCGTACCATTCAAGTTAATGAGATATTTCTGTAACTTTCCTTCACCTCTACTCCCCTTCAGCAGACCAAAAGGCATATGGCAGTCCAGGGGCTGGCAGCTGTATTTTGGGTCTGCAGGGCTGTGTTTGATCTCAGTTACACCTCTTATTTACCACTGTGACTTCCCTGATGTCAGAGCATAACCATGGACTTACACTGCCTGGAAGAGAGAAAGAGGCACGCCAGCTGTACATTCACTGCCCGGATGCACTTTGTGAACTTGGATTTCTTCTTAATTTGCACTGTATCTATTTTTAAAAGCCTGAGCCTTGTGGAATATAAAGATCTTTGGAATGACCTTCATATAAACATTATCATGTTATAACACTTTGTTATTACACATCATTTAGCATCAGGAGATCTCAAAGCGACTTGTAAAGGAGGCCTCATTTTAGAGACTCAGCCAAATGAAACATGAAGACATTAAGTCACCCAGAAAAGCAGTGGGAGCCACCAGAACAGAAACCCCAATCTTGTGCTCTATCCTCTAGAGTAGCTCACTACAGATGGTTTATCAATTAAAAGGCTGCGGATATCTGCCTCTTCAGGAAGAGCCTATTTCTTGCTGGCAGATGCAAGTACATACACTTTCTGAATGAGGCTTTGGCACCTCACACCCCCCTGCAAACAGAGGTCACCCGTGACTCAAAAAGCCATGGTCCTCTGAATCCAGGCTGTGGCAGAGATGGTGACTGAGGGGAAAGGGACTGACTGAGAAAAACAGCATTAGAAGTGAGAACATATCATCTAAAAAGGTGATTCAAGCCTAGAGTTTCTGGGCTGGATCACACCTCAATGCAAAAGCTCTACGGGAGCAGCGTCTCCACCGCACCCCAATGAAACCTCTGCCCAGCTTTACGCCACCACCAATCTCTCTGGCATCAAGGATGCGAGAGAGTTGCGTGTTGGCCACATACACTGCGTATACTCTGAATATCAAAACCCCTTGCTAGTGAAAACTACCCTGGGAGTGCAGGGCCAAGGCTGCTGACTTCTGCCAGGGGAGTGGGAAGGGAGATGCCATTTGATATAAAAGCACTGCAGTATAGTCAACAGTTTGCATTTGAACTTAAACCATGTATTTTTACATGGGAAAAATACTTAAATCTCTAAATTGAAATGCATCTTTCCACCTCCTATCTAATCACGACACAAAGTCCAGAAGTCATCAGGCTGTTGGCTGTAAGCGAGGCTCCCAAGAGAGCCTAATCACTCAGGTCCCATGAAGAGGCGGTGGATACATGAGCGCTGTGGAAAATTTCCACCTGTGAAACAATTCTTTTCATTGTTGCTCCTGGCTCTGCGTGGCAGCAGACGCACAGGGTGCCGTGTCTATTGTACCAAACGCTATTTCTCATCTCTCAGATTAATTTTAAGCTAACTCTGATCACAACGTAAGATACTCTCCCAAAGTGAAGCAAAACGGCAAGAGCCCTAATGAAAGTTAGGAGTGTCGGCTGGGGAGCACTTTGGGCAATTCAAGCAAAGCGCAGACAAATTCACCTGCGGCACAGACCTTTACAGCCTGTGCTGCCTCCACTCAGCGAATGGAGCTCCCTTCCGCATCAGCAGGAAAACTGTTCAAGGAGAGCAAAACATGGGATGGGAATCCATGCTACCCTTCAGAGAGGAGTGCACTCTGTACCCTGTTTAAAATAGGTCTGAAATTTGCCTTTGCCATGTAATCTACAATTTATCCTGTGGTAAAGGCAAGCAGCAAGCAGCCAGCCTGCTCTGCCGGACACGGCTCGGTTTCCCATCGACAGAAAGTGGGAACAGGTCTGGCCCCACTGGCACGAGAGGCCGAGTACACCCGAGCACCTTCTCACCGGCAGCCTTTGGAGTTTATGTAGAAGAAGGACTGGTATTAGTGTCACACATCTGCATATACTGTGTGGGTAGACTTAAATATACTTAAGTACATGCATACACCCCTGTTTACTTACAACGATGCTCACGTCTGTCTTTCCTGGCCTTACTTCTCAGAAGTAATCACCATGTTAATGAAAAACAAGTGTAACTTTTAGAATACATGTATAAAAAAAGAAAATTTGGTTAATTTAAGTGTATTAAAGTCCCAAATCTTACAAACCCATCCAAGCATTGTTATACTCCATAAGAAGATCTATGTTCAAGTCTTAGCTGGTGTTTGTGCTCTTTCCTAAACATCAGAGCATTCCTTACACCATGCTGGACACCACGAAACCCTTAAGACACGTCTGTTTATTTAAAAAGCAAATTCAAGTCACGGAGGGGTACGCTCTTCTTCACTTAAAGGAAAATAAGCCTTGCGTAAATTCTGCTTACACTCACATATTTGCAATGCAAAATGTAAGTTGCTTGCTATCACCCTCTTTGTACAGCTGGTTGCAAAACCAAGCAGGGGACGACCGCTCAACGCCCAGCACCGAGTGTCCCTCTTCAAACACCTTTTCCTCTCACATCGGCACGCGGGAGCCCATTCAAACCGCCCCCAAACCCTCCCCAGCGGGAGCGCGGCTGCCCCCTGCCCCGCCGGGACCGGGAGCCCACGGCGGCAGGCAGGTACCGGCGGGACAGACGATCGCGCCCCGTCCCCGGGCCGGCACCCCATCGCCGCCGGGACCCCTCCTCCCCCACGGGAGCCAGGAGGGACGGCTGCGGCTCCGGATCCCGCAAAGTTTCTCTCCCCTCTCAGAGGCCACCGCCACCCCCCAGCGCACACCGCCCCGGCCCGGACCCCCGCGGGCGGCGGCAGTCCTGGCTCGCCCCAGCCCCCGCGGGCTTCGCTTCGCCTCCCCTTCCCGGCCGCCCGGGGAGGGATCACCTCCGCCAGGTGACACCCCCCGCCGCCGCGGCCCCGCGCGCTGCCCGCCGCCCCTCAGCGCGGCCCCCGGCGCCGACTCACCGCCGCGGCCGGCCGCGCAGCCGGCCAGGAGCAGGGCCAGGGCGGCCAGGGCGCCCAGCTGCCCCCGCAGCAGCTCCCCCCGCCGCCTCCGCCGCCGCCGCCGCCGCTCCGCTGCCGAGGCGCCCATCGCGGCCGCTCCGCTCCGCCGCGCCGCGCCGAGCCGAGCCGAGCCCAGCCGAGCCCAGCCGGGCCGCCGCAGCGCCGCCCCCCGCCCGCCCCCCGCCGCCGCCTGCGCGCCGGCCCGCCGACCCACCGCCCCTGCGCGGCGCGGGCAGCGGGCGCGGCCCGGCGGGATGGGGAGGGGAGGGGAGGGGAGGGGAGGGGAGGGGAGGGGAGGGGAGGGAGAGGGGGGCGAAACTTCCCGGCCGGCCCCAGCCCCCCTCCCCGCCTCCGGCGTGCGGGGCGGCTTCCTGGGCGGAGAGGGGGCGGAGAGCTGGAGCCGCCCGGCCCCGGGCTACCCCCGACCCCGCCGGGGTAGGGGTGGGCGGTTGGGCTGCCCCCGCCGCGCCCCGAGACACCCCCTTTCCCCCCGGCGCCACAGGCGGGGACGCGGCTCCCGTGTGCCCCGGGGCACGGCGCTCGCAGCGGCACGGCCTCCCTCGGGCCGCCGCGCCCACGCCCCGGTGGCTCGGCGATGGAAGAGGTGTGTGCTCCTGCGTGCACCGGGCACACGCGGGGGAACGCGCGGGGGTCCGCGCACGGCCGCGGCCCCCCGCTTCTGCAGGCATCCTTCCATCGCTGCCTACCTCCAACCCCTCCACAGCCGCAACTGCAGCCCTCGCTCACTCCACCCTCCTTTTCCTGGGGTGAACGGGGCCTTTCGACATCATCTTGGGGGCTAAAACCTTTACCTGCTGCTACAACGTTGACCAAAAAAACCCCAACCGACCCAGTGCTCCCTCCCCTCTCACCAGTGATTCCCCAGCCTGAACAGGAGGCAGCCCTTGCTGCAATTCCTTTGTGTTTCATACACTCAGACTCTGGAGGACTCTCACTGTGGGGTTTGGTTTTTTTTTCTTTTTCCCCTTTCTCACACTCTGCTCTGAATTTTTTGCTGTGTGAGCAACCGCCCACTCCACCTGCCCTTCAAACTGGTCCTGTGCAAGAGCAGGTGAGGGCAGACCTCCCGCAGGCACTGCAACCACCACGCCTCTGGGTGCAGGCCCGGGCAGGGACGTGGGTGCAAGCTGGTCGGCCAGGCTGTGCTGGCACCGGGGTTCACGCACTGCCAGGGAGCTGTGCCACCGCTGGCTATGACACCGGACAGCCCATGCACGGCTGCTTCACCTGTCCACAGCTTGGGCTCCTGGGTTTAAAAACCTGAGCTGGCCTGAACCTTTCATCCCTCCTGCCCTGTTTAAAATCATAACCATTATTGCAGCAGCAAGACAAACACCTACTATCTGCGCTGAGACCAGAGTATCATGCACACGTGAGGAAGGAGCTGCCCCTGCAGGGCCTGCAGTTGTGAAGAAACACCATTATCCCCACTCTTCTGGAAGAGCACTGGAGTTACGTGACATTCTACCCAAGGAAGTAGAATGAACCTCTGGCAGAGTCTGGGTTTGAACCCTGCGTCCCTGAAACCAGACCCACCGTGTGGGACTTTTCCTGGGCCCCCCACACCCCCGATGCTAACATCCTGACAGCAGCATTAGCAAACAAGCTGGCAACACAGAGCGGCACTGGCTGAGATCAATGAGAGGAGTGTGAGAGCATGGGCAGCACTGTCTGCAGTGCGAACACACTGAGTTAAATCAAAAGAGATTTATGCAATGACAGAACAGAAACTCTCCAAAAGATATTTTGGATGTTTCATCATTTCAAGTTAAAATACTTCTGACAAAAACCCAAGCTGCAGACAGCAGCATGGCGAGCACTTTCTGCTCCTCGCCTGTCCCAGCTCAGCAGCTCCACAGCTGACAGCAGCACTCACAACACATATACAGGAGCTGTGCTCCCTCTGTGCCGACCTGGAGCTGGCCCTCACCCTGGGAAGGCTCTTCCGTGCCACACATGACTGAAGCCCTTGCAAGCTGGCTGAGGAGGCACCAGGCACTTGGCAGGCATGCCTGAGCTTTGGGACACGGGCACAGCAACAGCCATCCAGCATACTCATTTCAATACACGCCCATATATCACCCTGCCCACGACAGCAAAACAGTTTTTGACTGAAGAGCCACCTTCAGATTAGATGAACAAGGAAGTAGAAGAAATACATCAGTTCCCATAGTCCAAATATTACCCAAGAGTTGCTATGGCTAGCTGCACACAGACACAGAAACGAAAGAAAACATAGCACTCACAATATTTTTGATTAGTTACTAACCATTGTCATTAGAGAGGGTCTCATTCTGGGATCAGTATCTCATTATGCACTCAGCTTCCAGCCTCTTCTCCCAGGGTTTCTTGCAATTCTGAACTTAATCAGGATGTCGGTTTTCAACACCGCTCTCAAAGATTTATCGATCATGCTCCTGCAGACAACTTTATGTGTCCCTGTTGGCCCCAGGTAGGCAGATCCAGTTCCCATCCAGACAGTAAATAGAGTAAGTCCTAGGATGTAACTATGGAAGAAGTGTTTTGTTTTGGTTTGGGTTTTTTCCAGGTAGGATACACTCCCTTCCCCCTGGCAGGGCAGGTTTTACCCCATGGTAAACAACTCTGAAACCTGTAGCACTGTCAAACACTACAATAAGTCACCACAACTTACGAAAGAGACCATGCCTGTCTCATTGCTTACTCTTGATCAATAGCCTATGAAAGCAGTCAACCAGCTTCGGAGTTTGAGGGTGAACGTCCTCATTGCTGACGTGACAGAGCACTATGACAGTACTCCCAAAGTATTCCTTTTAAATCTAAATGTCCTTTTGAAGTCTGTACCTGCTCAAAAATGTGACCCTGAGAGACACTGCAAAATCATTATTCACTCCTCCATCACAAGCCTCCTTTCCATCCCATTGCAGAGCTGCTCATAAACACCAAGGTGTAAAGTCGCTATGTTGAAAATTAGGACTGGGACTATCTGGGAAGCCTGTATAGCTTAGGAACAGATTTTCAATTCAGAATCACAAAATAATTTAGCAAATTCCTTACTAGCATAGGAAGTACTAGCTTGTGAAGCATTTCCATTTCTGGGGACCGTAAGATAGGAGAATTCCCTCTTCTCTCCCACTGATAAACCAGTGTGTGGGTGGAGGGGGCTTCAAACTGATCTGTTTGCAGGAAGAAACAGAAGGAAGGGAATTGCCGTGGATGTTACTCTCCTGAGGAAAACTCATATTTATCTTCTATAGGAGCCTTCTGCAAGAAAAAAACCCCAACGGACTGCTAAAGAAAGAACAAATGAGACTAGCATGCTGCTGAATATATAGTTTGCTTTATATCACCTCTTCCACTTTCTCCCTTTCACTCTTGTTCCTCTTCTGACCATTTCAGTACTCTTCAGGGAGCATCTCTTGATCACCTAATATTTGAAGAGTGTGGGAACTTCACAATGTGTCCCATGTAGGTCGTCAGATCGTAGCTATGAACCACCTGATTCCACCTCTTTAAAAAAAAAATTAATCTGATGATCTCAGTGCTTTTTAATGCCAATCAGCAAAGATGCACATTAGAGGAGTTGTGACTGTTGGAGATAGCTTGCAGCTAGCAGATCGGTCACATGTTCTTTGGAGTTCCTTCTGCAACCCTTGAGGAAATCCTATTTAGCTGGCTTCAGCATCAGCCAGGCTGAGGAACGGAAATAGCAGATGCACAAATACCTCCTCTTAGATAAATAGGCTACGCAGGACAGCAAACTGCTGCTTCCTTCAGCAGCTGCTCACAGGTTCCAGCTGGTGGCTGGGTACCTGTGCCTGGTGGGATCCTTCCTGAACTAAAAACTGAAGGACTTGTCAGACCTATCAGGCCAAGAACCAGTCTTAATACAGACCAAACTTAACAAGACTGACTTAAAAGTCTTAATTGGTGTAATGGTATTGAAGTGTGCATTAACCTCACCTTGGGGCTAAAAAAGAACAGGGGTGCTAAGGAAAGTCTTCCTTTCACAGATGCTTTCAGCAATGTTTTAGTGATGCATGTGAATTCCCCACAAGTCACTACTTGCATCTCTGTCCGCTGCCATGAAGACTGTTCTCCTGGGAGGGCCGTGGAAATGCTTTGCTGCAGACTCCAGAGGAGGTCCCATTAGCTTTGCTAGGACCCTAGGAAAGTTCCCAGAGAGCTGGCTCTCAGAGGGGCAGAAAGATGCACTTTTGTTCTTTCCAGAGCCTCATCACAGCATAAAACCACATAAAGTATCGGGAGAAAACTGTGTAAATCACAGTATACAGATGTGCAGAGATGACAGCCAGATGTGCCTTAGTGGAGCTAAGGAACAGTCGTGACTGTTTCAAGGAGAGCAAACAGCCTCGCGTACTTGGCGTTTTCCCCTGCGAACCATGCCAAGTTCTGCTCTTCAGACCAAACAGAGATTTTCTTCTGTTTGGACTGGCAGATTATGCTCACAAAGATCTTTCAACTCTGGAGGAAAATATGTTGGATTAATGCAGAACAGCATCTTTTAGGTAGACATTAGCCAGCCAGAATCCAGGCTGCCGGGTACAGTGATCTCCTACTGGTGGGCAGCATCCTGAGTCAGTTCAGAGGACGGAATGGGGGCTGGATGCCAGCACTCAATAGCCACCCTGGAGCCTTAGCCCAAACACCCGCAGGTTCAGGGACACCATGAGTTTGGGGCTGGGCAATACTTTCCACACAGAGATCAACTCGGGGCATCCGTATGGCAGAATCACCAAGTCTTGCTGCTGTTGCATTTCACACACAAAACAGCTGTTGAAGACCCATCCAAGGCAGTTGAGGAAGACCAGAAAGAAGTAACAGGAGGTGTCCTTGCTTTGGGTTTTAGTCTAGGGCTCTACTTTTTCAGCACAGTTCCTGTGCCATCCCTCCAAGTCTACACAGAAAGTGTAGTCTTTCTGTCTACACAGAAAGTTTCACCCTTTCATCTCACACATTAGTGGGTTATACATATGTTTTACGCAGTTTATTGGCAGGACAGTGGTGGCTGAGCATGGTTGCTTCTCTCCTGTGAATTAAGAGGGGCTGGCTTACACCGGCTGTTTAACCCACAAGCCTTAGACACATATCCTCTTTGCAAACCGCAAAGAGGATGCAATTAAATACACTGCTGATTACCACTGATGGTTGCTCCCTCCTTCCTGCATGGGATCCCTTGGGGAGCAGAGAGCTTGCATGAGTGGTCCTTCTCTGCTCCCAAGCAAAGTTAGCCATCTTAATGGCATTTGCTGGTGACTCTGGTTTCAGTAACTCTGACCGACATCGCACTGAAGGAGGTCAGGGAGTGCATGTACACTTCTTCACCGAGCCGCAGGGATGTCACTGCTAGCTGATGGCCAGCAGCTGAAGGGTGCCACGTCTGTGGTCAGCTAATGGGCAGTGCCACACAAAGCCATTACAAACTATTTCCTTTCAGTCGTGCACTCATACGCCAGGTTCAAAGTGGTTCAAAAGGCTGCCCAGCTGATATGATTTCCATGCAAAAACAGTTTACAGTAGTTTAGGCTACGCCTCTTCCCATTTGATTTAAGAGCATTTAAATAAGTTTGCATCTGCTTAGATAAAACAGCATAAGGTCATATCCTTGGATAAAGCTGGGTGTCTTCCTTATGAAGGCTGGCAGGTCTCCCCTATCTGAAAAGCTTGAGCAAAAGTGTTTGCACTTACATGCTTTGGGCAAATTTGGCATTTTTGAGAGGCATCAGTAGGACCCAAAGTCTTCCTGCAGCAAGAGGGAGGCCCATCTCCGTTACAGAGCTAAAAAAATGTCTCTCTTGTACTCCCCAAGCAAACAGAGGTGATACGTCTAGCAGACCCATCAGCTTTCCTAGGCCAGAGAAGGACTTTGTCAAATACACGCGAACCCTGCCAACACTGCACGAAGAGCAGCTGAGCAAGCAATGGCTGGAGGGAGCTACGGAGGTGGGCAGGAAGGCTAGGAGGGACCTGGAGATGCAAAAGGTGAGGAGGTGGGGGAGCACTTGGAGGAGCTGGAAAGCACCAGTAGAAATACTTCCAGGATGAAAACATCTGCTGTGCACAGGGAGCTCGCCACAGGGTCCACAGCAGTCCGGGAGCCCCTGACGACTGCCAGAAGCAAAGCAGGAAAGTTGGTATCAGGGTGTCGCAGAGACATCTTTGCACAGCCAAGGATGGAGGCCACATGCTGAGGACAAGGGCATATGTCTCTTCTGGTTTTTGGGCCAGTGAATAGAGGGAAACGGCCACAGGAAGAACTAAGAGAACTACTCTAAACTGCAGTGTAAAAACAGGGCACTGGGTCTGTTCTCGGAACATGCCTACGCACGCGTCCATAACATCTGTGTTATTTCTCCCTCCCATCAGTGACGGGGGTGCCTGTTGTACGAGAGGGAGCAGAGGGGATGAGCTCTCAGTCTTTCAGCTGTTTAGGAAAATAAACAAGGCTGTGACAGAGCTGATTTCTGGCTCGCCTTCTCCCAGAAGTTTTTTTTTTTTTGGTGGTTAAAGGAGGGCAGTATCATCTGTCTTTCATACTCCATTTCTCTTCTGTATTCTCTCTGACAGATTTTTCTAAAGCTTTCCATGTCCTCCCTTTTTTGGCTGACGATTCACAATTAAATACATACATGAACAAACAGATGAAAGAAATAAGATATAGTGTATTTGTATGTGTATATGTATTTGTCCCTTTTTGAGGCTTGGAGATGTTTTCTTGTCCAGCTCCCCACTTTTTAGGTGCTATTTTCCCCTTACTGAGGCCAGCCAGGGTAGGAGCTGGACAGGAGGCAGGACAGAGCAGGAAAGCCCTTCTCCATCAGACCCCCCCGGCTGCAGAGCCCTACGATCCATTCCCAGCCTGGGACACGCAGCACTTCCACCCTGCTGATCTGGGACCGGTGCAGGGGTGACAGTGCTGCCCAAGCCTTCTCCTCTCACGGGGTAGCAGAGCTGAGCAGACAGCACGCTGCCAGGTCTCGCAAGGAAGGCAGCGCTCGCCTGGGCCAGCATCCAGAGGGGAAGCCTGCAAGGAGTGCTGCGAGCATTTCCACTTCAGCAGAGAACAGTCTCTCCTCTTACCACATCGAGCCATTGCTCTGGCACTACTCTACCATCGGCGATCTGTCACTGCCTCCAGCTTTTCTCGGTTCCTGCCTAGCCGAGATCCTCCTTCGCCTCAGACAGACACTGCGCTCTTTCCCTTCCCAGGGCCGCTGCCGAGGCTTGTCCCCGTGGTTAAGCCTCTGCTATCCGCGTATCTTTGGGAATACCTTGTATTTCAGTGGCAAGGAGAAGTAATTACTGAATTGAGTCTGCAAAGCATAATAGCCAACTAGGGTTCTTTCTGGATGAAAGAGGCAATAAAAACACTGGTATTAATAGAAAAATATTTGTTACTTCATGGGACATCAGGGCTTCCTGTGGTTTGAGGTTACGTCTTGCATAGCTCGTTGCTGAACGGCTTGGGATGACTCTGCTTTCCTTTCTTTCCTTCAGCAGCCAGCTTGCTCACTCTCAAATCAATGATCTGGTTTACAAATAGAGCAATTCCACATCTTATCGGGTGTTCTCTCACCCTCTGCTCCACTTCCGCAAGCACGCGCAGACGCAGAATAGGCTGGTGGTACGTCTGTTTGCATCATGCCTTGGTGAACGGCTGTAGAAAAACAACTGGTGTATAGAAAAGCACATTAAGAGCTGCTATTCTACCTGCCTGATAGCACAAGAAAACAGCAACACTTGACAAGATTTAAGGGCAGAAAATTCAAAACAAATGCAAATGAAATCCAATAACACACAGTGAAACTACCCTGGAGGACCCTTTGCCACAGGAAGTTGTTTCTGAGGCCAAAAAAATTTCTGAAATGCAAAAGAAGGCTGGGTAAGTCTGTAAATATTGAGCATAAGTGTCAGAACTAATCCTAACATTAGTATATCCAGAGTTCACAGTTTACAGCTTGTAAAAGTCCTAAAAGAAATATCAAAAAA